>NC_073354.2:0-1205000 GCF_027580225.2 Misgurnus anguillicaudatus | reverse complement strand
AATAGAAGGAGGGCGCAAGGGGTTTAGCCTACGAGCACCTCTTAGAAATCTAATAACCAAATCATGCTGGCCAACTGATCTGCCGTTGATAAGTGAGTGATGAGCAGAAATAGCGGCGATATCAACTTTAATGGTGGAGGGTGACAGCCTACCGTCTAACCTATGTTGAAGATATGAAAGCACAACGTTAATAGGGCATTCTCTGGGGTCCTCGCGTTGCGAAGAGCACCAAGTGACGAAAAGGTTCCATTTAAGTGCGTAAGCCCGTCTCGTGGACGGAGCTCGTGCCACGTCGATGGTGTTAGATACCACCTGGGGTAAATCACTTAAACCTTCAACAACCAAACGTGGAGATCCCACAGGTCGGGGCGCAGGTGCCATAATGTGCCCCCTCCTTGAGAAAGAAGGTCGTACCTCAGGGGAATCCGGCAGGGAGGGGCTGTCGCGAGGAGCATTAGTTCCGGAAACCAATTCCTGGTCGTCCAAAATGGGGCGATCAGTAAAAGGCTTTCCTCGTCCTGCCTGACTGCACAGCGTCTGTGCTATTAGGCTCACTGGGGGGAATGCGTATTTGCGCATCCCCCGAGGCCAGCTGTGTGCCAACGCATATACGCCGAGGCTGCCCTCGGTTAGTGAATAAAATAGGCGACAATGGGTATCGTCAGGCGACGCAAATAGGTCTATCTGCGCACGACCGAACATCTTCCAAATCAGCTGGACCGTCTGGGGGTGGAGTCGCCATTCGCCGGGGCGCGCAGCTCGAGAAAGCGCGTCTGCCGCTGTATTGAGCGAGCCCGGGATGTAAATGGCACGAAGGGACCTTAGATGCTTCTGACTCCAAAGGAGGAGATGACGAGCGAGATGCGACAGGTGACGGGAGCGCAAACTTTTTTTCAATTCAATTTTATTTATATAGCGCTTTTCACAATACTCAATTGTTTCAAAGCAGCTTTACATTAATAGAAGCAGTAAAAGCACAGAAAAACGACAGATAGCACAACATAATACACAATAGCATAAGCAGTCAAATTTGCTGCGGCTATGACGCGACATTATGAGCGAGCGTATTACTAATGTAACGTCTAGGAGAAGAAGCTAAGTTAAGCCCAAGCAGGCTACCTCCCCGGGGTAAAAAACCCCCTAGGAGAAAAAAACAAAAACCCCGGGTTGTTTAGCCGAGGAAATAAAAATAAAAAGTCCTAGGAGGGAAAAACCCTTGGGAGATATACATGTATACACACACATATAAACGGATAAGGAGCTTAAGCGGAGATTAAGCAGAGATTAAGCGGATATTAAGCGGGTCCTGCCGGTGGTTGTTGGTCAGGCATCAGCTGGGCATCACATTGAAGGACGACCAGTAGATCAGAGGTGTGCCGACTTTCACATCTACCGGAACTGGGTCTGTTTGTCCCATTGTCCTCAGGGTCAATGGGACCCAGGGACGAGACCGGGAGAGAAAAACAAAATCATATTAGCGTAGGGGCCGTTCACATGTAATGCAAGTGTCACACAGTGATGTGGTTTAATCAGCTTAGTTTCAGACAGACTAACTATTGCGGCATAATTATATTATCCACAGTTGAGGATTTTTGCAAATTGGGGGCCCACTGCGACGGTATATATGGTAACTAAGGGTCACCTTCCGATTTTTAAGAGAAAATGAAACCTGTCGACCCGTTTGACTAAGGCCTGTAACCCCACTGTCGTCGTTAATGCAGGTTCAGTGGCAAACGGGTCTATATTGCATACTATTAACAAGATCACGAAATAACGCCAACATCGCAACCTGACCATACGTGCCTACCCGTTTGACTAAGGCCTGTATCCCCACTGTCGTCGTTAATGCAGGTTCAGTGGCAAACGGGTCTGTATGGCATAGTATTCGCAATATAAAGAAAGCGCCAAAATCACAACCCAACCATACGTGCCAACCCGTTTGACTAAGGCCAGAAGCCCCACTGTCGTCGTTAATGCAGGTTCAGTGGCAAACGGGTCTGTATGGCATACTATTCGCAATACAAAGAAAGCGCCAAAATCACAACCCAACCATACGTGCCAACCTGTTTGACTAAGGCTGGAGGCCCCACTGTCGTCGTTAATGCAGGTTCAGTGGCAAACGGGTTTGTATGGCATTCTATTCACAAGACACAGAAAGCGCCAAAATCACAACCCAACCATACGTGCCAACCCGTTTGACTAAGGCTGGAGGCCCCACTGTCGTCATTAATGCAGGTTCAGTGGCAAACGGGTTTGTATGGCATACTATTCACAAGAACACGAAAGTTCCAAAATCGCAATCCGACTATAGGTTAAGATAAGGTTTTTATTTATTTATTTGGTTGGTCTGTGTTATGACTGCGAGTGCTTTGTTCCGTACAGATAACTATTTCGAGTTAAGTACTTTTACTAGACAAATTATGCGAATGCTTTGTTGAAGAGAAAAGTTTTAAGTCTAGATTTAAAATTATCGACTGTGTCTGATTCTCGGACATCGGTTGGTAAATCATTCCAGAGCTTAGGGGCTAAGTAGGAAAATGACCTTACACTTTTAGACACTTTTGATAGTCTAGGGATAATCAAGAGACCAGAATTTTGCGACCGTAGTGTGCGTGATGGATTGTATTCTGATAATAATTCTCTAAGATATGAGGGTGCTAGGCCATTTAAAGCTGATTAGGTGATTAGTGATATTTTAAATTGTATGCGATATTTAACTGGTAGCCAGTGTAAAGATGCCAGAATTGGGCTTATGTGGTCATACTTTTTAGATCGAGTAAGTACCCTTGCGGAAGCGTTTTGAACTAGCTGAAGCTTGTTTACTTGATTTGCATGGCATCCCCCGAGTAGCGAGTTACAATAGTCTATTCTAGAGGTCATAAAAGCATGGATAAGCTTCTCTGCGTCAGATGTAGACAGTATATGGCGTATTTTCGAGATATTTCTAAGATGGAAGAATGCTGTGCGGCAGACAAAGGCGATAAGACTATCGAAGGATAAGTTGCTGTCGAACATCACACCTAAGTTCCTAACCGTGGAAGATGGCACCACAGTGCAGCCATCTATGTGCAACTTGTAATCTGACATATTATGTTTGTAGTGATTCGGTTCAATAATAAGTATCTCTGTCTTATTGGAGTTCAGCTTAAGAAAGTTATGTGCCATCCAGTCACTAACATCGCTAAGGCAATCTGTTAGCTTAGAAAACGTGTGTGTTTCGCTGGGATGTGAGGAGATGTAAAGCTGGGTATCATCCGCATAGCAGTGAAAACTTATGTTATGTTTCCTGATAATGTCTCCTAGAGGTAACATGTATAACGAGAACAGGATAGGACCTAAAACCGATCCCTGCGGTACACCGTATTTAACCAGGGAGTGATATGACTCTTCCTCGTTTACATAAACAAAGTGATAGCGATTGGTTAGATAAGACCTAAACCAGGCTAGCGCCTGACCACTGATACCAACATAGTTTTCTAGTCTATTGAGTAAGATTGTATGATCTATTGTGTCAAAGGCTGCACTAAGGTCTAATAATATAAGAATTGAGATTTCACCACGATCGGATGTTAATAGGAGGTCATTTGTACCTCTAAGCAACGCTGTCTCTGTGCTATGGTGGGGCCTGAATCCTGATTGGAACTTTTCATATGTACTATTATTTGTCAAGAATGTGCGTAACTGGCTTGCCACTACCTTTTCTAATATTTTCGAAAGAAAAGGGAGATTTGAGATTGGTCTAAAGTTATTAAGCTCTCCCTGATCAAGCTGTGGTTTTTTAATCAGCGGTTTAATAACTGCTAGTTTGAAAGCTGTTGGAACGTATCCTATTTCTAGCGATGAGTTAAAGATATTTAGAACCGGGGTTGACACTACAGGGAATACCTCTTTAAGCAGTTTTGTGGGAACGGGGTCTAATATACAGGATGATGATTTGGATGATGTAACTAGTCTAGAGAGCTCATCTATTGTAGTAGGTTTAAATGAATCAAGATGTTCGTATGGTAGTCTAGTGTTAAGTGAACTAACGGGTAGAGTGGTGGCTGCCTGGGTAGCTACGATGTTTTCCCTTATAGCCTTAATTTTGTTAGAAAAGAAGTTCATGAAGTCGTTACTTTTGTGTTGAAGTTTACTATTGGTTTCTGTTTGTTCTTTATTTCTAGTCAGTTTTGCAACGGTGCTGAAGAGGAAACGAGGGTTATTATGATTCTCATTTATAAGCTTGCTAAGATAGGTAGATTTGGCGGTTTTAATAGCCTGTCTGTATTGTTTAACACTCTCTTTCCATGCTGCACGCCATACCTCTAACTTTGTGCTTCTATAATTTCTTTCCATTTTCCTAGTTGCCTTTTTGAGTGCTGCGGTGTGATGATCATACCATGGAACTGGCGGTTTTTCTTTGATTCTCTTTTTTCGAATGGGAGCAACGGCATCCAATGTGTTAGAACAGACATTGTTTAGGTTTTCTATTACAATATCTAGATCGTCACAGTTATCTGCTACATGTTTAATTTGGGACAGGTCTGGAAGAGTGCTAATAAAGCTATCTTTAGTGGTGGAAATTATTGTTCTGGCTAATCTGTAGCATGTTGTGGATTGAGTGATCCTATCTAGAAGTACAGTGTATGACACAAGGTAATGGTCAGAAACTGCATCACTCTGAGGTGATATTTTGATGTCATTAATATTGAGCCCTTGTGACAGAATTAAGTCTAATGTGTGCTTACGAGTATGCGTTGGCCCTGTCACGTTTTGTCTAATATTGAGAGAATTTAGAACATCCATAAACGCACGTCCTAGTGCATCTTTTGGGTTATCCACATGAATATTAAAATCACCAACGATAAGAGCTTTATCTACAGTGACTACAAGCTCAGAACCCCCTTGACGGTTGATATACGCAGCGGTCGCAGTGTTGTCAGAGCGTACTAGTACATCCTTCCCTCGCAGCTCCGTAGCGAAGCGTACAAGTCCCAGATATTCAGCCCACAACTCGCGGCAATTGATATGCCAATGCAACTGGGGTGCTGTCCACACCCCCGAAGCTGTAAGCTCGTCGCACGTGGCTCCCCAGCCCGTGTTGGACGCATCTGTGTGGACAACAGCACGCCGAGAGGCCTGTCTCATGGGCACACCGGCCCTGAGAAATGCGGGGTCTGACCACGGGGGGAATGTTAGGTCGACACGCAGGTGTAATGGTTACACTCGGGACTCGATCGTGAAGCCAACGCTAAAGCGGTCTCATATGGAGCAGCCCGAGCGGTGTCACGGCCGTTGCTGCTGCCATATGCCCCAGGAGCTTCTGAAATTGTTTCAGCGGGACCGCATTCTTCCCTCGGAATGAACCGAGGCAAGTCAGAATTGATTGGACGCGCTCTTCTGTCAAACGCGCCGATAAATCGATCGAGTCCAGTTCCATACAGAGAAAAGAGATCCTCTGCGTGGGGCAGAGTTTGCTCTTTTCCCAGTTGACCCGAAGACCCAAACGGGCGAGATGCCGAAGCGTTAGATCTCTGTGCTCGCACAGCGTCCGCCGAGAATGCGCTATTATAAGCCAATCGTCGAGGTAAGCCAATATGCAAACACCGCTCTCTCTGAGGGGCTTTAACGCCGCCTCCACTACTTTCGTGAACACACGGGGAGAGAGAGACAGCCTGAACGGTAAAACTTTGTACTGATATGCCCGACCTTCGAACGCAAACCTGAGAAACGGTCTGTGACGAGGGAGAATGGACACATGAAAGTACGCGTCTTTCAGGTCTATTGCTGCAAACCAATCTTGGGGGCGTATTGAATTGAATATTTGCTTCGGTGTAATCATCCTGAAAGACCTCTTCTGAAGAGATCCGTTCAGGATGCCCAAATCCAAGATCGGTCATAACCCGCCGCCTTTCTTGGGTACTATGAAATACGGGCTGTAGAGACCCGACTTCATCTCGGTAAGAGGGACCGGCTCGATTGCGTCCTTCGCCAGCAGGACTTCGACCTCTGCACGCAGTACATGTGCATCGGATGCTTTCACCGTGGTGAAACGTACGCCCGAAAATTTGGGTGTGTGCCGGTTGAATTGAATTTCGTAACCGAGGCGGATCGTGCGTAAAACCCAACGAGACGGGCTGAGAAGTTCCCCCTCCGTGGCCTGGAAGATGTTCTAGCGGGGGGGGGGCAGAGGCAGCCACCGGAGGGCGCCCCCAGCGAGGAGCAGACGGGGCAGCCGGCGTTGGAGGGCGAGATGCAGGTCGCTTGCGCCGGGGCATGATCTGAGCGATCGCCTCCGTCTGCTTCTGGGCGGCGGAGAACTGCTGGGTGAAAGACTCCACCGACTCACCAAAAAGGCCAGCCTGGGACACTGGAGCATCCAAAAACTTATTCTTCTCCGCATCCGACATGTCCGCCAGACCACCATCGTGGACATTGCACGACCAATTGCCTGCGCTGTGACCTTCGTAGCGCGGAGAGCCAGATCAGTGGCAGCCCGGAGCTCCGATAGGACAGGCGAGTCGTGTCCTTCCTCGTGCAGATCTCTCAAGGCCTTCGCTTGGTGGACCTGCAGCAACGCCATAGCATGCATGGCTGAAGCCGCCTCTCCACATGCCTGGTGGGCAGCACCCGTTAAACCGGAGGACTGTCTGCAAGCACGGGAGGGGAGGGTTGGGCGGTCCTTCCAGGAGGGAGCGGTGGCCGGACACAGCTGCATCGCGACCGCACGCGCCACGGGAGGGATCCCCGTATAACCCTTAGCGGCTCCGCTGGTGAGGGAGGTGAGGGGGAAGGGCTGAAACAGCCGTAATCGGGTTGAAAACGGCGACTTTCGGGTTCTAGTCAACTCCTCGTGCACCTCGGGGAAGAATGGCACCGGCGGAGAGGGTTGTAAAACCCTGGCAGCTCCAAAGAACCAATCATCCAGGCGGGACGGTTCGGGCTGAGGGGGGTTAACCCACTCTAACCCTACGGTCTCCGCCGCTCGAGCGAGCATGGCCACCATCTCTGGATCGAACTCCGGCGTCCCAACCCGACCGGAGGGAGGAAGGGCATCGGGGTCCACGTCAGGGGGAGGGGGCCCACCCTCGGATGCTGCAATCTCCGTGGATCCGGAGGGAGGCACAACAGATTCTACAGACATTGTAGAACAGGACGCTGAAGTCTCCATTGGCAAATCTACCGGCTGTGGATGAGGAGGCTGAGAGCTGGAGGACGAATCCCCCGACCGGTTCAGCACAGTGATGCAAAGATCATCCTTTGAGAGATTCACAGCCGCGCCGTGGCGGCGTTCAGCACTCGCAGGACGCGGGTTGCGTTTTTCCTGGAGGAAAGACAACCGTCTCCGCAAATCCACAAGGGACATGTTCTCGCAGTGAGAACACTTACCCCCAGCAAACGCTGCCTCCGCGTGCTCGATGCCCAAGCATGAGAGACAACGCTCGTGACCGTCCTTCGGACCCATGTACTTTCCGCACCCAAGATCGCACGGACGAAAAGCCATCCTGAAAAGGACGCTGATCTCCGGTGTTGTGTAAGATGCAAATTATCCAACCTTTATAAACCAAATAATACACCAAATTTTATATATATTTCTTCTGAGCAATGTAAACTTGTGGTTTGTTATTTTATACTCATTTTACTATGTTAAACTCTTTATGTTACTTAATACGCCTAGGGTTGCTTTGATGTAAAGCATTATAATCATTGAGATAGGAGTATATGCATGACAGCTCTTAAATTGCATGTTTAACAAAGTGACACATATATGGTTTGGATTTACTAGTTTATTAAGAGTAGAGAGATTGATGCATGTATTAGATAGAACAAAGCTTAAGGGGATACATTACAGTTTAAAGCATGATTTAAAGACCTGTCTTCGTGGGAGAAAGCGCAGAGGAGTTCGGAGAAGAACGACAATTTGTCTTCGTCATATATTTAAGATATTAGGGGACTTTCCCAGTAGACGTAAGGATCAAAGGCGTGCCATGAGGCCCTGAATATGATTCCTGGAATTCGGACGCGAGACCGTGCCTATAAATTGATGCTGGTGCAGAGCTTAGGCAGATCTGGAGACCGCGCAGCATCCAGCATCTCCGTTGTCTGACAGCCTGAAATCTTGTGTGCTCTAGACTTAGTACTTTTTAGACTTTGCATTTTTGTATTATTACCTTTAGTTAACTTGGTATTTTTATTTCTTTTCTCTTTGAATTCGGCAAAACTTGTAATCGCAACTAGCTAAATTGTATTAATAAATTTTATAAAAGACAAGAAGAAGTGTGCTTGCGTGAATTAAGCTCAAATAATCAACCACGGGGAAGTCTTCTGACAATTATGTGAGTATAATCTAATCTGTCGAATTCTACCTTATTTAATAATGTGGGATTGGTATACTTAGGGAAGTAATTGTTAGATTTGACTGTCCTTGCCTACCCTGAATAGAAAGAATAGGCAAAAGGTACAAATTTTCGTACCATAAAACATGGTGCCCAACGACGGGGCACGATATGTCCTTGATTTCCTTGAGTTACCTTGCCTAGGGAAGAGTTAAAATAATAATTTAATGATAATTAAAATCCCGTGAGACCTCAAAGAATAGTTCGAAACGAACTATTATACGACCCAGAAAGGGTTGGTGCGCGCGCACAACTTTATATAAACCGCCAGAAAGGAGGTTTATTAGGGCTCGTTAACGTACGGTGGCGTTAAGCTGTCAGGAAGGGCCCTTCTTAAAATGACAGAAAGAGCTCAGACCCGTATTCTCGTGTACACAAGAAGCGATCCTCGTGTACGTGAACGAGAGGGTGCCGCTGAAAATGCTGAAACCTCAGTCCGAGTGAAGGGAGCTGAGGAAATAGCGCTATGACTCTCGTTTAAAGATACATTAGGGGGTATGACGTTCTCAGAAGCCAAAATAGGCTTAGCTGTAGTACGATGGGCACAAACACTAAAGAGGAATAAAAATAGTGGCGTACTTATACAGTGAATGAATTTAGATGTCGAGTTTATTTTGTCAACAGTGAAAGAAGTTGACTTAGGGACCAGTGAATATGGATCGCGTTAAAATGTACCAACAAGAAATAATACATTTCGAAGTTGAGAGAGAGATCCCACCAGAACTTGGAAAAACAGAAAAGCCTGAGAAATAGGCTACAAACTTAAAATAGGCTACACAAAAGTGATAATACACGACCACGATGGTCTAAAAGACACTAGCGAAGGCATGTTAGTCTTAAACGGCAACGAACGAATGATTACGGGAGTCAGAACAGCAAGTGTGATATTTGACAAATTAGCAGAGGACGCATTGAAAGAGATTCAGACCTCTCGCGAAAATCTGGGTAGACAAAGCCCTGGCTGCGCGGGTAAATCGCCATTAGAAGACAAGTTAAAGTAACACATTTAACTCTAATGGGAATTAGACAATATAAACATTAAATAACGAATGTAATTAGAGGAATGACTACAGGAATAAATTAAAATTTAGACAAAGGACCTTTGACTTTAAATCTAGTAATGAATAACAAAAACATAGAAGAGTTTGAACGTATTCTTAATGCGATGAAAAGTGAGGGCGATTTCGAGGTGAGAATTCCAGCTGCCTCAGCCTCTGCAATAAAAGAGACAAAAGGTCAGGAAATGCTAAATAAAATTGAAAGCTCAGACGGAGAAGAAATAAATGAAACATCATACTCTTAAAGTCTAACTTCAGACAGTAAGCCTGAAGGTAAAAGAAAGAAAGAAGCACGATTGCGACAGAAAGATAGCGGAGCGATCTCGTTATTAAAGGTGAGTCATTTAATTTAGAATGACTGGCCATTAATGGAATTGAGAGGTGTATGATTTAAAAAAAAAAACCTTTTCTGAAAAACAAAGCAGAAGTTTAGTCCAAAAAATATATATATTTTTTTTATAAAATAAATATTCCTGAACGTGAACTCACTTATGGACAAGTGAGAACATGCATATCAGCATCGACACCATCAGCCTTGCAAATAGTGAAGCACGACGGATGGAGTAAATCCGCAAAAAACGGCGTTATTTCAGGAAGGATACGATTATTCAAGGAAAATAATTAAAAAGCATTAAAGGCGTTGTAAAAACATTGAGAACCGAAGTGAAACAGTTACGAGAGGAAGTAAAAAATGAATAAATAAATAAATGCTCAAAAGGCAATAGCACCAATGGGGAAATTAGACATTTCCGACAATTGGGTAAGTGAAAAAGAGCCACAGACCAAACCATATGATAAAGTAGGTCGATATTCTCCGGAATTATTGTGTACACCGTTTAGACAATTAGAATTTGAAACTCAGCGTATAGGTAAAGTCAAGCAGACTGAGATATAATTTAAATAGCTGGAATTACAATTGACGGAGGCAGTTCATAAGCAAATAAGGGTTAGGAAAACGTAGAAAATCACAGTGGGTTTATATTTAAAGCGAAAAAAAATGCTGACTTACCAAGAGAGGCAATTACGAGATTGGTACATCCATGCACGGGTCATGCAATCTCAGCCGAGGCAACAGAAAAAGTTTAACAGGAACAGAAGACCAGTACTCACACTTTAAAGGTAGCTTAATACGCGCGGTAAAAGACAAGGTGCCTCTCACCTCAGGATGAAATTCCTATGTCAGACAAAGTAAGACTTTTACGAGATGTAGGAAGAGGAATACAAGGACGATATCAATTAATTACAATCCTGAAAAATGTGACTAACAAACCAATAGAATAACAATTGGCTGAGTACGTGTCATGACACAGGTGGAGTGACAGGACGCAAACGCAGAGTTCAAAATATAAATAACATTTAATGATAAAATAGGAAACCAAAAACACGAGGAGTAAAATGACGAACAGGTAGCAAACACAGGAACATCCAAAATGTGACACGGGGAACAGACAGGGTAGTAATGACAATGATCCAGCAGTGAGCAAACAGAAGACAGAGGTATATATATACACACAGACTAAATGACAAACAGGTGTGATGAGGCAGGTAATTAATCAATAAATGTCCAGGTGATAACAATCGGAACAGAGACAAGACATGACACGGATTAACCGTGACATTACCCTCCCCTCTACGAGTGGCTACCAGACACTCACATAAAACAACAAAAACAAAGTCTGGTAGCGAGAGTCCAAGGGAGGGGTGGAGGGCTTGGGGACCCTGGCGAAGCCGGCAGCCGCCGGGATGAGACCAACAGGACGGTTGGCCGGACTGCGCCAGGAGAACCGGAGCGATCGCTCCGAGAACCGAGGCAGACGAATTACCCCCCTTCTGGGAATCGTCGACGATCAGATGCCCCCGGAAATCATCTCCCATCCCCTCGCGGAAACGGAGACCCTCGGTAGCCACCCCGGGGAAATGATCGGGCGTGGTCCGTTCCGGATCCCCCTGCGAGCAGGATGGTGGTCCTCCGAGGGACCGTTGACGACGACTCAACCGTTGGGGGACCGCCTGGGCCGATCCTCCTCCCGCAGGAGCGAGCGATCGCTCACGGTGGTCCCCAAGAGACATCGGGGCTGATGGGGAATGAACCCCGATGTCACTACTCCCCCTCGACGAAACTCCTGGGGGAGCCGCCCTCCGTGAACCTGCTGCGTCCAGTTTGGCTGGATCATTCTGTCACGACAGGGTTGGAGAGACAGGACGCAAACGCAAGGTTCAAAATTAAATAACATTTAATAATAAAAACACGAGGGCAGACATGGTGAAGGCAGGAACACAGGAACATGAACACAGGAACATTAACACAGGAACAGACAGGGTATCAATGACAATGATCCAGCCGTGAGCAAACGGAAGACAGAGGTATATATACACACACAGACTAAATGACAAACAGGTGTGATGAGGCAGGTAATTAATCAATGAATGTCCAGGTGATAACAATCGGAACAGAGACAAGACATGACACGGATTAACCGTGACAGTACGACTTAACTTCAAAACGTGAAAACAGTGAGGAAAAAGGAGCCAAATAGGCGTTTCAATATAAGTAAAGCAAAAGCGGATAAAACCGAAAATAATACAATGACAAATAGGGCGTATAATGCTCGATTTCAAAAAGAGAGACCATTTTAAAACAAGTACACCTAAAGTACCATTTTGAAGCAAAAGAGGCTGGGAGCGAAGTAAATATGGAACAGAAAGTGAAAGAGATTCGTATCCAACACGCAAAAATCTAATTATGTCCTGGAGGAAAGAGCAAAGAACGAAGTGCCTGAAAAGCGAATGCAGTTTCAGTTTCCTAAGCGCAGAATAGAAAACACAAAACTCAAAAAGGTGAGAAGAAATCAAGCAATGAATGATAATGTAACGGACTCAGAGACCGAAGCAGATCTTAAAACGCATAATTATCAGAGACCGATAAAGACGTCGGAATGACTAAGAGAAAAATGCTTTGTTAAAACAGAATGTCTGTGATAGAAATGTAATAAAAATTTACATATTAAAATATAAGGAATTGATTTTCTAGTTAATTCTGGAGCACTGATATCAATTACAACACCACCACTAAAAGAAAAAAAGCAGCTACTTAACTGGACAAACGGTGTAATAAATGCACGTAATAGGCAGCATTAAGCGAGTGAAAGAAATGCAAATTTCTTTTGGGGATAGACTCAGCAAAAAGGTCAACATCGCTAATAGAGGCGAGCCAGAAAGAAAAAGAAAGCGCTTTCAGTTAACAATAAATTATTGTATATTTCTGCAAGTATTTAAAAAGCTCAGTGGTATTTCAGAGCGTAATGATGGATATATATTAAGACGTACCGGTAGAAATGTATATCGTTGACGTCCTAATAATATATGACAATGAGAAACAACAAATTTAAATAATTTAACAAACGCTGAAGAAACTAGCCGATTCAGGTTTAAATATAAAAATTAATTAAAGCGAATTAATGATGGAGATGGTTGAATTTCTGTGATTTTGCATCTCAGCAGACAACTGTGGAATTACGCAAATGAGCGCATTACCGTCATAAAGACTCCGAACACCGTAAGACACGTTCGAAAAATAATGGGTTGGTAAATTATGTAAAGGATATAGATCCAAAATTTAGCCAAATGGCAAAGCCAATGTATGCCACCATAAAAGAAAACAAATTGCAAGGGGCGCAAGAGGCCGATGATACGTTACGCAGCCCACAGACGGCAATTTATTTTAGACTCAGGCCAACTAGAAGTGAAAACAGATGAAAAAGACTTGGAAGTAGATCTTGAAATAGATCAAATTGGTTATCAATTGATAGCTAGAAATCCTAAAAACAGTATGCCTATAAAAAAAATTGTAACTGGAAATTTAGAAAGGCCAAATTAAAATGTATTTCTGTAGAAAAAGCTTATCAGCACTAGTGAAAAGATATCCCGAATTACCGGATCTAGCGAGAGGAAAGCAGATCTTTGTAAAATTCGGATAAATTAGTCATGGAGCTGACTAAAATCAAAGTTAAGCTTGCGAAAGCATTAAACTCTACACTGTAAAAAATGCATGTGAAATCTACAGTAATTAACTGTGTTCATGCACAGCAAATAACTGTAATAAAGTTCACAGTGGATTACAGTGCATTCAGTGTGAAATTACAGTAGTGTTTTAAAACTGTAAAAATCACAGTAAAAAGGTATGTGCTGTAGAAAGTCACAGTGAATAAAATATCTTGCAAAGATTCACAGTAACCAGCAATGTACTGTAGAGACTCACAGTAACCAACATTGTACTGTAGAGACTCACAGTAGGGGTGAGCAGAAAACTTAATTTTAAAAGATAATGTTTTAGACAGATATATTTTTGCTGTGATCAGTAACTCAAGTGTGGACTCTGAATTCCAGGTGAAATTTTGGAAACAAAATGGCCTTAGACTCTGTCAGCAGGGACGAAAGTAACACACAGGTGGCTCAAAAGTAACAGCACAGAACAAGATAGATTTTTGTGTTACACTTGTTTTTAGTAAATAAACATGACTATGATCTTGTTTATATGTATTTTCGGTTAAATTTTGGTTTCATCAAATGTTTCTAAAGCAACCTGACAGTACAAACTTGAATTGTTGAAAAAAACAAACATTTTTAACAGTTTGAACACAATAAAATTAAATCAAATAAAAAAATATACATTTTCAACATAATGCAACAGTATTACCCAGCTAACAATTTTACGTTATAAAAACGTTCCCGGAACGTCTTACGAAAGTTTGGAAAACGTTTATTTTTTAATGTTCTTACAACGTTAAAAGCGTCCAGTTTTTTAGACGTGGTATTAACGTTAATGTTTGGTTATAAGAACGTTATTCAAAACATTTTTAGAAAGGTTCAGTCTGTTGTTATATTAATGGTCTAATAACGTTTTAAAAACGTTATTGAAACGTTACATTCACCATTGTATTCATGTTCTCAGAACGTTTTTCTAACGTTCGTAACAGGTTATAAAAACATTGTTTAAACGTTCTTACACAGTACAAACGTCCAGTTTTTAAGACGTAGTATTAACATTATTGTTTGGTTACAAGAGCGTTTTTAAAAACGTTTCTAGAATGATTCGGTTTGTTGTTATGTTAATGTTCTAAGAACGTGTTTCAAAACGTTATTAAAACATTCCAATCACCATGATATTACTGTTCTAAGGACGTTTTTAAAACCGTTCTTGAAACGTCCCATTTGCCATTATATTAATGTTCTAGGAACGTTTTGCTAACGTTTGTAACTGGTTACAAAAACATTCGGTTGAAACGTTCTAGGACATTAAAAACGTCCAGTTTTTTAGACATAGTATTAACGTTATTGTTTGGTTACAAGAACGGTTTTAAAAACGTTTCTAGAATGGTTCGGTTTGTTGTTATATTAATGTTCTAGGAACAAGTTTCAAAACGTTATTAAAACATTCCAATCACCATGATATTACTGTTCTAAGGACGTTTTTAAAACCGTTCTTGAAACGTCCCATTTGCCATTATATTAATGTTCTAGGAACGTTTTGCTAACGTTTGTAACTGGTTACAAAAACATTTGGTTGAAACGTTCTTGGAACGTTAAAAGCGTCCAGTTTTTAGACGTAGTATTAATGTTATTTTGTGGTTACAAGAACGTTTTTAAAAACGTTTCTAGAATGGTTCGGTTTGTTGTTATATTAATGTTCTAGGAACAAGTTACAAAACGTTATTAAAACATTCCATTCACCATGATATTAATGTTCTAAGGACGTTTTAAAAACGTTCTTAAAACATTCTGTTCACCATTATATTAATGTTCTCAAAACGTTTTTCTAACGTTTGTGACAGGTTATAAAAACATTATGTTTTAAACGTTCTTAGAACGTTAAAAGCGTCCAGTTTATTAGACGTAGTATTAACGTTACTGTTTGGTTATAAGAACGTTATTTAAAACGTTTTTAGAAAGGTTCAAGTCTGTTGTTGTAATAATGTTCTAAGAACATTTTTAAAAACGTTATTAAAACGTTCCATTCACCATTATATTAATGTTCTCAGAACGTTTTTCTAACGTTTGTAACAGGTTACAAAAACATTATGTTCTAAACGTTCTTAGAACGTTAAAAACTACGTTTTGACATTTTTATAAACTTTGTTTGGTTATGATCACGTTATTAGAAATTTTTTTAAAACGTTCCAGTCTTGTTATAAAAATGTTCTGATAACTTTAAAACATTATAATGTTTCATCCCCATTATATTAACGTTTTCCTAATGTTTGCATTAAATTATAAAAACTTTGCTGAAGTTTTTTTTTTTGGTTATAAGAACATTATTCAAAACATTTTTAGAGGAACATTCAAGTCACTTGTCAGGGACAGAAGACAACAGAGGCAGAGAGTAAAATCAAACAGTTTATTAAAAGTTGTGGTAAATTGTAATGGTAAAAAATGAAAGTCCAGGTGAAGAGCAGGCACAAACACACCACCCAGTCACAGGTGTATTCCAGAGTATCCAAATATCCAACACAGATGATGACAATGACTGGAAGCCTCTGGTAGATAGAGTCAGATTAGTCCATGCAGCATACAAACATAGCTAGCACTGGACAGTGTGTTTGTGTGTGAGAGTCTTAAATGGTGCAGAGATGATAAGGTGTGTCAGGTGATCGTGATTAGTAATTGGGTGATTTTGATCTGGTGAAGTGAGTGAGGGAAAAACCTGGCAAATCCGTTACATCACTCATATAAACAATGTTTTTTTTATATATATTTTAAAAAATAACATTCCTTTCACTTAAATATTCTCAAAGCTTTTGTATGTAAATGTTATTGCAATTATATTTGTCTCTAAAATTCCAATATAGAAATTATAAAATGGAAAGCTAAAAGATTATTCATTAGCCTTCCCACCCCACAGTTGAGTCAAGACTGGAACATTGACTGCGTTTACATGCAGCCAATAACCCGTTCAAATCCGGAATATTAGCAATAACCCGGTCGCGCACGTCCATGTAAACACCGGCAAAAACCCGAATATGCTCATATTCCTGTTTTTAAAATCCCGAATATTACCCCTGGGTTACCTCTTTTCTAGCCCGAAATTTTGGTCATGTAAACGCGCATCGGGATATTCCCATCAAAAGGAACATTGATTTGTGTTCTGCGCATGTTCTATTCGCAAGGAATCTTGGTCTTTTGAGTAGAGGAACTTCTTGTATACAATTTTAGAGCGAGGAGGAAACCAATTGCAACAACCGCGCTTTGCACGTTAAATTAATATATTGCTATGCCCTTCTTGTTTTTCACATCATACATGTATAATAAAGTTCAAATAGATTGTCAATAGTTATGAGAGTAACTTGGTTTTTTTGTGAATTTGAATTCAAAATGTAATACTATGCTATTCATATTTCGTTAAATACAGTGAATGTGTGAGAAAAGTGAAAGATGACAGAATAACTGCATAGCGTCGTCTGCATAGATGCAGTTTCTAAGATTAAAATTACTTTAATTTAACTGATCCACACAAATACAAAGCGGCATAATATAACTGATTGCTGACCAGCATTAAAACCACTTAAACTAAAAACCTTAGGTTTTTTCTTTGTATGCAGCGTCCGCTCTGTGGATTAGGATGTTGCAATAACGGCGGTGGCTTTATTATTAACTGACTGAATACTTGACTCTTACCTGACATTTAGAGTTTACCATCAACAGTACCTGCGCGAAACATTAAACATTGATGATCATCTGCCGACTCGACTGTTTCTGCACGTCCTCAGTCCGCTTAATTAACGGCTTTTCGTTTTATCCGCGTGAGCTAAACATTTTTGTTCTGTACTTTTTTACTTGCATGTATTTCTACATATTTTCGGCCAAGTAACACTCAGGATATAATGTAAGTTATTATAGATAGCATAAAAGCTTGTTCTGAAAGGATGACAATTATAAAAACGATCTTTCCAGCTTAATTTAGCCAAAATAATGATTTATTCGTTTTCATACTTTATATATGTTAATTTATCTACTAATATATTATTGAAAATGCCATAAATAAATATTCATTGCCTTCTGTAAGCTATTGCATTCGTTTTGTACATTTATAGGTGCATAAATACTGTCTAATTAAAATTTCTTTAAGACGTGGTTGTTCTCTATTTACCGATGCTCTGTAAATTTGCACTTAAAAACCTTCTTGTTAGAAAATTGTTCTTCAATTAATTTTTTTTTCAAAAATATATTTAGCTGAAGGCTAGTATATAGCTTGTTAATCTTTTTATCAAAAAAAGGAAAGACTTGTAATTTAGCCTACCCTGCTTCTACATCGGTGCAGCTTGTTCTGGATTTAAATAATACTTTTATTTTAGTAAATGAAGGCAGTAAAACCGCAAAGCGCACTAGTGAGCCACGCAAAATCACCGCATTTACCTTTCAATCACAGTTTACATCGGGATATTGCCAATTCCATGTATACAGGGGTAACTCTCTCTGCTCACGCATGTAAACGGGTTATTCCGAATGTTTCAGAAACCCGAAACCCGACCTTAACTCGACCATAACCCGAATATTGACAGCATGTAAACGTAGTCAGTGAAATAATCAATTAGATTAAAATAAAATGTGACTGAATCACAAAAACCAGTCATAAGTAGCACAGATATATTTGTAGCAACAGCCAACAATTGATTTTATAGCTCAAAATTTTAGATTTTTATTTATGCCAAAAAGCATTAGGATATTAATCCAGGACTAGGCATTTTTATTTATCTCTGTCGAAACCATAACCTTGAGTATTTGTTGACACCTAAACCTAACAAGTTACAAACGTTAGAAAAACGTTCTTAAACGTTAATATAATGACAAATTGAAGGTTTCAAGAAGGGTTTTAAAAACGTCCTTAGAACAGTAAAATCATAGTGATTGGAATGTTTTAATAACGTTTTGAAACACGTTCTTAGAACATTAATATAACAGTAAACCGAACCATTCTAGAAACGTTTTTAAAAACGTTCTTGTAACCAAACAATAACGTTAATACTACGTCTAAAAAACTGGACGCTTTTAACGTTTTAAGAATGTTTAAAACTAATGTTTATGTAACCAGTAACAAACGTTAGAAAAACGTTCTTAAATCATTAATATAATGGCAAATGGAACGTTTCAAGAACGGTTTTAAAAACGTCCTTAGAACATTAATATCATGGTGAACGGAATGTTTGAATTATGTTTTGAAACACGTTCTTAGAACATTAACATAACAACAAACCGAACCATTCTAGAAACGTTTTTAAAAACGTTCTTGTAACCAAACAATAACGTTAATACTACGTCTAAAAAACTGGACGTTTGTACTGTGTAAGAATGTTTAAACAATGTTTTTATAACCTGTTACGAACGTCAGAAAAACGTTCTGAGAACATGAATATAATGGTGAATGGAACGTTTCAATAACGTTTTTAAAAACGTTATTAGACCAATAATATAACAACAGACTGAACCTTTCTAAAACGTTTTGAATAACGTTCTTATAACCACACATTAACGTTAATACCACGTCTAAAAAACTGGACGCTTTTAACGTTGTAAGAACGTTAAAAAATAAACGTTTTCCAAACTTTCGTAAGACGTTCCGAGAACGTTTTTATAATGTAAAATTGTCAGCTGGGATACTGCATGTCGGATCGGCTCACCCCAATTTAAATCCCCAAAAGATAAATTTTTATGATAACATTTTTAGAATATTCCACTATGCAATGGTAATTTTGTAATGCCAACAATACAATTATAACGTTTTCAATGCTACCATTTTAAGAACCTTGCATTGCATACACAATGGTAAACTTTTCAATGCTACAGTTTTAAGAACGTTACATTACATACACAATAGTAAGGTTTTCAATGCTAGGGTGTGTAGAACTTTCTGCTAACAATGCAATTATAATGTTTTCAATGCGACAGTTTTAAGAGCGTTACATTACATACACAATGGTAACGTTTTCCATGCTAGGGTGTGCAGAATGTTCTGATAACAAAGCAATTATAATGTTTTCAATGTTACCGTTTTAAGAATGTTACATTACATACACAATGGTAAAGTTTTCAATGCTAGCGTGTGCAGAATGTTCTGATAACAAAGCAAATATAACGTTTGCAATGCTACTGTTTTAAGAATGTTACATTACATACACAATGGTAACGTTTTTAATGCTAGGGTGTGCAGAATGTTCTGATAACAAAGCAATTATAATGTTTGCAATGCTACCGTTTTAAGAACGTTATATGACATACAAAATGGTAATGTTTTCAATGTTACCGTTTTAAGAATGTTACATTACATACACAATGGTAAAGTTTTCAATGTTACAGTTTTAAGAACGTTACATTACATAAACAATGGTAACGTTTTTAATGCTAGCGTGTGCAGAATGTTCTGATAACAAAGCAAATATAACGTTTGCAATGCTACTGTTTTAAGAATGTTACATTACATACACAATAGTAACGTTTTCAATGTTAAAGTTTTAAGAACGTTACATTACATACACAATGGTAACGTTTTTAATGCTAGGGTGTGCAGAAAGTTCTGATAACAAAGCAATTATAACGTTTGCAATGCTACCGTTTTAAGAACATTATCTTACATACAAAATGCTAATGTTTTCAATGTTGCCGTTTTAAGAACGTTACATTACATACACAATGGTAACGTTTTCCATGCTAGGGTGTGCAGAAAGTTCTGATAACAAAGCAATTATAACGTTTGCAATGCTACCGTTTTAAGAACATTATCTTACATACAAAATGCTAATGTTTTCAATGTTGCCGTTTTAAGAACGTTACATTACATACACAATGGTAACATTTTCCATGCTAGGGTGTGCAGAAAGTTCTGATAACAAAGCAATTATAACGTTTGCAATGCTACCGTTTTAAGAACATTATCTTACATACAAAATGCTAATGTTTTCAATGTTAAAGTTTTAAGAACGTTACATAACATACACAATGGTAACGTTTTCAATGTTACCGTTTTAAGAACGTTATATTACATACACAACGGTAACGTTTTCAAGGCTAGGGTGTGCAGAATGTTCTGCTAACAAAGCAATTTTAACGTTTGCAATGCTACCGTTTTAAGAACGTTACATTACATACACAATGGTAAAGTTTTTAATGCTAGGGTGTGCAGAATGTTCTGATAACAAAGCAAATATAACGTTTGCAATGCTAACGTTTTAAGAATGTTACTTTACATAGACAATGGTAACGTTTTCAATGTTACAGTTTTAAGAACGTTACATTACATACACAATGGTAACGTTTTCAATGCTAGGGTGTGCAGAATGTTCTGCTGACAATGCAATCATCACATTTGCAATGATACCATTTTAAGAACGTTATATTACATGCAAAATGGTAACGTTTTCAATGCTAGGGTATGTAGAACATTCCGCTAACAATGCAATTGTAACGTTTGCAATGCTACCGTTTTAAGAACGTTACATTACATACACAATGGTAACGTTTTCAATGTGGCTGTTTTAAGAACGTTACATTACATACACAATGGTAACATTTGCAATGCTTGGGTGTGTAGAACGTTCTACTAACAATACAATAAAAACGTTTCTAATGCTAACGTTTTAAGGACGTTTATTAATTGCAGATAACGTTAGGGAAACGTTCTACTAATGTTATTGCAAGAACGTTTTTGGATATCTTTGGGAGAACCTTAACAGAACGTTAGCCAAAGTTATAAGAACGTTCCCTGTTAGCTGGGTTGGCAGTGGGAGAAGAGTAACAAGTGTAACTTTCATCCCTGCAGAAAATAATTTCTTCAATAATCTTTGTTGGGAAGACATTTTAAAGTATATTTGATTTTGTATTTTAAGTATTATGCTAGTAATGACAAATTATTTATTTTCAATTTCTTTAAAGGAGAAAGTTCACTATGATTATTGTTTTGTCTACAATATGGTACACACAACATTCCAGCTTCCACACTGAAATAAATTGTAGGTTACACTTAATACTTATACAACTATAAATAACTTTTCAACTATGTCAACCAACTTTCACTAATTTGCAACTATATCTCAACTAACTGTCTAACTGTCCATAGAGTATTAGTAGACTGTTAGGGTTAGGGAAGAGGGTTAGGGTTAGTGGAATAAGTTGACATGCACCTGCAAAGATACTTATAGTCAGGGGGCATCACTTGCTTTTCCCGCAAACTACGCTTGTCACTGGGACACAAAAGCTGAGACCTATCAGACTTTTATAAATAAATATGGTGGCAGATTTTTTTATTTTACTTTAGAAAATATAACACATTGATGCAGATTAAACTATGCAACAGTATGTAAAATTCACCAACCTTAGAAATATACAAAAGCAAAACGCAACACACAACATTGCAGCAATAATATTAATTTACATCACTAAAACATCATTAATAATAGTAAAACAGACACAAGGACCTTTAATTAGCAAAATATACACTTTTATTTAACTACAGTTTTGAATGTTTATTTCAAAATACCCAGACTTCATATTCAATTTTGGGATAGCCAAGGCTGTGAAGGATACATCTATGGATCCTCGGTAGGGCTGTAACGACTTATCGTGCAAATGCGCGTTTTCTCAATTAATGAATTTGCATGAATTACGGGGAAAGGCCGCCACATCCAAAAGCCAGGGGGCGCTCTCGTGCAGAAACTCCCTTTGTGCCACAGAAGTAGTAGGCTAGCATTGCAAACGCTATTCCAGGAAATGTCTACAGGAATATTTGTATTGCTGTTCTTCAAATAGTTTCAGGTATTTTCATGATAATAAAGAATATTTTGAATGATTTTGTTTAACAAGCGTTGCTTTTTAAAATGCACATTATAAACGACTCCGACTCATAATGATTTTAGATTGATAAGTACTGACCAAAACGCCATAGTACACACACAAGCTGCGCATGAAACACAGAATCGCGATGCCGCAATGCATAATCAGGCAGGTCTTTTCAATAGGACAACCTATATATCGTTACAGCCCTAACTCGGTTTCAGGGGGGAAAAGGCCACAGTAAGAGGCTTTTATATGAAGGAGCCTTTCGAATTGTGACAGCCTTCATCACGGCCCGGTGATGTCATTTGCCTTCAGATACGGCCTTCACAGCCCCTGAATTGGGATGCACCCAGTATGTCTGTTCAAGTGCCACACACAAGTACGGTTTTAATAGTGTTGATTGTAGCTGTTTTTTTATCTGCCTGCCAAAAGCTTGTTTTAACAATAAACTGGAATATGGACACAGATGATGGCTTAGATAGGATCTGTTTAGGCACCTAAGAGTGTTGTTGGCGATATTACGTAAGAAAATATTTAAACATAAGTGTTTATGTCCTTAATTTATGAAAAACAATCTTAAATATTTAATTTTAGAGAAAATACACATGGTAGGCTAATAACTTTAAACAGTATTACACTGAAATCATCTTACTGGCCATATGCTGGTGAGACATGAAAACACATAAGCCCTCTGAATGGAGAGCAGTCATGCCCATTAGAGTTTTACCGGTGGCTAAACCTGCACACAGAATAGGAAAAGGTCCATTGTTTGGAGTCACGTTTTGGTGATTCACTTAAACATCTGATAACTAGTCCACTCAAAGCTGATATTTTTTCGTACTTAAATGTTAGCAGGCACGTTTAATGTAAATTAAACAATAATGTGTTGAATAGAATTAAAACATAAATTCTAACTTTTAGTAAATCTTGTAAATATGTTTATTCAAACTGTAGGATCCAGTAGATTACTAGAAATTTAAATGAAAATAGCTTTTCAATCTCTTAACATTGTCTGTTGTGGAATGGTTTCACTGACCTTTTTGGGCATGTTTTAATGTTACTTATACACTGTAAAATTAGGATTCTGAATTTAGAATCATTTTTAGAATCAATGGTTGTGTTGTGCACTAGAACTATTTATTTTGGAGTGAAAATATTGTAGACATAAATTTGTTTTGCATTTCAGTTATTATACTTCACAGTAATATTGTGTTTATTACGAATTGGAGGAAACTTACAGTTTACTTGCAGTGTACTTTTGATTGATAATTAATTATTTTGTTTTATTTTATTAGATTGTCCTGTATATCTACAAAACTGGATTATATTTAGTTATTTTTAGATTGTAACAAAAGTTAAAGATGTTTTAAGATGCATTTTTTGGGAATTCATACTTTTTCATCCAAATTAAAATGTTATTTTACAAATGTTAGCATGCATTTATTGAATGTATTTGACTGTAAAAAAAATGTTAAATTTAGTACATATCTGTGAAACAGTAGCATTTTCCCTCAATTCAGAAAACTTATTGTATTGTTTTGTAATTTAGCATATTTAAATTAGATCATTAACGTTGCGACGTGATCACACAAGATACATGTTTTACCACTCATTATATTGTGACTTATGTATATTTGAGTTTAAATTAGTTTTACATGTTTTCTTAGCCATTTTATCCTTTTGCTATTTTATGTGTGTATGCCTTTTATTTTGCCTCGTCTGCCTGTCATGTGAGGGGTCACATGACATGGAACTTTGTATAAAAGGAAGGAGCAGGAGCACATGGTTAGCTGACGCTAAAGCTAAAACAAGCGGTTGCTGGTGTGTGGAGTTTGTGTATTTGGGTTTACCTGTCCAGTTACGTTTTATGGACTTTGGATATCACTTTCTTGGATTGTATATACACGGTGGAAACTTTGCACATTTAGACTTTTAACACGCTTGGACTTTTATATTGTTTTAGATTTGTTTTTTGTATTTCCTTCTTTTAACAGTCTTGAGTTTTTAAATAATTGTAACTCAACCTTTAAGGCTGACCATTACACCTTTATTTTAACATTGATGAATGTTTACAGAAAATAACTAACCAATCAAATGCTGTAGGGAGAACCACAATGAACTATATATTAAAAATATATAATCTCTGCAATCTACTGTGGAAAAAAAATCACAGTAGTTACCTGGCAGCCATTGACAATAGTAATTTACTGTAGAAAAGAAATCACAGTAGTTAACTGGCAGCCATTGACAAGTAACTTACTGTGGAAAAGAAATCACAGTATTTAACTGGCAGCCATTGACAAGTAACTTACGATAGAAAAAAAACACAGTAGTTAACTGGCAGCCATTGACAAGTAACTTACTGTACGAAAAAATCACAGTATTTAACTGGCAGCAATTGACAAGTAACTTACTATAGAAAAAAAACACAGTAGTTAACTGGCAGCAATTGACAAGTAACTTACTATAGAAAAAAAACACAGTAGTTAACTGGCAGCAATTGACAAGTAACTTACTGTGCTTTTTTAAAAGTAAGTTACTTGTCAATTGCTGCCAGTTAATTACTGTGAATTTCACAATATGTTTTTTACAGTGTAGATGGCAGATATGTGAAATATATACTTTTAGATCCAAATTTAAAAATCAGAAACAGAGGAAAAATGAAATATCAGGAAACAGCTGTGAACCTGTTAAAAAGCATTGTAGTTTATACGGATAGTTCTTAACCACCAAAAGGAGAGAACGCCATTGGGCGTACATTAACCCTCAATCGGTCCTTGGGGTCAATATGACCCCAAACGACATTTCATTGGTTAACAAAAAAGGTTCCCTTCATCTCAGAGATGTAAAACTTTGTGACTTTTCCTAAATAATCTATCTTTACATGCACAAAAAAACTGGGCTTGATTCGGTTGTTCTAAAGGTATGTAAAACATTTTTTTATCAATCTGTCCCTTGGGGTCAATATGACCCCAATTGAAAGTGAATGGGAAATGCAAAAAATTTTACTTTTTTTCCATTTGTCAAAAAATAAATATCAATAAATCCAACATAAATCTGAAAATTTTGACACAGAAATGAAGGCCTGGTACTTGTGCACAAATGCAATGCAAAAAACACATGCTCACACAAACACACACAAATACACACACACACAAACACACACAGGTGTGACTGCCACAGAGAGCATTTGTGTGGAATTTGGCAAATAAAATCAGTCACAAATGCAGAAAATAACACATAAAGGGGTGTGACATAATGCACACACATGTACACTCACAAACACGCTCACACACGCATGCACGCACACACACACACACACACACACACACACACAAACACACACACAAACACACACACATGCTCTTTCTCTCTCCTTCTCATGCACACTCTCTCACACACTCTCTCTCTCTCTCTCTCTCACACACACACACACACACACACACACACACACACACACATGCGCACACACACACACACACACACACACAAACCCACACACACAAACCCACACACACATACAAACCCACACACGCACACACAAACACATACAAACACACGCAGACAAACGCACACACGCATGACTACCACAGAGAGCATTTTTATAAAATTTGGCAAATAAAATCAGTCACAAATGTAGAAAAAGGATACAAAGGGGTGTAACCTAATGCACGAACATGTACACTCTCTCTCTCACACACACAAACACAGACACACTCACATGCTCTCTCCCTCTGCCTCTCACACACATTCTCTCAAGCACACATGCTTGGCTCTCTCTCTCTCTCTCCCTCATTCTCTCTCTCTCTCTCTCTCTCACACACACACACACACACACACACACACACACACACACGTGCGCGCACACACATGCGTGCACACGCACACACAGACACACACACTTACACTCAGTCAAATTTCTATGGCATTTTGTAAAAACAGACATTTCAAAATGCATAAAAAACTATAAAAAAAAATACTATTTGACATAATATTTATTTTTAATATCCTTTCTAATGTTTATATAAACATAAATTTACAAAATGTATCACAAAAGTAATGATTTGAGCAGTTGTACATATCCAGGAAAATGAATGGGTCTCTATGGGAATCTGCCGGTCTAAATGATTTAATTCCTACACTGTAATTCTCTTATGTTTTTTTCTTAAAACCGATGCCTGAATTCAACACCCCACACCTATATTAATATCTAAAAACAATTTAAATCAAATTTAGATAATAATTTATGTGAATTTTCATAAAAATTTGATATTTTTCAGGAAAGCAAATTGTGTAGTTGAGGATTTCAGTGGTAAACAGGTACAAAACTACTTCAAATCTCTCAAAACACAGCTTTATTGTATAGATGAGAAGTAAACAAAAAAAAAAGATATATTATTTGTGTTATTGAAAATGTATATTTTTCTTACAATTATGCTTTCAATTTTGGGGTCATATAGACCCCAAGGGCCAGAAGTGTAAACAGAAAACGAGGAGCGTTTGAGGGTTAAAGCCGGTTGATTGAGGAGGTGGTAACGGAACAATTAGCTGAAGCTATTGCAATCGTAAAATCTTTAGAGAGGTTAAGAGACTTTAAAACCAACTAATTTGTCCTGGGAATAAATAGTGAATAGGTGGGAAAATGCTTAAATGAGGATTTAAGTATTTAGAATAAATTAATACAGGACATAAGCGTAACATCAACACGGCTTTAGGCAATAAAGAAACTAATAGAATGGCTGGAGAAAGAAGAACAATTGTGCTTAGAGAGGAAGGATGAAAATAATATACCGAAAATACCTACAGAAAATTAATCTTATTTTATCACATCTGAGCATGAACTTAATCGGTAAAATCTTAACAAATAATAAAATGCTCGTTTCTAAATGAAGGAAGAAATATCAGCGGATCAGATTGCTATATGAGAATTGTAAGAAAAGGTTATCACAAGTTAAGTAGCAATTCATAATGTAGAATATTGCCAGAGAAATTAATGAGAAATTAATTTGTTGCCGAACAGGGGCGTCACTAGGCTCATTTTAGGGGGGCTTCAGCCCCCCTAAAATTCTGTCCAGCCCCCTTAAAAAAATATTTGATTCATTAATTTGTGATCGCTTCAGTCCCCTATAAAAACTCTTTAGAAAAGGCGGCATGCTGCGTCAAGTTTCGGCTCCTCCCCTGATCTGAGTCAGCATGGATTTAGCGCGTTTTTCAATCCGCAGGGGGGCCGAGCAGAACGAACATCAGTAGTACAGGGCGGACTGGCCATCTTGACCTGGCGGCTGTTCTAACCTGCCGTGCAGTCAGCTCAGGTTGACATGTGAAATAATATGATATGAATGAATGACGGACCTACGAGTCAGCCAGTCGCGGTGAGAAAATGCCACCACATGACCAAACGGCGGCAACCCACTGCTTTTTGGCTTTATCTAACAAATATGCAGCGCAAAGGAGACGCAGAGAGAGACAGACGCAGCGAGATGCTGCAAAATCAATCACAGAAATATTCGCCAAGAAGGGAGCAGGTCAGTCAAGTTACCAGTAAAAGCACGCATCTATATTGCTTATTAACGTTACAGGTTTTTAAGTCAGGTGCTGGCGTGATGCATTGCTTTACAGTTGTTGTACTGAACGCATCAGGCAGATCATTTCATGCAGCGAATACCAGGTTATTGTGAAGTGTATCCTTTTATAAAACTAGTTTTTTTGTGTGGAAAAACTGGATCAAATGTGCAAATCGAGCTTTTAATGGGCAATTCACCTTATATTTGCAGTAAAATAATTTTTTTAAAATCTAACAATATAAGTAAAGTATAGCTTATTAAATATGTTTGTTTCATTTCATTTAAAATATTAATATTTCAACATTTGAACTCCTTCCTTTTAAAAAGTGTAAGGCACCTGTGTATTTGTCTTTGGCATTGTGTATTCCTAGTAAGTTTTTGAGGGTTCAATGTGGTATTTTTAATATAAGCTTGGCTTGGTTTACCTATCTTAACATTTTAAACAATACTAAAACGTATCAACAAGTAAAATAAAATAAAACAACAAGTAAAAGAAAAAAGTTTTGATTAAACTATATCAGAAAGTAGTAAGTACCCATCCAGATAGTTTTATCCATTGTGGTAGCCCTTGCTTATAAAAAGTTTGGAGACCCCTAGTCTCAGCCTCAGACGTCACGCCCACAAACTGTTGGCTGAACGTCTGATGTTTTTTTCGTACACTTTTCTGGAAACCCTGTGAGAATGTTAAAGTCGTCTTTGATTGGTTGAAAAAAAAACGGATTTCCAGGAGACGCGAGTGTCGCGATTAGTTTCAGTCCCTGGAAAACAAAGCTCTGATGTTCCATTGAGGAAGAGAATCAGTCGTGTTCACGTGGATAATAATGAGCAGTTATCATGATCAGCTAAACATTGGATTCTCAAAAATATGCATAGTTCGCGGCATCGACTCTCTAAAAGACGTCCAAGAGTTTTCTTTAAGGCAGTTAGTGGAGTTTAAAAGTTTGGTTCTCCTGAATTGCTTGTATGTGTTAAAAAGTGGAGAGATATGCTTCAAACAGACGTTTAACAGGATCGTCTCATTGGTGTGGCTGTTGATGAAGTGCTCAACGTTGTCCTATGGTGAGTAATGTGGTTTATTTAGATACTATTTGGTTGCGGCTGGTTATTTCAATAACTGACTTGTTGCCAGCCGGCTCTTTATTGTGGGGAGTCCGAAACGTGACGCTAGATGAAACAAACTGTGATTGGTTGTTTGACATGTCGGTCAAACAGCTCGTGGGCGGGCTTTGTTCAGAAAAAGCAGCGAAAAACACCAGACCTTCAGTATTGAAGGTCTGGCTACGCGAGACTAGGAGACCCCTGACCTACAGTATAGACATAGGGGCTGTTTCCCAAACAGGGCTTAAGTCTAGTTCAAGACTAAAATGCCTGTTTGAGTTTTAGTTCTTAACTAAAAGTAGCTTGCACTAACATATCTTAAAATACATCAGTCACACTGTTTTGTCTCAAGATGCACACCTGTAATATTTTTGTAAGGTTTGCTTGTAAAAACTACATAGACATCCTAATATAACTAAGGCCTTGTCCTGGCTTAATCTAAACCCTGTCCTGAAAACCAAATCATACTGCATCTTGACAACTCAGTATTAAGGTAGATCACTTGTTGGTCATTCCCCTTTTCTATATTTTAGATCTGTATAATTCCCAGATTAACACAGTGGCTATCAACTAATAATATTAACCTATAAGATTAGCAAATCCGGTTTATGTTTACATTTATGTTAACACACACATTTATCTTATTTTCTGGTTAAAAGTTTATTTTGTCAAAAAAATCCTTAGCTAAGGTTTCTATGTGAGCATAGAAATGCAAACAGTAAAATGATGTGTTTGTACTGGAAATGTGTACGTGTATTTGCACAGTGAATAATGAATCAGGAAGTCTTCATTGTAAAAAAATCTCCATTCCCAAATGAAAATTTTCTAGTCCCATATATGACACACAGGGAATACAATGGAATAGTGGATTGCAATAAGGTTAGTAGTATACAACCTAATAGTTAAATAATATTTTTTTAATCATACCCTTACTGGGGGCTGAGCCCCCCTAAAATGAAAATCCTAGAATCGCCCCTGTTGCCGAAGAATAAATTAAATAACAAATATATTTTGGTTATTGTTGATGGCTCTACAGAAATTTTTTTTTTTTTGAGATAAGGCACTAACATAAATAAATTCCAGAATAATCATGAAAGCAGTACAGGAGCTAAAGACTGCGGGATGAAGACTAAGCAGTGTAAGGAAAGGATAACACTAGCTATTTTGTCGGCGGACAGTTAGAAAAATGACTCGCAAAGAAAAAAGCACATGAAATTAGCCCGGAGTGTGAAATATTCGCCTGACAATAATGGAACTGCACGAAAAATAAAAGAATATTTCAGGGCAAATGCGAACTAACGCAAGAGAGATTTATTTTTTAGAACAGGCTCTGTATTATATTAATTCAACAAGCGTTGAAAGAAAAGAAAAAACAACATTAGAAAGTAATAAAAAATTGCTTTCCAGGACAGAACGTCTATACAAGGTTAGTTCACAAGGATATGAACAAACCATTTAAAGACACTATTACTAAGAAAGACACGATCGTGCGAGTAATTAGTGATCACACGGTTGAGTTAGAAAACAATGGAATTTGGTTTAAAAAGACATTTGATTTTGGTTGAGAATTAAAGTCTTACCTTAATCCAAATTGTCCCTTGTCCCTTCACAAGCAGACGCCTGCCGTGAAAGACGCGAAATATGTGTCGGTGCTGGGACAAAAAGGTCATAAAAACCCCAGAGAGTTCGCATAAATACGCTATTTTAATGGTACTGGGGCAGGGAATTTGGAGAGCATAGGGTTAAAATTAGCTTTAAAAATAAGTATGAGACCTGGCTGTCAGACAACGTTAAACAAAACTTTAACATCTACAATGAGCCACAAGTATAAAATAAAAAAGGTAATAAAAATCTTTACTAAGTTGAAACTTTGACATATAGTCAACTAAAGACTCCTTGAAGGGGGAAATAGATTTATGATCTTGAAGGAGACTTTAGTTGACCCTGATAACGCGAAATTGACGATGACAAATTGAAGAGTAACAACTTAGCAACTAAATAATTTGAACCATGACAACTTCATTTGACCATGACAAAAGTGAAACAAACTGTTTCAAATTAAAGAATACAAAATGGAAAATGAAAGTAATGAAAGAATAAGAATGGAAAATGAAAGTAGGGAAAGAATAAAAGATGGAAAAGTAGAAGAGACTAAAATAACTCTCTTATAGATGCCGCGGGAGTGCATTTGTTTATTGCCATTGGGAAAGATGGCAACTTGGAAATATGCCAAAAAAGTGTGTAGACACACACTGAAGTATATGTAAGGAAATATACAGTTGGCAAATAGCATAACTTTTGGATACAAAATGTATTAGGTTAATGACAATAAGAATATGCACCCCTAAAACAGGTATAGTGGATTCGATGTAAGTATAAAGTACATTGAATGTAATAAGATAAAAAAGCAATGATGAAATAGAAAAATCATTGGCTAGCATTTGAATGAGTGAAGAGTGAAGACTAAAATAATTTGGAGAAAGACCTAAGATAAAATCGCACTGTGGAACATTTCAGCCTGGTTGAACTTGGAGGTGAAAGTTCACCTACTCTGCCTTCGAAATGTGAGTAGAACAAACAACAACATATGCTTTACTGCAGCTCACAAATGGTTAAGACCACGTGTGGGTTTAAGTTTATCTTTTTGGAAACTTACTATATCTAAAATTTGCCATGATTGTTTGACTTAAATAGAAGCAGTAAATACACAAAACTTAATGAGGCGGTCATGTTCTACGGTGTACTATACTATAGTTATAAGTATATACATAAAATAATTGTCTGCTGATGTGAAAAAGTTTTCATGATAATTAAAAAGAGTTATCAAGATAAAATGCATATTATCATCTTGGAGATCAAATATACCAAGCATGATTTATTTATGATTTGGACTAGAAAAGTAACATTAAAAAGTCTATTTAAACTAATTTGGGTTAAAATACTGACATGATGGGGCAGTGGATAAGACACACGCTTTTGGTGTGAGAGACCCAGGTTTGAATCCACTGTGACACACCATTGTGTCCCTTAGCAAGACACTTAATCCCTAGTTGCTCCAGAGGAGTGCGACCTCTGACATATAGCAATTGTAAGTTGCTTTGGATAAAAGCGTCAGCTAAATGAATAAATGTAAATGATGTAACATAAACAGCAGGAGCATTATGCATGATGGTAAAAAGAATATTTGAATAAAACATTTCCATTGGACATTTGTAACTAAATAAAAAAAATGTTACTTGTTAAATCTGTCCCAGGAGTAGGTAAAAAAAGAGAACTTTCACACATTCTCTGGAGATCGTAAACCAGTCAGAGATGTTGTGAGGATTGTTTCAAAGACACCACAGCTTAGCCTTTTGCTGAGTATGTGTTGGGTGGTTCATAAAGTAAAATTAATTATTTTATGACTAATCTACCTCAGTTGCTACTTATATTTAAGGCTGACACTGATTGTAAACATAACATTGCTTACAAATCTTGTTGAACATAACTAGCCTTGGAATGCTGCTAAGAGTTTTGTTTGTTTTATTGATTGTGTGTATGTGTGTGTGTCTCACTGTTAAGAAATAATATTGAGAGAAGGAGGTGTGGAGATTAATACTTTTTTAATTGACCCTTAGGGAGAACTAAGATATGTAGTGATCAGACGTAATAACAGCACCTATGTTTGATTTAATTTTGAAGATGCAAATTTCAAAATTGTAAAAGCACAGCAGAAGCAAGCCAGATACTCTGAATAAAACTGGGATAGTGGCAAAATGTATAACATATTGGGTGTAATGAAAAATAACGATGGTAAAGTAAGTAATAAGTGTGATTGAATAAAGTATTATACAATATGTTAAGAAACCTAGAAAAAACGCACAAAGTCGATCACAATCAAGACCATACTGTTGTAAAACCAAATTAATGCTATGGCATGAAAATGCTTCTGTTTAAAAGGTCAAAATTTTAATAGGAGATATGTGCAGTTTTGAGCAGTTGGTTTAAGATTATTGGAATGTATTAAAGTTAATTTATGAAACACATTCCTCTCAGCTATAAGGAGTAAAAGCAGAAGAACACAGAGAAGTTCAAATGTGGATCATAAATTGTCTCTCAAAGGACGAGTTAATGTGTGATACAGCCACACACTGATATATTTAAACTGAACCTTTTTGAAACACAGTTAAATGACCTGGAGAGTCTGATTATGGCGGCACTTTCTAGAAACTCAGGAATTGGCAGAAGCGGTAAATGAGGCTAAGACACTGGTAAAATCTATTTCATTATTATGTTATATAACAATGTGTTATCTGCAAAATAAGCAAATGAGTTAAGACTTAATTGTACTCTGTCTAACATTTTAGGAACTTAGGAGAACAGTGAGGGGTCAATTATTAACAAGATGTGGAACAGAATATTGGATTGCAGTTCACAAGGAGGAATGCGTCTCTTGCTACAGGCATCCTGTAATGCAAAGAGTTGAATTAAGTATGGGACACTTCTGTCGAGATTGTTTTAAGAGTGTTAAGATAATGACTTGGGTTAATGAAGATAAGACAACAGAGCATTACTTGACAACTTTTAATCTAATGGAACGCACTAATGCTGCGTTATTTCTGAAGTACCGAGATATACTCAAAAGGCTTCACCCAGAGGTTGAAGAAATATATTATGATATTGATGGACACAAAGATTGGACTAAAGATAACAAAGACCTTGTAGTACATGAGCTTCATAGAAGTAAAACATTGAAGATTGTTAAAGTCGATGGAGTTTTTTATCTCATAGAGCTAAACATTGATGATTGCATCAAAAAGGAAAGGGTCGCAACTTCTGCCCCCCCAATTCTCCAGAAGACTTCAACGATGACTGTGGCTCATGGAGAAGTGCGTAAAATGCAGGAGTCCATGATTCCGTTGATTGGTCATTGTAAACAATGTAAGATTAATGGAAGGAGCCGCCAGTTCTTGTGTCAGAACTCTGAAGGAGAATTGATTGGTGCATGCTACCATGAGATAACTGATAGAAAATTGATAAAAACAGAATTTGGAGGCTATCTGAACATAGTGTTGCAAAATGTAAAACATTGGCCAGTAGGCGATCGAGTAGATGGAACTATAGTGGAAAGTAATTGGGTAAGGCCAATAAATGAAGTTCCCTGGGTTGACGAATATTTGAGTGTATCTCAGCATAGTATTGTGACTGGTAAGAATGAAAGGTATTTGATGCTAAAAAAATATGAAAAGAGGGATAGAAGATATCAGCCATACAGGTTTTTAAAAATGAGAACTTGTATAATTTTGCATAAAGAGGGTGTTGCGTAAGATGCAAATTAACCAACCTTTATCAACCAAATAATACACCAAATTTTATATATATTTCTTCTGAGCAATGTAAACCTGTGGTTTGTTATTTTATACTCATTTTACTATGTTAAACTCTTTATGTTACTTAATACGCCTAGGGTTGCTTTGATGTAAAGCATTATAATCATTGAGATAGGAGTATATGCATGACAGCTCTTAAATTGCATGTTTAACAAAGTGAAATATGGTTTTGTATTTACTAGTTTATTAAGAGTAGAGAGATTGATGCATTAGATAGAACAAAGCTTAAGGGGATACATTACAGTTTAAAGCATGATTTAAAGACCTGTCTTTGTGGGAGAAAGCGCAGAGGAGTTCGGAGAAGAACGACAATTTGTCTTCGTCATATATTTAAGATATTAGGGAACTTTCCCAGTAGACGTAAGGATCAAAGGCGTGCCATGAGGCCCTGAATATGATTCCTGGAATTCGGACCCGAGACCGTGCTTATAAATTGATGCTGGTGCAGAGCTTAGGCAGATCTGGAGACCGCGCAGCATCCAGCATCTCCGTTGTCTGACAGCCTGAAATCTTGTGTTCTCTAGACTTAGTACTTTTTAGACTTTGTATTTTTGTATTATTACCTTTAGTTAACTTGGTATTTTTATTTCTTTTCTTTTTGAATTCGGCAAAACTTGTAATCGCAACTAACTACATTGTATTAATACATTTTATAAAAGACAAGAAGTCTGCTTGCGTGAACTTAGCTCAAATAATCAACCACGGGGAAGTCTTCAGACAATTATGTGAGTATAATCTAATCTGTCGAATTCTACCTTATTTTAGGGAATGTGGGATTGGTATGCTTAGGGAAGTAATTGTTAGATTTGACTGTCCTTGCCTACCCTGAATAGAAAGAATAGGCAAAAGGTAAAAATTTTCATACCAGAAAACACCGGATATACGAGAGAGTGGCTGCCTTTAACAAGGCACAAAGCTCTCCGTATCACTCTTTTAGGGAAATTCACTCAGATGCTCAGTTGATGATGTGCACAGGGAAAGGCAACGCACACACTAAACTCAAAACAAAAAAGATGCAGAGCCGTGGAATACTGCGAAGCGTCCGCTGTGGTACTGCTAGTCCAACCAACTTCACTACGTGACGTCGTAGTGACCGACTGAAAGGGAACTAATAGTTTACAATGTATTACATTAATGAAAAAGGGAATTAAACTTGTCATGCCATATCACTGAAATAAAAGAAAGGGTTTTACGTAAGATATCTGAATCCCTGAATCATATCATTCCTACCTGTATGTGAAACTGCACGTTCTCCAGAGAGCTCGCGTTGATTCAAGCGTTCAGAATATAAAATCCATTTGCAGTTTTGTGCACAAACGTATATGAGAAATAATAATATTCCATCGGATTTAGTATCAAATAATGCTCAGTATATATAGTTTTTCAATAGGCACGCACTCAGGGTAGTTTCTGTCTAGTCACGTGTGAAGGCAATTAAATACGCTTGGGCTGTCCTCTAGTGGTAAAGTCTAATTGAAATTTTTATTTTTACATAGGGTTCAATTGGACATTTTAAAGTGAAAATAACATAATATAGACATGTTACTGCAATGGTTTTTTTATCTTGGGCATCTTCACATTGGAGTCCTGAGTCCATATAAAAAAATTGGTTTAGATATGTTAAAGAGAACCTGAGATATGAACTACTTCCTGTTTGGCGACTACGCCACAGGTATCTTTTGGGCTGTGATGGGCAAATGCTTCCGAAAATTAAAAATCCTTCTAGTAACTTTTGTGAGGCTTGGTCCAAGGATTGTGTACGTCGAGTTTTGTGAAGTTTGGACAAATTTGAGACCAGTGAAGAACGACATGGATCTGTGACGTCATCTTCTCAAGCAACTTACACCGGTACTGCCCGAACATTTAAAAGTTTGAACGGTGTCTCTGTGTCAAACGGTCTAGTCGCTAGAGCTGGCCAAAAAAATCTACCCGGGAAAAATAATAAAAATAATAAAACTTAAGAAGAACAATAAGTGTGCTTTTGCAAGCACACTTAATAATAAAACTTAAGAAGAACAATAAGTGTGCTTTTGCAAGCACACTTAATTACATTTTAGCATATTTCATATGAATGTACTAAAGAACAAAAAAGGCTATATTAAGTACAACGTACATGACAACAGAGCACTTTATGTAGATTATGGAATTGTTTTTTTTTAACTTGAGCTTACTGTACACATACAGTATTGCAGAACATTTAATGATGAAAGGGCAATAATAACAGGGCTCTACGCTAACCTTTTTGCCAAGGAGTACCTGTGCTCCTAAATGAAACTAGAAAATGCGCTTCCGGAGGAACCGCAAAAGTGTGCTTGCTCTGGTGCGGTCAATAACGTGATTTGTGAAATGTAAAATTTTAGAATGTTTTTTATCTTGTGCATCCTCGCATTACAGTCCCAAGTTCATGTACAAAGTTTGGTTTCAATACGTCAGGGGTCTCCAACACGTCGCTCGCGAGCAACTGGTAGCTCGTGTCTTAATTGCAGGTAGCTCGCTCGTGGGTTTATTTATTTATTTTCTGTGGTTATGGCGCATTTGGATGTCTGGTTAGTGTTACAAGCACCTGTGGTAGTAAAAACTGGGTGCGTGTTTTACGTCGCGTTGTAGACCGGCGTATGACATCAGTAATTTAACATGTATGATCCAAAAACAAACAGATGAGTCCGGGCACCTGCGCCGCGGAAACCAGCCGATCGGCGCAACGCTGTGAAGCCTGCAACCGGCGGATCCGCACGCCGCTTTGAAACCGAAAACACCTCGAGTCGAGGCACTATGGTTAAAAAGGATGCCGTGATTTTTGGATACACTTTTGGTAAAACGAAAATAACGTTACGTCGTCACATTTTCAATAGGTTATCATCTCATATTTTAACATCAAATGTCAAGAAATGCCAGAGAGCCATACGGGCATTACATCTTGACTGAGAACAGGTGAGAGAATGACATGACACAGCTAACCTTAATCGCTAAAATGATAGCAAAAGACTGCTTAATATTATGAAGACTGGACGTGTTTAAAAGCATGCTGATGATGCGCATCCACAACAGGAGTTAAACTTTCTCTCCAGTACATAACTTAGTTTAAGTTTTGCATCTTGTGCAGATGCACGTTGTATAATACATTTATGTTGTATCAAGGCTTCATATTATGTTGAGTGCGTCATATAGAAAGCGCATCAGTTTGTGTTTATTAACCCTTTAGGTTTACTTCATCATGCAGCTATTTGCTGTTAGAGGTTTCTGTTAAAAAACAATATTTATTTAATTAATAATCTAGTAGCCTGTGTGTTCATTTTTCTGTCATAGTTTCTTCAAAATTAAGTTTTATTTGAGTGTTGTAAAAAAATCTATTTTCACAATGACGCCCTTTTCATTGCCCCGCTCTCAGTTAATCCAGTACTCGTTTTTCAGACCTATGGCTCAATCGAAATCAGACCTATGGCTTAATCGAAATGAAAAAATTACATACATGCACATCTCTATTATGAATCCAAAAGCAGTAAATACTCTGTGTATGTCTGGATCATCTTTCTGAATCTGGTCTTTTATAAAAATATTTTTTTTTATTCAAAATGTGTTTTTTTTTTAAGAATCGTACCCATATCTAAGAGGTGATAAAGTAAAAAAAAGACAGCATTACAGTTTTTTTGATGTTGTTTTAAAAGGTCTGTTCTTTCATTTGATGTATCGTTTAAAGAATAACATTTTCTGAAAGGTATTAAAATTTTGTGATAAATATTTAAGAAAAAATGCTGGCACTGGTTGGCAACTTTTTAAAAATGTTGTCAGGGAAAGAGTTTAAATCACAGTGATTTAATAGACAGTTGTCTATTATCTCACTAATTTTGGTATTACGTGACACAAGTAGCTCTCTACCACTTTTTTTTTAGAAAGTAGTTCCCTTTCAGTCGGTCACTACGACGTCACGTCGTGACCGACGAATTGGGAACTCGCTTAGAGAGACCAATCTGCTTCGTATACTACTAAAACGCCAATGAACTTGGCATTGAGATATTTGCATAATGCTGGCGCCGCCCCGCCAGGTGCGTATATAAGGCGCACGTGCAAATAGGGAAATCAGCTTTTTCGCTTCGAAAGCCGGCTTTATCTGACTGAGAAGCTACTATCTGCTCTTCTGGGAACGGTTGCTGAAGTTGATTGACAAGCAGTACTAACACAGCGGACGCTCGCAGTATTCCACTGCTCTGCATATTTTTTGTTTTGAGTTTAGTGTGTGCGTTGCCTTTCCCTGTGCGCATCATCAGCTGAGCACCTAAAGAGTGATTTCCCTAAAAGAGTGATACGTGAGAGCTCTGTGTCTTTTTAAAGACAGCCACTCTCTCGTATATTCGGAGATCGGCGTCCTTTTCAGGATTGCTTTTCGTCCGTGCGATCTTGGATGTGAGAGGTATAAGGGTTCCAGTTACGGTCACGAGCGCTGTCTTCATGCTTGGGCATCAAGCACTCTGAGGCTGCGCTCGTGGAGAGTTTTTGTTCTCTCTGTGAGAGCATAACCCTCTTGGATTGCGGAGACGACTGACGTTTCTACGGGAATGCTGTCCGCGTCTTTGCAGTGCTGACACCGCCATGGTGCGACTGTCAAGCGCTCGCATGACGCTCTTCGCATCACTACGCTGAGGAGGACGGAGGATGCGTCCTCCACCTACCGGCCTTTCATCCTCAGCCGGTTGAGGTTCCGGTGGAGACGGCAGAGTCGTGTTCTACGATGTCTGCCGAATCCATTGGACCTCCTTCTGGTCCCGTTCACTTCTGCAGCATCAGAGGGGTGTCCAATTTTCCTCCGAAGTAGAGTCGTTCCGGAGATGGCGGCCGTGCCCGCTCGAGCGGCGGTAACGGTAGAGTTGGAGAGGTTAACCCCTCTCTGCCCGAACCGTACCGCCCACGTGATTGGTATTTCGAGCTGCTCGGGCCTCTCGGTCCTCTGCTCCTCTGCCTTTCTTCCCGACGGCACGAAGAGCTGACGTGGTTTGCGGCCATCCGGCCGTTCAGCTTCAGCTTTCACCCCTCACCTCCCTCACCAATGGAGCCGCTAGGGGCAGGGACCCTTCAGTGGAGCGGGGGGTTGCGATGCAGCTGCGTTCCTGGAGGGACCACCCAACCCGTCCCTCCCGTGTTTGTAGACAGTCGTCCGGTTACGGGCGCTGTCCGTCAGGCATGCGGAGAGGCGGCTTCAGCCCTGCACGCAATAACGTTGCTACGGGTTCACCAAGGATTTACGAGGGAGGCCGCGACCTTCAGTCGTGCGATGTTTACGACAGTGGTTCAAGATCGCCACCTTTGGCTGTGTCTGGCTGACAGACGCAGGCGAGAACAACTTCTTGAATGCTCCTGTCTCACAGACCGGCCTCTTCGGCGAGGCCGTGGAGTCGTACAGCTCCGCTGCGCAGACTGAGGCGATCTCTGAGGTCATCCCCGGCGAAGGAGAGCTGCCCTTGGTAAAAACCACCACGCCGGCTCCTCAGTCTGCCTCTCGCCGTCGGCGTCCTGCGGCGACCACCTCCGTTCCCCTCCTCGGACCCCATCTCGGCAGCGCGGGGGAACCGGTCGTCAGCAGCTCGCCCCGCTCGCTTAGCCGCTTCCCGTGAAATCGGGAGTTTAAGTGGCCAGTAAGCGGGCGACCTGGATTGGCAGAGGATCACTCTTCAGGAGACGGTGATTCGCTCCTTTCCCCGATAGAGGGTCGGGTGGAAAATTCTTGGTTTGCATATGTTCCACCGGCTGTTTAGCCGGTACCCACTAACCACACACAGAGTGCATTCCTCTTCCCTCTCCAGGTCTCCAGAGGATCGAGAGAGCCGTGAGCGGGCACACACCAGCTCACCCTACCTCTCCTCTATCGCCAGCGGGTGTTCTGAGGAGTCCGAGCCCTTCACTCAGGAGACCGGACCACCAGCTACCCCTTCGGAGTCTGCGTCCTCAGCTGAGGAGACCGGACGACCGTTTCCCTCAGCGGGCTCAGGTCAGTGTCACACACACACATACTGTAGATGCTTATGCTGTCACGGCAGACGCACCGGCAGTCCCGCCTGTCCCGCCTCGCTGCCCCGCCACGGGTACACCGGTAGTGTCGTTAATTCTCCTCGTACGGTGCCTGGGTGCTTGGCTTCAGTTCCCAGCCCGTTTCGTTGGGTTTTACGCACGATCCGCCTCGGTTACGAAATACAATTACCGGCACAACCCCAAAATTCTCGGGCTTTCGTTTCACTATAGTGAAAGTGTCCGATGCACATGTACTGCGTGCATAAGTCGATGTCCTGCTGGCGAAGGATTATCGAGCCGGTCCCTCTTACCGAGATGATGATATGATGATAGGGTTTTCCAGCCTTTATCTCATAGTACCCAAAATACGCGGTGGGTTACGATCGATTTGATTTACGCCCGGCTCTACGGAGGTGGTCTTTTTTTGATGATAACGCCGAGGCTCGTATTTCAATATTCAGATCGGTTTGCAGCCTTAGACCTGTAAGACGTGTACTTTGTGTCCATCTCCCCTCGTCTTAGACCGTTTTTTCGCTCTGCGTCGTGGGGTGGGCATATTAATATTAAGTACACCATTCGAGCTGTCTCTCTCTCTCCGTGTCTCCATGAAAGTGCTAGTCACGGCATTAAAATATCAGAGAGAGAGAGCGTTGTTCGCATTCTGCTTTATTTACGTTGACTTATAGCCCGTTCTTGGCAGACGTGCGCGAACACAGAGAGTTAATGCTTCGGCATCTCGCTCGTTTAAGTCATCAGGTCGACTGGGAAAGAGCAACTTTGCCCCGTGCAGAGAATCCTTTTTCTCAGTATGGAATTAGACTCGATCAACTAATTGGCGTGTTTTACAAGAGCGCGCAACTAGTCAGTTCTGACTTGCCTCGGTTTAATTCGAGGGAAGTACGCGGTCCCTCTGAAACAATTTCAGAAGCTCCTGGACATATGACAGCATGCTGCAGCTGTGACGCTGCTCGAGCTGCGTCATATGAGACCGCTTCAGCGTTGGCTTTACGATCGAGTCTCGAGGAGAGCGTGGCGCACCGGCATGCATTGTGTAAACACTACACCTGCGTGTCATTTAAATTTCCCCGTAGTAGACCCAGCATTTCTGATAGCAAGATATGCCTCTGAGGGGTCTCCTGGCATTCTGTAGCATGCGATGCCCTAAGCACGGGATGTTCAGCCACGTATGACGGGCTTGCAGTCTGGGGTGTGCATAGCACCCCAACTGCCGCGAGCGGTGCGCTGTATATCTGGGACTTGTACGCTCCGCTATGGAGATGCGAGGGAAGGATGTATTTGTCGACACCGATAACTTTGCGACTGTTGCGTTATTTACCGTTAAGGCGGTTTTGCGCTCTCGTCACCTGTCGCATCTCGCTCGTCATCTCCTCCTTTGGAGTCAGAAGAATCTGAGGTCCCTTCGTGCCATTTACATCCCGGGATCGCTCAATACAGCGGTACGCGCTTCCCGAGCTGCGCCCCCGGCGAATGGCGACCCCAGACGGTCCAGCTAATTTGGAAGAAGTTCGGTTGTGCGTAGATAGATCTGTTTGCGTCGCCGGACGATACCCACTGTCGCCTATTTTATTCACTAACGAGGGCAGCCTCGGCGTGGATGCGTTGGCACACAGCTGGCCGCGGGGGGTGCGTAAATACGCATTCCTTCCAGTGAGCTTTATTGCGCAGACACTGTGCAAAGTCAGGCAGGACGAGGAGAGCCTTTTATTAATCGTCCGTACTGGACGACCAAGAATTGGTTTTCATAGTTAATGCTCCTCGCGACAGCCCTCCCTGGCGGATTTCCCTGAGGAAGGACTTTCTTTCTTAGGAAGGGGCACATTTGGCACTCGCGCCCCAACCTGTCCATGTATGGTCGTTGAGCGCGCGCAAGGTTTAGGTGATTTATCGCAAGCGGTATCTAACACCATCAACGCGGTTCGAGCACCGTCCACAGGACGGGCTTACGCGCTTAATGAAACCTTTTCGTCACCCGGTGCTCTTCGCAACGCGAGGACCCAGAGAATGCCCTTTAACATTATGCTTTTATATCTTTAACATGGGTTAGATGGTAGGCTGTCCCTCCGCCATTAAAGTTGATATCGCCGCTATTTCTGCTCATCACTCACTTATCTACGGCAGATCAGTTGGCCAGCATGATTTAATTATTACATTTTAAGAGGCGGTCGTAGGCTAAACCCCTCGCGCCCTCCCTCTTTACTCCTGAGACCTGTCCATGGTGCTGAAGCCTTCTGGTCTCATATTTTAGCCTTTGCAGTCTGCGAGTCTGAAGTTTTTTATCAATGAAAACTCTGACCCTGCTAGCATTGGCCTCCATGAAGAGAGTAGGGGATTTACATGTATTCTCTGTTGACGATTCGTGCTTTTAGTTTGGTCCTGCTGTCTCACTGAAGACCCAGACCAGGCTATGTGCCCAAAGTTCCCACCACTCCCTTCAGAGATAAGGTGGTGAGCTTGCAAGCGTTGCCTTTGGAGCAGGCAAACCCAACCGAGGCTTTGTTGTGCCCCGTACGCGCACTGCGATTCTACGTGGTCCGCACGCAAAGCTTCAGGACCTCAGACCAGCTCTTTGTTTGTTATGGTGGCCAGCAGAAAGGGAAAGCTGTCACTAAGCAGAGGATGTCTCATTGGATAGTTGATACTATTGCCCTGGTTTATAATTTGCAGGGCATTCCTTGCCCTTTAATTTGAGAGCGCACTCCACTCGGAGTGTTGCCTCATCTTGGGCTTTAGCTCGTGGTTCCTCGCTAACAGACATCTGTAGAGCTGCTGGTTGGGCGACACCTAATACGTTCATTAGATTTTACAATGTTCGTATCGAGCCTGTATCCTCTCGTGTTCTTTTCCTCACCAGGGAGGGCACGGAGAGCAGACTCGCAAGTCGGCTTGCAGCCTCCGACTGAGGCTCCAAATTGAGTTTTCAGTATGGAAGGCTAACAGAGCAAAAATGCGTAATGGTTTGATTTGCTCTCTTCACTGCCTTGACAGCCTTTGTTGCGGAGCATTGGCTGTCAGCCTTTCACTAGCTGTATTCTTACGAACCTACGTGTTTGGCTTGGGCCCCACATTGCGTCCCAACGGGTTACTTTGTGAGTATTATTCCGTGGGGTTAATCCTACTAGCCCACGTTTCCCTTAGCAGAGCACTGCTTTGCTTACACAGCCACGGCTGTCATTTAGACCTCAACTACGGTTGACTTTCGCCCACCAATAGCCCTTAACGGGGCGGTGGCTTCCGCAGCGTCCCTATACCGCTCAGATAGGGTGCTTCCCAGTCGCTGGCACTACTGTGGGTTAAAGGAACATCTAGTGCCCGGCCTTCTGCCTTAAAACCTAATTCTCCTTATCCTTAAGTGGAACCGGAGGGCTTTACGCAGACACTGGAAGAGGTCAGCCCTCAGTGGCGTTTTGGTAGGGATTCCCAATTCGTCGGTCACGACGTGACGTCGTAGTTCTTTCAAAAAATTCAATTCAATTTTATTTATATAGCGCTTTTCACAATACTCAATTGTTTCAAAGCAGCTTTACATTAATAAAAGCAGTAAAAGCACAGAAAAACGACAGATAGCATAACATAATACACAATAGCATAAGCAGTCAAATTTGCTGCGGCTATGACGCAACATTATGGCGAGCATATTACTAATGTAACGTCGAGAAGAAGAAGCTGGGTTGGGCCCAGGCGGGCTACCTCCCCGGGGTGGAGGGCCCCCTAGGAGAAAAAAAACAAAAACCCCGGGTTGTTTAGCCGAGGAAATAAAAATAAAAGTCCTAGGAGGGAAAAACCCTTGGGAGATATACATGTATATACACACATATTAACGGATAAGGAGCTTAAGCAGAGATTAAGCAGAGATTAAGCGGATATTAAGCGGATATTAAGCGGGTCCTGCCGGTGGTCGTTGGTCGGGCGTCGGCTGGGCGTCGCGTTGGGGGGCGACCGGTGGATCGGGGGTGTGCCGACTTTCGCGTCTGCCGGGGCTGGGTCTGTTTGTCCCATTGTCCTCAGGGTCAATGGGACCCAGGGACGAGACAGGGAGAGAAAAACAAAATCATATTAGCGTAGGGGCCGTTCACATGTAATGCAAGTGTCACACAGTGATGTGGTTGAATCAGCTTAGTTTCAGACAGACTAACTATTGCAGCATAATTATATTATCCACAGTTGAGGATTTTGCAAATTGGGGGCCCACTGCGACGGTATATATAGTAACTAAGGGTCACCTTCCGATTTTTAAGAGAAAATGAAACCTGTCGACCCGTTTGACTAAGGCCTGTAACCCCACTGTCGTCGTTAATGCAGGTTCAGTGGCAAACGGGTCTATATTGCATACTATTTACAAGATCACGAAAAAACGCCAAACATCGCAACCTGACCATACGTGTCAACCCGTTTGACTAAGGCTGGAGGCCCCACTGTCGTCGTTAATGCAGGTTCAGTGGCAAACGGGTCTGTATGGCATACTATTCGCAATAGAAAGAAAGCGCCAAAATCACAACCCAACCATACGTGCCAACCCGTTTGACTAAGGCCAAAAGCCCCACTGTCGTCGTTAATGCAGGTTCAGTGGCAAACGGGTCTGTATGGCATACTATTTGCAATATAAAGAAAGCGCCAAAATCACACCCCAACCATACGTGCCAACCCGTTTGACTAAGGCTGGAGGCCCCACTGTCGTCGTTAATGCAGGTTCAGTGGCAAACGGGTTTGTATGGCATACTATTCACAAGAACACGAAAGTTCCAAAATCGCAATCCGACTATAGGTTAAGATAAGATTTTTATTTATTTATTTGGTTGATCTGTGTTATGACCGCGAGTGCTTTGTTCCGTACAGATAACTATTTCGAGTTAAGTACTTTTACTAGACAAATTATGCGAATGCTTTGTTGAAGAGAAAAGTTTTAAGTCTAGATTTAAAATTATCGACTGTGTCTGATTCTCGGACATCGGTTGGTAAATCATTCCAGAGCTTAGGGGCTAAGTAGGAAAATGACCTTCCACTTTTAGACACTTTTGATAGTCTAGGGATAATCAAGAGACCAGAATTTTGCGACCGTAGTGTGCGTGATGGATTGTATTCTGCTAGTAATTCTCTAAGATATGAGGGTGCTAGGCCATTTAAAGCTTTGTAGGTGATTAGTGATATTTTAAATTGTATGCGATATTTAACTGGTAGCCAGTGTAAAGATGCCAGAATTGGGCTTATGTGGTCATACTTTTTAGATCGAGTAAGTACCCTTGCGGAAGCGTTTTGAACTAGCTGAAGCTTGTTTACTTGATTTGCATGGCATCCCCCGAGTAGCGAGTTACAATAGTCTATTCTAGAGGTCATAAAAGCATGGATAAGCTTCTCTGCGTCAGATGTAGACAGTATATGGCGTATTTTCGAGATATTTCTAAGATGGAAGAATGCTGTGCGGCAGACGTTGGCGATATGACTATCGAAGGATAAGTTGCTGTCGAACATCACACCTAAGTTCCTAACCGTGGAAGATGGCACCACAGTGCAGCCATCTATGTGCAACTTGTAATCTGACATATTATGTTTGTAGCGATTCGGTTCAATAATAAGTATCTCTGTCTTATTGGAGTTCAGCTTAAGAAAGTTATGTGCCATCCAGTCACTAACATCGCTAAGGCAGTCTGTTAGCTTAGAAAACGTGTGTGTTTCGCTGGGATGTGAGGAGATGTAAAGCTGGGTATCATCCGCATAGCAGTGAAAACTTATGTTATGTTTCCTGATAATGTCTCCTAGAGGTAACATGTATAACGAGAACAGGATAGGACCTAAAACCGATCCCTGCGGTACACCGTATTTAACCAGGGAGTGATATGACTCTTCCTCGTTTACATAAACAAAGTGATAGCGATTGGTTAGATACGACCTAAACCAGGCTAGCGCCTGACCACTGATACCAACATAGTTTTCTAGTCTATTGAGTAAGATTGTATGATCTATTGTGTCAAAGGCTGCACTAAGGTCTAATAATATAAGAATTGAGATTTCACCACGATCGGATGTTAATAGGAGGTCATTTGTAACTCTAAGCAACGCTGTCTCTGTGCTATGGTGGGGCCTGAATCCTGATTGGAACTTTTCATATGTACTATTATTTGTCAAGAATGTGCGTAACTGGCTTGCCACTACCTTTTCTAATATTTTCGAAAGAAAAGGGAGATTTGAGATTGGTCTAAAGTTATTAAGCTCTCCCTGATCAAGCTGCGTTTTTTTAATCAGCGGTTTAATAACTGCTAGTTTGAAAGCTGTTGGAACATATCCTATTTCTAGCGATGAGTTAAAGATATTTAGAACCGGGGTTGACACTACAGGGAATACCTCTTTAAGCAGTTTTGTGGGAACGGGGTCTAATATACAGGATGATGATTTGGATGATGTAACTAGTCTAGAGAGCTCATCTATTGTTGTAGGTTTAAATGAATCAAGATGTTCGTATGGTAGTCTAGTGTTAAGTGAACTAACGGGTTGAGTGGTGGCTGCCTGGGTAGCTACGATGTTTTCCCTTATAGACGTAATTTTGTTAGAAAAGAAGTTCATGAAGTCGTTACTATTCTGTTGAAGTTTACTATTGGTTTCTGTTTGTTCTTTATTTCTAGTCAGTTTTGCAACCGTGCTGAAGAGGAAACGAGGGTTATTATGATTCTCATTTATAAGCCTGCTAAGATAGGTAGATCTGGCGGTTTTAATAGCCTGTCTGTATTGTTTAACACTCTCTTTCCATGTTGCACGCCATACCTCTAACTTTGTGCTTCTATAATTTCTTTCCATTTTCCTAGTTGCCTTTTTGAGTGCTGCGGTGTGATGATCATACCATGGAGCTGGCGGTTTTTCTTTGATTCTCTTTTTTCGAATGGGAGCAACGGCATCCAATGTGTTAGAACAGACATTGTTTAGGTTTTCTATTACAATATCTAGATCGTCACAGTTATCTGCTACATGTTTAATTTGGGACAGGTCTGGAAGAGTGCTAATAAATCTATCTTTAGTGGTGGAAATTATTGTTCTGGCTAATCTGTAGCATGTTGTGGATTGAGTGATCCTATCTAGAAGTACAGTGTATGACACAAGGTAATGGTCAGAAACTGCATCACTCTGAGGTGATATCTTGATGTCATTAATATTGAGCCCGAGTGACAGAATTAAGTCTAATGTGTGCTTACGAGTATGCGTTGGCCCTGTCACGTTTTGTCTAATATTGAGAGAATTTAGAACATCCATAAATGCACGTCCTAGTGCATCTTTTGGGTTATCCACATGAATATTAAAATCACCAACGATAAGAGCTTTATCTACAGTGACTACAAGCTCAGACAGGAAATCTGCTATTTCTTTAAGGAAATCTCCATGGTGGCCCGGAGGTCTATAGATTGTAGCTAATGCAAAAGAGAGCTGTTTGTGGTTACGATCGGGTATTTCCATATTTAACAACATTAGTTCGAATGATTTAAATTTTACTTCAGATTTTTGGTTTACTTTAAAAATTTTGTTGTATATTGTAGCTACACCACCCCCTCTCCCCTTTAATCGAGGTTCGTGTTTATAATAATAGTCTTGTGGGGTGGTTTCGTTTAAACTAATGTAGTCGTCTGCTTTAAGCCAGGTTTCTGTTAAACAGAGTGCATCTAAGTTTTGGTCTGTAACTATTTCATTGACAATAGGTTCTTTATTGGTAAGCGATCTAATGTTAAGAAGGTAAGCGATCTAATGTTAAGAGTGACCGACTGAAAGGGAACGTCTCGGTTACGGATGTAACCCTCGTTCCCTGAAGGAGGGAACGGAGACGTCACGTCCCGTCGCCACAGGTGCTGCCACCTGCTGTTTAGGCCGGTCACCTTCCGGCTTTCTCAGCGAACAGAAGCTGATTTCCCTATTTGCATGTGCGCCTTATATACGCACCTGGCGGGGCGGCGCCAGCATTATGCAAATATCTCAATGCCAAGTTCATTGGCGTTTTAGTAGTATACGAAGCAGATTGGTCTCTCTAAGCGAGTTCCCAATTCGTCGGTCACGACGTGATGTCTCCGTTCCCTCCTTCAGGGAACGAGGGTTACATCCGTAACCAAGACGTTCTCCAATGAAAAAAGGTTAGAGACCCCTGCAATACGTGAAAGCATTCATGAGACACACACACACACACACACACACACACACACACACACACACAGAAATTTATACAGACTTATAACAACTGTTTCTCTAAAATTTATGATAAAAGAAAATATTTCACTCAGTGATTGACAGCATAATGCAATCGACCGTGTTCCCGTTTAACAGTAGCTAAGCTTCAGGGACTTGCACAGGAATTTTGAGGGGCAGTTGCTCTGACCTAAAAAAAGGGCACCCCCCAAAAAAAATCCAAGTCACTGATAGATTTCTTCAAATTTAATAACTGAAAATGTGTTCGTCTGAAAAATGATGGACATATGCATCTCGGACAGCTTAGGGGTGACTAAATCATGAGTTTAATATTATAAACATGGCAAACTCAGCCTGGATTCATGAAGATTTTAACAGAGGTGGAAAGATTATTCAAAAACTAGTAAAAGTACCTAAATAGCAGGGGCGGGGCCAGGGGGGGGCCAGGGGGGGCACGGGCCACCCCCACAATTTGATTGGCCACCCCAAGTGCCCCCCCCTCCCACTCTATCAGTCTCGTCAGTATTAATTATGTACTAGTGGTTTTGCTTTTCTTAAAATAAAACTTCATATTTACAAGGCTTTGATTTATTTATATTACATTTTTTTATTAGCTTAAAATATTAAAATGCAAGTCCGCATTGGGGAGGAACCACTCTACCATGACATGTTGTTATCGGAGTCAACTAGTAGGCACACACTTAGAGTAACAAACGGTGGTGGCACCAAGAAAAACAAGGGAAAAAAACAGAGGACGGAGAAAGGAGTTTTATGCAGATGGTGAAAAAGGATAACAAAGTCATTGGTAAGTCAGCTGAGTTTTATATGTTTCTTTAAATGTGGAAAGCTACGATTAGTAAGTTAGAGCTAAGTCCTCTCTGTTACTGTCGAGAATGCTCATTACTAAAGTTGAAGACAACCTAACGGTACGTTAAAATTATATATAAAGTCACGTTTGCCTTTACGTTTGTAATAAATAGTGTAGGTATGTGACAAAATGACGTAATACGCACGAGCGCTTTGTTCCCATGGCTGTGTTCCCAGCAGGTATTCAGCGCCAGACGCGTTGGTGACTTAGGAAATCTGTCATATCTTTGCTTTGTGAATACTTCTAAAGCCCATATACTAGTGACATAAATTACTTCCTCACGTTGATTCTCACGTTCGAATTTCCAAGATCGCTGCTGTAAAAAGAAAGTTATAAGCGAAGCAAAATTTCTCTCGTGTTTGGCATCGAAATCCTCTATGAAGGCGAGTATTTTTTTGTTTCAAACCAAATACTTTTGATAGAATATACATTTAACTTGAATGAGGTGAAGTTTGGGATTGATTGTAACATTCGCATGTGCTTTTTTAAGATCCGCAAGTGACGTTGTTGTCAAAAGCAGAATCGCCCATTCAATCATATTGGCTTCCAAAACTTATCAGTTTTCATCAATCCGTGCATTATTTTTCAAAGTAATCATACAAAACGAAGGATTAGAATCTCTAGATTATATTATTGGCATGATTTTGTCAAACATATAAATAAATACATGCATGCAACATGCATGAATTTATTGATTTATTAATGATAAATAACATAATCATCAATTAATGTATTAATAATATCTGACCATTTAAATTGCTCGCCAGCATTATTAGTCAATTAAGAAATATTAAAGAAACAATGAAATGTTTCTTTAATATATAAAAATATAGCTTTTATTTGAAAGGGCTTTGATTTCATATGGAAAGATATGCGTGGATTGATGCTCTCGGTTTCATTAATTAGTGGTTAATCAAAAATAATAAAATTTGTATATCTTTTAAAAAGATGTCATCGTAATCTTGTTGGGCTTTTAATTACCTACAATGTGGTGTTTGAATTATGCAAATAGACCAAGAAATGAGGAAGTTATGATATTTTAAAGTGTTTGGTCAAGCGGAAGAGGTCACAGTTTTTCATAGTTTTATTGTTTTAATTGGGTACAAAAATGCCCCCTAATTTTCGAGTTAAAAAATTCCATAACTTTCTTAATAATTATCCGATTTTAATAATTTAAAAACCATGTTAAAGTTATTTTTATTATCTATCATATGGTTATAATTATATATGAATTTTCTAGTATTTATTTTTTTTGTCACATACCTTAATAGTGGTGTGACAGATCGCAGTTTATCCATACGGATCACAACCCACGTTTCGACCCGCATGCGATTCGATCGCGAGAGTTGCGCTATTTTGTCTCAGTGTATGGAATAGATCAATGAAAAACAACGTAACGTTTTTATGTGGAGTGACTGTTAGATGCGGCGTCTGTGTGTGCGCGGGTTTATTTAAGATGACAAGTGCCCTCAATAGTCAACACGGAGAGAGCTTTGCATTGATTCGGCGCATGCAAAAACATTAACATGTCATACGACTATGAATAAGCGTTTGCAATTTCCTCGGCCTCTAAACTTTCATTGCTATTAACTGTTTTCCTTTTGTTAAGTACATTTTCTGTTGCATGAAGCTGGTTTCACTTTCAGGTGCACAGGCTTTGCAAACTCTGGATAAAACACAAAGTTTAAACCAAGCATTGTCCAACATCTGATCCTGATCTAAACCAGTTTGGATTTATCTGGATTTGTCGACTCCAAACTTACTCTGAATTCTAAAAATTAAGAGTTTGTTGTTCAAATAGCTTCATGCAACAGACCACAGCCTCAGTAGCATATTTAAAGAAAACAGCATAGGAAACATTATTTTTTTCTATACATTAACTCACTGGGGCTCTGTGCAATATGCCATTTAATACAACCAAATGTAATATCTTTATTAAGATGATATGCGGACAACATTCAACTTTAGGAAATAATTTAGTTTATGACTTGACAAAGTAACTGAGAAAAATGCATTATTATTTATTTAGGGACAGACAGACAGTCAGATACAGGCAATAGGACCAATGAAAAGGTCTCAAAAAAGAATTTCTTTATTTTGAAGAAAAAAAGAGATAGAAGCAGAAAGGCATGAGGAGAGGGATGAGAGGAAGACGCAGCATCAGTCCACTGACTTTTCTGCAAACCAAGGTATGTGTATTACATGCAGAGACCAGAGGGAGGTTAAAACAAATACACATCAGGAGGTTTAAATGTACTGAATGTATCAGGATACAGTATACAGTATTATTACCTTCAATGTAGGGCAAGTTACACTAATTCACTGTTTATATGTATTTAAATGTGCCACCCCTCTCTAAGTCTGTGCCCCAGTCCGGCCCCCTCATGAAAAATTGTCTAGACCCGCCCCTGCTAAATAGATAATTACTAGTAAAAGATTTTAACATTTATTTGTGTGAAAGTTAAAAAGTATGCAATGAAAAAATACTCAAGTAGCGAGTTACTTGTTACTTTCGAAAAAAAAACCCACACACACACACACGTACCATAGCAAAAAGGTTCACTCCAGAAATTATATATTATTTGTTAGTAGAGTAATGGTAAATGCTGCAGGTGTAGAAATGTACATAAACCAGATATTTACTTTGATGCCATGGCTAGATTACAGCATGAAACCTGCTGTGCATATTAATAAATTAAATTGCTTAATTGTTGGCACTGGCACTTATAAACACTAAATGGGTAAAATTGAAATAAGTAGGCTTATTTTTTGGAGCCAAATGTCAATACCTCTGTTTTTTTTAGAAATAAAAGCCAAATGCTTGATCATTTTACAGCCACGTCCTTTTCGTTGTGCATTGTTGGTTTTGGTTGTTTAAAAACACATAAAAAATTTGTATCCGATTAATCGATCGATTCAGTGCTAGATTACTCGATTACAAGCATTGAAATGGGTGGGCTCTTATTTGGAGAATAGAACGCAAGTAATTGATATTGGGGGCAAAATGTCTCAACCAAAAGGCATGGATTGTGGGGTACCTTAGGGAAGCATTTTATGTCCACTCTTCTTTTTTTATATATAAATGACCTAAAGTCTGCATGTTCATGTAACCTTTTTTTGTATGCAGATGATTCTGCATTAGTTGTCTCTCATAAAGATAAAAATATGATTGAAAGCATACTCAGCGCAGAACTGCTAAAAGTTAGTATGTGGTTGGCTGATAACAGATTATCCCTTCATTTAGGGAAAGCGGAATCTATATTATTTGGAACAAAGATAAAGTTAAAGAAAGCCTTACGTTTTGAAGTTTGTGTTGTAGAAACAGTAATTACTGCCAAGGAATCAATCAGTTACCTTGGATGTATGTTAGATTGCCACATGTCTGGAGTAGGTCAGGCCTTAAAAAGGTTATCACCAAGGTAAACCAGAAAGCCCGCTTTATGGCCAGAATATCAACATTTTTGGACGAAAAAACTAAGATAATTCTGGCAGTAGCGTTAATACAACCTTATTTTGATTATGCATGTGGCTCATGGTACAATGGTGTCACAGGCAACCTAAAACATAGGCTTCAGACATCTCAAAATAAATTAATAAGGCTTATTTTAGACCTCCCTATAAGAACTCACCTGGAAACATGCCACTTTGAAAGGGTGGGATGGTTGAGAGTTGAGGATTGAGTACATCAGTTGCAGCTAGGTATGATACATAAAATTGTTTATGGGGATGTTCCCAAATATTTCAGAAATTATTTTAATAATGTAAATGAAGTTCACAGGTATTCCACAAGGGGTAGTGCTACAGATTTTATACCACCAAGAGTCAAGACTAATCTGGGCAAACAGTCTTTTCTTTATGTGGGAGCTACCCTTTGGAACAGGTTACCTGGTACACTTAAGACAGTTGGAAGCATAGGCAGTTTTAAACAGGGTTTGAAGGTGTGGCTTAGGTGCCGAACATAGGTATTATGTTTTTGTGGTATAATATTAATGGTTGTGTTTAATGCATGATGAAATGATTTTTGTGAGATATGTTGCCACTTGTCTTTTTCCCTTTGCCCTTAGGGACCACAATGGAAATAAGTCTTTGGGCTTTATTGTGTTATCCCTGACTATTTATGTATTTTAATGTATGACTCAGAGTACTGTTTCATATTTTTATATTTAAGTAGTCAAATAAAATCAATCAATCAATCAATCAATTACAAAAAGAATTGATAGCTACAGCCCTAATATATATATTAGTAGTAAATATGAGCGACATACTGTCAAAATGATTGATGGTGACCTTTGACCTCAGGGGAGGGGCTAACCTTTGACCTCAGGGGGAGGGATGACCTTTGACCGGACCACCCACGTCGTGAACTTTTGACCGGACCGCCCACGAAGCGCTGAACTTTTGAACCGACCGCCTGCGAATCGTTGAACTTTTAACCGGAACGGTCACATTGCGTTGACATGTTTATGACCGGGGTTATCTCCCGGGGCGCGATAAATCATCATGTCTTCCTACAATAAAACAATAAAAACAGTGTTTACACAGGTGGTCATCGTTAAAACCGCATTCCATGCTCCCATCATAAATTATGTAAGGTGGGGCCCCAATATGTATAATAAAAGCTGGGAAAATCACAGTTACGAAAATCACAAACATGGATACACCATGCAGCTAGCACGATACACCGGTGAGTGCCTGAAAAAAATTTAACTTTTAACATGCTCCATCATGGAATGCGTGACATCGAATAGTTTCATTAAACACAAATTTGTAAGCGAAAAGATTAAAGAAATAAAGTGTTCTTTCTTTAAAAAGTCATACCGGTTTCTTAAGCTATATTCATGGTAAAATTAAACTGTAATTAAATAAAGTAAGCCTAGAAACAATGTTTAAAATTAAATTCGTCTAAAAATCTTAGCACTATGTATGGATTCGACTGATTAAAAAACCATTTCAATAGTACCAAAAGAATAAAAAAGGTTTCTCACAGAGGTAGATGAAATACATTCTAGAAGAATAATGAACAATGAATTCTGTCAAGATAAACATTTTTGGTGGATTTTTCTCTAGAGAGTAAAAAACAATGCGTAATTTTTGAATGTTCTATTATGCATTTTGTACAGATGACCTGATTCTCAAAACAGAAATTATGTTTTTTCAAATAAAGTGTTCAATACACTCTGTGATAATACAGCCACTTACACACAGATCGTAGTCCATGAAGCTGTATTCCGGAGAGATGCTTACGCTCCCAATTGTAAATCGTTATGGCAGTGCCCGGTGGCTGGCTGGGGTTATTTGAACAAAGATGAAATGTTTTTACTCAGATTTACCTCCAATGGCATTGGCCATATGGCACTCATTTATAATGAGTTAATTAAAAGCAGGCTTTTCAGAGCGCCGCATACATGTTTTAAATCATAAATCAATGCCGTCCTAACTGTGGATTTTTTACGGTGATCTGATGACCCTCTAACCTATAATCATTAGTCACGGTCTCCATGGATCACCAGTGTCATCAAGTTACAACAATCATAACGAGTTAGTTAAAAGCCTGCATTGCTGCACGTCTCACATGTCGTTTTAATGTTTTAACTCTTAAATCAATGCCGTCTTAACAACTTGTTTTTACGATTATCTGAAGACCCTCTAACCTATATTCATTAGTCACGGTCTCCATGGATCACGAGTGTCATCAAGTTACAACATTCCTTAGCTACCGTTATGCCTGTGCCAGTAGTATGTAAACTGTTAAGTTTAATTTTTTTATAAAGTGTATTAAACTCATACTACTCTTTACCCAGAATAACATCTACTTCTTCGGTGGTGACAAAGCAAGGTACAAGATTTATTTAATGTATTAAAACACAAGTAAACTTTTTATCATAAAATGGTCAAATAAAGGAGTAAGACAATCACTAAAGACATAACTGATGATTCTTGCATATGAAATACCCCCCCACACACACACACAATCATCTAGGTATATTCTTAAAAAAGCAACATTGGTTTTGTTACACCATAATATAAGACATATAAATCAGTATATACTATAAAGATACACTTTACTATCATATGCAACTAATGTTGATTTATTGTGTTGTACGCAAAACATCTGAACTTATTAATTTACTTTTTAAAGATTCCAACCAGTTGATTTTTAACCCTTACCTATACATGTTGCTTGGCTCACTGTAAACCCGGCATGCTTACCGTTATGTTTACCTTTAAATGACAACAGACAATATAATAGTACTTACAGCATAAAAAAATGACATCACAGAAAACAATGTGTTAGAAATGTGTTAGTTCAGATAAAAATACCTCACTTTATTATATACAGCTCCACAAGACAAAACAAAGATCTCACGTAGTCCATCATGTTACACCGGCAGTTTGATTATCATTATCGTGACTTTAGTGCACTAGTGGCATTATGGGAAATGTAGTCATTTTCAAGGCGAATCGAACGCTGTATATGTTAAAGGTGCATTGTGTTACTTTTAAAAGGATCCTTGAAAAAAATGCTAAATAATATAAATAACTATATTATCAGTGGTGTATAAGGACCTTACATAATGAACTGAATTGTTTTTATTACCTAAGAACGAGCCATTTTCATCTCCATACACCGCGGGTCCCCTTATATGGAAGTCACTGTCATATCTCTACAGTAGCCCTAAACGTACAAACTGCTCTACAGAGCATGTTTTTTCCCTACGTTGTCTCAGACGATGACATGTTTGTCCTGCGACAGCTACCATATGAGTTTTAAAATTGAAGAGTGAGTTATCTGTGGCAATTCTCAATCTCACCACTAGATACCGCTAAATTCTACGCACACCACCTTTAACTGGTTACTGTTTCCAAGATGCATTACGATTTAAGCTATCGCACTGGGAGAGAGAGAACATAGTGAGACATATAATTTACCATTTTATTTGTATTTGTTGACACAATTTAATGTAAAGTGTAAGATCTTATTCATTTATAAAAATATAACAACTCAAAGATAACTATTAGGACTGAAACTAAAAACCCTCATATTAGCTGTGTACATTATGAAACCGATTTTATTTCACGTGTTTTACAAGTTAAGAAAAATTTAAGCATTCCACATAAGAAGCAAGAATTCCTTTTCCTACGGGTTTGTAGAGCGAAGAGGATGATAGAGAAAATACCGGGAAAGACCTTTCCCACTGACACTTTAATATTCTATAGCTTCATGACTCACACCGCTGACTTCCTGATGGGGGGCGTGCGAATTGCTGTGTTTAGAGGGGACGGGTCAGAATTTTTAGGTTTCAAATCAGACCCTGAAACTTAGAGCTCTCACACCTCAGATACGACGCTCTGGCATGTTCGTTTAGCAGCAAATTTGAAGGCTACTTTCAGGAATTCTCCAGTAAATTGTTTAAAGCAAAGTTTTTAACACGGCATAGCTCAACTTTGCGGGATTCAAGGAGTTGCAGACGCTATTTTGAGGACGCTACAAGGACGACCGGAAGCTTAACAAAATCAGGGAGAGACTTGTGGACATACATTGCGTAAAGTTGTCTACGACGCTGTGGATTCTTGAAAAGAGAGCACAAATATCACTTGAGCGTGATCACCAACGCAAGATGCCGTACGTGCGCGGTCCTCCAGTTTTTAAAGAAATGCTTTCAGAGCACTGCAGGAGTGAGCTTGTTCATCTTTTGTATGCGGTAATATCTGCAAATGCTGATGTGTGCTTGCTGCAAAATTACTGCGAAACTGATGCTGAGCGTGTAACCAACCTCAAGAAAAAAACAGATGTCGTGAAAAGTCTGGACAAGTCTTTTGATAAGATGGTTCAAGTGTCTGTTAACGCCGATGAACCAATCAATGTGTTCATCAAAAAAGCCCTAGATGCTATGTTTGAATGTGCTGATGAGGAGTTTGACATTGCTAACATCCTTCACATGTCTGCATATGTAATAGATGTATGTGTTGCCGTAGCGACAAAGAAGGACCAAACCAATGTGTGTGAAATAGTTGAAACTGCTGCTGACTTTATGATCGAAAAGGGTCTTGGCGCATGCATACACTTTCTATTGTATCTAGACAACATCATAACCTTTGATGATGATTGAAAACAACGTGAGTCCCTGGGGCACCTCGTACACCTGAAAACACATTCACTTTTTTCACGACCTAACTTAAAACATTTGAACATGATCTTTTAATTTTTCTTCACCTTCTTTCCATCTATAGGCTGTTTATTTGATAAGTTCTGGTTTCAGCTCTTAGAAAGTTCGTGATGAATGTTTGTGTGAAATGTTACCTCTACATTCCGTCATTTGGACATGTAGACATCTTGTTCATACAAAGTGTGACACTTGTTATGTTATGTAAAAATAAAAGTGACTTGCATCAGTATGAAAAGCTAAATCAGCATGCATGACCTGATACAAATTTGATGATTTTGTTACTTAGTGATTTTTACATAGACACGTCCGTTACTTTGCATAACCTATATAACTCTATGAAACCTGGGCTTCAATAACAGAATCATGCCAACATTTTTACTCAAGAATTTCAATACTTATCAGGACCATTTTATGCACATTACAATATACCTTCATTTATTTACCATTCGTAAAGCATGTGTAGTTGCAACAATACCATTCAGTTAGCAGACCTGCAAACTTGTCGCTTTTCGGCGACAATCGCTGTTTTCTTGGTCAATTGGGTCATTCACGTGAATCACGTAGAACCGGAGAGTTTTTTTTTTGAGGTGGTGGGGGGGGGGTCGGGAGGCTGCCCTTTATCTGAATGCCATGCGGGCTAGAATTGCCAAACATTATTGGATAATTCTTATAATTGACACTTCTCTGGGCCAATCGGAATCTTAGCACTTCCTTCAGAATCTTGAAGACAGCGCGCGAGCGCGGTCCTTTGGATGAGAGACACACCTGGCTACCACGCGAGTCTGGTGGACACTTTTAACGTGAAGGAACCATCTTATTCAAGGTAAGTCAACTTTTTTGGACCAAAAACAACAACTATTTGTTTGCTTGATTTAAATTAGCGTTAGCTACCGCTTATATTGTATTTTTAGGAACGAGTCTACGCCGAGTAATGCACAAACGTAGACCTTGCATAAAGTTTGCCTATGCTTCGAGCAAAATGACTAATGTTAGCTAACTTAGCAGGATGATTGTTAGCTAGGCTTATCGTTACCCGGGTGCTCTGCCCTGAGTTCCGAGATATACGGCTACTACTCGAATTCTGAGCTAACTTTACCCTGAAAGACGTAATTACGGTGGCTGGCGTGCGCGCTTGCGCAGGCAGTCATTCGTGATGTGGGTAAATGTTTACACAATAGCTGATACGAGAGTAATGTTAAAGGAAAACCCACCGTTTTTCAATATTTTACTATGTTCTTACCTCAACTTAAACGAATTAATACATACCTATCTTTTTTAAATGCATGCACTTAATCTTTGTACATCATGTTGTGAATGTGATTTAGCCTAGCCCTGTTCATTCCTGGTGGCTGTATACCTGGTAAACAGTCATTTTTAACAACAGGGCTGTTTAGACAAAACAATCTGGCGAGCGTGTTGTCCTAGGCCAGTGTTTCTCAAACTTTTTCTGCCATTCCCCACTTTGGAGGTAGGAAAGGGTTCCGAGCCCCATCTGTCCCCAATCGCCCCAACAAAATGGTAATCAACTAGGCTTTAAGTTAAACTTTTGAAATGTGTTTAACTACATCAATATTTTAAAACATTACAACATTAAACACCTCCAATAAAGGTGCAAATGTATTATCACTTTACCATATTCCTACCGTTTTTCATGCCCTACTTGTAATGTTCCTATTCCCCACCAGTGGGGCCCGCCCCACACTTTGAGAAATGCTGTCCTAGGCTAATACACCAACAGCAAATTTCTGTATAATAAAGGGCTACATTTTGCATCAAAGTCTGTCAATGAAATCTTTACATTGTGTTGTAAGTTGAATTTACATTATGAACATTAGCACTTTAAGATTGTTTATTCAATGTAAGGAGCCCTACATATAAAATGCATTATTCTTATAATTATTGAACAGAAATGTATGTTGATATTCTCTGCATATCAGCCATACAGTATGGAGACACGTGTTTTATCATATTAGTCCTATGTATGATAGTTTGCAAGGTTATATTTTAATGATTTTAATTTACTTTCAGGCAATGGTTCTGGGCACTTTGGTGGAGCACTCAGTGCCATTCACAATGGCCCGTCATCGTCATCCTTGCACAGATGCCGGCTGAGGACAAAGTGGCTCTGTCGCACGAACATCGGCAAAATATATATATATATTTTTATTTCTGTCTGTCTCTTGTTATTTTTTATTTCAGTGTCATGCTTCACAACACTTCCAGGCGTTTCCGTGAGTTGTAAATAAAAACATTTGTAAAATATTGAATGTGTCATTCCCCTTAAGCTTCAAGGATGTTTTAACATTGATTTTTGATTAAAGTATGGTGATTTTTGTTAAGTCACGTCCAGAATCATATTAAAATCACACAAAAAATAGAGCTGGGGTAACCGCCCCAAAAGTACAACCCCCCCCCCCAATCAGGCACCCCCCCACCCGGCTCGTGACACTGTCACTTTTTTTTTTAAGGAGTTTGCAGGTCTGGCTGCCATACTGTATTTTATTTGCCAATGTGGTTCAGAGACATTGACTATATAGAATACATTATTTCATTAGGTGAGTAGCAAAAAAATTTGAAATACAATTTTTATTTAAAAAAGCAATACATCATTTTTCAAAAACTTTCACGTGTGCCTCGGACACGGGTCGGGTATAATAATAGCTGCATCGGGTTTTGGGTAAATTAAAATGAATGTGTTTTTTTTTAACTGACCCGAAGACCCGAACTCTCTCGCGTGTGTGCTGTGCGTTAATGTCCTTTTCAAACCTCTTCTCTGTTTGACAAAAGTCAACATTGTGTGTGTTGAGAATTCTGAGGTAGCAGGGTGGGAGGAGCTATGTCTCCACAGCTGCATTAAATTGTTAATTAGTGGCTCTTTGTTCAGTGTGGCATTCAACAGCTCATGGGGAGATTCAGAGTCGATGAGTCCTTGAATTTGTGAGTTATATTGTATTATTGTTGTCTTTAAATATATATCCAAGTAATTTAATGTTTAGTAGTATTGTTTGGTTTATATTTGTAATCTGTGTGATTTGATTTAAGTTGTAAAATGTTTGTTTGCTTTGTTTGATTTAGAAACCATACAACTCTGGTCTCATGATTGCTTGACTGACAATAAATGTTAAGGAACTGGATTATTTGGAGCTTCTGTGTTTTAATGGGCACACCATCCTGGTAACACTTTGCCTGAACTAGCTTCTATCCTTATCAGTAATTTACATGGTCCTTCGAGCTGGATAGGTTGCTAGGATGGAGAAAGATGATGTTGTGAGACCTAAACGGACAGTTAGACCTCCTAAATGGCATCAAGATTATGAACTCTCTCAGCCAAGCATACCAGCTTGCACACAAAGACCAATGTCTGCTGATCATGTGTCTGTGGAGATGACAGAAGGAGCTTCCATATCTGATACTAGAGCTGAGATGAGAATTCTGTCTGAGGATGTGCAACAAATAAAGGGAATGTTATCAGAACTGGGACAGTCAATGAGAGCTATGCAGCTAAGAGGCCAAAGTTCTTCCTTTTCTATTAGTTCCGATTGCAGTTCTACTAAAGCATCTCCTGTTGTTAACCAGACTAAGGAGGATGATATTAATAAAGTTCCTCTTGTCCTTGAATTGGGTGAATGTCTAAGACAACATGAAGCAAATAGAGATATTGATCCATCCACATTACCTCCTCGACTTAGTAGACAAAGTACTTTCCCTCCTCCGCCACGATCTATGTTGCCTACACCATTGCCACCAGATGGAAGAGTATCATTAGAGACTGGTTCCTCACAATGTCCTAATTTACCCATGTTAAATGAGTCTGCTAATTCTGTTCACTCAAGGGCACAGCCTTTAGAGAATCCTGTTGTCACGAGTATGAGTCAAGTTCAGTTTGGTAATGGTCTCCCTTGGCCATCTTTACATCAACAGCCATTTAATCCAGTTTATCTGTGTAATGATCAAGCAATACGGAGCTATGGGCCTAGTTCTAGTCAGATGCAGAGTAATGCATGTTTTCCATGGATGCTCCCAAACTATCCTGCCCCCTTTCCTCCTCCTGTGTTGTATCCACCTTATGGTTCATTTGTCCATCCAAACCATGCTTTTCCAATGTCAGTACCCTCATATAGTCAAGCTCCTTTTATGCCACCAACTCAGATTACAGCAGGTGCTCCCTTTCAGGGGCTTCCACAAATGGCTACTAGTAGTAATACTCCCCTACCTCAGATGTTGTCAGGTCCTCCATCAACAGTCCAAATTGGACATTTAAATGCAAGTCAACCTATATCAGCCTGTGTTCAGTCATCTTCAGCACTGGGCCCTCCTAGAGTCTCTGCGGTAGAAAGACCATCATTTCCGTATTTCAAAACTGATGATCCTCAAGAATTTGCAATGCTGAATATGGCCTTGAGAAATTTGCTGCCTGCTGAGGAAACTGAACAGTATAAATATCATATTCTTTTGGATCACTTAAAGTTGGATGCTGCTCGTCATTTAGCCCTTACATATGCTCATGATCCTCAACCTTACACTACTGCCCTAAAAGCCCTCCAAAGAAAATATGGTCAGCCTCAACACCTAGTGTTACAGGAGATAGCTTTTATTCAGAGCTTACCAGCAATTCGTTCTGGGGATTCTACTGGATTCAGTCAGTTTGCACTACGAGTCCAGGCCTTAGTAGGCATGCTTCAGTCATGGGGGCAGAATGAAGGAGCTAATGAATTGGCGTGTGCTTCTCATGTTCACCAACTATTAAGTAAACTTCCAGCAAATCATGTGTCCAGCTTTGCTAGACATGCTCGAGCTGTTCGCCCAGATGTTCCTTATAATTTAGTGGATTTTGCAAAATGGCTAGAGGAGGAAGCAGAATGCCAAAGCTTGGTGGTTCAAGTATCTGACCAGTCTAAAGGAGCAACAAAGTTTCAAAGTAGAGATGGGAGACCACTGAAATCTTTATCTTCTACAGCTACCTTTTTGCAGGGTATTAATCAGGAGGGAAATGGGAAACCCTATGGAATAGTTAATCAATCTAACAATGCAAATAGCAAGCAACCAGTAGAATCCCAAATCTTTTGTGCCTTCTGTGATAGAACCCATCATTTCAATCAGTGTCCTGAGTTCTTACAGTTTGATGTAAATTCAAAGAGAAAATGGATCTTGGATAACAATCGTTGTTGGAGATGTGGACGGAAACATCATTCTTCTAACTGTAATTTGAGGAGAGATTGTCCATCCTGTAAAGAATGTCATTTAGCAGTCCTGCATGAAGTTAATGCTTATAAACCTGACTCTGGCATATTCTACTTAAGCAAACCAAGTGGCCTAAATTCTGTGCTTTTGAAGGTGGTGAAAGTCATTCTGAGTGCTCAAGGGAAGACTTTAGAAACGTATGCAATTCTTGATGGTGGTTCAGAAAAGACCATGCTTTTGTCTCCTGCTGCTGAGATGCTGGGCCTGAATGGGGCGGCTGAGTGCTTGAAGGTGCGAACGATTCGACAAGGTATTGAAGAGATTGATGGAGCTAATGTTACCTTTTCTGTCTCTCCAGCAACTTTGAAGCACAAGAAATATCAGATCAAGGCAGCATTCACAGCTAAGATGTTGGACTTACCTGAACAGACATATCCTATCCATAGTCTTCAACGTTGTTATCAACATATTAAAGACCTCCCTCTGGAAGAATTCCATAAAGATAAGCCTCTGTTACTTATAGGTGCAGATCATCCCCATTTGTTATGTTCTACTGAAAGAGTGGTGCTGGGCCTTCCCGGAAGCCCAGCTGCATTGCATACTCGTCTAGGATGGGTATTACAGGGACCCATTCCATTAGTGAAAAAGCCAGCTCTGTTTCTCAATGTCACTTCTTAGCTTCTTCATCTATGGATCAGCTACAGATGGATGTAGAAAAAATGTGGCAAATGAATGTAATTCCATATGTCCAGATGTCAAAGAATACTCACAGGTCAAGGCAAGATCAAGAGGCTCTTGAGTGTTTGGAAAAGAGAACAGAACGAGTTGAGGTAAATGGGATGACAAGATCTGCTACTCTCTTACTTTGCGCTAAACTTGCACCAAAGGAATTCCACACCAGTGGTGAATCCAGTCAGGATGCTGCACCTGAAGAATCCAGTCAGGAGGCTGCACCTGAAGAATCCAGTCAGCAGGCTTCACCACAAGAATACAATCAGGACGAACAACCAGAAGAAACCAGTCAGGAGGCTGCACCTGAAGAATCCAGTCAGGAGTCTGAACCTGAAGAATCCAGTCAGGATGCTGCACCTGAAGAATCCAGTCAGGATGCTGCACCTGAAGAATCCAGTCAGGATGCTGTGTCACAAGGTGACGATCTTTAGGGGCGGAACCAAAGATTTGGGAAGTTTGGTTCCGCACGGAAGGGTTCCACCCGGACCGGAAAGAGAGAACACCGGAACTTCCGGTAGCGCCGCGAGGAGGAAAATCGGCGAATTGAGTACAGCTGTGCCTAGTTAACAACAGCGGTCGGTGATTGGAGGATACGCCGAACAAGACGGTATTTAAGATCAACTTAAATCACAGTTGGGGTGCCTTTTGTGACTGTTGGACGTTGTGACTGTTGTCATTGTGTGGGTTCACTCGACGCGCTACTGGTGGCGGTCAGACTCTCTCTCTCAAGCTGAGGTTATATATTAGAAGTAAGTGGAAGCCTTAAGGGCTGAAAGACGAATGTAAACTATGCAAATGAAGATACATTAAGAGGAGAAGAAATGGAGTTGTGTGAGTACTAACTGTGAAGAAATTGTGGAAGCATTTGGAAGAGACATACTGTTGCAGTATCGACGTTGCTGGTCGAGGGGATTAGAGAAAAAGGAGAGAGACAAACACTTTAAAGTATCGAGTGAGTAACAGTATTGTTGTACAGACACTGTGTATTTACTAACCTGTCTTCTAGCAAATACCTCCGGGAGAGCGGCCCTACCCCTAAGGAAGCGTGGTGGGTGAGCCGAGGAGATTTTGGTTTGAAGCCAGCCACAGTGACGAGACCACCACTGAGGCCGCGAGATCCATCGCCTATCGGACTCGGGCAAAGTGGGCGAAGACGGGCGTCCTTTGTGTGCACACGATTGTGGTGGGTGAGTCTTTGTGCTGTGGAAACTTTCACTTTAGCGTGGTGCTGTGTATTCTGCTGTGTATTGCTGTGTGTGTCTTGTCAGACAAACCCCCGCCTTCATACATTTTGTCTGGGAGAACGAAGAGGCTGTCGGCCCTGGTGGAACATTATTATACTGTATGTTGTGAGTGTGCTTCTAGCTACGAGTGACGGAGTGGTGCCCTGAAACGAGTCCTTTTGAGACATCTGGGGGTTGCTGAAGAGCGGCGGTGAAGAGCTGGGAAACCAGTGGATATGTGAGTACGACTAGAGAATGTCATTGTGGATATTTTGACCTACGAAATACTTACTGTGCAGAGAACGTGGTGTAGGGAATCCCGCCCGTCCCAAGGTCCCTACAAAGGGGCGCCCCTGTCCGGTGGAAGATCGCCTTACGGTGACGTGAGAGGGCAGCCCTCGGCCTTGGTGTGACGGTGCGACGTGTACACCCCTCTGTGACTAACGCGCCCGTCGAGAGGGTTCGTCCCCGACGTTGCCTGGGAAACTACATGTCCCATCTGACCCATTGAGAGAAATCCAGTACCGTAAGTCCGCCGAGCTAACCTGATTCAACTAAATAACCCCCAGGTCTGTTATCCATTTTGAACAGGAGGGCATCGCACCCAGCTGCTGTCTGTGGAGAGAGAAAGAGAGAAAGTGAACGCCAGAGAAAACGAACAGAACAAACCTCATACTTACCGTAGGCTGTATGCAGTGAAGAGGTGAGAAAGCCAAGTTGAACTAACTGTGTCTTGTGTCCCAGCTGCTGTCTGTGGAGAGAGAAAGAGAGAAAGTGAACGCCAGAGAAAACGAACAGAACCAACCTCATACCTACCGTAGGCTGTATGCAGCGCAGAGGTGAGGAAGCCAAGTTGGATTAACTGTGTCTTGTGTCCCAGCTGCTGTCTGTGGAGAGAGAAAGAGAGAGAGTGAACGCCAGAGAAAACGAACAGAACAAACCTCACACTTACCGTAGGCTGTATGCAGCGAAGAGGTGAGAAAGCTAAGTTGAACTAACTGTGTCTTGTGTCCCAACTGCTGTCTGTGGAGAGAGAAAGAGAGAAAGTGAACGCCAGAGAAAACAAACAGAACAAACCTCACACTTACCGTAGGCTGTATGCAGCGAAGAGGTGAGAAAGCCAAGTTGAACTAATTGTGTCTTGTGTCCCAGCCACTGTCTGTGGAGAGAGAAAGAAAGTGAACGCCAGAGAAAACGAACAGAACAAACCTCACACTTACCGTAGGCTGTATGCAGCGAAGAGGTGAGAAAGCCAAGTTGAACTAACTGTGTCTTGTGTCCCAGCTGCTGTCTGTGGAGAGAGAAAGAGAGAAAGTGAACATCAGAGAAAACGAACAGAACAAACCTCATACTTACCGTAGGCTGTATGCAGCGCAGAGGTGAGAAAGCCAAGTTGAATTGACTGTGTCTTGTGTCCCAGCTGTTGCCTGTGGAGAGAGAAAGGGAGAAAGTGAACACCAGAGGGAACGAACAGAGAAAGGTACGCAAGCAGCGAAGAGTCCATTCACCAGTCACACAAATATTTATTCTGCCTCCAGGAAGGAAGAAGGAGGGCGCCACTGCTAGCAGGGACCAGGTTGGTGCCTGACGTTCCCTTCCCCCGGCTTATGGTGGTTTACACCCCCGTTGCCCCTTGCCCCTGCCTGGCCAAGTACTACAGACCCCCTGGAGGGAAGAGCCAGAGGAACATTTAGTTTTAAATTGCCCTTTCCCCAATTCCCCATTCCTTTTAAATATTTAATAAATAAAGATTGTTTTACCTCTTCAACCCTAGGACCCTTTCCCGGGTCCAAAGTTTCTCATTTTGACTTATTATAAAATATTCTTTTAATTGTTAATGGTCTGTCATGGACCCCAGTAACACATATGAGATACTGTTTGAAAGCTTAGAGTCTCTACTTTCTGCAGATATGCATCACTTTGAGAAATCTTTTACTGTAAGAAAGTTATTTACACTTAATTTACACTATCACCCCCCCATAATTTTGTATATGATTTAATATTCACATATTTCATATTTTTAAAATATGACAAACATGGGCAAGTCTTATATCAAATGAAAGCTCTCATTCTTAGGAATAGCGTTATTTTTGTTCTATTATTAACACATATCCAACAATAGTTGAATGAATAATAAGGTAAAAAATCGTCTTTTGTAAACGTATGTGAAACTTGAGCATGAACTGCCTCAGATAGCACATATAGCCACAAATGATACACCATCTTTTATATTAGGTCCTACTCTAAAAAATGAGTCCATTCACAGCATTTTCTTTGGTTGTGTGCATGAATAATCCCTTGTTATTTATTATATGTCCAAAACAAAAAAATAATATTTATATGAAAAATGTATTTTCGCACACTTCAGTAAAATAAGAATAACTTTTGAATGCGACATGATAAAGAGATCATTCTTTTTTTCTTTTTTTTTCTCATTCTTTTGTTTACTGTCTGCTGCTGTTAACAACCAGAACTGTTTGCAGTCTGCTAGAGCACACAGAACCAGAGTTATACACTATCAAAGGCAGTATTTACAACATAAAAAAAGAAAATTTGGTGTTTCATCGTATGAAAAATAACATAAATAACAATAGTTTTCACAAACAGCAGCTTTTTATGTAACTTTAAAGTGTTTTCTTTAAAATGATATAAAGCAATTGCATTTATTCCACTGTATGTGCTTATGGGAGCACTTCAAATATTTTTAGGTGGAAATTAAATACAAAAATGGTATTATTCCTCCCTTCAGTTGGAGTAAAATAACTTTTGTATAGATTATGATCGAGAAAAAATTCCTTTTTCCTCTGTAAGCTGGCAATGGCTGGAATCAAACAAAACTATCTGCAGGGAGCTGAGGCACCCAGGGCCAGAGTTATACACTTTCAAATAAAAACTTTAGAAAAAAAACATCAAAAAGCGCCTATTTATTTTTGTGTTTATTAGAGGACTGACATCACATACAACCATGTTTAGCACTTTCAACAGTGTTTTATGTAATTTCAAAGGGTTTCCTGTAAAATGATACCAAACATTTGTATGTAAACCTCTGCATGTGGGTATGGGAAGCTTTTGAAATTGGGTAGGCCAAGTCCAGACGAAAATCACCAAAATAGCTTCAGGATGGAAGAAGTTAAATTTTACCTGCTCTCGTTGTTGTCTGGTCATTGGGTTGGCTTTGGGGACCTCCTCGAGGTGGAAGTTGAGAAGGGGCGTGGCTTTAGTCAAAGCACAGCCAGCCCCTGGGCGTGACAGCTGCACCTGAAGAATCCAGTCAGGATGCTGCACCTGAAGAATCCAGTCAGGATGCTGCACCTGAAGAATCCAATTACAAAAGTTTTAATGCAGATTCTGAGATTCTCATACATGGGAAATGGAGGCATAGCCAAGTTCTCATTGACAGATTTTGGGCAAGCTTTATTAGAGACTATATATCTACCTGGTTTACAGACTCGCCAGAAGTGGAAGGAGGATGGAAGAGTCTATTCTGTGTACCAGCTGTAGTGATGGTAGTTGATCTTCAACTCCCACGAGGGCTTTGGCCTATAGGAACTATCTCAAAGGTCCTACCAACTTCTAATGGTAGAGTAAGAGTTGTGCATGTACTTATTGATTCTAAACACTATGTTCGTCTAGTCAATCGAGTGTTCAAATGATTTATGATTGTACAGAATTCTCTATGGGCAAATATGTTTACATATTTGGGGGCGGCTGTTGAGAATTCTGAGGTAGCAGGGTGGGAGGAGCTATGTCTCCACAGCTGCATTAAATTGTTAATTAGTGGCTCTTTGTTCAGTGTGGCATTCAACAGCTCATGGGGAGATTCAGAGTTGATGAGTTCTTGAATTTGTAAGTTTGTTGTATTATTTCTTCAAATATATATGCAAGTAATTTAATGTTTAGTAGCATTGTTTGGTTTATATTTGTAATCTGTGTGATTGATTTATTATGTGTTTAAATTGTAAAATGTTTGTTTGTTTGAGAAACCATACAACTCCGGTCTCATGATTGCTTGACTGACAATAAAATGTTAAGGAACTGGATTATTTGGAGCTTCTGTGTTTTAATAGGCACACCATCCTGGTAAAACTTTGCCTGAACTAGCTTCTATTCTTATCAGTAATTTATAGTGTGGCTGGCGGTACTTTTTGTTGAGACAAACATGTCAGTCAATTTTAAATGTACATTTTAGCGGATACCTTGGTGTCGTCATCCACTAACAAAGTAAAACAAATGGAGCAGCTCGCCAAATTGGTTGCAAGACAAGCCGGGTTTCTTTCTGTCTGACTGCTGCGTGCAGGGCTGATTATCTCGGGTTTGTCTCTGGTTGGGTCTTTCTTCTGAAAAAATTAATTATGCAAGTCGGGTTTGAGTATAAAATGATTCGGGCCATTTCGGGTCGGATACAATCCTTAGCACCCGAGAAGAACTCTATTTGACATGTTGTTCCTTTATAAGTACGTACTGTAGAAGTACTCTTTTTTTATGCAATACCTTGCGGGGTGTAATCTATAGCATTACCAACCTATGCTCCCTAATGGAGGAAATGAGATATTGTGTCCCTCCTGAAAGATAAAATTGCTTTTAATAAAACCTCTTAATGGTTGAGCTTGTTTTTCAAGATAATCAAAATTCAATTATTAGGACCCGAGCACACCGGGGTGCGAAGACCCTATTGTTTTTGCTCGGTTTATTATTATTATTATTAGGGCCCGAACACACCAGGGTGTGAGGACCCTATTGTTTTTGCTCCGTTTATTATTATTTTTCTTCTTCTTCTCCGAAATGGGCCTAAACATACCCGAAAACTCATGAAAATTTGCACACGCGTCAGAAGTGGCGAAAATGTACATGTAGTATAGGCGTCAGAAGTGGGCGTGTAGAAATGGTTTGATAGCGCCACCTGCAAAATTTCAAGAGAACAGCCCCCCCACTACGAAAAACGTACAGATACGAAATTAGCACCGTCATTATCTAGCACCCCAAGACCTTCAAAAAAGTCTATTGGAGCTTAGCTCTAAACCCCACAGGAAGTCAGCCATTTTGAATTTTCTCTGTCATTTTTTTACATTTCCAAGCGTCGTACTTTAACGAACTCCTCCTAGAGATTTTATCAGATCGTCATCATATTTGGTCAATCTCATCTAAAGGCCTTTGCGATGGTAAATTGCGAAGATCTTGAGTTTTCGTTGGAGGGTGTGTCCGTGGCGGCCTGACAAAGTTCAGCGTTTTCGCCATGAAACAGGAAGTTGTTTTAACTAAGGCATACGATGTCCAATCTGCCCCACACTTCACACGTTTGATAAGGGTCTTGACCTGAACACATTTCAATGCCAATATTCAGCTTCAGTCATAGCGCCACTTAGAGGTAGCAGGAAATGCCATGTTTTACGCTGTGATTTACTGCTCTTAGAGATTTAATCAAATCATCATCATATTTGGTCTGACTGATGTTAAGCCAGTTGCGGTGATAAATTGCAAAGATCTTGACTTTTCGTTGAAGGGCGTGTCCGTGGCGGCCTGGCAAAGTGTGATGTTTCACCATGAAAAAGGAAGCTGTTGTAATTCAGACATACATAGTCCGATCTGCCCCCAACTTCACACGTTTCATAAGGGTCCCGGCCTGAACTCATCAACATTGCATAATTCAGTATCAGTCATAGCGCCACCTAGAGGCAGCAGGAAATGCCATGTTTAATGCTGTGACTTACTGCTCTTAGAGATTTAACCATATCAACATCATATTTCATCAGTCTAATCTCAAGACCTTGTGTAATGATAAATAGCAACGACCTTGACTTTTCGTTAAAGGGGGTGTCCGTTGCAGCCTCGCAAAGTATCGCTAAATGAATCCCATTTTTGACAGCCTAAATGAGCTCAAATAGTCATGAAACGTTGCACACGTGTCAAAAGTGGCGAATATTTTCACGTGATATAGGCTTCAGAACTTGGGGTGTTAAAATGGCTCTATAGCGCCACCTACAAAAATTCAATAGAGCAGCCCCCCCGCTACGTTAATCGCACAGATACGAAATGCGGTAGGATCATGTATCACCCCAAGACCTACAAAAAAGTCTCTTGGAGCAAAGCTCTAAACCCCACAGGAAGTCAGCCATTTTGAATTTTCTCTGTAATTTGAGTGCAAATTTTGCCATTTCTGGCCTTCGTATTTTAACAAACTCCTCCTATAAATTTAATCAGATAATCATCATATTTGGTGAGTGTCATCTAAAGGGCTTTGCAATGCTAAATTGCGGAGATCTTGACATTTCAATGGAGGGTGTGTACGTGGCGGCTTGCCAAATTTCTGTGTTTCTCAATTAAACAGGAAGTTGTTCTAACTCAGGTTTAAAATGTCCAATCTGACCCACGCTTCACAAGTTTGATAATTGTCCTGGCCTGAACACATCAACATGGCAATATTCAGTAAAAGTTATAGCGCCACCTGCTGGAAGCAGGAAATGACACTGTGATTTACTGCTCATTGAAATGTATTCAGATCATCATCATATTTGGTCAGTCTGAACTTAGGGACTTCACAATGATAAATTGTGAAGATCTTGACATTTCGTTAAAGGGGCGTGTCCGTTGTGGCCTGTCAAAGTTTGATTTTTCGCCATGAGAAAGCTGTTGTAACTCAGACATGCAATGTCCGACCTGTCACAGACATCATACGTTTGACAAGGGTCCTGGCCTCAACACATCAATGTTACAACAATCAATTACAATCATAGCGCCACCTGCTGCATAAAGGAGTAGTGGCACTTCAAAGTTCCTTTGAATATCCACCTATATTTATCCACGTAAATTTCAATCCCCCTGGTTTATTGCTTTACTAAGGCCATAGAGTGGCGGTGCACATGAGTGCGAGGGCCCTTCCATCACTGCTTGCAGTTTTAATTCAGTATTGTTTCTGTTTAGAGTATATTGATACGGTTTTAAAGTAAATTGCAGGCTCCAAGATGAATATCACTCTTGAAAAGTCTGATGACACATTCTTATTTGCTGTTGGTATCAATTTCTGATGTGATTGCAAGATGCCACCTTTAACTGTCTTTACTCTGTTGGCAGGATCTCCAGTTGTATGTTGGGACTGCACAGAAAAAGTAGCAGACTGAACAAGGATTAAGTGGGACCTCTGTTAGGAAGTGGAGAATTTAGACACAGACCTTGATGAGGGGTGGCCTGCTGTGAAAAATCATGAAAAAGATTTATATTGGGAAAACAGCTCTTAAAACCTCTCGAAATGGTTGTAAACACCAGAAAAAAAGGTAAGTTGTTCTTTTAATCTTGGCATCTGTCCACCGGAGAAATCTCATGAACCATCTGAAATCACTTTTAGATCACTGACAGATTGGGCAGCCTAATCTTACCATCATGAATTTTACCATAAGTGCTATTACTACAATTGTTGACCAATAAATGTGCCATACGATAATTATCTTTAAACCACCAGAGGAAACTTTTACTTTGTTACACTGTGAGGCTTTGCTTCTTTAATGTATTTTAATTAATTTTGAAATGTTTTATTTTAAAATTGCCTTTCTGTGTTTCCGGGGGTTTCACAAATTAATGACTTGTTTGAGTCACTTCCTAATAAAGTATTGCAAATAAATGAGTCTTTTGAGTCGATTCTTACAAAGCAAATGGGCCAAATGTTTTAAATTGATGAGCAAATCAGTTTGAATTTTATGAGTTTGTTGCATAAACTGAATCGTCTGATGCTGGTTTTCACACATATCAAGAAACACACAGAACATAGTATTGAATTACATGGATTATATAAATCTACTATATCTAAAAGCAAAACTTCACACATGTACTATACTATACACAGTTAAACGTGCACAACCTCCAGAAATACTGTATACACTTGAAGCACATTATGAAGAATATCCATCGATGATTAACGTCTGATTTGCTGTATTCTATACTGTATGTTCAGATGTAAGTGCTTCTCACAACAAACATGTGACATGAGATTCACAACATGAGAAAACACGAGTTTTGTCACGTAGGTGTACACTGTTGATGTCCTCAGACCATCTTAGGAAATTCTCTGTGTTTAGTTAACTTTAATATGCATAGTGAATGCAGTTTACTTTAATTTATGGATATTCCAAATAAGCTGTATACATCAACATTGAGACATTGAGAGTTAATTTCACATAAATGCTTGTCTATTCTGTGTTTGTCTAAAGTATTCTCTAAAACACAGATAAGCATTTTAGCCCCCCTAACTGCCTTGGAGAAGGGTGCCCTACATTGGGACTGGATTTTGGTGAGCAGGGTCCATGATTTCTGAAAGCCAATGTTGACATTTGAAATCACCTAAACAAACACGTAGCCTGGCTCCGCCCTCCTACGTGCTTCCACTTAATTCTCATTTCGCTTCAGTACTACGTCTGGCACTGCTCTGTAGAGTTTCATTTTCTCCTGCAAAAATCTGCAGGACCAATCAGCGAACAGATGGGGGTGGCTAAGAACGATGACGTTGAGGTCGTGCGTCAGTTTGAGTAGTAGTTCAGTAATGGCAGCGGAGAAAGACGTGAGAAAGCTATTCGGTCCGTTGTTGCAAAACTGCCGAATATACAGAAGCCGGAGCAAGAACCAGGTTTGCTAAGTTTTGTTTGTCTGATTCTTACTTGTTGTTTCCGGACCGTTTCGGTGCATGATATACGTCACGACCAAACGTTAGCGATTGGTTATGGCAGATTCAGAGTGACTCTGGGCAGATCCAATAGTTTTAAACTTCAACAGAGGACCCTCCTTAACGGAAGTAACGCTTTGCAATGGAGCGTGGCCAGACTCTCTGTACAAATGAAATGAATGTTCGAGAGTCTGGTTGGACCAGGCTAACCAACATGCCCCTACCCTAATAGAATCTGGACTTTCTTTTGATAGACCCCTCCCACACATACACAACCCAGGCAACTATGTTGTTTAGTAGACACGCACATTACTGCTGATTTGCTACAAGTGTGTTTTGGTAGTCGGCCTGACTCACTTTTTCCAAAGCATTTTTTTTTAAATCGTGCACTCTGTCTTTAACACAAACAAATGCCCAGTTCCATCAAATAAGGCTGTTCGGACAACTGACAGATATCTTTCATGGCTGACCTCAGTGCCAAAGCTGAGAGGAAGAGGACATTTTTATTGAAATTTTACCATTTCTCCTTCTTATCATTTCAAACCCCCTACACCCTCATCCGAAGCCAGGGTGATCATAAAAACTCCATAAAGAAACAGCATGGCTATGCCGAAGTATATTGGCTAAACCTAAAGACAAATCTTTAAGTTCTTCCACCAACAAAATAATAAAACCATTACCTATTGACTTCTTACTTGTTTAGAGACATTGGCCCTCATTTATCATTCTTGCGTAGAAACAGGCGTATATGTTGGCGTAAGATTATGCTTACACTCCTCTCAACGCCCGATTTATGAAGCTGTGCTTACCTTTGAAATTCAGGTATGCAACACCTGCCCTTTATAAATGCCGCGGGTGAAAACAATCGTCGTAAGAATAACACGCCCATATAAATTCAAGTCTCTGCTTCCCCCCACGTCCCCATTTTACGCCATGGGCACATGAAAGACGGCAAAGAAGAAAAACCAAGAAAAAGGAAAGAAACAAAATTTTTTTATTTTGGAGTTTAAAGACACATTAATAATTGCATGACAATTTGTAATATTCTTATTCTTATTTTTATTATTAATGACGCTTATTGATATTTAGAAGAAAATCCAGATGATTTTATTATTTATTATTATTATTATTATTATTTATTATTATTATTATTTACTGTTGCCTACATCTAAATTCTATGTCTGTTTTTTTAATAATATTTCAAAATGGTGTAATAACTTCTGTAGTGTGTTGTTCTGTATTTACATACAGTTGTTTGTTAGCTAGATCCAGTTTGATACGGAGCTCCGCATATAATTCTAATTAGGGCCCGAGCACACCGGGGTGTGAGGACCCTATTGTTCTTCAAGGAGTTATTATTATTAGGGCCCGAGCACTGAGGAGCAGGCCAGAATGGCCTGCACCGTGGGTGCAAAGCCCTATTGTTTTTGCTTCGTTTATTATTAGGGCCCGAGCACACCAGGGTGTGAGGACCCTATTGTTTTTGCTCCGTTTATTAGGGCCCGAGCACCGAGGAGCAGGCCAGAATGGCCTGCACCGAAAGGTGCGAAGCCCTATTGTTTTTTCTCGTATTATTATTATTATTAGTAGTATGATTATTATTATTATTATTATTATTATTATTATTAGCCCTATTGTTTTTGCTTCGTTTATGAGGGCCCGAACACCGAGGAGCAGGCCAGAATGGCCTGCACCGTGGGTGCAAAGCCCTATTGTTTTTGCTTCGTTTATTATTAGGGCCCGAGCACACCAGGGTGTGAGGACCCTATTGTTTTTGCTCCGTTTATTAGGGCCCGAGCACCGAGGAGCAGGCCAGAATGGCCTGCACCGAAAGGTGCGAAGCCCTATTGTTTTTTCTCGTATTATTATTATTATTATTATTATTATTATTATTATTATTATTAACACTTTTGGGAATTTTGAGTGCCTTAACATACTCGAAAACTCTTGAAATATGGCACAGATGTCAGAGTCGTCCGTCATCGCAGAAAACCAAAGGCGAGGCGACAAATTCATGGCAAAATCAAAGAAACAGGAAGTGTGTAATATCTAAGCCAAAGAATGTCTTATTGTGATGACACACGGGTTGTTTGTTCGTCTGAAGATTCCGATCGCATCGATGTGCATATTGTGAGTCTCGAGTATAGCGCCACCACCAGGCGCCAGGAAGTGTGTCAGTCACAAAGGTGTATTTTTTTGATAGTTCCATGCAATGTTCTTTTAAATACTCCTTCTAGAATATTCATGTGATTGACTCCAGAAGTTGTCAACATGATGCTGAGACATAGTAGATGATAAATTGCGAAGGGATTTTTAATATCTCGAACGCTGTTCCCATGGCAACGACCCAAACTTTACTTTTATTTTAGGCATATTTAGGGATCTTGGCATGCTTAGATTAACCTAAAAGTTGGCACACACATCAGAGTTGTCGGCTGTTAAGTGTGCACAAAAAGGTCAGACAAAGGCGTGTCTCTTAAGTGGCTCACTAGCGCCCCTACTGTGTAGCGGTAAAAAACGTGCGAGGGCCCGCCATCGCTACTTGCAGCTATATTTATTAGGGCCCGAGCACACCAGGGTGTGAGGACCCTATTGTTTTATTATTATTATTATTTTTATTATTATTATTATTCTCCAAATGGATCGCATTTTTGAGGGGCTAAACATACTCGAAAACTCATGAAAATTTGCACACGCGTCAGAAGTGGCGAAAATTTACATGTAGTATAGGCGTCAGAAGTGGGCGTCTAAAAATGTCTCGATAGCGCCACCTGCAAAATTTCAAGAGAACAGCCCCCCCACTACGAAAAACACAGATACGAAATTTGGTAGGATCATCTATCACCCCAAAACGTACAAAAAAGTCTCTTGAAGCTAAACCCCACAGGAAGTCGGCCATTTTGAATTTTTGCTGTGATTTCTGTGCAAATTTTGTCATTTTCAGGCTTCGTACTTTAACGAACTTCTCCTACAGATTTTATCAGATCGTCATCATATTTGGTCAATCTCATCTAAAGGCCTTTGCCTTTGTGGAGCTTTTGACTTTTCGTTGGAGAGTGTGTCCGTGGCGGCCTTACAAAGTTCAGCATTTTCGCCATGAAACAGGAAGTTGTTATAACTAAGGCATACAATGTCCAATCTGCCTCACACTTCACATGTTTGATAAGAGTCTTGGCCTGAACACATTTCAATGCCAATATTCAGCTTCAGTCCTAGCGCCACCTAGAGGTAGCAGGAAATGCCTTGTTTTACGCTGTGATTTAATAAAATCATCATCATATCTGGTCAGACTGATCTTTTACAGTAAACAGACAGTGAGCAAGTGCTAACTTCAACCGGCACGTTTGTTTATGCTAGTGGGCTATATGCTAGCACTAGGTGTTTACTAGTGATAGATCGTTTTACTTATTAATACTGTTCAATAATCGTCACGGTAAAGTATTCCTAAGATAAACTAGTACGTTATATTATATAGATAGGAACAAGATAGTAAGAAAATAGGATTTAGATTGTGAACTCGACGGAGCTCCAATGCACGGAGTAGCGTTTCCTCGTTTGCTGATGCTACCGGGCTATATGCTAATACTGGGTGTTTACCAGTGATAAATCGTTTCACTTATTGAAACTGTTGAATAATCGTCACGGTAAGGTATTCCTAAGATGAACTAGTAAGTTATATTATGTAGATAGGAACAAGATAGTAAGAAAGTAAGATTTAGATGATGAACTCGGCGGAGCTCCGATAACAGTGTTGCCACTCCCTTGCGTCTCTCTCTTGCGTCTCTCTCTTGCGTCTCTGTCTTGCGTCTCTGTCTTGCGTCTCTCTCTTGCGTCTCTCTTGCGGACTTAACAATAATCAGGTACAGTCACAGCGCCACCTACTGCACACAGGCATTGTGGCACATCAAATTTCCTTTGAATATCCACCTATGTTTACTTTAATTCTTATCCCCCTGGTTCACTGCTTTACTAATGCCATAGGGTAGCGGTGCACATGCGTGCGAGGGCCCTTCCATCGCTGCTTGCAGCTTTAATTAGGGCCCGAGCACCGAGGAGCAGGCCAGAATGGCCTGCACCATGGGTGCAAAGCCCTATTGTTCTTGCTTCGTTTATTATTAGGGCCCGAGCACCGAGGAGCAGGCCAGAATGGCCTGCACCGTGGGTGCAAAGCCCTATTGTTTTTGCTCCGTTTATTATTAGGGCCCGAGCACCGAGGAGCAGGCCAGAATGGCCTGCACCGTGGGTGCAAAGCCCTATTGTTTTTGCTCTGTTTATTATTATTTTTCTTCTTCTTCTTCTTCTCCGAAATGGATCGCATTTTTGAGGGCCTAAACATACCCGAAAACTCATGAAAATTTGCACCCGCGTCAGAAGCGGCGAATATTTACATGTAGTATAGGCGTCAGAAGTGGGCGTGTAAAAATGGCTCGATAGCGCCACCTGCAAAATTTCAAGAGAACAGCCCCAGCACTACGAAAAACGTACAGATACGAAATTTGGTGGGATCATCTATTACTCCAAGACCTACAAAAAAGTCTCTTGGAGCGAAGCTCTAAACCCCAGAGGAAGTCAGCCATTTTGAATTTTCTCTGTCATTTTTTGACATTTCCAAGCGTCGTACTTTAATGAACTCCTCCTAGAGATTTTATCAGATCGTCATCATATTTGGTCGATCTCATCCAAAGGCCTTTGCGATGTTAAATTGCGGAGCTTTTGACTTTTCATTGGAGGGTGTGTCCGTGGCGGTCTGACAAATTTCAGCGTTTTCGCCATGAAAGAGGAAGTTGTTATAACTAAGGCATACAATGTTCAATCTGCCACACACTTCACACGTTTGATAAGAGTCTTGGCCTGAACACATTTCAATGCAAATATTCAGCTTCAGTCATAGCGCCACCTAGAGGTAGCAGGAAATGCCATGTTTTACGCTGTGATTTACTGCTCTTAGAGATTTAATAAAATCATCATCATATTTGGTCAGACTGATCTTAAGCCCTTTGCGATGATAAATTGCGAAGATCTTGACTTTTCGTTGAAGGGCGTGTCCGTGGCAGCCTGGCAAAGTGTGATGTTTCACCATAAAACAGGAAGCTGTTGTAATTTAGGCATACATTGTTTGATCTGCTTCAGACTTCACACGTTTGATAAGGGTCCCGGCCTGAACAAGTCAATATAACAATAATCAGGTACCGTCATAGCGCCACCTGCTGCACACAGGCGGTGTGGCACATCAATTTTTCTTAGAATATCCACCTATATTTACCCACTTTAATTCATATCCCCCTGGTTCACTGCATTACTAATGCCATAGGGTGGCGGTGCACATGCGTGCGAGGGCCCTTCCATCGCTGCTTGCAGCTTTAATGATTATTTTTCTTCTTCTTCTTCTCCGAAATGGATCGCATTTTTGAGGGGCTTAACATACCCGAAAACTCATGAAAATTTGCACACGCGTCAGAAGTGGCGAAAATTTACATGTAGTATAGGTGTCAGAAGTGGGCGTGTAAAATGGCTCGATAGCGCCACCTGCAAAATATCAAGAGAACAGCCCCCCCACTACGAAAAACGTACAGACACGAAATTTGGTAGGATGATCTATCACCCCAAAACGTACAAAAAAGTCTCTTGAAGCTAACTCTAAACCCCACAGGAAGTCGGCCATTTTGAATTTTTGCTGTGATTTCTGTGCAAATTTTGTAATTTTCAGGCTTCGTACTTTAACGAACTCCTCCTACAGATTTTATCAGATCATTATCATATTTGGTCAATCTCATCTAAAGGCCTTTGTGATGTTAAATTGCGGAGATCTTGACTTTTCGTTGGAGGGTGTGTCCGTGGCGGCCTGACAAAGTTCAGCATTTTCGCCATGAAACAGGAAGTTGTTATAACTAAGGCATACAATGTCCAATCTGCCCCACACTTCACATGTTTGATAAGAGTCTTGGCCTGAACACATTTCAATGCCAATATTCAGCTTCAGTCCTAGCGCCACCTAGAGGTAGAAGGAAATGCCTTGTTTTACGCTGTGATTTACTGCTCTTAGAGATTTAATTAAATCATCATCATATCGGGTCAGACTGATCTTAAGCCCTTTGCGATGATAATTAGCAAAGATCTTGACTTTTCGTGGAAGGGCATGTGATGTTTCACCATGAAACATGAAGCTGTTGTAATTCAGGCATACATTGTTCAATCTGCCCCAGACTTCACACGTTTGTTAGGGTTCCTGGCCTGAACACATCAATATAACATTAATCAGGTACAGTCATAGCGCCACCTGCTGCACACAGCCGGTGTGGCACATCAATTTTCCTTTGAATATCCACCTATATTTTCCCACTTTAATTCGTATGCCCCTGGTTCACTGCTTTACTAATGCCATAGGGTAGTGGTGCACATGCCTGCGAGGGCCCTTCCATCGCTGCTTGCAGCTTTAATTATTATTATTATTATTATTATTTTCCGAAATGAATTGCATTTTTGAAGGCCTAAACATACCCGAAAACTTATGAAAATTTGCACACGCATCAGAAGCGGCGAATATTTACATGTAGTATAGGCGTCAGAAGTGGGTGTGTAGAAATGGCTCGATAGCGCCACCTGCAAAATTTCAAGATAACAGCCCCCCCACTACGAAAAACGTACAGATACGAAATTTGGTAGGATCATCAAGCACCCCAAGACCTACAAAAAAGTCTCTTGGAGCTAAGATCTAAACCCCACAGGAAGTCGGCCATTTTTAATTTTCTCTGTTATTTTTTGACATTTCTAAGCGTCGTACTTTAACAAACTCCTCCTAGCGATTTAATCCGATCATTATCATATTTGGTCAGTCTCATCTAAAGGCCTTTGCGATGCTAAATTGCAGAGATCTTGACTTTTCGTTGGAGGGTGTGTCCGTGGCGGCCTGACAAAGTTTGGCATTTTTGCCATGAAACAGGAAGTTGTTCTATCTCAGGCATACAATGTCCAATCTGCCCCACACTTCACATGTTTGATAAGGGTCTTGACCTGAACACATTTTGATGCCAATATTCAGCTTCAGTCATAGCGCCACCTAAAAGTAGCAGGAATTGCCATGTTTTACGCTGTGATTTACTGCTCTTAGAGATTTAATCAAATAATCATCATATTTGGTCAGACTGATGATAAGCCCTTTGCCGTGATCAATTGCGAGGATCTTGACTTTTCGTTGAAGGGCGTGTCCGTGGCAGCCTGGCAAAGTGTGACATTTCGCCATGAAACATGAAGCTGTTGTAATTCAGGCATACATTTTCCGATCTGCCCCCGACTTCACAAGTTTGATAAGGGTCCCGGCCTGAACACGTCAATATAACAATTATCAGGTACAGTCGTAGCGCCACCTGCTGCACAAAAGCGGTGTGGCACATCAGTTTCCCTTTGAATGTCCACCTATATTTACCCACTTTAATTCATATCCCCCTGGTTCACTGCTTTACTAATGCCATAGGGTGGCGGTGCACATGTGTGCGAGGGCCCTTCCATCGCTGCTTGCAGCTTTAATTATTATTATTTTTCTTCTTCTTCTTCTTCTTCTCCGAAATGGATCGCATTTTTGAGGGCCTAAACATACCTGAAAACTCATGAAAATTTGCACACACGTCAGAAGTGGGCGTGTAGAAATGGCTCAATAGCGCCACCTGCAAAATTTCAAGAGAACAGCCCCCCCACTACGAAAAACGTACAGATACGAAATTTGGTAGGATCATGTATCATCCCAAGACCTACAAAAAAGTCTCTTGGAGCTAAGCTCTAAACCCCACAGGAAGTCGGCCATTTTGAATTTTCTCTGTCATTTTTTGACATTTCCAAGCGTCATACTTTAACGAACTCCTGTTGTAACAGGAAGCTGTTGTAATTCAGGCATACATTGTTTGATCTGCTCCAGACTTCACACGTTTGATAAGGGTCCCGGCCTGAACAGGTCAATATAACAATAATCAGGTACCGTCATAGCGCCACCTGCTGCACACAGGTGGTGTGGCACATCAATTTTTCTTTGAATAGCCACCTATATTTACCCACTTTAATTCATATCCCCCTGGTTCACTGCTTTACTAATGCCATAGGGTGGCGGTGCACATGTGTGAGAGGGCCCTTCCATCGCTGCTTGCAGCTTTAATTATTATTATTTTCCGAAATGAATCGCATTTTTGAAGGCCTAAACATGCCCGAAAACTCATGAAATTTTGCACACGCGTCAGAAGTGGTGAAAATTTACATGTGGTATAGGCATCAGAAGTGGGCAAGTAGAAATGGCTCGATAGCGCCACCTGCAAAATTTCAAGAGAACAGCCCCCCCGCTACGAAAAACATATAGATACGAAATTTAGTAAGATCATCTATCACCCCAAGACCTACAAAAAAGTCTCTTGGAACTAAGCTCTAAACCCCACAGGAAGTCAGCCATTTTGAATTTTCTCTGTCATTTTTTGACATTTCCAAGCGTCGTACTTTAACGAACTCCTCCCAGAGATTTAAATTCGATGCTCATCATATTTGGTCAGTATCATCTAAAGGCCTTTGGGATGTTAAATTGCGGAGATCTTGACTTTGTAAGGCTGTTGTAATTCAGGCATACATTGTCCGATCTGCCCCCGACTTAACACGTTTGATTAGGATCCCAGCCTGAACACATAAACATGGCTTAATTTAGTAACAGTCATAGCGCCACCTAGAGGCAGCAGGAAATGCCATGTTTAATGCTGTGACTTACTGCTATTAGAGATTTAACCATATCAACATCATATTTCATCAGTCTAATCTCAAGACCTTGTGTGATGATAAAAAGCAACGACCTTGACTTTTCATTAAAGGGCGTGTCCGTTGCGGCCTCGCAAAGTATTGTTAAATGAATCACATTTTTGACAGCCTAAATAAGCTCAAAAAGTCATGAAACGTTGCACACATGTCAAAGGTGGCAAATATTTTCATGAGATATAGGCTTCAGAACTTGGGGTGTTAAAATGGCTCTATAGCGCCACCTACAAAAATTCAATAGAGCAGCCCCCCCCACTACGTTAATCGTACAGATACGAAATGCGGTAGGATCATGTATCACCCCAAGACCTACAAAAAAGTCTCTTGGAGCAAAGCTCTAAACCTCACAGGAAGTCAGCCATTTTGAATTTTCTCTGTAATTTGAGTGCAAATTTTGCCATTTCTTGCCTTCGTATTTTAACGAACTCCTCCTATAAATTTAATCAGATAATCATCATATTTTGTGTGTGTCATTTAAAGGGCTTTGCAATGCTAAATTGCGGAGATCTTGACATTTCAATGGAGGGTGTGTCCGTGGCAGCTTGCCTAATTTCTGTGTTTCTCAAAGAAACAGGAAGTTGTTCTAACTCGGATTTAAAATGTCCAATCTGACCCATGCTTCACAAGTTTGATAAGTATCCTGTCCTGAACACATCAACATGCCAATACTCAGTAAAAGTTATAGCTCCACCTGCTGGAAGCAGAAAGTGACATGTTTAACACTGTGATTTACGGCTCATCTAAATGTATTCAGATCATCATCATATTTGGTTAGTCTGAACTTAGGGACTTCACAATGATAAATTGTGAGGATCTTGACATTTCGTTAAAGGGGCGTGTCCGTGGTGGCCTGTCAAAGTTTGATGTTTCGCCAAGAGAAAGCTGTTGTAACTCAGGCATGCAATGTCCGACCTGTCACAGACATCATACGTTTGACAAGGGTCCTGGCCTCAACACATCAATGTTACAACGATCAATTACAATCATAGCGCCACCTGCTGCACAAAAAGAGCTGTGGCACTTCAAAGTTCCTTTGAATATGCACCTATATTTACCCACTGAAATTTCAATCCCCCTGGTTTATTGCTTTACTAAGGCCATAGAGTGGCGGTGCACATGCGTGCGAGGGCCCTTCCATCACTGCTTGCAGTTTTAATTAGGGCCCGAGCACCGAGGAGCAGGCCAGAATGGCCTGCACCGAAAGGTGCGAAGCCCTATTGTTTTTGCTCGGATTATTATTTAGGGCCCGAGCACCGAGGAGCAGGCCAGAATGGCCTGCACCGAAAGGTGCGAAGCCCTATTGTTTTTGCTCGAATTTATTATTATTTTTTTATTAGGGCCCGAGCACGGAGGAGCAGGCCAGAATGGCCTGCACCGAAAGGTGCGAAGCCCTATTGTTTTTGCTCGAATTTATTATTATTTTTTTATTTATTTATTTTTTTTTCAACACTTGTGCTAATTTGGGAGCCTTAACATACTCGAAAAGTCTTGAAATTTGGCACACACGTCAGAGTCGCGTGCCACTAGGCTCATGCAAAGGCTGGAATACGGGCGTGGCAAGGGAGCTCTGTAGCACCCCCTGTAATTCAAAAACAAACATTGGGGCACAGATCGGGCAAAAATGTACGCACATGTACGAGAGTTGGTACACATATAGATCTCATCGACCCGAACAACTTTCGCCCTCTAACATTTAAGCTCCGCCCAACAGGAAGTCGGCTATTTCGGATTGTTTAAAAAATGCATGCGGTGAACTTTTGAATACTTCTTCTAGGGGATTCATGGGATTGACACCAAACGTGGTGATCATGATGTCAAGACATTGTACTTGCTAAATTGCGAAGGGATTTTTGATATCTCGAACGGTTCTGCCATGGCGAAGCGACAAAGTCATGGCGAAATCAGAGAAACAGGAAGTGTCTAATATCTAAGGCAAAAAATGTCTTATTGTGATGACACGCGGGGTGTTTGTTCGTCTGAAGATTCCGATCGCATCGATGTGCCTATTGTGAGTCTCGGGTATAGCGCCACCACCAGGCGCCAGGAAGTGTGTCAGTCACAAAGGTGGATTTTTTTGACAGTTCCATCCGATGTTCTTTTAACACTCTGGGGTCGACGGCGGCGCGGGCGCCGCAAACTCTTTGTTTTTCAATCACTCCACAAAGAGACTTAAATTACTCTGCTGATTTTTGACATACAGATATGATTTATACATCATTTAAAACGTTACAGTGTCTAGTTTTTTTCTGTCCACTCCCAATAAAAAACAGAATGTTGTGCTTTTCGCAAAATTACGAAAATAAACATGATGCGCGTTTTGTTCTCTCTCCCTCAGTGAAGTCCTTTCAGAAACGCGTCAGAAAAATAAACTGTAACTTAACGAATATTTGTCGTAGAGACAAAAGATAAATGTCTACATAATGCTTGGAATGTCTCCTTTTAAATGATGTAAGTGAGATTGAAAACAGATATTGTCATTCGGTGTAAACTGTATGAGAAGGTGGAGAAGGACCGTATTTCTCCAGTTACCTCATTATCTGTAATGAGAAGAGATCGCCACACCCCCGCGCCATTGAAGTGAACGAGCAGAAACATCCATATGCATGACTCGTGCCTTCTGCAGTCAATGGATACGCAATCCACAATCCAGTCTCTCCATTCCTTGTTGTTCCATCCGATTGCACCAAACATGACATCTAAATCCTTATTTACTTGCGTATGTGTGTCAGTATCTCCAGACGCGAGTGTTTTCTTTGTCTTCAGTCAAACAGTTGACGCGATGGGAACGCACATACACAAACACGCGAGGGAAACTGGACGCGCTTTTTGGTATTCTTATAAAATACGCGATTACAAACAGTACAATCCTTATTTAGTTGCGTCTAAGCGCATATCTCCGCACAGCATGTTTATTAAACACAGGATCACTCGCGTGTGCACACATTCACTGCATTCATGATCAACACGTGAGGTAATGGCGGCGACTGTAAACAAACATTGATAGGTTTATCACGCGTGTCCCTTGTTGTGTTTCTAATGATTACAAAAACACAAATAAGAGTCCAGACACCGATAGGCAGTTGTTCTTTTGAGCTTTTTACTGCACAAAAGTAAACCTCTCGTTGGCCAACCAAACACTAACCCTGTGTTGAAGTGTGTTCACTTTAAGATGGCCAAACAGTACCTTTACCATGATTAGGCTACTATGGTTTTTAAAAGGTAACTTATACTTGTGAAATTAATAGAAAATATTTCAATAGAAATATATATATATATATTTATTTATTGTGTGTGTATTTACATTATATTGAAAAGTAAACCTTATCATTACTACAGAGAAAGTTACATTCCTGTTGAACATCCCCACAAGGCTCATGTGGCTCATTATTCAACTCTTTTGTCTCTCAGCTGTCAATCACTGATTATTCAGGAGCTGTCCCGCCTCCACGCATACAGCCTTTCCCAAGCAAAAGTGTCTTAGAAATTGTAAATCAAAATCTTGCTTTATGTAAATGAGTAGGCCATATGATTTTCACATCATTTTGAAGAAAAAACTCTAGACTACTAGATCCTGTTTTGAAAAGTCTTGGGAAAACATGTTTAGAATGAGTTTTGTGGAGTTATATCAGTGACTTAAAAATTTAGCTTTTTCAAAAACCACGCATAAACATTTTTCTCTCAAAAATACAAACATGTACATACATGTTGATTATATGATATTGTAGCCCAGTTTGTGATGAACACAGTGTTATGAGACTTTTGCCATTAATATGTTTTTAAGCAACTGAAAAAAGCACAAATGTCAGTGCATGTCAAAACTTCCCCAGGGCCCTAAAAACCCCTTAGACCCCAGAGGGTTAAATACTCCTTCTAGGATATTCATTCGATTGACACCAGAAGTGGTCAACATGATGCTGAGACATTGGAGATGCTAAATTGCGAAGGAATTTTTGACATCTCGAACGCTGTTCCCATGGCAACGCGTCAAACTTTACTTTTATTTAAGACTTTTTTAAGGCTCTTTGCGTGTTTGGATTAACTTTAAATTTGGCACACACATCAGAGTTGTTGGCAGTTAAGTGTTGACAAAAAGGTCAGATAAAGGCGTGTCTATTTAGTGGCTGACTAGCCCGCCCCCCCCCCCCCCCCGTTTGTCTAAAATGTGGGGTTTCTTTTACCTACAGTCCCCAAATGGGTCAGTAACAACATTAAATAGCCCACTGATATTTACCCACTTGAGGCCCTTGACCACCGTGCATCGTTTTCACGGACGCACCGTGTAGCGGAAAAATAACGTGCGAGGGCCCGCCATCGCTGCTTGCAGCTATATTTATTTTTATTTTTTTTTACACTTTTGGGCATTTTGGGTGCCTTAACATACTCGAAAACTCTTGAAATTTGGCACAGACGTTAGAGTCGTCCGTCATTGCGAACAGACAAAGGCTGGAACACGGGCGTGGCACGGGGGCTCTGTAGCGCCCCTTGTAATGCAAAAACAAACAGTAGTGCGCAGATCGGGCAAACATGTACGCACATTTACGAAAGTTGGTACACATATAGATCTCATCGACCCGAACAACTTTCGCCGACTAACATTTTAGCTCCGCCCAACAGGAAGTCCGCCATTTTGGATTGTTTAAAAAATGCATGCGGTGAACTTTTAAATACTCCTCCTAGAGGATGAATGCGATTGACACCAAAAGTGATGAACATGATGTCGAGACATTGGACTTGCTAAATTGCGAAGGGATTTTTGATATCTCGAACGGTTCTGCCATGGCGAGGCGACAAAGTTGTGGCGAAATCAGAGAAACAGGAAGTGTCTCATATCTGAGGCAAAAAATATCTTATTCTGATGCCATGTGGGAAGTTTGTTCGTCTAAAGATTCCGATCGCATCGATGTGCCTATTGTGACTCCCGGGTATAGCGCCACCACCAGGCGCCAGGAAGTGTGTCAGTCACAAAGGTGATTTTTTTTCACAGTTCCATGCGATGTTCTTTTAAATACTCCTTCTAGGATTTTCATGCGATTGTTACCAAAAGTGGTCAACATGATGCCGAGACATTGTAGATGATAAATTGCAAAGGGATTTTTGATATCTCAAACGCTGTTCCCATGGCAACCTGTCAAACTTTACTTTCGTTTTTAAGGCATATTTCAACCTTACATCTGCATGCGGTAAACTTTTAAATACTCCTCCTGAGGAAATAATGTGATTGACTCCAGAAGTGGGCAACATAATGGTGAGACATTGTAGATGATAAATTGCGAAGGGATTTTTGATATCTCAAACGGTTCTGCCATGGCGAAGCGACAAAGTCATGGCGAAATCAGAGAAACAGGAAGTGTCTAATATCTAAGGCAAAAAATGTCTTGTTGTAATGATACGCAGGACGTTTGTTCGTCTGAAGATTCCGAACGCATCGATGTGCCGATTGTGGGTCTCGGGTATAGCGCCACCACCAGGCGCCAGGAAGTGTGTCAGTCACAAAGGTGGATTTTTTTGACAGTTCCTAGCGATGTTCTTTTAAATACTCCTTCTAGGATTTTCATGCGATTGACACCAAAAGTGGTCAACATAATGCCGAGGCATAGTAGATGATAAATTGCGAAGGGATTTTTGATATCTCCAACGCTGTTCCCATGGCAACGCGTCAAATTTTACTTTTATTTCATTCATATTTAGGGCTCTTGGCATGGTTAGATTAACCTAAAACTTGGCACACACATTAGAGTTGTTGACTGTTAAGTGTGCACAAAAAGGTCAGATAAAGGCGTGTCTCTTAAGTGGCTCACTAGCGCCCCCGTTTGTCTAAAATGTGTTTTTTTTTACCTACAGTCCCCAAATGGGTCAGTAACAACATTAAATAGCCCACTGATATTTACCCACTTGATGCACTTGCCCGCCGTGCATCGTTTCCTCCGAGGCATCGTATAGCGGTAAAATAACGTGCTTGCAGCTATATTTATTGTTATTATTCCGTTTCTTCTCCAAAGTGAATCACATTTTTGAGGGCCTAAACATACTCAAAAACTCATGCATAAACATACTCAAAAACTCATTTTGCACACACGTCAGAAGTGGCGAAAATTTACATGTGGCATAGGCGCCAGAAGTGGGCATGTAAAAATGGCTCAATAGCGCCACCTGCAAAATTTCAAAAGAACAGCCCCTCCACTACGAAAAACATACAGATACGAAATTTGGTAGGATCATGTATCACCCCAAGACCTACAAAAAAGTCTCTTGGAGCTAAGCTCTAAACCCCACAGGAAGTCGGCCATTTTGATTTTTTGCTGTGATTTCTGTGCAAATTTTGTCATTTCCAGTCTTCGTACTTTAACGAACTCCTCCTAGAGGTTTTATCAGATCGTCAACATATTTGGTCAATCTCATCTAAAGGCCTTTGCGATGTTAAATTGCGGAGCTTTTGACTTTTCGTTGGAGGGTGTGTCCGTGGCGGCCTGACAAATTCAGCGTTTTCGCCATGAAACAGGAAGTTGTTATAACTAAGGCATACAATGTCCAATCTGCCCCACGCTTCACACGTTTGATAAGAGTCTTGGCCTGAACACATTTCAATGCCAATATTCAGCTTCAGTCATAGCGCCACCTAGAGGTAGCAGGAAATGCCATGTTTTATGCTGTGATTTACTGCTCTTAGAGATTTAATAAAATCATCATCATATTTGGTCAGACTGATCTTAAGCCCTTTGCCTAATGCCATAGGGTAGCGGAGCACATGCGTGCGAGGGCCCTTCCATCGCTGCTTGCAGCTTTAATTAGGGCCCGAGCACACCAGGGTGTGAGGACCCTATTGTTTTTGCTCCGTTTATTATTATTATTATTTTTCTTCTTCTTCTTCTAAAAAAATGACACACACCAAATATTTCAAGAGAACAACCCCCCCACCACGAAAAACGTACAGATACGAAATTTTGTAGGATCATCTAGCACCCCAAGACCTACAAAAAGCCTTTGGAGCGAAGCTCTAAACCCCACAGGAGTCGGCCATTTTGAATTTTCTCTGTCATTTTTTGACATTTCCAAGCGTCGTACTTTAACGAACTCCTCCTAGCGATTTAATCCGATCATTATCATATTTGGTCAGTCTCATCTAAAGCCCTTTGCGATGCTAAATTGCGGAGATCTTGACATTTCGTTGGAGGGTGTGTCCGTGGCGGCCTGACAAAATTTGGCATTTTCGCCTTGAAAGAGGAAGTTGTTATAACTAAGGCATACAATGTCCAATCTGCCCCACACTCCACACGTTTGATAAGAGTCTTGGCCTGAACACATTTCAATGCCAATATTCAGCTTCAGTCATAGCGCCACCTAGAGGTAGCAGGAAATGCCATGTTTTATGCTGTGATTTACTGCTCTTAGAGATGTAATAAAATCATCATCATATTTGGTCAGACTGATTTTAAGCCCTTTGCGATGATAACTTGCGAAGATCTTGACTTTTCGTTGAAGGGCGTGTCTGTGGCAGCCTGTCAAAGTGTGATGTTTCACCATGAAAAAGGAAGCTGTTGTAATTCAGTCATACATTGTTTGATCTGCTCCAGACTTCACGCGTTTGATAAGGGTCCTGGCCTGAACACATCAATATAACAATAATCAGGTACCGTCATAGCACCACCTGCTGCACACAGGTGGTGTGGCACATCAGTTTCCCTTTGAATATCCACCTGTATTAACCCACTTTAATTCATACCCCCCTGGTTTACTGCTTTACTAATGCCATAGGGTAGCGGTGCACATGCGTGCGAGGGCCCTTCCATCGCTGCTTGCAGCTTTAATTCATTATTATTATTATTATTATTTTCCGAAATGAATCGCATTTTTGAAGGCCTAAACATACCCGAAAACTCATGAAAATTTGCACACGCGTCAGAAGTGGGCGTGTAGAAATGGCTCGATAGCGCCACCTGCAAAATTTCAAGAGAACAGCCCCCCCCACTACGAAAAATGTACAGATACGAAATTTGGTAGGATCATCAAGCACCCCAAGACCTACAAAAAAGTCTCTTGGAGCTAAGATCTAAACCCCACAGGAAGTCAGCCATTTTGAATTTTCTCTGTCATTTTTTGACATTTCTAAGCGTCGTACTTTAACGAACTCCTCCTAGCGATTTAATCCGATCATTATCATATTTGGTCAGTCTCATCTAAAGGCCTTTGCGATACTAAATTGCAGAGATCTTGACTTTTCGTTGGAGGGTGTGTCTGTGGCGGCCTGACAAATTTTGGCATTTTCGCCATGAAACAGGACGTTGTTCTATCTCAGGCATACAATGTCCAATCTGCCCCACGCTTCACATGTTTGATAAGGGTCTTGACCTGAACACCTGTTTTACGCTGTGATTTACTGCTCTTAGAGATTTAATCAAATCATCATCATCTCTGGTCAGACTGATCTTAAGCCCTGTGCGATGATAAATTGCGAAGATCTTGACTTTTCGTTGAAGGGCGTGTCTGTGGCGGCCTGGCAAAGTGTGATGTTTCGCCATGAAACAGGAAGCTGTTGTAATTCAGGCATACATTGTCCGATCTGCCCCCGACATCACACGTTTGATTAGGGTCCCCGCCTGAACACATCAACATGGCATAATTCAGTAACAGTCATAGCGCCACCTAGAGGCAGCAGGAAATGCCATGTTTAATGCTGTGACTTACTGCTCTTAGAGATTTAACCATATCAACATCATATTTCATCAGTCTAATCTCAAGACCTTGTGTGATGATAAATAGCAACGACCTTGACTTTTCGTTAAAGGGGGTGTCCGTTGCAAAGTATCGCTAAATGAATCGCATTTTTGACAGCCTAAACGAGCTCAAAAAGTCATGAAACGTTGCACACGTGTCAAAGGTGGCAAATATTTTCATGTGATATAGGCTTCAGAACTTGGGGTGTTAAAATGACTCTATAGCGGCACCTACCAAAATTCAATAGAGCAGCCCCCCGCTACATTAATCGTACAGATACGAAATGCGGTAGGATCATGTATCACCTCAAGACCTACAAAAAAGTCTCTTGGAGCAAAGCTCTAAACCCCACAGGAAGTCAGCCATTTTGAATTTTCTCTGTAATTTGAGTGCAAATTTAGCCATTTCTTGCCTTCGTATTTTAACGAACTCCTCCTATAAATTTAATCAGATAATCATCATATTTGCTGTGTGTCATCTAAAGGGCTTTGCAATGCTAAATTGCGGAGATCTTGACATTTCAATGGAGGGTGTGTGCTTGGCGGCTTGCCAAATTTCTGTGTTTCTCAAAGAAACAGGCATTTGTTCTAACTCAGGTTTAAAATGTCCTATCTGACCTAGGGTTGTGCCGATAGACGATAGTATCGTGTATCGACGATCTTCAGACATATCGCCAATGGCAGGCTTTCATGGCGATAGTAGTCACGACGATAGTTGGCGAATGGTTATTATTATTATTATTATTATTATCATCATCGTTTTATATTAACACCCACAATACATGCTTTTCCTCACATCAGGGTTTGGCTTCACTTTACGTGGAGAGCTTGTAAAGAGAGAATTCCTTCTTGCACGTACCTGCATTAATGCGCACGTCTTGGTCTCCTTCTACCACTAAATCCAGCGCGCCGCGTCATGACCAGCTGCGCTTCTCTCTGTCTCAAGTGCACGTGCTCTCGCGTCTGTCGGAAGTCTAAACATAAACTAAAGTAGTAATCCTTATGTATTTGTTCAGTTTAATGCGTTTCATGCGAGCTGAGGCAAACTTTACTTTTTGTTTAAAATATGACCCGCCGCATGACACCTCTCTCACTTTCGCGTACGTGCAGAGAGCTGTGCTCTGTCCGAAGTCAGATCACTAGGTATTAATCCTGTTTATGATATGCATTTCAATGAGTTGTAGCAACACGTCCCTCGTGTTTAATATATGATTGTGTTTAAAATATGATAGCGTTCCGCTGGACTGATGCGTTTAAAAAGGCACCTCATGAGAGCACCGCTGCTTGACACGTGTAGTCTTCTGCAACAGCACTAAACCAATGCATTGAATTGTTTATGTGCGCGCACGTGTGTGTGCGTGCGCAGATGCATGTTTTTACAGTTATGAAGTAATCATGATAGGGTTTTAATGACGCGCTCGCATTAATGGTATCAGGTTTAAGAAGGTTGCGGTCATGACGGTGTTGCTCTTGTTTTTTTTTGTCCACCCATCAAGTGACTTGTTATAATGAGTAAAAAATTAACATATAAAAAATGAGTAAACTACTGCCCCGCCCCCCGATAATATCGTGTATCGCCGATCTCACAGGCTGACGATAGGACGATCTGAAAATAGGGCATATCGGCCAACACTAATCTGACCCACGCTTCACAAGTTTGATAAGTGTCCTGTCCTGAACACATCAACATGACAATATTCAGTAAAAGTTATAGCGCCACCTGCTGGAAGCAGAAAGTGACATGTTTTACACTGTGATTTACTGCTCATCTAAATGTATTCAGATCATCATCATATTTGTTCAGTCTGAACTTCACAATGATAAATTGTGCAGATCTTGACATTTCGTTAAAGGGGCGTGTCCGTGGTGGCCTGTCAAAGTTTGATGTTTCGCCATGAGAAAGCTGTTGTAACTCAGGCATGCAATGTCCGACCTGTCACAGACATCATACGTTTGACAAGGGTCCTGGCCTCAACACATCAATGTTACAACGATCAATTATAATCATAGCGCCACCTGCTGCACAAAGGAGGTGTCGCACTTCAAAGTTCCTTTGAATATCCACCTATATTTACCCACTGAAATTTCAATCCCCCTGGTTTATTGCTTTACTAAGGCCATAGTGCGTGCGAGGGCCCTTCCATCACTGCTTGCAGTTTTAATTATTATTATAATTATTTTTCTTCTCAGAATTCAGTGGGCCTTTAGAGGGCCTAAACATACTCGAAAACTCATGAAATTTTGAACAGATGTCAAGGGTGATGGAATTTATGTAAAAATTTGTGTCTTTTTTGGCCTGACAAAGTTTGATGTTTTGTCATGAAAAAGGAAGTTGTTGCAACTCAGGCATACAATGTCTGATCTGTCCCAAATTTCACATAATTGCTAAGAGTCCTGACCTGAACACATCTACATTCCAATTTTCATTTATAGTCATAGCGCCACCAGCTGGCAACCTGAAGGGCCATGTTTCAGTGCCACTTACAAATATTCAAAGAAGCAGCCCTTGGACTGTGTTTAACGTACATGTACGAATTTCGGTGTGCTCATGTATTATTACAAGCCAAACAAAAAAGTTTCTTGAAGCAATGCCCTAAAGCAAACAGGAAGTCAGCTATTTTCAATTATTTCTCAGATTTAGGCTCAGTTTTTCGAATTTCCAGCAGGTCATACTTTAACTAACTCCCCCTACAGTTTTCGTTGGATCATCATCATATTTGGCGAGTCTCATCTTAAGGCCTTTGTGATGCTAAATTGTGAAGGATTTGATTCTATGTTAAAATTTGTGTCTGTTCCGGCACGCCAAAGTTTGATGTTTCGCTATGAAACAGGTTGCTGGAACTCAGGCATACAGTGTCCGATCTGTCCCAAACTACACATAATTGCCAAGAGTCCTGACTTGAACACATTTACATGTCAATAGTCACTTATGGTTATACGCACAACCGGCGCAACGTCATAGAATGTCTCTGAACAGGTTCACGCCCACTTTTGGGGGAAAACAGTCTAGACTTCCCATTGACTTCCATACAAAATAGCGGAACAAAGCAATGTTTGTACACAGCCGGCAGGCGTAAATAACTTATGAAATCACTCAGATTTAACATGTTGAGTAGATATCTGTCCACCCTGCCTGCCATAGAGCGCGAAAGATACATTAATACATTTGATTTGGTCAATATGGAGACATGTCCCTTTCATTCTCACAGCGTCAAATTTGTGTAACAACGCTCCCTATTGGCCAGAGGTGTCTTACCCGGACATTTACTCGTACCTCATCGAGTCAACAGGGAAGCAAGTGAATGATTTTACTTTGTATTTTAAAGTTACTTCGTATTTATATATTATGTCTTTATATTTAGAGTAATGAGTGCACTTTTCCGTCCAGCCATACAACTAGCCTTAGTGATTTTCCAGCAATGACTGGATGACGTTGTTGCACGGATTTGACGCTGGGAGAATGAAAGGTTTTTATATTGACCAAATTAAATGTGTTAATGTATCTTTTGCGCTCTATGGCAGGCAGGGTGGACAGATAATTACTCAACATGTTTAATCTGTGTGATTTCATAAGTTAATTACGCCTGCCGGCTGTGTAAAAACTTGCTTTGTTCAGATATTTTGAATGGAAGTCGATGGAAGGTCTGGTTTTTATCCCCCAAAAAGGGGTGGTGATGAAATTTACAGTCAAGTTCCCGGATGTGCCGGTAGTCAGTATAGCACCACCAGCTGGCAACATGAAGTGACATGTTTACAATGATTATGCAATGTCCAATCTGTCCTAAACTTCACATAATTGCTAAGAGTCCTGACCTGAACACATTGACATGACAATAGTGACTTATGGTTATAGCGCCACCAGCTGGCAACAGGAAGTGACATGTTTACAATGATTATGCAATGTCCGATCTGTCCCAAACAACACATGATTGCTAAGAGTCCTGACCTAAACACATCTACATGTCAATAGTCACTTACGGTTATAGCGCCACCAGCTGGCAACAGGAAGTGACATGTTTACAATGATTATGCAATGTACGATCTGTCCCAAACTACACATGATTGCTAAGAGTCCTGACCTGAATCCATTTACATGTCAATAGTCACTTATGCCACTTCATGTTGCCAGCTGGTGGCACTATAACCATGTTTACAATGATTATGTAATGTTCCATCTGTCCCAAACTTTACATGATTGACAAGAGTTCTGGACTGAACACATCTACATGCCAATAATAATAATAATAATACATTTTATTTATAATGCACTTTACATCACAGATCTCAAAGTGCTACAGGATAAAAAAACAATAAAAATGAGAAGAAACAGTTTAAAAAAATACCTCTAAAGAGAACTAAAAGCTTTGTTAAAAAGAAAGACCTTTTTTAAAACAGTCAGTGGATTGCGGCGCCCTCAGAGTGTCAGGGAGGGCATTCCATAGACGTGGGGCAGCAGCACAGAAAGCCCTATCACCCATAGTCCGGAGTCTAGTTCTGGGTATGTGAAGGAGGTTCGAATGAGTGGAGCGGAGGGAACGTGTTTCGTGTTGTGGGTTGATAAGTTCTTTGAGGTAGGGTGGGGGGCATGTCCATGGATGCATTGGTGTGTGAGGAGAGAAACCTTGTACTCAATCCTGGAGGAGACGGGAAGCCAGTGGAGTGAGTGGAGAATAGGAGTAATTATGTTCATGTTTCCGCACTCTCATCAGGATCCTAGCTGCAGAGTTTTGGATGTACTGAAGCCTCTGCAGATTCTTGGAAGGGATCCCAATGAAAAGTGCGTTACAGTAGTCCAATCTGGTGGAGATAAAAGCATGAATCAGCTTTTCGGCGTCAGGGAGGGAGAGAATGGGGCGGAGTTTGGAAATGTTGCGGAGGTGGAAGAAGGAGGTCTTGCAGAGGTGATTTATATGGGCTTCAAATGAAAGTTGGGAGTCCATTTTTAGACCAAGATTTGTGACTGTTGATGATAGGGGGATGTTTGAGCCAGAAAATGTGATGCTGGTTATGGGTGAGGATTTTGTCTGGTGAGGAGTGCCGATCAGGATGGCTTCGGTTTTGGAGCTGTTTAGTTGGAGGAAATTATGCTCCATCCATACGTTTATCTCCTCTAGACAGATGGTAAGTTTAGAGGGTGATGACTGTGAGGATGGGGTTGCAGCTGTGGCCTTTACATAGAGCTGTGTGTCATCAGCATAGCAGTGAAATGAAATGTTGTGACGATTAATGAGTCACTTATGGCCATAGCGCCACCTGCTAGCAACAAGAAGTGACATGTTTTACACTGATTATTCAATGTAAGATCTGCCCTACATTTTACATGATCAATAAGAGTCCTGGGGGGTATTGCACAAAAGTAGAATTAAGATAGCCAGGATAACAGAAAAGGCCCAGCTTGACCTAGTTTAATCAGCCCATCCTGGCTAAGTCTGTTGCACGATTGCTAAGCCAGGATGAGAACGTTCAGCTATGTCAAGCCAGGTGTAGCTAGCTAGGATAAGTGCACGTTCACGGAATTCTTAAACAGACCACGGGATTGATCACAGAATCACTGATGAAAAAATTGATAAAACTCATAAAAATTCATCATGAAACTGCAAACACTTAACTACTACTATGTGTATCTACAGTATTTGATGCAAAAAGTGTGCATTATCTTAAAAAGCTATTTATTTCCTATAACAATTTATATTTGGTGGAACTAAACAGAAATCATTGAATTATTATAAGATTTAAGTACAGGATTTGACCATATGAAGAATTTTTTAAGGAAAATATGAGGAAAAGGCAACAATAAAAAATGCCACTGCTAAAAAGCAAACATGCTGGTGTCTCTGTAATACCAAGAAGCCCTCAATATGGGATCCTTCAGTGCATACAAGTGGATTTCAACCCCACCCCCAAACTAAAGCTTCCAAAAATACTACATTTACTGTGATTTTCATAAAGTTTTTATAAATTTGTATTCATTGTCATGATATTTAACTCTTAATAGTATATTATGTATTGTTTGTAAATAGCCTCCATGTTAAAACAAGTCTGGTTTGGACTGGAATATTGGGAAGTAAGATGGTAGGTCCCTTGAGGGGGCCAAAAGGACATCTGGAAGATATGTAGGGAAAAAAATTGGAAAAAAATGAATCATGTCTTCTGAAATTAATTTACTTTCATGCAGGATAATACACTATATAGCATGCTGCAAAAAAGCAACACTGACTATTTTAATATGGCCATGAAATAAGAAAAAAAAATAAGGTACAGTATGAATACTATCCGCTGACCTCTTTATGGACTATCATTATATGAAAGATATGTGAGGTGGACAGCACTATAATTGATATTCAAACATAAACTCTGGGATGCAATACTAGCATCTTCAAGTGAAATAAAGACAAAAACTGTAGACTTACAAGTTTTATAAATGGGACAGTAAAAGTCATGTCAAAAACATGCTCATATATTATTATGTAACCTGTCTTAAATACATTATTTGATTTACAATGATTTTTTTATTATCTGTCTAAGCAGCACATTTGACACATATCTGTTTTGTGGATTATTTTAACACACTGAATTTTGATAAAGTGCATTTTGCATAATAATTTGGAAAAGCATAATTTGCTATTTTTTTAAGTAATAAAGTATCCTTTGAGATTTTAAATACGTCAAATTATGTATTTAAATAGAATAACATGCACAATGTCATATAACTATTGAGATTAAAATACAATTTGTAAAATTACTGACTTTATTTTAAAAAACAAACAAAAACAGCATGTGCATCATAATTTGGACCATCCATCACTTTCAGAAAATCAAGATCAAGGACATTTTGCAATGCTGATGACTTGATTGCAGAAATAAATCTACACATAAGGTAGTATCTGCTGACATATTTTATTGTCTGTACTAAGTTTAACATTAAAAAAGTCTTATATATCTGTCACAGGGGTGGGTGCCATCCACTGCATCCAAAGAAAATAGGGAAAGCTGTTACACAAAATAATGCCTGTTCTACTGTGACTGCCCTTATGTAACACTTTATGGAGTAATCTGTTCCTGTTACTTGCAATCTTGTAGAAGTGATTTATCTGAAATGGTATAGTCTGCTATTGTCACGAAGTGCACACAGGAGAGATGAGGATGGATCCAAATGCAGTTAAAGAATTTATTTCAACAGGTAAACAAACAAAACACGAGAACACTGGGCAAAAACACCGTAACATTAACACAATGGACCGTGACAAGGGGTGAACAGGAAGTGGATATATACACAACATTGACCAATGAATTAACCAGAACAATGAAACACTATGACAACAAACAAGGGGAGGAGCATGAAGACAATGAGTAACCAGGGTAACAAAGGACTAGGCGGAGACAATAAATCAACACGAGGAGAAACAGGCAAGACTCAAATACAAACATAATCAGAAGAAATAATACTTTAACCACAGGGACAAAACTACTCAAATACAAAGACAGGGTAAGAAACAAAACAAGATATAATGCAAATCAAAAACCATAATCAAAGACCCCAATCAAAAACAGTACATAATACAGTAAACAAGGAACACAGGAATTAATAAACCAAAACATGACAAGGAAATAATAAATCTCAAAAACACACAAACCGGATCCCAACAGTACCCCCCCCCCCTACGGAAACGGATACCAGACGTTTACAAGACAAATAACAAATCAGGTGGGAGGTGGAGCGGAGGCGGAATGGGGGAGGGATGGAGGGCCAACAAAAGTCCAAAAAACAAAACCCAAGGCGGCGCCGGCAGAGCAGGGGGCCAAGGCGGCGCCGCGGGCAGTGACAGAGTCCAAGGCGGCGCCGCGGGCAGCGACAGAGTCCAAGGCGGCGCCGCGGGCTGCGACAGAGTCCAAGGAGGCGCCGCGGGCAGCGACAGAGTCCAAGGCGGCGCCGCGGGCAGCGACAGAGTCCAAGGCGGCGCCGCGGGCAGCGACAGGACGCCAGGGCGGCGCAGGCAGGGCAGGACGCCAGGGCGGCGCAGGCAGGGCAGGACGCCAGGGCGGCGCAGGCAGGGCAGGACGCCAGGGCGGCGCAGGCAGGGCAGGACGCCAGGGCGGCGCAGGCAGGGCAGGACGCCAGGGCGGCGCAGGCAGGGCAGGACGCCAGGGCGGCGCAGGCAGGGCAGGACGCCAGGGCGGCGCAGGCAGGGCAGGACGCCAGGGCGGCGCAGGCAGGGCAGGACGCCAGGGCGGCGCAGGCAGGGCAGGACGCCAGGGCGGCGCAGGCAGGGCAGGACGCCAGGGCGGCGCCGGCAGGGCAGGACGCCAGGGCGGCGCAGGCAGGGCAGGACGCCAGGGCGGCGCAGGCAGGGCAGGACGCCAGGGCGGCGCCCGTGACACTCTGGACCTGTACAAAAGGACAGGCAGAAGAGAGGCTGGCAAAGCCAGGAAACAGGACACAAGACAGGCAAACAGACACTGAGCAGCTTAGACTCTTTTAACACAAACATGGCGAGTTCATGAAGTTCAGTGACACCCATCTTAGGCTGGGCAGAGAGTTCACTGGGCAGCGCACAGGGCAGTTCACTGGGCAGCGCACAGGGCAGTTCACTGGGCAGCGCACAGGGCAGTTCACTGGGCAGCGCACAGGGCAGTTCACTGGGCAGCGCACAGGGCAGTTCACTGGGCAGCGCACAGGGCAGTTCACTGGGCAGCGCACAGGGCAGTTCACTGGGCAGCGCACAGGGCAGTTCACTGGGCAGCGCACAGGGCAGTTCACTGGGCAGCGCACAGGGCAGGACATTAGACAGAGCACAGAGTTCAAAAATAGTCATTTTAAGTGGGGCAAACAGTTCAGAGTCAAATGAGACCGTGTAGATGGGTGCAAAAAGTCTATGTGATTCAAAAGCCATCTTGGCTAGGACTGAAAGCTTATGAAGCTTAGGTGAGCACATGAAAACTGGCCTACATGACGCAGAAAGTACAGGATTAACCATCTTATCCTTGACAGGAAGCACAGGAGGCTCGGTGACAGGCTTTATGGTAAAATCAATACACTTGGAAACAGTAGGCTCAGCAAACTTAGTCAAGGCACTTAACTCAAAAAACTCAACTTCAGTCCTTACATTTACCATAGAAATTGTCTCAGACTCACATGACTTTAGTGACTCAGGTGGATTAATGGTGACAAAAGACTCAGTGATGTGCTGGGTATGAGGTTCAGGTTCGGTCCCTCTAGTCGTTGAAAAAGGTGAAGACACAGGTCCAGAACCTCCAACCGTGACAGGTAGCACATCAGTATCCTCCAACGATTCAGTCTCAGGGGCTTGGGAGACATCACAGGAGAAAGACGAACAGAAGACAGACCACACACACCCCAGGGCTACGGCAAATGTAGACAGAGCAGAGTTCAAAGGACATACCTCTGTTGCCTCCTTGAGAACAGGGGGAGGCTTGACAACAGCTCTTCTGAGAGGTATAGTCCTAGCAACGGCACGCTGGAGAATGGGTGCTGGAAAGGGTACAGCTGTCTGGAACACTGGTGCAGGAATGGCAACTGCCATACTGAGGACTGGTGTAGATCTGACAAGTGCCCTTCTAAAAACAGGTGCAGGATAAAGCATAGCTCTCTGAAGAGTGGGTGCAAGTATATCGGTGGCCATTTCAACCACTGGTGCAGACTTAACCATAACGCTGGGGACAACTGAAGACTTAACGGCGGACATCTTGACAATAGGTGTAGATTTAACTGGCTCCGTAATAAAAGGTGTTCTTCTGATAGCCAGTCTAGAGCCTCTTCCAGGCCTAGCTGGTGTGATGGATTCAGATAAGGCTGATCTAGGAGCAAACGTGACAACAGCCTCCCGTACAGAGATCAATGGAGTATCAGCTAGACTTGAGATCAACCGCTGCGTCTGGGCACCAGCTGAAAGAACTGGAGAGGCGACCCTCTTGTGACGCGGCCCGGGTGTGGTGGCTGCCCTCTTGTGGAGAGACTCGGACGTCTTCGCCGAACAGATGGGGAGAGAGAGATCAAAGTCAACGCTGTCAACGGACTGCTCGTGTGTGGATCTCCTCCCTCTCCGCCGACTGCGCGAACAGCGCGAGGAAGACGCGCTCACCGGCTCAGCAGTCATTGACGAGGAGTTTGAAGACTTCGCCTCGGGCAGCTCCGGCGTGAATGAAACACGCCCTCTAAGACGCAAATCTGCGTGACGAGCAAAGGCGAAAAAATCCAGCACATCAAGCTCATAAATCTCACTCATAGGAAACGGCTCACCCAAACAGTGGTTAAACCACACTTTCATCTCTGTGTGGTTGAGACGAAGATCGCGGGAATCCGCCCAGAATCTACGAGCGAATTCCTCCACAGATTCATCCCGCGGACGTAGTGAAGCTAGTTTGGTGCGTCTCTTCCTGAATTCCTTCTCCGACATGGCAGGAGACAAACAGACATCAGAACAAACAACTCCTTTAGCGGAGTTCACAAAAACTGCTGGATCCTGTGATTGACGGTCCATTCTGTCACGAAGTGCACACAGGAGAGATGAGGATGGATCCAAATGCAGTTAAAGAATTTATTTCAACAGGTAAACAAACAAAACACGAGAACACTGGGCAAAAACACCGTAACATTAACACAATGGACCGTGACAAGGGGTGAACAGGAAGTGGATATATACACAACATTGACCAATGAATTAACCAGAACAATGAAACACTATGACAACAAACAAGGGGAGGAGCATGAAGACAATGAGTAACCAGGGTAACAAAGGACTAGGCGGAGACAATAAATCAACACGAGGAGAAACAGGCAAGACTCAAATACAAACATAATCACTAGAAATAATACTTTAACCACAGGGACAAAACTACTCAAATACAAAGACAGGGTAAGAAACAAAACAAGATATAATGCAAATCAAAAACCATAATCAAAGACCCCAATCAAAAACAGTACATAATACAGTAAACAAGGAACACAGGAATTAATAAACCAAAGCATGACAAGGAAATAATAAATCTCAAAAACACACAAACCGGATCCCAACAGCTATACCATGCTGTGGATGTTTTATGAGTCTGTGGTGTCTGGGGGTCTGTTGGGTGAGGTATGAAAGTGGCGGACAGAAATAAACTGGACAAATTCATTAGAGGCGCTGGACTGTACTTGGTATGGAGCTGAACTCTGTTCACTCTGTTCTGTTGTGGCTGAGAAAAGAATACTGTCAAAACTATATTCAATTTTGAGCAATCCCTTTCACCCACTACATAGGGTGCTGGCCGAACAGAGAAGTACATTTAGTCAGAGACTGATCACTGCTAAGTGTTCTACTGAGCGTTTTAGCAGATCCTTTATACCTGTGGTCATGAGGCTGTTTAACTCCACTTTGTAAGTGCTGGGACAATGCACTATTGAAGTAAATTACCTTTTTTATATGGGAAAAATTATAGTTTTTTTTCTTATCTATTAATTTTTAAATCATGGATGAGCAGTTGCGTTTTTATTTCTTTTTTCTTTAATTTCTTTCTTTTCTATAATTGTAACATTTAAGCAATTTTCCCCTGGGATTATTAAAGTTCTTTGAATTAAATTAATCACTAGGATTAATCTTAGCCTGGTTGTTAGCCTGCTCTGGAGCAGGCTAGCTGCAAAGAGTAAATCTCCATAGTAACTTCATCTAGATTAATTTAGCCTCCCTTCATGCAACCGAGTCAGGGCTAAATTCAGCCAGGATAACTGGAAAATCCCAGCTTAATCCCTTATCTTGCTTTTGTGCAATACCCCTCTGGACTGAACACATCTACGTGCCAGTATTTACATATAGTCTCTCTCTCTCACTCACTCACTCACTCACTCATTCACATACACACAATCACACACACACACACACATTCTGGTTTCCATGTTTTGTGGGGACATTCCATAGACGCAATGCATTTTATACTGCACAAACTGTATATTCTATTCCCCTAACCTACCCCATTCCCTAACCCCAACCATCACAGAAACCCTTCTCCTACTTCACATTTTCAAGAAACATCATTCTGTTTGATTTATAAGCTTGTTTCCTCATGGGGACCTCAAAATGTCCCCACAAGGTCACATAAACACTGGTATTCCTATCTTTGTGGGGACAATTGGTCCCCACAACGTGATAATTACCAGGTACACACACACACACGCACACACTCTCACACACACTCACTCACTCACTCACTCTCTCTCTCTCTCTATCTCTCTCATGCTATCTTACACAATGCTACCTCGTTGTCATTTGTAATTAGCAACAGGAAATGTGGCACATTATACTACACTTTTAAATGGTTCACCTATGTTTACATGCTTAAATGCCTATGTACTACTGTTCCCTTTAATTGTTATGCCGCGGTGTGGCGGTGTCATGTGTGCGAGGGCCCTTCCATCACTGCTTGCAGTTTTAATTAACAATTTGTTTTCACAACATCCACATGTTTTACTAGGCTAATTCATAATTTGAATTAATAATAATTGTAATAGTAATTACGAAATATTATAATGATTCATTCCAAGGAACAAACTGTTGAATATTGGGAACGAATTCTAAATTTATGGCCATACTTCAGACTAAGCAAGAAAAATTATTGTTAATTTGTGTCCATAATGTAGCTTAATAGGTGAACGATATTACGTAGCCAGAATTGTGTCTGCATTTCATCCTGATCGTATTCACGTCTCCATCTTACCTTCATGTCTCTATTTATCATCGAATATTTGCTACCTCTCTCCGCACTCCCTTTCAATTTCTTCTCCCTGCTCAATCTTAACTTAGATTTTTACTTTACATTTATGTATAAGGCTTGAATTCCATAACTTATTGCTAAACGTTTTCACAGATTCTCGAACTAGCAAATTATCAAAGTGTGTTCTGGGTTGCTGAGCGTAATGAGGGAGCGGATGGAATATTCGGAAAGGTGCTTTTGCGCTCTCAACGCTCCGCTCCCGCTAAGCTCTGCTCACATGCTCTGCCCTGAAACGTCAGGTAAAGGGCACAGGCTCTCAACTGAAGGAATACATATGCCTACAAATCAAATGCTTTGGTAAAGTCACACAAATTAAACATTGAACACTGAAGTTTATAATTACTATGTTTTAGGTTTTTTACAGTGGGTCATACTCAGGGCCGTTTGAAGGAATTTGGGGGCCCCAAGCAAAATGGACATGGAGGGCCCCCCCACACGCACGCAAAGCCTACAGGAACCACAGCAGCCATACAGTTTAAGGTTTATTTACACAGTTTGGTGGGAATTCAATAGTGATTTGCACTGTTTTTTTTTCTAACAATATGACAGTACACACTTATCAGTTTAAACTCTGGGCTGGGCATGATATCAGCTAAAATTATAGAGCTTGTGGTACCTTGTGCTATAGAGGAAACATCAGCACTGAGAAGTGATGCATCTGTTGATGTTGAGGATGACGTTGATGGTGTAGCTGGGAAAATAATTGAAAAAAAATCAGAAATTACCTGTTAAGTATCACCATTTCACTGTTAGCATATTGAAAGAGGTCACTATAAACAGCTCAGCTCAGTGAGAGAAATTTACTCTACCTTCATCAGTGGATGTATCCTTAGGAAGAGCCTGCGCGCTGAGAAATTTAAGCAAAGCACCTTAAGAGAGAAGGAAAAGATGGTAACACTTTATAATAACAATCATATAAAGATGGTAAATTGATAGTTAATTAATCTTTTATTGTCATTTAGCTGTTGGCAAACAGTCTTTTTACTGTTAAAGATGCAGTGTGTAATTTTTAGAAGGATCTCTTGACAGAAATGCAAAATAATATACAAAACTATATTATCAGGGGTATATAAAGACCTTTTTATAATGAACCGTTATGTTTTTATTACCTTAGAATGATACGTTTTTATCTACATACACAGAGGGTCCCCTTATGTGGAAGTCGCCATTTTGTGACGGCATGTTTCTACAGAAGCCCTTAATGGACAAACTTTTTTACTAAGCTGTCTCCAACGATGACATCTTTTTCTGGTGTTGGCTATCGTAGCTTCTATATGCATTTCAAAAGCAAAGGGTAAGCAGTGGACTTAGCCATTAGTTGCAATTCGCAACCTCACCACTAGATGCTGCTAAAATTTACACACTGCACCTTTAACAAACAATGAAATTATAATTAAATGACTAATTATTAGTAGTGTTGTTGTAAATTAACAGTTTATTGTAACACACATATCTATCATATAATATATTAGGTATCGGGTAATGATTAAAAATGCTTGTAGATCTTTAAGAAACCATTTTTAAAACATCTATAAACATTACATAGATAGACGGACCAAATAGTCCTAATACTTTGTTAAGGGTTACTAACTTAGTTGGTTTGTAAACTGTCTATAAACATAGACAAAGTTGCAACAAATGACTATAATACTTTGTTAAATAGTTAATAAACAGTACCAGTAAAACATATGGGTTGTCCTGATACTGTACTTGTAACAGTGTAAACATTGCTACACAGAATAAAGTAACTGTTCAAGATCCATTGGTAACTAATGTCATATTTGCATAAACTGTCACTACTGTATATCCTGACACTAGCACATTAAGATAAGCTATGAAAAAATAATGTTCCTCTGCCTCTTTCTGGTAAATAACGTATAGATTGTTTACAAAGTATTTATTAAGTAAAACGATCGGGTTGCTAACAGTTAAATGACAATAACTAAAGATTAAATAACTAATAATTTACCATCTATTAATGATGGTTATTATAAAGTGTTACCGAAAAGATATGTTAGCAATAGCATTTCCATATTTTGATATTTATAAGAGATGCGGCTGCTTTCACAACCACCAATGCTTAAAAACTTCCCAAGCTATAGTTTGATGCACAGAATTTATCGTGTCGTTTTCATAACCCCATTTGGTAAATAAATTATTTTGTTAAATAGATTATCTGGGTGTGGAATAGTTCGTTTCATTAGCACTTTTATTAAAACCTATTACAAAGCTACAGCAACGTCATGGAATTAAACAGAGATTTTTGAACCGATCTTAGTCTTCCTTATCTCGTTAAAAACATATTACAGTATGTAACCATATTCCATTTGTTCGATAACAAAGTTGACTAACTGTTCGTTACAAGCAGCATTTGCCATCATGCAGGTATAGCTAACATAAACAGATTTTTGCTACTGCCTACCTGCTGCAAAATTACATCATTTGCACAAGACAAGTAGAGCTATTTCATCCAATGTAAATTATTACTTACCACTATCTTGTTTTTTCATACTCCTCTTCCTTTCTTTTCTTTCTTTTCTGGCTTCCAAAAGCATAAATCCGCTTGATGATGACTGCCGAAGTTTTGTATTTTCCCGGCAGCAGAGATCACATGGTTGGCTGGCTGCCTGTTGTAAGCGACTAGTACTGAGAGGGGGCCCCCTTGAGGGGGATTCCGATAATAACAGTGTCATTGCACTTTACTGCATTGCATTGACTATCAAAGGGACACAGTTTGTCGTTGCATTTATTCTCAACCAGTCGTTGTCTTGGGGCCCTAAAAAATTCCGGGGCCCCAAGCAATTGCTTGGTTTGCTTGCCTTGTCGCGACGGGCCTGGAAGAAGCCTAATGTAATAAATAAATGACGGTGGATTATGAACTCGCCAAAACGAAAAAGAATGCCCAACTGGATGCAGGATCAGTTACTGCTGCTGTCATAGTTGGTGCTGGAAAAAGAAACATAATAAAAGGGAAATTCGGCACTGAGATATCAAGCAAAATTAAGCGTGAGTAGTGGGAGACAGTGATGCGCGGGTCAATGTACAAAACAACCGGCACCCGACCAACGTTTTCAAATAACCCCCCCGCAACTCGGACCGCAAAAAATAAAAAATAAATATAGGCCCGCATTTTTTTAAAAGTAATAATTGTTTAAAATAGTTAACTGGCATTTTTATTTCAAATGACCTGACCGACCGCGACCCAAATATCATAAAAAATATTTTTGGATGACTCATAACCGCAGGCACCCGCTCATTTCGGATCAACTCGCACATCACTGATGGGAGAGGATTTGTTTGCCGATCAATGCAGCATTCCCGCTTGTGTCGCGGACCCCGGACGACTGTGAGAGGCAGTGGTATGCATTACAATCGCAGTCAAGGGTTGAGATTGCAGCCTTTAAGCATGGCAACAGGTTGGCGAACAATATTAAATATATAATATCATTATTGTTTCATGTAATTCTAAAAACTTTCTGCTTGTCATGAATGTAATGAATTATGAAAGAAATGTCATAAAAATATGCTTACATTAAAGTGTGCTTTTAAGTCTAGGCAATGCTTTTGAGATGGTGAAACTGTCCATGTATGTGTTAATCAGCACCTAAGCCATTCTAGGATCCTTTGTGAATAGGTCTTAGTGAGTTAGGAGTCCTCTCGACTTCTTTTAAGCTGTCCCAGACTTAGGTGCTACTTTTAGGGCTAAAATGCTTCGTGAATTGGAGTGACACGCCCATTATTTTTAGAAGTTGCTCCTAAATTCGCCAGTTAGGAGCTACTTTTAGCCTTAAAATTCTTTGTGAATACGGCCCCTGGCCCATAGAGTTTTTAATTATCTTTTTCAGTTCAAAGGCATCACCACATACCTCCTCATCAGTTATACAGAGTCCCATCTCAAAGTCACTTTTTCCAAATTTGGATGATATCAATGGCATTATACACATTATAGATAAAACACTACTGTCTGGTAGCATCCTAAAATGAAGAAAACCCTGATCACATTAAAATCACAATAAATTATGAAAAGAAAACTTCAACAGGACAACAATTTGTCAATCAATGGAGGAAAACCCTGAAAAAATACAATATACAATAACAATAAAATAATTTCACGGGATATCACATAAAATGAAGGGACCAGCTGAATTTGGCCTGCGAGCCTTGAGTTTTACACCACTGAGCTAATCAATTTAAGGCGTTATAGGTGATCAGCAATATTTTACATGTATGTGATACTTGTAGCCAGTGTTGCTAGAATTGGACTTATGTGGCTATACTTCTTGTAAGAACTTCTGCACTCCGGATATCCATGACACCCCAGCAATGAGTTATAATAGAGTTGTGGGAACCTCGGGCATGTAGCCAGGCCTGAAGGCACAAATCGTTGACCAAAAATGCATGGAGGTCCCCTATGCTCTTAATGGAGAACAATGCAAGTAGTATTTCAGTTTTCATTGTGAGAAATTTGATACTCACAGTATACAGAGGCTCGAAGGGGGCGTCCTGAAGGGCTTTCAGCACCACCGACAAGTCCCAAGGAGGAATAGAGGCAGCTAAGCGGCCATTCCCAAACTGTGGTCCGCGGACCACTAGTGGTTTGTAAGGGTACTGCAGGTGGTCCGTGTGAAGGCAAAATAAGAATATGTATATTTTAAGAATATGCAGTGTTGTGCCTGAACAAGTTCATTGAACAAAAGTTCATAAACTCCTTCATATTTCGGGCGAACGTGAACTGAACGTACTGTATTACTGCATGATGAATGTTACTGTGAACTCATTCATTCTGGTGCCTGTGAACGGCACGCTCTCTCAGTTTAACATCGTTCAATAGGGTGCCAGGTTTCTATAGAGTCTTCCAGGCGAAAACCCGACTAAAACACACTGTAAACATGCCTTAATGTGTAGCGGAAAAAACACCCAATCTGGCAACACCGCCACCAGTCAGTGTTCACCAGTCACACTGCATGCGTCATCCAAACAACACAGACGCTGCTGAAATTCCTGCCGCGCCACTCAAATAGTTTAACATTAAATAACATCATATTTGTCTTAAATCGTTAACGATTAACATAGGCTGCTAACGCATATTCTGGATCTTGAAGTAGACTTTGACTGAGCTCACACTATTTAACGTGCGGTATGCAATACCTGCGAGTTGTCATACACGCAATGCCTACCAGCACTTCTCGCCCGGGGTGCGACCCCCACCTGGCTAGCCTTTCAAGGTATATGCAAGCAAAAATAAAAATTAAAAGACAGTCAATGCTAATGTAAACCCTGGTTGGATAAGATTTAAAGTTGGATATGAAGATGAAATCTGAAGCATTTAGCTTCAGAGTTAAAACTTAAAATAATTGCTGTCTGTGGTGGTTCTAGATGGGCTAGAATGGCAATCATTTAAAAATAATAATATGGGAAAAAAAGAATTATAAATTAGTTCATTTTTGGAACTGTGAACTAGTTAAATTTTTTTAAATATGAACTATGAACTGAACTAGTTCATTTTAAAAGTTGTGAACTGTGAACTAAACTAGTTCATGTAGAACTTTCCCAACACTGAGAATATGTATTTAAATAATACTGATATAAGAATATTGCTATACATTTTAAATTAAATTGTCAAGTTATTGTGTGATTACTAAAATAGGCCAGTGGCGCTTGGCTGTGACGTTCAAGTTCAGTGGCGTACAAAATCGATTGGTGTATGAATATGTGGCAGCCGTTTTGTGCACTAAACTTTCTTTTAAGAAACCTGTTGTACTTATGTGATGACCGGTTATAGTTTTAGTGCTAGTAAGACTATTTAGATGTGCAGATTAATTCAGGACTTTGTGTAGACATATTTTATAATAAGTATTATGAGGTGGTCCGCGAAAATTCTTGATTACAAATAGTGGTCGACACACACAAAAAGTTTGAAAACCCCTGGCGTAAAGGATTCAGCCTTCGTGCACCTCTTAAAAATCGAATGACCAGATCATGCTGAACCACTGATCTACTGTTTACCGGCACGTGGGGTGCGGATATTGCTTTTCCAAACGATCCTGGAGATATAAAAGCATAATACTGGTTTCATTTCAGCAAATAAGCCTGTCTCGTAGATGGAGCTCTTGCTGCAGATATAGTGTTTGATACCGCTTGCGGTAAATCACCGAGAACCTCCGCGTCCTGTCCAAAGACTACACATGGAGGTTCCACCGGTTGAGCCCGGGTGCCAAAATGTGCTTGAGAAAGAAAGCTAGCCCGAAATGTGAATGCCACGAAGAGACCTCAGGTTCTTCTGACTGCAGATTAGGAGGCAACATGCGAGATGCCACAGGTTATGAGAGCGTAAACCGCCCTGGCGATTGAAATATGCAACAGTTGCATATATCAATAATGCCCGCAAATTTGGGGGGGTGCCGAGCGAATTGGATCACATAGCCGAGACAAATCGTGCGTAAAAGCCAACGTGATGGCAGGGAAGCTCTTTTCATGATTTTCTCTTTTTGCACGATCTGTGTATCCGCTGCGAGCGGAGGGTTGGTGGTTGCCAATGAGCTCTGTGTGAACAAACCGACCGTGGTGTTGTGTAAAGAAACACTCACCTGACTAGGGATGTCCCAATCCGATCACATGATCGGAAATCGGCCCGATCACGTGGTTTCAGACTCGATCGGAATCGGACGTTACCTCCCGATCAGGACTCGGCTACATATGCAGGGTTTAAAGGTCACGTTCTTCCTGATACCATTTTTTAAACCCTAGTTAGTGTGTAATGTTGCTATAATAGCATAAATAATACCTGTAAAATGATAAAGCTCAAAGTTCACTGCCAGGTGATATATTTTCTTCAATAGAATTCCTCTTTAAAAGCCTACAACGAACGGTCGGTTTGGACTACAGCCCTCTATTTCCTGCTTTAATGACATCAGTAAAACAGTTTGTTGACTAAACTCCGCCCACATGAATACGTCAGTCACCAGCTTTGGCTCAAATGGCTCTGCTAAGCTAAGCTGCTATCGAATCACAGCACACTAAACAAACTACACAATCAGAACTTGTTACGTATTTCTGAAGGAGGGACTTCACATAACATGGAAGACATCAGCCTGTTTTGAGGACAGTGAAAACAGTGCTATACAATAAGTAAATTGTGTGAAAAATACCGCGTTTTTTTACATGTGAAACATGAACACATGTTATATTGCCCACTATAAACACAATCAAAGCTTCAAAATCACAGACAGAGCGGGAGCTTTAAAATCCGGCGTCAATGTCTCGCTCTACTCCGCGGCAGTGTACGCGCTGCGCTGGTGCGTGTGAACTGACGAGAAGAGAATAGGCTTGTTCGACTTCATGCGGCGCCACAAGAATCGGCAGCCAGATGACGTCAAAGTTTTGCGAGAGCGATTTAAAAGCAAAGTCCTCCTTTTGCGGATCACTCTCGCGGTAGTTTGACTTCACCCGGCTGTCGATTGTTGCAGCGCCGCATGAAGTCGATCAAGCCTATTGACGTCTTTTCTTTCATAGGCTTTACACTCGTGCGTGAAGGGAACCCACGACAAAACTGGGTTTTACCGCTCATATATTCAATTCAATTCAATTTTATTTATATAGCGCTTTTCACAATTTGGTAATTGTATCAAAGCAGCTTTACATAATAGATGCAGTGAAAAGCACAGAAAATCGACAGATAGCACAACATAATACACGATAGCACAAGCAGCTAAATTTGCTGCGGCTTTAAATCAACATTATAACAAACGTATTACTAATGTGACGTATAGAAGTTAAGCCCAAGAAGGCTGCCTCCCCGGGTTGAAAAAACCCCTAGGAGAAAAAAACCCGGATTTTTAGCCGGGGAAGTAAAAAAAAGTCCTAGGAGGAAAAAACCCTTTGGATATATATATATATATATATATATATATATATATATATATATATATATATATATATATATATATATATATATATATATATATATATATATATATATATATATATACACATTGAAACGGATAAGAAGATTAAGCGGATATTAAGCGGGTTCCGCCGGTGGTCATTGGTCAGGCATCGGCTATAAAATAAACGACGCTTTGATAGTTTTGTCATCATGTGCTCAGACGCAGCTCCGCGTCTCACTCAGAACCTCAAGAACGCACATTCGCGCAGGATCATTTAACATGGAAATTTGATATGGCTGCCACGTATCCCTGCAAGGTAGATTCCTTCAAACCATCTTCTAAAAGAGACTGAAGAAAAGACAAGACAACAGGCATGCCACACGAGACTGGGTCCACACCACTGGGATGACACCAGCGAACAAACCTCTCACACCTACCAGCATAGAGGGCCCTGGTGGAGGGTGCCCTTGCTGCCTGCAAGGTTGTTAAGACATTCTGGTCCAGACTGCCTGGCTGACGCTGTGTAATGGTCAAACATGCAGTCTGAGTAGCAGGGTTCAGGTGGCAGAGCTGTCTGCAACCCTGTGTTATAATAGTAGAAAAGAGACCGCACTCAGAGACTGAATAAAGTACAAAAACTGTATTAAAGTACCTAATAATACTAACAGGCCATGACAAACAAAAGACAAACGTTTCGGGCTTAGCCCATCAATGTGACACTGATGATGGGCTAAGCCCGAAACATTTGTCTTGTGTTTGTTATGACCTGTTAGTATTACTCAGTACTTTAATACAGTTTTTGTACTTTATTCAGTCTCTTTTCTACTATTATACTATTTTATCTTGGTGTTATGCACCGGCATACTATTTGGACATTAGGCGCAGACGCCACTTTTCTCATGTGCAACCCTGTGTTAACATATCCCACCTGAGGGGAAGACACCACTGAGATCCCGCAAGCAGAGCCACCAGATCAGGCATCCATGATCAATTTGGCCAGTCTGGTGCCACAAACAGCACCCTGGCTTGGAAACTCCATATCTTGGCCAGCACTGCTGGGAGTAACCGAAACAGAGGTAAGGCATAGAGGAGGACTCAAGGCCACTCATTCGTGAGGGCATCTATCCCCAACATCCCTTTGGGACCTGTCATGGAGTACCAGAGAGGGCAGTGCGTTGTTTCCTGGGACGCAAATAGGTCTACTGATGCCTGTCCATACCTCTTCCAGATCTCCTGCACAATGTTTGGGTGCAGCCGCCATTCTCCTGGCCTCGGCCCCCCCTGGACAGAAGGTCTGCTGCCACATTGTCCACTCCTGACAGATAGACTGCCCGCAAGGACAGGTTGTGCACATGAGCCCACCGAAGGAGTTTGTAAGCCCTCTGATGGAGGAACACAGAACGTGTCCCCCCTGGGGGTTGATGTACGACACCACCATCGAACTGTCTGTCCGAACCAGGACATCCCGTGCCTGCAGACTTGGTCAGAAATACACCAAGGCTCAACACACAGCCTCGAGCTCCAGCAGATTTATGTGAGCCCCCTGCCATGTAGATTCTCACAGACATTGGGCTGGAAAGCCTCACCACATGGTTCCCCAGCCCAGACTGGAGGAGTCCATAGTCACGGTTTCCCTTAAACACTGCTGGCCCAGAGGTACACCCTCCTGCAGGTCTAGGGCAGCCAGCCACCAGTGTATGCCTGGAACTCAGCCTGCATTCAGCTGCAGAACACGTTGCCCGTCCTCCTAGGGGCTCACCTTGTTCCTCAAGAATCACTGCTGAAGCGGCCACATATGAAGCAAGCCTAGTGGCACAACCTGAGCTGCTGCTGCCATTAGGCCAAGCAGCCTCTGACTGGACTTTACAGATATTTGCTTTGCCCCTAGAAGTTGGGACAAGCTCTTCCTCAACACAAGCTGTCTCCGAGGAGACAGCCAGGCTCTCATTGTGGTAGAATTTAGCACCAGATCCAGGTACTCTATTGTGGTGCAGGGAACCAGCACACTTTTCTCCTTGTCCAACACCAAGCCCAGCTTGAGGAGGTGTGCCAACACCACCCCTGTGTCGATCTTTGCCTGCTCTCTGGTTGGGGCACAAATCAACCAGATAGTTCAGCACGCAAAGTCCCTGGTGCTGGAGCGGGATGAGAGCCGCATCCATGCATTTGGTGAAAGTGCGAGGCGCCAGAGACAGACCAAAAGGGAGAACATTGTACCGGTATGCTGCCCCTTGAAAGAAAAAACGGAGATACTTTCTGTGGTGTCTGTGGATTGGGATGTGAAAATATGCATCCCTTCTGAAGGGGGCCCAAAGAATTCACCTGGCACCACTGGAGCCACAACCACTGCCATGCAGTCCTGGTCTGTTATATTGGCCTGAAAGAGCCAAACCTGATGTTGTGCTTCGACCATCGAAGCCATGGGCTGACCCAGAGCCTGAGCATGAGCACTGGTTCCTCGAAGCAGTATGTCCATAACTCGCAGCATCTCTGTAATCTCACCCCCTGGGGCAGAGGATGCCATATCTTGCAGCAGCCCCTCCAAATACACCAGCAGAAGGGAGTTGGTGCATGACAACCTGCCAGCCAATGCTGAGGCCTAATAAGCCTTCTGCAGTTGGAAATCAACAGCCCTGCAATGCTTGTTTGGATGAAATGCATCCCTGCCAGCCTTAGCTGTTTCTCTTCAATTCAATTTTATTTATATAGCGCTTTTCACAAGTGTTAATTGTTGCAAAGCAGCTTTACATGAGAAGATGTAGAGGAGAACACAGAAAATCAATAGATAATATAAGAAGTAGAGATAGCGGTTAAACCGTACAAGCGAGCATATTAATAATGTAACGTATACAGTAAAGTGCTAAGTTAAGCCAAAGTTGGCTGATTCTCCCTGGGACAGAAAAAAACCCCTAGGAAAAAAAACCCAATGGGAAAAACTCCTAGAAGGACAAAAACCCTTGGGAGGAATTAATATATATTTATATATATATATAGATACAGTAGGGATAGGAGGCGGGTAAGCGGATTAAACTGGTTTAGCCGGTGGTCGTTGGTCGGGCATCGGCTGGTCATCACGTTGAAGGACAGCCAGTGGATCAGTGATGCGATGATCTTCACAGCAACAGGAACTGGGTGTGGTGGAGGACGAGACAGGGAGAGAAAAACAGAATTTCTATTAGTGTAGGGGCCGTTCGCATGTAATGCAAGTGTCAAACATTATAGTGGTTCAAGTCAGCATCGCAAAGGTAGGCCCCACCACAGGAGCCGCAGCCAGCCCCCAGGTTGCAGCCCCAGCCAAGGAAGCCAGCTGTGTTCTGGGCAGTGGTCTTGACCTCTGGGCTTTCCAGGAAGAGTGCAGCTCCACCATAAAATCAGGCAGGACTGGAAGCCCTTCAGACTTGCGTCAACGCGGACCTCTGTCAAAGACTGAAGCCCCCGTGGCGGAGGTCAGAGGCGGCAACTTAGCATGATCTGCAGCTCTCACAATCACAGCTCTGCTCAAACTCAGAGCAGTCACCAGGGCCCTCAGAGACCTCGAGGTTTGGCGAAAGGATTCCATGGGAAACTAAGACACCTGAGGCTGCCAATGACAGCTCATCAGGGCTGAGACGCCGACGCCGAGCCGCTGACTCGCTCCAACCTGCTGGACTCTGCACCTTTTACTTCCTCCAATTGACGCCGCAAGCACTGCACATCTTGTTCCACATGCTTGCGTTTGTGGGTGCGCTTTAACCCAGCAGCCTTTTGCACAGGGACTTAACCTTTGGCTTGCATCTCCTGGCCACTGGGTGGGATGCTCTCTTCCTTCGACATGTCACCAGCTCAGAGCTTGTACGTGTATTGAGGGGGGTTTCACTTAGGTAGCTTTTGTCCTCACAGACAAAGAGGCTCCCAGAGGCACATAACTACCAAATAAGTATGTATCAAATAAATATATTTATTCAGGTAGCTTTTGCCCACTCAAACACGAAAAATCAAAACTTGCTCCACTCCATTGCGCCACAAGATCCTATGGAAAACCATGACACACTGGCTCAAATCTGCTACACTACGGTGGCTATGTAACAATCACTAATCGAAACAGGAACACGTTTTTAAGCAGTGACTTACTCCCTCTCAGGGGCAGAGGCCCTACTTTAGCAATAATTTCCAATATAGATGAAAAACCATCACTAACTTATATTATGTCGATGTTCTCTGTGCATGTGGTATGTGTTCCCTGTTTTCAGAAAAGCAAGTGATATACTCACATTCAACAACAACTATATTATTGCAAAGTAAAGATAATACTGCATGTTTTGGCATTCGGTAGCATATTGCAGTAGTTTATTTGTTACAGAATGAGATGCACAGTGTTCTTTTAATGTTCTTTTTCTTTAATTTTCAGAAAACTTATCAACAAAATATTGATTAAAATTAAGAGACAAATTATATTAAACAAAATTAAACTCGAAAATTATGTCTTATGACCCATTCCATTTCTACCTTCATATTAGCCTTCAATCCAATACAACGACCAATATATGGCATTTATGATTACAGTCTGTCTTGTAATAATCGAATGAAATCGAAACAAACATTAACAACTTTACAACAATATTTAAACACAACAATACTCAAACATAAATATAAAACAGTCATTCTCTATTAGGATACATGTTGAAAACAATCTGATATAGCGTTTATAATAGTTGCACTAAGTTTACTATTTTGGGCAAAACCTCCGTTGCAAAACTGAATAAAAATTAATCACTTTCACTTTGAAAATGATGCCCTGTCACATTAAAACCACCATTTAGTCGTTTCAAAGTTAACTGCACGCTGAAAAAGTTTGGGAACCACTGCCCTAGCGTACTCATGGGCCAATATGCCTGGCATACTCTGCACCCCCCCAACGGTGCCCCTGACTTTATAGTAGACGAAAAGCAGTAGGTGATGCGAGTAGTGTGTCAAATTTATAATATTCCAACAGTAGGCGAAAAGTACCCTTCTACTACTAGGATGACCTACTAGTTCCGGCAACGTCCCGAAGTGTTCATTCAAAGAACCCTTTACTATCCCATGAGCCCCCCAGAGAGGAGTTATCCAACAAAAAAGAAAAAGGAGAGGCAGTGTTTTATTAAAAAATGTACAAAAGCGGTAAGGCATACATATATTAAACAGCTGTTCCTTGTTATTCCAGTTAACAACTAACTTTTTGTTATGATGACATATGTCATGTGATGTATCAACATGGCGGATGTAGTACGCCTGAATTCATTCATACTATCCATTTTCATACTATAAAGTACCTACTGTTTTAACGGTCAATGAGTAGGAACCTCATCTACCTACTGACACAGTATGCGATTTCAAATGCAGCCAAGGTCTTCAGGACTGCTAGATTGCTAGCTGGTTGGAGCTAAACTCTGTGGTCTTCCAGGAACTGAGTTTGATATCCCTGGCCAAGAAGACAATGTATCAAAAAACAGTCAGGAGGTGTTGTTCCCAGTGCAGCAACCCTGTGTGCAAGGAACACAAGTGTGTAGTTGTCATTCGTGTGGCCTGTTTACACTGAGATGGCAATTTGATGTTGTGCTGTATCTGTGTGATTTTTTTATTTATCCGTTTTCTTTTATTTTGTCACATTCACCACAATTCACTACTGGTTAATTTCAGTGTCTTTGCTCAAAATATGTGTATATTATGTGTGAGTGAAAAATACACATATTTCAAATTTAGATAAATGAGTTGGTGTAAATAATTGTGAACATGGTTATTTTAACAAAATGTTGCCTTTATCTTTTTGTTTTATCATGTTTACAAATATGGGTCACTTTGACCCATTAACCGGATGTAGTAATACAAAACCTAGGAAAAATTTAATAATAATTTGTGGTCATTTAAAACAGTAAATTGTGAACAGATAAGATAAATGAAAGAGAAAGAACAAAAATGGCTAGTTGAATTATAGAAAATAAAATAATAGCTTCCATTTCTAGATTCCCTATACTGCCCTACAAAGCCAAAGTGCAATAACTACGCATTTGGTCAAAATTGAGTTAAGGATTGAAATGGGCTTTGTGAGATCTGTTGTGTCGTGTGACAAAGTCTCCTGGTTCAATTTTGTCCCATTTCAGAGAAACGTGTGTGCCAAAATTACAGTAACATATTTGACTGGCTGGTGTAAAAAACTTTAAGGGCATTTTTCTCGGTTTCAGTGTCTACGTAGTTACTGCACTTAGCCTTTGTAGGGCAGTATATAGATTTTGTATTTCTGTCAGATATGTGTTGAAAAGAATCAAGAACTGTTTTAATTTTCTTGGTCATATATATATATATATATATATATATATATATATATATATATATATATATATATATATATATATATATATATATATATATATATATATATATATATATATATATATATATATATATATATATATATATATATGAAGTGAAAATAATTACACCCATGTCTGTATGCAGCTCTCTGCAGGAACAGAAGGAGGACCTGCGGAAGCGTCTCTCCTATACCACTCATAAGCTGGAGCTTTTAGAACGTGAGTTTGACTCTACGAGGCAGTACCTGGAGACTGAGCTGCGACGGGCTCAGGAGGAGCTTGACAAGTTTACTGAAAAACTACGCCGGTAAAGAAGCTTGTGCATAGTTGCATCTGGCCTGAAAACAGCAAGGCATTCCATTCACCTTAAATAGTTAAATAAACTGTTAATCAAACAGGACCAGTATACAGACTTCTTAACATATTAAAAATCTTTTTAACATATTAAAACAGTAGTGTACACGAAGCTTATAATTATTTAATAAACATATGTTCAGCTGGATTAAAAATAATGTCAGTACATCATAACTTTTTAATATTTGAAATGGTCCCTTTCATAACAGGATCTCAGCATGATTTGCAAATGTTTTAAACAGTACGGAGCCAAAGGAATGTGAACCTTTTGTACAAAACAGTTTGCTTACATTAGATTAATGACCTAGAAAGTGCAGAATCATAAATTGTCATTTTTTATTATTTGTGAACTTCTGCTTAATTGTTTTACATTTTTCTACATCATAAAACATTATAATTTACAGATTTAAATGGCAAAATCAGAGTTTATCAATTTTATTACTTTCCCAAAACCAATGTGAAAGACCTAGCTTGAATTGTACCACATTATCATTTTCATAAAATTACCAAAGACCCCTTTGTCTGGTGTTTGCATGCAAGTTTTAGATAAATTAAAGTTATCAGTTAATCTTAATAGCTAGGACAGCTTCAACCTCATAGTCCTTGTCATTTATTTCTCAGCTGAAAAAATATTCAAGAACAGTCACAAACTTCTTTTCCAGTGTAGAAATTTTTGTTGGTAATATTGACCAAAAAATCATGCATGACTAACAACTTTTGCAATCCACAGGGAAATGCAGAACTGCCAAGCACTTCTGTCTTTTTAAAATACTTTGATCAACATAAAACAAACACTAATTCTTGCATATTATTTTGTTGAGTGGTATGCAATTTGAAGCCTAGATATGGTTTCACTAGAGAAAGCAACTGTGTAGTAAATCAGTCCCGCAGTTCTTGCTTGTGCCTGTGTTGGGTCTCCTAGGTCCACTGTAAAATAAAAGTTATGAATCGAGATTGTAAGAGATACTGTAATATATTGTTGAAGATGATGGACAGGGGAGCTGGTAAAAGATTTAGCAAAATATTATAAAAAATGGAATTTACTAGGTAAAGCATTTAAGACCTTCATGTGAGTGCTGGATTAAAAGACATTTTGTTATTGTGTGTCTTCCTTAGAATACAGAGCAGTTACTCAGCATTGCAAAGGATCAACCAGGACTTGGAGGATAAAATCCACAGAAATGTGAGTGCATACCAAGGCACTTTTTTTAAGTCAAAGAGCAAGTGTGCATGTGCTGGTGTGATGTTGTTTGCATCTTTGTTTATGAGCACTTGTTTGCATTTGTCCATTTGTGTTTTGAATGAAAGGGTTTATATTGCTGTCCACACATTTACTGTATGTATTTTTGCAGTTTTTGGTGTGACAAATTAATTCAGTTAAATTAATTTTTTTTAAATGCAGGTACATGACAGTTTCAAAGCAGCTTCAAAATAAAAAATATTAAATATGTAATAAATATAGTATTCCATTGTATAGGTATTATTGCAAATTGTACTGTCCTCATAGATTGTAAACTTTTTCTACCAATATAGGACATTTAGGGTCAGTTTCCCAGACAGGGTTTAGATCAGTGTTTCGCAATCCTGGTCCTCGGCACCCTTTCCCAGAAAGTTTTAGATGTTTCTTTATTTAACACACCGGATTTAACTCATCAGCTTGTTAAGGAGACATGTTTACCATTTTGGAAGGAGGCTGATGAGTCGAGTCAGGTGTTTTAAATAAGGAGACATCTTTCTGGGAGGGGGTGCCCGAGGACCAGGATTGGGAAACTGGTTTAGATCATTCTAGGAATAGGCCTTAGTTATATTAGGACATATAAAGTAGTTTTTACAAACATACCTTACAAAAAACAGAGTACTGCGCATGCACCTAATTGGGTTCATTCGCTGTAACCAGGCAACCAGCAATGGATGGTGGCAAAGAGAAGGTAAGTGCTGCATATGTCGAAATTTCAGTCAAAACCATTCTATTTCATCATAAACAATCTGAAAACAGGGCTTTAAGTGTAAAATACCGAACTTGTCCTTTAATAAATGTTTTAATTATTATTTAATTAAAGCATGTTTTTCATTGTAGGACTTACAATGCAGTGGTTCTACACTGAAAAAAATTATTCATTGAATTTAATCTTTTTTTTTAAGGTTAGTGGTTGCAATCAATTTATTTAAGCTACATTTAAACAAAAGTTTTATATTTTATTTTACTTTACTAATCTTTTTTGTTTAAATGTAGCTTAAATAAATTGATTGCAACAACTTACCTTAAAAAAATTGATTAATTTCAATGAATACTTTTTTTTCAGTGTAGGAAGTTTTTGTTACATACTGCTGACACTCTTCTTCATTCTATGACATGAGATGAAGAGCTAAAGTCTCTCGCTCTTCGTCCTTGTGCATACAGCAGATACACTGCTGTCTCTCATATGCTGCATGGTGTTTAGGATGTCTTGAATTTAAAGCGCACCTATGGTCCAATTGATGATTTTACACTTTCTTTGGTGTGTAAGTATGTATTAGTTAATGTTAACGTTATGCAAAAGGTACAATCCCCAAAGAAAACGATGAAACAAGTTATTGTCTCCAATGTAAATCTCTTTCTTTTGGACTACAACAAACATACAGATTGTAGGCAACAGTTTACTTCATGCGATTGGTGATGAAGACAAGACCGACTTTATCATAATTCCTCTTGCTTGGACTCTGAGCCTGCAAGTTAATACCTGTCAGCATTGCATTGTGAGTAAATCTTTAAAACATGGTAAGGAGCGTCGCATGTCCGGCTGACGTCAGAGATATTCAGGCCACAACGTACAGATTAGCTGGCCAATCAGGGACACTTTTAGGGTGCTTTTAAATCGATGAGTTTTGTACAAGGAAGAGAGGGAAAACTGGAGCTACAAAAATGTAGGCTACAGTATGTTGAAAATAATGTGTTTTTTAACTATAAACCACGCAAACACATTGTATTATACCAAATACACAAAATAACGCTGTTTCTAGCAATGAAAGGTGCTCTTTAAATGACATAACAAGGTATAAATAGGCATATACTGTAGAATATTCATATTCATACAAACAAGTATGAATATACACAAACCAGACAGGGCAAATATGAGATCTTTAGATATGGAGATTATAAATATGTCAGGTGATATAAGGTGATGATCATGGAGTCTGTTTTGAAGTGGTCTTGTCCATCTTTACTTTCTTAGACTTGCATCTTAACTGTTGCATCTCTTTACATTTACATTTAGCAGACACTTTTGTCCAAATGAGGTAAACAATAGAAGAATTTTAGCAGATTCTTAAAGGAACACACCCAGATTTTGTGAATTTAGCTTATTCACTGTATCCCCCAGAGTTAGATAAGTCCATACATACCTTTCTCATCTCCGTGCATGCTGTTACTTTGTCTGACGCAGCCCCCGCTAGCTTAGCTTAGCACAAAGATTGGAAGTGAATGGCTTCAGCTAGCATACTGCTCCCAATAAGTGACAAAATAACATGAACATTTTCCTATTTATGTGTTGTGATTTGTATAGTCACACCGTGTACAAATAACAAGGTCATATGAGACACAGCCATCTTTTAACAGTATATATACTGGGAACTATATTCTCAAGGCGAAGCACTGCTACTTGGGCGGATTGATTTGCACAACTCTGACTGAACTCTCTGCTCCTCACCAGGGGGCTTCTCGGGTGCTGTGAGCAAGTCACTCCGCCCAAGTAGCAGTGCTTCGCCTTCTGAGAATATACATTTAAAAAACTTTGATGAGCATTCAGTTTAAAGCTAATCAGTGAGTGGCAAATTTCAGCAAGTTTGTATGTTCCAAAATCAATATAAACATAAAGCTGAAACATATATACCGTTACTATGAAATAAAATGACAAATTGTTTGAAATGGATTTTGTCATACCGGCCACCCCTAAATGCACTATTATGGTGCTTTTCCATTGTCAGCTTACTTTTGGTGGCTTTTCCACTGGGTACAGTACGTAATTTTTAGTACCACCTTGGCTGAAGTTCCAAGCAAGCTGAACTGATACAAAAATGGGACGGAAAAACACTATAGATCACTGATAGGTCTAAAAGAATCGTGACCAGCGTGATGCTAAATGGAAGATTAGCTTTGCCTTCATGCTTGCGCTGTCTCGAGCAAACCTGTTGTCATCTGTGCTTTGATGTAAGTTCCCAAACTTCTTTTTAGCAATGAAAAACTTCCACAGGTTCAGAATCAGGAACACAATAACAGTGTTTTCCACACTTGCGGTTTGTGGTGGCACATTCACAACGCGAATGTCCGCATTGACAGCATTACTGCAACTTAAATCAGGCTCAGCAGAGCGCGTCAACTGAGGCCAGGGGTGTTTGTAAAAAAACTGTTACGTGAGACAGAGGTAGCGATAAACACTGTGCAAACATTGATTTTGTGTCGGACTGAGAAATAAATTAATGTAAGGGAACGTATAGCATTCAACAACGCTCTCACTTGTATGATGTCACAAAAGTAGGCAGAGCAAATATAACGACGCGCCTATAATCCTTCCCACTCTGAAGTGTTACTAAACTCGATGGAAAAGCTAATCAAACCAAAGTGAAGTGAGCTGACTCGAACTGAACCATGGAGTACTATGCAATGGAAAAGCACCATTAAGGTGCAAAACCCCTTTAAACATGAAACAGTTAAAATTACATCCTGTTATATATAATATATACCTACAAAATAAAAACTTAAGAATTACGTTACCATAACATCTTCCCTCTGAAGAATCACTCAGCTTCTTCTAACTCAGTCAAGTCTTTTAGAGAGAGTGATCACAAACATAAGCACAAACACTCTTGCTAAAATATCTAAAAAGATAAAAGAATAACTGTTACATAAGTAGATAATTATAAGGAATGTCAAAATACATTAGAACCTTTAAAATATATTACTAAAGTGCACCACCTGTTGCCAGAAATCTGCTTTTTCTTACATGCAGATGTAACAGTTATATAAACAATGTCTGTGAAAATGTCTGTGCACATTCTTTTTCTAGAATTATTTTTTAAGTAGGCTAAATAGTAACTCGTATTAATCACCGTTCCTTTAAAACAATAACAAGCTTCATAAGGTTAGCCAAAACAATATAAATAAACTGAACAGTTCTGTGCAATAACATTAAATTAAGACATATTTACAAAAACACCCATGAAAAATAAAGCATCAACAAACCATAGTAAACCGCAATTTAATGCTACCACACAATTACTAAGAGATAAACTTCCCCTAATGACTAATTAAGCTGTTACAAACTACACAGCAAGAAACTTATGCCAAACATACTAAATATTTTAAACGAAGGCTACATCTAAAACCCCACTGTCGTTATCCTCCTCTCAGTAGTCTACCCTGTCAGTGGGCATTTCTCAATGTCAAGGATACTTCCTTGGCAGGACTAGTCCTTACAAGTCACTTACTTCAGAGGCTAGGCGAGGCTCCTCTTAAGCATTCGGAGAACACGTTAAATGGAACAGGCTAGCAAGTGCACATCATTGCGTCAATGAAAGGTGTGCTTTCGGTGCTGCACGCATAGGATTGTGGGTGATTTCAGCACGCGAAGAGCGCGAAGGATAGACATATGCATCCTTTCCTGTATATTGGATATTTCTCGAACGAATGACTCAGTCCTTGGCTGAAATTCCGAGGACCCTCGACATTGGAACAGTCCTTCGATGGACGTCGATGACGTAGAATCCTCGAAATTCTGGCTTCCGAGGATCCTTCCTTGACATTGAGAAACGGCTAGTTTCGCGCTCAAAGTTCGTTATTCTACGCTTTTAACATGAGTGGCGGTTGGAAACTGAAGGGTCATTACCGCCACCTACTGGACTGGGTGTAGCGCATTTAATAGTCTGTGGGGGAATTTATTTATTTATTATATACTGTGTTCCCTTTCAGTCGGTCACTACAACGTCAGGCCGTGACCAACGAATTGGGAACATGCCTTGCTGGACAAATCTACTTTGAGAAAATACTAACACGCCAATGAACTTGGCATGCAGATATTTGCATCTGCCGGCGCTGCTTCGCCGCTCGGGTATTTAACGAGAGGCAGGTGCAGAAATCAAATCAGCTTTTTACGCTTCGAAAGCTGGCAGTTTCTGCTCACGAGAAGCTACTCTCTCTCTCTACAAAGGAATAGATCTCTGCGTGTCGAGTTAGTTGGGGGAAGGCACCACAGCGGAGGCTCGCGAGTGTTTCCACCTCTCTGATTTTTTCTTTTTTTCTTTCACTCTCATTGAGTGTGTGCGTGTAGCCGCTCCGCTGTGTGCTTCATCAAAATCTGCACTAAAAGAGTGTTTCCTCTAAAAGAGTTTGCTGTGTTTTGCATCTTTTTAAAAACAGATGTCTTTCTGTCCCTGTTCGACTCCTGGATGTGAGCCTTTTTTACCAGAGTACCAACACATCTCTACTGTGTCTATTCCTCGAACAAATAAATACAGAGCACCGTTTACCTCGTCTCGCATAAATCTTATTAACATAAAATTAGATCACAATACATTAACAGATGAAACTCAAATGTTAAAATTCGGCCTTCTTAACATTAGATCGCTTACCAATAAAGAACCAATTATCAATGAAATAATTTCTGACCAAAACTTAGATCCACTCTGTCTAACAGAGACCTGGCTTAAAGCAGACGATTACATCAGTTTAAACGAATCCACCCCACAAGACTATTACTATAAACACGTTGCTCGTCTAAAAGGGAGAGGGGGTGGTGTAGCTACAATATACAACAAAATATTCAAAGTAAACCATAAATCTGAATTAAAATTTAATTCGTTTGAAATAATACTGTTAAATATGGAAATAACTGATCGTAACAACAAACAGCTTTCGTTCATCTTAGCTACCATATATAGGCCTCCGGGCCACCACACAGATTTTCTTAAAGAAATAGCCGACTTCCTATCTGAACTCACAGTCACTGTAGATAAAGCTCTTATCGTTGGTGATTTTAATATTCATGTGGATAACCCAAAAGATGCATTAGGACGTGCGTTTATGGATGTTCTTAATTCTCTTGGTATTAAACAAAACGTATCGGGGCCAACGCCTACTCGTAAGCACACATTAGACTTAATTCTGTCACTCGGACTCAATATTAATGATATCGAAATATCACCCCAGAGCGATGCCACTTCAGACCATTGCCTTGTGTCTTACACGATACTTCTAGATAGGACCTCTCAGTCTACAACATGCTACAGATTAGCCAGAACAATAATTTCCACCACTAAAGATAGCTTTATTAGCACTCTTCAAGACCTGACTCAAATGAAACATGTAGCAGATAACGGTGAAGATCTGGATATTATAATAGAAAACCTGAACAACGTTTGCACTAGCACATTGGATGCCGTTGCTCCCATTCGAAAAAAGAGAATCAAAGAAAAAACGCCAGCTCCATGGTATGATCATCATACTGCAGCCCTTAAAAAAGTAGCCAGAAAAATGGAAAGAAACTACCGAAGCACAAAGTTAGAGGTATGGCGTTCAGCATGGAAAGAGAGTGTTCAACACTACAGACAGGCTATTAAAACCGCCAGATCTACCTATCTCAGTACGCTTATTAAAGAAAATCATAACAACCCTCGTTTCCTATTTAGCACAGTTGCGAAACTAACTAGAAACAAAGAACAAACAGAAACAAATAGTAAACTCCAACACAATAGTAATGACTTCATGAACTTCTTAACTAACAAAATTATGTTTATTAGGGAAAACATTGAAACTACGCAAGCGGCCACCACTATACCCAATAGTACATTTACCTCTAAATTTCTATACAAACATCTTGAGTCATTTAAACCTACTACAATAGAAGAGCTCTCTAAATTAGTAATGTCATCCAAATCATCGTCCTGTATACTAGACCCCGTTCCCACAAAATTACTAAAAGAGGTATTTCATGTAGTGTCAGACACGGTACTAAATATATTTAACTCATCCCTAGAATTAGGATACGTTCCAACAGCTTTCAAACTAGCAGTTATTAGACCGCTTATTAAAAAACCAAACCTTGACCAGGGAGATCTTAATAACTTTAGACCTATCTCAAACCTACCTTTTCTCTCCAAAATATTAGAAAAAGTAGTGGCAAGCCAGCTACGCACATTCATAGCGAATAATAATACATATGAAAAGTTCCAATCAGGATTCAGGCCCCACCATAGCACAGAGACAGCGCTGCTTAGAGTTACAAATGACCTCCTATTAACATCCGATCGTGGTGAAATCTCAATCCTTATATTACTAGACCTTAGTGCAGCCTTTGACACAATAGATCACAGAATCTTACTCAGTAGACTAGAAAACTATGTAGGCATCAGTGGTCAGGCGTTAGCCTGGTTTAGATCGTATTTAACCAATCGCTATGACTTTGTTTATGTAAATGAGGAAGAGTCATATCACTCCCCAGTTAAATTCAGCAATCTATCTTTCGATAGTCATATCTCCAACGTCTGCCGCACAGCATTCTTCCTTCTTAGAAATATCTCAAAAATACGCCATATGCTGTCTGCATCAGATGCAGAAAAGCTTATCCATGCTTTTATGACCTCTAGAATAGACTATTATAACTCGTTACTCGGGGGATGCCATGCAAATCAGGTAAACAAGCTACAGCTGGTTCAAAACGCCGCCGCAAGAGTGCTTACTCGATCTAAAAAGTATGACCACATCAGTCCAATTCTGGCATATTTACATTGGCTACCAGTTAAATATCGCATACAATTTAAAATATTACTAACTACCTACAAAGCCTTAAATAGCCTAGCGCCCTCGTATATTAAAGAACTACTATCAGAATACACTCCACCACGTAAACTGCGCTCACAAAATTCGGGTCTCTTAATTATCCCTAGAATATCAAAAGTGTCTAAAGGTGGTAGATCCTTTTCCTACTTAGCCCCTAAGCTCTGTAATGATTTACCAAATAATGTTCGAGTATCAGACACAGTCGATCAATTTAAATCTAAACTTAAGACATTCTTCTTTAACAAAGCATTCACATAAAATATATCCAGTAAATGTACTTTTCCCGCAGTAGTGATTTTGTCTAGAACAAAGCACTCACACACCTCATATGGGTAATACACTATTGCCGCAATAGTTAGCCTGTCTGGAACCGAGCTGACTTAAACAACCATAATGTATGACACTTGCATTACATGCGAACGGCCCCTACGCTAATAGAACTCTGTTTTTGTCTCCCTGTCTCGCCCTCGGCCCCGAGAACAATGACACAAACAGACCCAGTTCCTGTTGCTGTGAAGGTCATTGCACCACTGATCTACTGGTTGTCCTTCAACGTCATGCCTAGCCGATGCTTGACCAACCACCACCGGCTGAACCAGTTTAATCCGCTTCCTATCCCTACCGTGTCTATATCTATATATATCTATATATATCTATACACATATTAATCTCTCCCAAGGGTTTTTGTCCTTCTAGGATTTTTCCCACCAGGTTTTTTTCCTAGGGAGTTTTTAGTCCCAGGGAGAGTCAGCCAACTTTGGCTTAGCTTAGCACTTTACTGTATATGTAACACTATTAATACGCTTGCTTGTACGGTTTAACCTTAGCCGCTATGTTCTACTGCTTATATTATCTATTGATTTTCTGTGTTCTCCTTTACATCTACTCATGTAAAGCTGCTTTGCAACAATTAACATTTGTGAAAAGCGCTATATAAATAAAATTGAATTGAATTGAATTGAATGTGGCAAATATATGGGTCCTGTGATGGGCATGATCGCTGCGTCTCGTGCCTTGGCATACAGCACGCTGAGGCGGCATTCGTGACAGTTACATGCTTTACTTGTGAGGGCATGACTCTTGTGGATCTGCGAGGTCGGTTGCAGTTTTTCTGGGATGCTCACCTTCCGGTGCCTAGCGCCCCTAAGAAGGTGGCTGTGAAGCTCCGGAGAGATGACCTTCGCATCACGGTGCTGGGAAATTCAGCTGGATCTGTGGAGCCCAGATAGATCTGTTTGCATCTCCAGAAACAACCCATTGTCGCCTCTTTTATTCTAGAGATGTTCTGATACAATTTTTCTCTTTCCGATACCGATTTCGATACCTGGGCTCAGGGTATTGGCTGATACCGAGTACCGATCCGATACCTGGGTGTGTATCTGTATAATATACAGCTGTACATACTACTAGCCCTGTATGAATGGATATAACTGTTTTATGCTGTGCTTCAGACTTATTCCTGTATAAAACATGAACAAATACATAGAATGAACTGGAGTATTTTTATTATCTGAAAGACATTTGACAGTAGAGCTGGGTATTGGCAAGGGCCTCCCGATACGATACGTATCACGATACTTGAACACCTGCAGCTTTCAAAGAGTTTTAGAATTTAGTTTTAGGATAATTGGAAAAATCTGTGGAATTCTGCGGTATGATTTTACATTTTTTTAGAAGAAATAAGAGAATTTAAGCTATTCAATATTACAAAAAAAGACTTACAATTAAAATGCAATTCAATTTTATTTATATAGCGCTTTTCACAAAAGTTAATTGTTGCAAAGCAGCTTTACATGAGTAGATGTAATGGAGAACACAGAAAATAAATAGATAATATAAGCAGTAGAACATAGCGGCTAATGTTAAGCCGTACAAGCAAGCGTATTAATAGTGTTACATATACAGTAAAGTGCTAAGCTAAGCCAAAGTTGGCTGACTCTCCCTGGGACTAAAAACCCCCTAGGAAAAAAACCCGGTGGGAAAAATCCTAGAAGGACAAAAACCCTTGGGAGAGATTAATATGTTTATATAGATAGATAGATAGATATAGATACGGTAGGGATAGGAAGCGGGTAAGCGGATTAAACTGGTTCAGCCGGTGGTCATTGGTCGAGCATCGCCTAGGCATGACGTTGAAGGACAGCCAGTAGATCAATGGTGTGATGACCTTCACAGCAACAGGAACTTGGTCTGTTTGTGTCATTGTCCTCTGTGCCGAGGACGAGACAGGGAGACAAAAACAGAGTTCTATTAGCGTAGGGGCCGTTCGCATGTAATGCAAGTGTCATACATTATGGTTGTTTAAGTCAGCTCGGTTCCAGACAGGCTAACTATTGCGGCAATAGTGTATTACCCATATGAGGTGTGTGAGTGCTTTGTTCTAGACAAAATCACTACTGCGGGAAAAGTACATGTACTGGACATATTTTATGTGTATGCTTTGTTAAAGAAGAATGTCTTAAGTTTAGATTTAAATTGATCGACTGTGTCTGATACTCGAACATTATTTGGTAAATCATTCCAGAGCTTAGGGGCTAAGTAGGAAAAGGATCTACCACCTTTTGACACTTTTTGACACTTTTGATATTCTAGGGATAAATAAGAGACCCGGGTTTTGTGGGCGCGGTTTGCGTGGTGGATTGTGTTCTGGTGGTGGTTCTTTGATGTGCGAGGGCGCTGGGCTGTTTGGGGCTTTGTATGTAGTTAGTAGTATTTTGAATTGTGTGCGATGTTTGACTGGTGGCCAATGTAAAGAAGCCAGAATTGGACTAATGTGGTCATACTTTTTAGATCGAGTAATCACACTTGCGGCGGCGTTTTGGGCCGGCTGTGGCTTGTTTGCCTGATTTGCATGGCATCCCCCGAGTAACGAGTTACAATAGTCTATTCTAGAGGTCATAAAAGCATGGATAAGCTTTTCTGCATCTGATGCAGATAGCATATGCCGTATTTTTGAGATATTTCTAAGATGGAAGAATGCTGTGCAGCAGACGTTGGAGATATGACTATCGAAAGATAGATTGCTGTCGAACATTACGCCTAAATTCTTAACCGTGGAAGATGGCACCACCGTGCAGCCATCTATGGACAACTTGTAATCTGACATACTATGTTTGTAGCGATTTGGTTCAATAATAAGTATCTCAGTCTTATTGGAGTTTAGCATAAGAAAGTTATGTGGCATCCAGTCCCTAATATTATTAATGCAGACTGTTAGCTTAGCAAACTGGTGGGTTTCGCTAGGATGTGACGAGATGTAAAGCTGGGTATCATCCGCATAGCAGTGAAAACTTATGTTATGTTTCCTGATAATGTCTCCTAGAGGTAACATATATAACGAGAATAGGATAGGGCCTAAAACTGATCCCTGTGGTACGCCGAATTTAATGAATACACCAAACCAATGAGTCCTCTGAATTAAACTGGACCTACTTGAATCAGATAATATGCATGTCAAGATAGAATTATAGTTTGTAGCCTATATAAAATGATATATATATTATTGTTTATATATTATAGGTTACTGGTATCAGAATCGGAACAACTCTATTTTATTCATTAACTGAGGGAACTCTCTGTGTGGATGCTCTGGCACACAGCTGACCACATGGTCTGTGCAAGTACGCATTTCCCCCAGTAAGCTTTATTGCGCAGACACTGTGCAAAGTCAGGGAGGAAGACGAGCGCATTCTATTAGTTGTGCCATACTGGACAACCAGGAATTGGTTTCCAGAGCTCACTCTCCTCGCGACAGCTACTCCCTGGCGGATTTCCCTGAGGAAGGACCTTCTTTCTCAAGGAGGGGGAACATAATGGCACCCACATCCTGATCTTTGGAACCTCCATGTGTGGTCACTGGACAGGACGAGGAGGTTCTTGGTGATTTACCACACTCGGTATCGAACACCATCTCTGCAGCGTGAGTGCCGTCTACAAGATGTCTACATGCTAAAATGGAACCTGTTCGTTGACTGGTGTGCTTCTTAATGAGAAGACCCACAAGAATGCTCAATCAGAGTCGTGCTTATTTATCTCCAGCATCGCTTGGACAAAAGGCTGTCTCCCTCTACCATTAAAGTAGATATCACTGCAATATCTTTTCCTTTCCCTAGCGGAGCTCGCAGATTTCTATAGAGTCTTCCAGGCAAAAACCCGACTAAAACACACTGTAAACATGCCTTAATGTGTAGCGGAAAAAATACCACCAGTCAGTGTTCACCAGTCACGCTGCATGCGTCATCAAAACAACACAGACGCTGCTGACATTCCTGCCGCGCCACTCAAATAGTTTAACATTAAATAACATCATATTTGTCTTAAATCCTTAACGATTAACATAGGCTAAAACATATATTCTGGATCTTGAAGTAGACTTTGACTAAGTGTAACGGTTGTTTTCAGATGTGAGCTTAACAAACGTCACAAACTTTGGATGGACACAATCACACAAGACTCTGGTTTTTCTTTTAATTCTCCGCAGCAACAATCTGAGAAACACTGAGAAACACATCACAATGTATCACAAAATAGGGTGCAGACACTGCAGACATAAATCACCACAGCAGTGTCAGCCATTTTCTGCTGAACTACGTATAACAATTAAATGTTAACAAAATAAAATAAACATGAAATACACATACATGAGAAACACATCACAATGTATCACAAAATAGGGTGCAGACACTGCAGACATAAATCACTAAAATAATAAAAACATAAAATGAACAAACTCAAATTTGTGTGTTTTCCATTTAGCATACAATGCTACATCAGTAGCAGCACATGTACAACTTTAGTATAGCTGTAGTTTACTCAACAAATTTTCAGTCAGACATATAAACTCATTCAGCTCATTGTACACTTGTTTGTATAATCATTACAAACATTTACATTTGAGAAACTCATATTAAAACACACTATTATCGTATTTTTAAACAAACTAAACTGGAGAGAAGAGAAACACACTTACCCACAGCAGTGTCAGCCATTTTCTGCTGAACTACGGTGGGGGCAAAAGGACAAAATAATAGATGTCTGCAATGTTTTAACCACTAGGGGGCACCAAAACACAATTTTTTTAGTTAATCCACTAATTTCATGTAATTCAACACCATGAATATCATTAGAATGAATGTTCCTTTTTTAACTCCGTTACATTCACCCCCACAGAATTACATGAAACTTAGGCATCACCCAAGGTACAAAGACAAAGTCACATAATAAACATTTCACATCAGAGAAGAATCTCCCATAAAAGGATGGTCAATATGAAAATTATCCCATAAGGATGAATTGAAATGAGAGTAGCGCTAAGCTCCCATATCAACGAACGACCGCAGAATGTCCACATACATTCCACATTATTCTTCAACAATCTCATATTCTCAGAATACACCAAGAAAGTAGAAGGAAACAAGGTACATTTATGATCAACTAAATAAAGAGGCCCCTACAGCAGTTTATTAAGGCACCCATCATCCTCAGGTATATAATTTCAACAGGAACTTTATCCCAGTCCAAAAAAACTAGGAAAGAAAGAAGAAAAGGCAAATCCAAATGTACCATAAAAGTAAATATACTTTTCTAATTGACAAAGGCTCGAAGTACTGACTTACAAACACCCTCAACATTATGCTTTGCATCTTGTATTACAGCCTGGCCTGACATTGTTTGAATCAATCTGTCAACTGGCTTGATGACACGGCCAAAGCGTGACCTGATCGGTCTGTTGGAACCAGCTTCAACTGGCGTACATATGGTTGGAGTCACACCAGAGATCTCAGAGTGTGTTCGAGCTGGCATAAGAGTACATGCAGATTCTATGCTTCCTGAATCTGAATGTCTTTCATCTTCAGTTACATTCACGTCAGCTGTCACAACATCTGACTTCACACACTTATTTCCAAAAGATGCTGCTGGAGCAGCTTGTGGAGTCGGATCATTTAAAACATCACTCGAGACTACAGATGCAGTAGGTTCTTGACTCACATCAGGTAAGTGAGAAACCCAACTCAATGTTCTGTCAGTTTCATCATCCACATGACTGGTCAGAGCAACTGTCTCACAGGCAATTTCATCATCCATGTGTGTAGGTAAGGTCTCACTCATCACTGAGCAGTTTATCTGGCTTGATAAACTTGATAGCATGTTACCATGGGGTTCACTCCCAGGTGAAACCATACAATCCACAGATATCTCATCAGGCACAGGTAGGAAATTAACCAGCAAAAGGAGATTGCGATGAACCATCCTCTTTTGACCTGTGGTAGGGTTTTGAATTCTGTAAGTGTGAGTTTGAGGCTTGGGGTCCACTACAGTGTAGACAGTAGACTCCCATCGATCAGCAGTTTTTCTTTTTCCTCTCTCGGCCTTATTTGCTAACAACACTTGGTCTCCTATGTTGATGGTGAGCCCCTTCACTCGACGATTATACAGATCAGCATGTCTCTTCTGTTCTTTGGTGGCATGTTGTTGTGCAATCATCATGGCCTCTTTTAGATCTTTAACAAATGTTTCAACAAACTTGCTGTAGCTGATTACACTTTGATCATTCAAAACTGAACGGAAGAGAATGTCAACTGGAAGGTGTGGTACCCTTCCAAACATCAAATAAAAGGGTGCATAGCCTGTAGACTCGTGTGTTGTGCAATTGTACATGAACGTCAAGGTCTGCAAACGTCTCGGCCAATCCCTCTTGACATTCGGAGATAGGGCACGAATCATGTTGCCCAGCGTCCTGTTAAAACGCTCCACACTTCCATTGCCCATTGGGTGATAAGGGGTGGTGTGTGATTTCTTCACCCCTGAAACTTTGAGAAGTTCACCTATGAGCCGACTCTCAAACTTGCACCTTGGTCACTGTGGACACGTTCAGGTAGGCCATAGATACAAAAATATTTGTCCCACAGGACCCTGGCAACTTGCTTGGCAGATTGATCTCGGCAAACAAAAGCCTGGGCTACCCTTGTAAAATGGTCGGTCACCACTAAGACATCGATGGACTTATTCTTAGCATCTTCTGCCGACCAAAAATCAATAGAGACCAGCTCTAGTGGTCTTGTAGACTTTATGTTCTCCAGAGGAGCTCTGCTGGAAGGGTCAGGACTTTTGCTTATGATGCAGCATTGACAGTGGCGCACATAATCACATACTCTTTGCTCCATGTTTAGCCAAAAGAAACGCTGCTTCGCCAAGCTAACACTCCTGAATTGACCTTGATGGCCACTTTCATCATGAACACTTCTCAGAATTACATCCACCAAAGAGTCTGGGACAACATATTGGAAGCGCTTCATCCTTGATGACTGGTCATGGGACACCCTGTACAGGACACCATCCCTCACAATCAATTTCTCCCAATGTTTGAGGTAATAAAGCACCGCCGCTGATTCCCCTGCTCTTTCCCACCTTGTGGGTCTCCGGCGTCTTTCAATGTAAGACATGACTTTTGATAACACTCTGTCATTCATCTGTTTGTTACGCAGGTCCTCCGCAGAAAATGCTGGCAATGTGTCCTGGCCTGTAGGAACTAACTGAGGCAGGTGATCCACGACTGCCATTGCTCGTGTATCAGCACCAAGTTCCCATTCTTCATGTGAAGTCAAGACAGCAGAGACATCCAAGCTTGTAGTGGTAAGGTGATCCATGTCAAAATCATATAAAACAAGATTTGACTCAAGCACCAGTTCTCTTATCACCCAATTTCGAAAAGTCATTTCGTGTACAGACAGATGCAAGCGAAGTAGGATTGGGTGCAGTACTTGCGCAAGAGATGGAAGATGGAGAAAGAGTAATTTCATATGCATCCAGACTACTCAGAGGAGCAGAGAAGTCCTACTCTGTATCTGAGAAGGAGTGTTTAGTAGTCATTTGGGCAGTTGAAAAATGGAGACCATATCTAGAAGGGAGAAAATGTGAGGTCATAACGGATCACAATGCACTAACTTGGGTATTCCAACATCCGAAGTTGTCATCCAGACTTACCCGATGGACAATACGGCTTCAAGGCTATGATTTTACGGTCAAGTATCGTAAAGGTCATTGTAACGTTGTTCTTGATGTGTTATCCAGATCACCAGAACAACTTACTCCAGGGATCATTGCAGTTGTAAAAGATTCCAAGTCAAGCAACTTGCCAACCAACTTACCAGTCGAGATATCTAGTATTTTTGCAGCACAGGAAAAAGATCCAGAGATCCAGGAGCTGATTTTGAAAACAGTGTCACATACATCTCAAGACATGTCTCGTGTACATTATGTGGTGGAAAATGGTTTGTTGTTCAGGGGCATTCCAGACAAACACACAGCTCAGAAATTGCAACTTGTCATTCCATTAGAACTTCGGAAAGAGTTTCTGCACTATGCCCATGACAACCCTTTGAGTGGACATTTGGGCAGACTGAAAACGTTACTTAGACTACTAGCCATGGCCTACTGGCCAAGTGTAAGTTCTGATGTTTGGAAGCAGTGCAAAGAATGTATCACGTGTCAAAAATATAAACCATGTTTGTGTAAATTATCTGGGTATCTGCAATCCACACCTATCGTTGAACCAGGTCATATGATCGGAGTAGACCTCATGGGACCATTTCCAAAGAGCTCTCGACAGAACGAGCATCTCTTAGTTGTAGTGGATTATTGTGTCACAGGAGTGACGATCTTTTAGGCGGAACCAAAAGTTGGGAAAGTTTGGTTCCGCCCGGATGTTTCCGCCCGGACCGGGAAGAGAAAACACCGGACATCCGGTAGCATCGCGAGGGCTGTAATCAGCCAAACTATGTACAGCTGCGAGTTATTAAGAGGAGCGCCAAATGATTGGATGATGGCAACACCTAGGAGAGGATTTAAGGGCAGTTTTAACCACAGTCTAGGTTGATGTTATCCCTGTTGGTGGTGTGTATCGTAGCGCTGAGTTGGGCTCGCCTGATACGCTGTTGGATTGCTGTACTTGCTCTCTCTCTCGTTTGGATTGTAGACTTACATTAACGAAGATATCGAAGACCTTATAGGTTGAATATTAGACGGATACTGATGCTGGACGAGAGAGACGAAAGAAGAGGAAACTTACCATTGTGAGTATACATCTGTGGAAAAGTGGTGTTGGTGGCTGGAAACCGCCCTGTCTATGCATCTGGAGTCATTGCAGTGTGAAGTCAACCTAGGGGAACGTGGGACGAAGAAAGTACAGTAATTGTGAGTAACAAAATCCCTTGATGGAAGTGTTTTGCATGTACTTGACCTGCATATCGTTTTGAGTGTTTCCAAGAGAGAGTGAGTGGCCCTACCCCTGAACCAGCGTGGTGGGTGAGCCGAAGGGTCCTTGTGTTTGAAACAGCTTCAGTGACGAACAACAAACACTAGGCCGTGTTACCATCTCCATATTCTCCCCCAGAGCGAAGTGAAGGAAGACGGGTGTCTACGGTGTGCACTGAGCGTGGTGGGTGAGTCTTTGGATGTAGAAATTTTCACTTAAAGTGGTGCTGTGTAATGCTGTGTATTGCAGTGAGATTGCTGTGTCTTGTCAGACGTAACCCCGCCTCCAGTCACTCGTCCCGGGACGAAGAGGAAAGCGGCCCAAAACCTGTATATGATTATGCTGTGAGTGTGTTTCAGTCTTAAAAACCACGGAGTGGCATCTCGAAGTATTTCTCGCAGCCAACTCTTGGCGGACTTGTGTTTAGGAGTGGCGGTGAAGAACTGTGCGATTGGCGGTGTGTGAGTATCACATATAATATTGTTACCTTACCTGTGTCTTTTCATCATCACAGAGCTAGAGGCGAAGGAGATCCGCCGCCCCGAGGTCTCGACGAAAGGGCACCCCGGTCCAGTTTTCGATTGACCAACGGGTATCGAGGAAAGGGCAGCGCTCGACCCGGCGTGCCGGCGTGACGTTCTCGCCCCTCTGTAAACCAACGAGCGCCGAGAGGGTCTTGGTCCCCGGCGTCCCATAGAAACCACTGTCCAGTCGACGCATTGCGTAGCCAGCCAGCGTAAGTCCGCCACCTTGTAAGATACTACATAACCTGTTAAGTCTGCTGATTAGCAGGGAAGAGGAGTGTGTCGTGAGAGCTGTGCAGAGAGCCATACCTACCCAGGAGCTGTAACCAGCGCAGAGGTGAGAGAAACCCTTGAAAACTATTCACTGTGTCCCTGTGTCCCAGCAGTCGTCTGTGGAGAGAAAGAGAGCTAGCGTGAACGCTGAGATACTGAGCTGTGAAGAGAGCCATACCTACCTAGAAGCTGTAACCAGCGCAGAGGTGAGAGAAATCATTGAAAACGATTCACTGTGCCCTGTGTCCCAGCAGTCGTCTGTGGAGAGAAAGAGAGCTAGCGTGAAAGCGGAGATACTGAGCTGTGAAGAGAGCCATACCTACCCAGGAGCTGTAACCAGCGCAGAGGTGAGAGAAACCCTTGAAAAAGATTCACTGTGTCCCTGTGTCCCAGCAGTCGTCTGTAGAGAGAAAGAGAGCTAGCGTGAACGCGGAGATACTGAGCTGTGAAGAGAGCCATACCTACCCAGAAGCTGTAACCAGCGCAGATGTGAGAGAAACCATTGAAAACGATTCACTGGGTCCCTGTGTCCCAGCAGTCGTCTGTGGAGAGAAAGAGAGCTAGCGTGAACGCTGAGATACTAAGCTGTGAAGAGAGCCATACCTACCCAGAAGCTGTAACCAGTGACGAGGTGAGAGAACCACTGAAAGTCGATTCACTGTGCCTTTTGTGTCCCAGCTGTCACCTGTGAAGGAATAGAGAGAACAAGTGTGAGTGCTAAAGGAACGAGTTAGGAAGGAGAACCATACTTACCAAGGAGCTGCAGTCGGTGGAGAGGTGAGCGAACCCTTTGAGACCGATCCACCGTGCCCTCGTGTCCCAGCTGTAGTCTGTGGAGAGAGAGAGAACAGGGAAGGAGAGTGAGTCGACAAGCAAGGAGCTGTGTGAGATAGGCGGTGAACCGCCGGGAGCTACAGACCGGTACACGGATAGGAGAAATCTATACCAACACTGATTTTGATTTATTCTGCCTCCAGGAAGGAAGAGGAGCGCGCCACGGGCAGAGGGAACCAGAGGCGGGAGCCTGTTCCTCGACGAAACCCCCCCACCCTCTGTCATTCATTCGGCCGTGGCCCCCTGGAGGGCAGAGCCTGGCATTAGTTTTAATTACCCCTTCCCCAAGCCCCAGTACATTTTAAATATTTAAATAAATAAAGAATATTGTTTTATACTTACCTGTCCTCGTTGTTGTCTGGTCATTGGGTTGGTTTTGGGGACCTCCTCGAGGTGGAAGTTGAGAAGGGGCGTGGCTTAACCACTAGCAGCCAGCCCCTGGCTTGTGACAATTGCTCAAAATAAGTGGAACTTTTCCCACCGAGGCAGGCCAAAGCACCACGAATTGCCCAGATATTAATAGAGGAAATTTTCACAAGATGGGGAACTCCTGCCTACCTTGTTTCTGACAGAGGGGCTCAGTTTACTTCAAATTTACTTGGACAAATATGCAAGCAATGGGGAGTGGTCCAAAGGCTCACGGCTGCTTATCATCCTCAAACCTATCTTACGGAGCGCATCAACAGAACCTTGAAGACAATGATGGCATCTTATGTAGGAGAACAGCATAGACAGTGGGACAGATGGTTACCCGAGTTCCGGTTTGCTATAAATACTGCGTGGCAAGAGAGTACTGATCATTCCCCAGCACAAATTGCTTTGGGTCGAAACCTAAAAGGCCCAGTAGAAAGAGCAATTCTACTACACAAGACACCTGATCCAAGTAGTCCCATCTATCAAACACTTGATCGTCATCAGCACCTCATCCATCTGGTAAAGAAGAATGTGGAAAAAGCACAAGGTAAACAGCAACAGTACTACAATCTACACCGCAAGCAAACACAGTATATAGGTAATGCGGATTTCGCTCCCCCCATGACGTAGGTTAGGGAACAGGTAGTGACCGGCCTTCTGCATTTCGCCTTAGGTTCCGCCCCTTTATGTGGAGGGCGGAGGGCTTTTGCAGGCACTGGAAGGGTTCAGCTGCAGTGGCGTTTTGGTAGGGATTCCCAATTCGTCGGTCACGTAAAATGTGGAGCCATAATGCGTTTGCATCCTTTAAAAGCCTGAGAGGTGGTCACAGTCTACTTCCATTGTAACTGGAAAACTTAAAACATCAAAATTTTATGTTTACGGTCAAAGAAAATCATTGTGTTTCAATTATAAAATTATAATTTTTGTATTAACTAAACCTGTAATCGGAGTTATACGTATGTATGTTTATAATTTGTGTTATTTTAAATTTTAAATATTTTAAAGTTATTACGGCAAATGATTTAAAATGTGTATGTTTTAAATTAAATTTTGACAGAACTTTTTAAAGTATTTGTTTAGTTTTAAATAAAGGCTTAGATATTTGAAATTGTGTCTCTTTGGATTAAATGTTAGCAGTATCCGTAGGTTATCTAAAAATTATAGCTAATTTAAATATAGTACAAATTAATGTATAAAAAAATGAAAAGAATAGTAGTATAGTATACAGTAGTACACTGTAAACCTGGGTTTTTTACAGTAGCACACTGTAGCCTATTACACATTTACAGTAGCATTTAGATACTGTAAAATGGAAATACAGTTTAGTACATCTTATTCTTGAAAATCCTTGTGTAGTTTTTTACAAAAATACAAAAGTTTGAGCAGAAAGCTCAAATAATTGCATTTTTGTGAAGGAATTTTGTTAGAGATCGTTTTACATTATTACAGTATTTTGCTGTACAATTCTGATGTCATTTTTGATCATTTCTTAAACCTCACAACATAAGCTATAGGTAGCTGACGTAGTGTGTCTATCTAGTGATGATTCAGTATGTTATTTCTAAAAAAGGAAAAATTCGCCCAGTGGTCTGAGTTAAATAGTAATTATAATAATAATTATGAGTGCACTGCAAAAAAGCCCTGCATCGCACGCTGCGATATTTTAGTCTGGTTGTTTAATGAGAAAAGAGATTATGTGTGTTTTATTGTATAACAGTGTGTGTTTTTTTTAAATTAAGCTGTAATTGGGCTGGAAATTTGTAGTACAATCTGGCAACACTGCTCACTTTATAATCAATGAGGTTATTGTATTAAACAGGCCTGTATTGCTAAATACATTTGTTTTGTTTGGTATCATATTTTCCAACTGCAAATATACTACTGTATGTTATAAATGGTACATGTTTATAGATTGATATGTTTATACTGTTACATGGTAAAACAGTCAAACTAAACAGGGCCTGGTTCCCCAAAACGTTCTTATCACTAAGTAGTTCTTAACCTATTCCTTAACCTCTCTCTTAACCAGGCGCGGAGCTTTGGGCGGGCCTGGACGGGCCTGGGCCCGCCCAGATTGACAGCTGGCCCGCCCAATCAGAAATGTAAAAAAAATACTACTCTGTATAGTTAGACATGGATACTACTTCATATGGTACATTTTATCTATTGCATGTTATGTTAAAAACAGTAAAATTATAAGTAAGCCTGATAACTATTTAAAAACTATTATAAAGAAGTTGAATGTTGCGTTACATTATGGTTCTAATGAGAAAAATATTCCCGAGAACTTTTTTTGCAAGCAAGTGGAAAACGTATTTTGAATAACACGTTATAAATATGTGCTGCGCGCTTTCCTCTCAATAACATAAACACGCAACAAATATGACAGCGGGGTAAAACATAGAAAGAAAAGATCTGGGGCCTCATTTATAAAATGCTGCGTAAAAAACATCCTACATTTGATCTTATGATCATTTATCAAAAATGCGTACGTGTGATTCATAAACCGAACAGACACGCAGAAAACGCGTGTACCCCTTTCAAATCTATAAATCGCAAATGAACTTGAACTTGTGCGCGCAGCCGAGCAGTTTCAGATCTCCGCCTTTAAACAATGCCTAATTAATGTCATGGACATATAAAAGAGCGCTTGCCAATGTTTAAACCCAATTTCAAACAGCAAGAATGGTTTATATTTCCAAAAACCTGCAGCAATCAGACAAGCAAAAGTGCGTACGTCTGCTCAGACCCTGATGTGGCGCTAAGCACTTTTCCATGTCAAAGACAGTTTTTATAAATATGAACTTTGCCGTGGATTTTTGCGTACGCACGTTTTACGATCAAATCTGTGCGTACACATGCTTTATAAATGAGGCCCCTGATCACAGTGATGTTGTTTGATATAGCCTACAAGCTCTCTAACTCAGCAATATAAGTCACGCCACGTTTATTGCTACACTTTATACAATATAGCCTATTGCTTTTAAGCAACAAATAGCCTATCATAACAACCTATAAGCCTACTGTGTAATTGAGACATTAATTTAAGAAATGCTTTCAAAACAGAAAGACGTAGGCTGCGGAAATATAGTGGGTTCACTATAATCCACACCACAGACGTTCTTGGTTTGCTTCTTATTTATTAAATCGATGCAATTGTTTGATTAAACATTGATTAATATTAAGATACAATTTATACAAAACGAAATTCACTTTAAAGAAAGTCTTTCTACAAAACAAACCTATGCAGGGCTCGCAAAATCGCTACCCCGACGTCCCGGGGCTATGGCGAATTCCTGTCGGGCTACAAAAATTTATCTGCACCCTGCCCGTCGGGCGGAGGAAAAAATATTGTAATGTGTTTGCATTCTCTCAGATTTAGTTAGGTAATTATATTGTATGTAATTCAGTGTCATCTTGTTAGTCATCACTATCCCCACTAACAAGTAAAACTGTCGGGAAATGAAGTGAAAGCATAATTAAACCCATTATTCCTTTCGTGTTACGTCTGATATGCGCGCTCCTCGGCTCTGCTCTTCACGAGTAGGCTACCCGCTTGCTCTTATGCTCATCAAAAAGTATATTAAATGTTTATTTATTTGTCATTTCGTTTAACCTCAGAGTCAAACATTATTCTAGCAATTCCCTTTTTCTTTCTTTATTTAGTAAGTTAACTTAAATATGTGAGAACAAAAATATATTTTTAGTGATTTGCATGAAGAAAATATGATGTTAGAAGCTTCATTTTAAGCATTTAGTAGCTTAATTTATTTAAACAGTTTTAATAGGCTATTTTAAAAACTATTAGGTTGTTTGTGTTCATTTATATTTCTTGTCACTGTGTGCAGGTTCTTTTTTTTGTAGGCTATGACAGCCCAATAATTTTTTTAACCAAAAAGGCTTAATTAATGTCATGTTGCATTACAATTTAAAGTATATCAATAATGTCAAAAATATGACGTGCAGTTCGGGTGTGTGTGAATGCTGTTTAAATTAGTGTTCTCACCAATACGCTTGTGATTCCTGAAGTTTTGACTAATTTTATAGACTTGTTATAGTTTCTTATTCAAAAGTGACACCCATAGATTCAGGCCCACCCGGACTTAATCCATGCCCACCCATATGTAACGTTCTGCATCCGCCACTGCTCTTAACCCTATGGCACGATTCCCGACACTTTCGTACGCTAAGTATATCTTCTGTAAGTCGCACTTTCGTTAGTGTTGTTTGAGTCCAAGACGCTAGTCGCCCCACTGTGCAACAGTCTTTACAAATCAGCGCAGTGCAATACAAGTCAAACTATGATATGTTGACAATGTTTTTATGTTATGGACATGTTAAGACTAATAAAAAAAATGTTTGCAATGGATACAGGCCTATTTATGAAGTTGACTTTATTTGGTACCAGAACTAATATGGTGGTTATTAGCCTAGGCTATTTAGTAATGTCATTAAAGTGGTGGTGGTTGAGGAGATTCCCCCGTTCATATGTAAAGCGCTTTGAGTACTGAGAAAAGCGCCATATAAATGTAAGGTATTATTATTATTATTATTATTAAAGCGTTTAAATTGGCAATCACTTTTGATCATTAAAATCTGGCAAACAATTTGGCTCTAAATGGCTAAGATCTATAAATGGGCAAGCCTGGTGGTGTCCAGTAACCGACCAACTATGGCAGCGATCCAACGTGTCCTTGTATTGAATCAAAGTTGCCGTTATATAGAATCAAAATAACATACTGTAAACTACAAAGAGGGCCACATGAGGCCCATGGGCCATGTATTGTGTAATGTTAATCTCTACCAGGGACTAAACACAAATTACATAAAGTATGAAAATGTTTTTCCTCTACCAGTCAGAGCACCATGATGATGAGAAACGGGCTCTTAGCAGAGAAATCATCGTCCTCAACAATCATCTAATGGAAGCCAAGATGACCATTGAGAAACTGAGAGAGGATAATGTAAGAAAAATCATGACAATATGATTTCTTATACATACTGTGGCAAAGTGGCAGTCACTTGGAAGACTAATTGCTATGACCTAATGTTCTTTTTATACCACTCTTTTCACTAGGACCTATACAGGAAAGACTGTAACCTAGCTGCCCAGCTCTTGCAATGCAGTAAGTCTCACTACAGAGCCCAGTTATCTGAGGTAAGCTAGCATGTAACAGAAAACAGTTAGATCATTAATATGCAGACTGCACCATGCAGACGATATATCAATAAAAAAGCACTTTTCCTTCATCTAAATTTTTAAATTGATAATTAAAATCTGCCTATTCATATGTAACTTAATAGCTGTACTTTGTATTTTACCACAATTGTATTTTACCACAATGTATTCACATTTGCATTATTACTCATCCTTACCTCCAGCTGTAATTTACTAAGATAATTATCACAGTGTAAGTCTTATAAGACTTTCCTTTGATGGATAAACTCTAATTTTTATATTTATATAATAATATTTTTACATTTATATTTTGTATTTTTAAATAAACCTCAGTAAATTAATCCTACTATGACCACTAACTCAGTTAGCTAGGTTAATATATCTTTATCATTCTTTTTCTACTGAGAAAATGTAACTTTTGCAGCAGGGCCTCAGTAAAAATATGTTTAAATAATAGTGTATGCGATTAGAGCTTTGCAGTGTTGACCAAAACCAACCCTGTTGGTTTTAATGAACTCAAATGTTTGCTTTGTATAAACAACCTCTATCATGGTTCTAACATTAGCAACGTTTGGCTAACTGGCTGCAATTTACATTATCTTGTTACTATGGTGACTGAAAGGTTAAAAGAGTCATATTGGATTTATGCCTAGTGTTTTCCATATAGTGTCAGTGTGGTTCTGAATAACTCAAATAGTTGAAGAGTTAAAGGAATAATATATTTGTGAGTTACAATATAAAAAATCACTAGCACATTGTTATATTTTTGTTCACATGTGTAACTACTACAGTGGCCGATAAGTGCAAAACAAAACAACAAATCAAAAATCAAAACAACAAATTAAAAACACAAATGCAAATCTAAAAACAAAATAACAATTAAAAAACACAACAACTAATCAAGTGACAAAATAACAAGTCAGAAAACAAAATAAATCAGATAACACAACAACAAATCTACAAACCAAAAAGAAGGTACATTGCGTGAATTTAATTGTTACTGCTGATTGGACGACAACTCTGTCAATCAAGATGCTCAAAATCAACTCACACACTACTAATGCTTTATACTAGTTCCCTTTCAGTCGGTTACTACGACGTCACGTCATGACCGACGAATTGGGAACCGTTCCACGGCGACCTATCTACTTTGAGAAACGTACAAAACACTAATGAACTTGGCATGCAGGTATTTGCATAATGCTGGCGCCGCCTCGCCAGGTGCGTATATAAGTGGCAGGTGCACAATACCAAATCTGCTTTATTGCTTCAAAAGCCGGCAGTATTCTGCTCTCAAAAAGCGCATCTGCTCTTTGTAGATCCTGTTCTGGGAAAATCAGCACTGCTTGCTGAAGTTGGTTGGACTCACGGCACCTTAGCGGAGGCTCGCAGCTTTTCTCTCTTTTTCTCTCAGTTTAGGACTTGAGTTCGAGTGAGTGCATTGCCTCTCCCTGTGTGCTTCATCAACTGCACAAAAGAGTAATTTCCCTAAAAGAGCAGCAACATGATCATTGTCTTTCGTGTCTGGGGCTCCAGCACGCAGAGGTAACGTTTCATGATAGCTTGTGCCCCATCTGTAAGGGCATGCTATGGTGGATCTGCGAAGACGGGTGTTGTTTCTCCGCGACGAAGCTTGCCAAGGATGATCTCCATATAACGGTGCTGAACCGGTCTGCTGGTTCATCCAGCGACCCTCAGCGCCCTGGTCTGTCGTCAGCGGAGGTACTAATGGAGACCAGTGGCCCATGTTTTACAATGTCTACCGTCGGGTAGTGTTGCAGAGCCCACGTTCGAACCTGAAATGGCAGCCATGCTTGCTCGGGCGGCAGACTCAACCTCCCCCAACTGAACCGTCCCGCCTCGACGATTGGTACTTCAGGGGTGCTCTGGCTTCTCAGTCCTCACCCACCGTGCCCTTCTTCCCTGAGGTGCATGAAGAGCTGACGCGGTCATGGAAAACCCTTTTTTCCCCCCGGAACCGGCCGTTTCAGCCTTCACCCCTCACCTCTCTCGATGGTGGGGCTGCCAGGGGGTATACTGGTATCCCGTCAGTGGAGCGGCCGGTCGCGATGCAACTGTTTCCGGACGGTGTCGCTTCCTCCTGGCGGGATCAGCCTACTCTCCCCTCACGGGCCTGTAAGTCTTCCAGTCTGACCAGTGCTGCTTACCGGGGGGGAGGCAGCCTCAGCCTTGCATGCCGTGGCATTGCTGCAGGTCCATCAGGCCAAGGCTCTGAAGGATCTGCATGAGGGAGGTCACGACTCTGCAGCATTCACCGAACTCACGCTTCATGTGACCAAGGTCACTGCACGGGCTGTCGGTTGTGCTATGTCCACCTTGGTGGTCCAGGAGCGCTGGCTGTGCCTGGCGAACATAAAGGATGCCGATAAATCCCGGCTCCTGAATGCTCCAGTTTCCCAGGCCATCGTGTTCGGAGAGATGGCCAAGGAGTTCACACAGCAGTTCTCCGCTGCCCAAAAGCAGACTGAGGCCATTGCCCACATCCTGCCGTGTCGGAAGCACTCCGCTCCTGCCCCGTCTACGTTGGTGCCTCAGACTGCTCCTCGTCCTGTAGCAGCCACCTCCGTTCCTCCCCAGTGCTCTTCTCAGAAGTGAGGAACCGGTCACCAGCAGCCGCCCCGCCTGCTTCCAAGGGTGGAAAACAATGCGCAGATTGCCGTCCTACTGGCGAAGGACGTGATCGTGCCAGTCCCTCCAGCTGAGATAAGGTCAGGGTTTTACAGCCCTTACTTTATTGTGCCCAAGAAAAACGGTGGTTTGCGACCGATCTTTGACCTGCGTATGCTGAACTGTGCACTCCGCAGAATGCTGTTAAAAATGTTAACGCCCAAACGCATAGTTCTATGAATCCGTCCAAACAATTGTTTCGCATCCATCGACCTAAAGGACGTATACTTTAACATATCGATTCTCCCGTGATTCTCTCTTCACCAAAATAGTGGAGGGGGCTTTAAAACCTCTGAGAGAGAAAGGTGTGCTCATTCTCGCGTATATAGACGATTGGCTCATAATAGCTCTATCACCTCAGACGCTGTGCGATCACAGAGACTTAACTCTCAAGCACCTCACTCATTTGGGTCTTCAAATCAACTAGGAAAAGAGCAAACTTTGCCCTGTGCAGAGGATCTCTTTTCTCTGGATAAAACTGGACATGGTTGATTTGACAGCATGTCTAAAAGATGCGTGTGTACAGTCAATACTGACTTGCTTCGATACATTCAAGAGCAAGAGCGCGGTCCCGCTGAAACTATTTCAGAAGCTCCTGCGGCATATGGCAGCAGCAGCAGTGGCTGTGACACCGCTCAGGCTGCTCCATATGAGACCGTTTCAGCGTTGGCTTCACGACCAAGTCCCAAGGAGAGCGTGGCTTCATGGTGTTGTTATCATTACACCTGGGTGTCTTCGCACTGTCACTCCGTGGATAGACTGTTAATTTCTCAGAGCCAGTGTGCCTCTGAGACAAGTCTCCATGCCTGCAATAGTATGCACAGATGCCTCCAACATGGGGTGGGGGGGTCACGTACGACAGGCTTGTGGCTTCGTGGATCTGGATGACACCCCAGCTGCATTGGCACATAAACTGCCTAGAAATGTGGGCTGTATATCTTGTGCTCGTCTGTTTCAACAACAAGTTACGAGGCAAAGACATATTACTTTGCACAGACAACACTGAGACTGTTGCGTATATCAATTGCCAAGGCAGTTTACGCTCTCGTCACCTGACGCATCTCGCCCGTCATCTCCTCTTATAGAGTCAGAAGCATCTGATGTCCCTTCATGCCATTTATATTCCGGGCCTGTTCAACATAGCAGCAGATGCGCTCTCTCGTGCTGCGCGCCCCAGCGAATGGCGACTCCAGAGACTTCCCATTGTCGCCTGTTTTATTCATTAACTGAGGGCACACACTGTGTGGATGCCCTGGCACACAGCTGGCCGCGGGGTCTGCGCATATAAGCATTTTCCCCAGTGTACCTTATCGCACAGACGCTGTGCAAAATCAGGGAGGACGAGGTGAGCATGCTCTTATTTGCACCGTATTGGACAACAAGGAGTTGGTTTCCAGAACTCTCTCTCCTCAAGACAGCCCCTCTCTGGAAGATTCCCCTGAGGAAGGACCTTCTTTCTCAAGAAGGGGGCACTTTATCGCGGAGGTTCTGAGTGATTTACCGCAAGAGGTATCTAACAATATCGCTGCAGCGCGAGCACCGTCTACAAGACAGGCATATGTGCTTAAATGAAACCTGTTTGTCAGCTGGTGTTCTTCCCAAGGTGAAAACCCCCGAGAATGCCAGATCAGTGTCGTGATTTCATATCTCCAGCACCGTTTGGAGAATAGGCTGTCACCATCCAATATTAAAGTCAATATCGCTGCAACATTTACCCGTAAACGGCAGAACTGTGGGTCAGCACGACCTGGTCATTAGATTTCTCAGAGGCGCACAAAGGCTAAATCCTTCACGCCCTCCCTCTATTTCTCCTTGGGACCTGTCCTGGGTGCTAAAGTCACTCCAGGATGCTCTCTTTGAGCCTCTGAATACTGTGAGTATTAAATTTCTCACAATAGAAATTCTAACTCTCCTCATATTGGCTTCTCTTAAGAGGATAGGGGACCTTCATGCATTTTCGGTCGATGATGACAGAACGCAAAGCTTTAGAACCTCCAACCAGCTCTTTGTCTGTTACGGTGGTCAGCAGAAAGGGAAAGCTGTCACCAAACAGAGGATGTCCCATTGGATTGTAGATACTATAGCCCTTGCAAGATGTCCCTTGCCCATTTAATTTACATGCTCTACATGTAGTGTGGCATCATCTTGGGTATTGGCTCACGGTTCATCGCTAACAGACATTTGTTGAGCTGCAGGCTGGGCAACATCTAATACGTTCACTAGATTCTATAGGGTTCGTATTGAGCCGGTATCCTCTCGGGTTCTCTCTTCAAACCAGTGAAAACACCATAGCTCAGCTCGTATGTCGGATTGTAGCCTCTATTTTGGTGCTGCACATTTGCATCACTATGGAAGGCCATTAGTGCAAAAACATCTAAAAAGTGTTGAGATGTTTTTGCACTAATGGCCTTGACATCCTGACATGTCAAGGTTTTTGTTCTCCTCCAGACTCTCACTATATGTATTCTCTGTAAACCTGTGTTAGGCTAGGCGCCCACATTGTGTCCCCTACGTGGGGTTACTAAGTGTGTATTGTCTGTGGGGTTCGAATCCTCCACGTTTTTACTTAGCAGAGCCTGCTCTGCGTCTCTGTGTCATACCATGTTTCAGCTTTCTCAGCAATAATTTGGCTGATTTGGTGTTGTGCACCTGCTTACTTGTGTGCGCACCTGGCGAGGCGGCGCCGGCGTTGTGCAGGTGCCTGCATGCCATTTCGTTAGTTTCTCGAAGTAGAATTTCCCAATTCGTCTGTCACAACGTGACATCTCCGTTCCTTTCATTCAGGGAACGAGGGTTACATATGTAACCGGGACGTTCTATTTTGAGTATTTATAAATACAATACAGTAGCTAAACTATTGAGCTAGCCTATAATAATACCTACAATCAGAGTTTGCTTCACTGTGGGTTCACACCAGCCGCGTTTGAGGCATCAAAATCTCATCTACCACGTCTTGTTTGCCGCTTGAACATTTGCGTTATGGGAGGGGCTTCTGCAACTCCGCTCGCTTTCTGTAATCACGTCACTACTAGAGCAAGCTTTTGGTTGTTTAACCAAATTTTTTTGCCGCGGCAACGCTCAATTCGCGCCATTTGCACGAACTAGACATGCGAATGAGGCAGAATCGCATCTACCGCACCGTGCTTAACGCCTCATTCGCGCCGCGAGACCTCACATTGACTTAACATATAAATCACTCGCGTTTGATGCCTCTACCGCGCTGGTCTGGACGCAGCATCAGACTTTTCATGTCTCACTTTACATGTTTAACACCATGTAAAGCCAGCAGATGAATGAATGATGCAGATTTGCCACCAACTGGACATGGGTGAGCATTTCATTTACAAGTTACAATACATAACCCTCAGTGTAATGTCAAAATAACATATAGCTATCAGATTTTTCCCCCTATTGAGTGGCAAAACATTCAACAAAATGTCTGGTTTTCAAAGCAGCTGCTGTGAAACGCCAGTAAAATTGACTATTATCAGCTTAGATTAAATTTCTTTGGCCTTAACAGTGACCATAACAACTTGCCAAACAATCAGCAGTCTGTGGACATTTGGCATATGCCCAGACATTGCTTTTCTTGGCATATATGTTTGTCTTGCCTAACACTAATAAACCATCCCACCTTTGTAGAACACAAGGCACATCATAATGGATGTTTTTTAATAAAGGCTCACTGATAAAACTTTGCAATTACACAGAATAAGAGTATTTATTGGTGTATTTTTATAGGATTTTTTTCCCCAAATTTAACTAACCTGACATATGACTACTGCTACTGATTTTCTTCTCCTTGTTTTTTGCAGTCTGGAAAAGACTGCTCCAATTTTTTGTTGAATCTGTTAGCACAGTTGATCACACGACTACTTTTCCCAGTCACTTTTGCCGAAGGTGACTTCACGTACATAACCTCTATTGATACGAGATAAATTGTTCTCTAAAGACATTTGTATTTTGTACATAAACCGCAGATTGATAGGCAAATTTAAACCCACAGTAAGGGCAATACATAGTGTTTTAACACTGTGCTACCAGCTGCACTGTACTTTCAGTGTACTTTGATTGACAGTCAAGTGTCATCCAATCAGCAGTAACCATTCCATTTGTGCAATATACCTTCCATTTCTGGTTTTTAGATTTGTTGTTTTATTTTTTATTTGTTGTTTTGTTTTCTGACTTATTTAGTTTTCTGACTTGTTATTTCGTTTTCTGACGTATTTTGTCACTTGATTTGTTTTCTGATTTGGCATTTTGTTTTTAGATTTGCATTTTGTGTTTTTAATTTGTTTTGATTTTAGATTTGTTGTTTGTTTTGCACTACTCTGTAATCATAAACTATATTACTCCAAATGTTTTTAACAATGTTTGAATTAAATAAAATTGTCCAGCACTCCGCCCCTGTTTATAGGGTCCCCTGCCAGTGGTGTCATGTCCGGGTAATCCCTATTTTTTTAGCTTTTGCTGTCATAGAAACAATAGATGCTGTATGTGAAAGTAGTACTTAAAGCATCTGGCATGCCACTCTGTTGTTGATTCTGTCAAGCTACACTATGGGCTTACATTAAAATGTAATGGTCTAAACTTTATTTCAACTTTATAAACTTTACATCCATGAATTCAATTCAATTCAATTTTATTTATATAGCGCTTTTCACAATAGTTAATTGTTTCAAAGCAGCTTTACATTAATAGAAGCAGTAAAAGCACAGAAAAACGACAGATAGCGCAACATAATTCAAGATAGCATAAGCAGTCAAATTTGCTGCGGCTATGACTCGACATTATAAGCGAGCGTATTACTAATGTAACGTCTAGAAGAGGAAGCTAAGTTAAGCCCAAGAAGGCTGCCTCCCCGGGGTAAAAAACCCCCTAGGAGAAAAAAACCCCAGGCTGGTTAGCCGAGGAAATAAAAAAAAGTCCTAGGAGGGAAAAACCCTTGGGAGATATATATGTATATACACACATATAAACGGATAAGGAGATTAAGTGGAGATTAAGCGGGTTCTGCCGGTGATCGTTGGTCAGGCATCAGCTGGGCATCACGTTGAAGGACGACCAGTAGATCAGTGCCGACTTTCACATCTACCGGAACTGGGTCTGTTTGTCTCATTGTCGTCGAGGACGAGACAGGGAGAGAAAAACAAAATCATATTAGCGTAGGGGCCGTTCACATGTAATGCAAGTGTCACACAGTGATGTGGTTTAATCAGCTTAGTTCCAGACAGACTAACTATTGCGGCATAATTATATTATCCACAGTTGAGGATTTTGCAAATTGGGGGCCCACTGCGACGGTATATATGGTAACTAAGGGTCACCTTCCGATCTTTAAGAGAAAATGAAACCTGTCGATCCGTTTGACTAAGGCCTGTAGCCCCACTGTCGTCGTTAATGCAGGTTCAGTGGCACACGGGTCTATATTGCATACTATTTACAAGACCGCGAGAAAACGGCAACATCGCAACCTGACCATACGTGTCAACCCGTTTGACTAAGGCTGGAGGCCCCACTGTCGTCGTTAATGCAGGTTCAGTGGCACACGAGTCTATATTGCATACTATTTACAAGACCGTGAGAAAACGCCAACATCGCAACCCGATCATACGTGCCAACCCGTTTGACTAAGGCCAGAGTCCCCACTGTCGTCGTTAATGCAGGTTCAGTGGCAAACAGGTCTGTATGGCATCCTATTCAGAAGACACACGAAAGTTCCAAAATCGCAACCCGATCATACGTGCCAACCCGTTTGACTAAGGCCAGAGTCCCCACTGTCGTCGTTAATGCAGGTTCAGTGGCAAACGGTGTCAAACTATTTAATGCAATTCATTTTGAAGTGTTTATGCAGATAAGGTTTTTATTTATTTATTTGGTTGGTCTGTGTTATGACCGTGAGTGCTTTGTTCCGTACAAATAACTATTGCGAGTTAAGTACCTTTACTAGACAAATTATGTGAATGCTTTGTTGAAGAGAAAAGTTTTAAGTCTAGATTTTAAATGATTGACTGTGTCTGATTCTCGGACATCGGTTGGTAAATCATTCCAGAGCTTAGGGGCTAAGTAGGAAAAGGATCTTCCACTTTTAGACACTTTTGATAGTCTAGGGATAATCAAGAGACCAGAATTTTGCGACCGTAGTGTTCGTGATGGATTGTATTCTGATATTAATTCTCTAAGATATGAGGGTGCTAGGCCATTTAAAGCTTTGTAGGTGATTAGTGATATTTTAAATTGTATGCGATATTTAACTGGTAGCCAGTGTAAAGATGCCAGAATTGGGCTTATGTGGTCATACTTCTTAGATCGAGTAAGTCACTAACATAGCAAATGCAGTCTGTTAGCTTAGAAAACGTGTGTGTTTTGCTGGGATGTGAGGAGATGTAAAGCTGGGTATCATCCGCATAGCAGTGAAAACGTATGTTATGTTTCCTGATAATGTCTCCTAGGGGTAACATATATAACAAGAACAGGATAGGACCTAAAACTGATCCCTGCGGTACACTGTATTTAACCAGGGAGTGATATGATTCTTCCTCGTTGACATAAACAAAGTGATCGCGATTGGTTAGATACAACCTAAACCAGGCTAGCGCCTGACCACTGATACCAACATAGTTTTCTAGTCTATTGAGTAAGATTGTGTGATCTATTGTGTCAAAGGCTGCACTAAGGTCATAATTTGTGAGTCCTGTCAGAACGATTCATACCAATAGTAAAGGTTACAACTCCCATTGTTCCAAGCTCTTTTACAGTGAGTGGTGGCTGTTGACTTCTTTGCCGAGGGGCATTAATTCAAAATATGTGTTTGGAGTGTCGTGTGTTGCTCATCATTCCACAATATGTGTTCGGCGCGTCATGTGAATCATGTGCATTGTGCATCTTATCATAGACCCGCATTTGCAGCAGGCACTTATTTTGACAAGACACATAATGCACATGGTTCACGTGATGCACTGAACACATATTTTGAAATGACAAACCACACACAGACTATGTTGTTACAAGCTTCGCATCGTGCGCCCTCGAAAAAGATATCACCAGCCGCCACTGTTCACAGTATTATCAAGCTATGACATTGTTGTTTTGCAACCTCTAGCAGCCAAAATTACATATTGTGCCTTAAAATATTTAATTGGATTGATTTCTAAACCCTTGACATTATTCTCTCTATGTCCCATTTTTTCAGCTGCCTGCAGAGTTTCAGGAACGTGTAAGCATACACATGGAAAGTTCTTCCCTTTGCCATTCTCCATATGCTGACACAGTACCTGCCTCTGTCATTGCCAAGGTCTTAGAGAAACCAGACGAGGTCTGCAGCAGTCAAGCCTCTCGATCACCTAGCCCACAACCCCAGAAACGCCAGGGATTTCTTGTGGGCACCAACCTTGTAGGTAGCACTGAACGTCCTGGTCTCCGAGCTACATACAAGTTTGACCTGTACAGCAGTGACACAGCACTTTATTGCCCTGAAGAACGGAGGCGAGAGCGCAGACCTAGCATGGACCTTCATGGGCAGTGGAAGGTCTATAAGCCCCAGAACTCCACTGACAGCAACCCAGAAGAGGGTTCCATGTCCCTACAGCCTACCTTCTCACAAGACCATTTCCGAAAGTTTGCCACCTCTTTGGGAGGTGGCTCTAGCTCTTACTCCAGCTTTAGTGGGGGAGGGTCAGAGGATAAGGGTCAGGATCCCCCTAGTAGTGCTGCGTCTTCTCCACGTCATCATCCCCTTTACATGGACTGGAGGGATGGTGGGGAATATGAGCACAAAAGCGACTCATCCTGGGAGAGGGAGAGTCCAAGCGCCTTTACTAATGCCCATGTTTTTCAACCACCTGAGTCCAGCCACCATAAGAATGGTAGCTCACCCATCTACAGCAGAACTATGTCCTCCTGTTACAGTGAACCCTTTGAGCCCCTGCCACCCTCAACCTCACCCAGTATTACTTATGGTGATAGTCGTCGTGGAAGTGGTTTTGTTCCTGAGGAAGAGGAGCTGATTGGTCGATGGCGGCAACTAAGTGTCGAGGACCTAAGTGCTCACACATACCGCAGTCCTGGTCGGGCCTCACCCTACAGCTTCTCTGAGCAGCACTTTTCAGTCAGGCCTGCCAAAATTCGTCTTGGTCCTCTCTACAGTAGCTTCCAAGAGGGTACTGATGTATACCACCATGCAGGGGTCCTAGACCCCTTCTCTAGCCCCAGCCCTGAGTGCAGCCCAGGTTTACATCAACAGCAAAGTCAGCCTCACTTGTACTGCTCCAAAGAGGACAGCCAAGAGTCTGAGCACAGCCTCTATAGCCCCAAGGAAGGTGGAGTGGCAGCTGGAGGCCAGACAACAGAGTATGTTGACATAAGTACCAACAGCTCAAATGAGTCGCTGAATCATGGATCTCTTGAGATGGCTGCTGACCTTCAGCATTTTCAACCTGAGAGGTGCAGTGTGTCCCCTCAGGGAACCACCCCACCACCCCCTCCACAACAACAGTACCAAAAATTTGGCACACTAGGACTGTCACGTAAGGACAGTCTCACAAAGGCACAGCTCTATGGTACATTACTAAACTAATAAAAGGTTCATGATTGCCCCCTCTTGTGAGTATGTTTTGAATGTGAAGCTACAGTTACACCCAAATGCATCATGGGATCTCAAGTATTTTTGATGTGTTAACTCTTACAGTGTTACAGTGTTTTCTAAAGATTAAACATGATTTGGTCATGTTTTTACAGTTAGTATGGATCCTCTAACAGTCAGTACTATTTGTATAGCCTATTTTGAAAGTTAATTGATGTTTTGTGTGGTTTGTAAAAGAAATTGAAGGGCATAAAGGTTAAAGTTTTTTAAAAAAACATCTCTAGTTTAAGTGTAACAGGCCAAATTTTGTTTTACCTTTCTATCCTCACAATAGTGTAACATTAATAAACAGCACATATGTATAAATGCTATATAAAAGAAATGTTAATTTTGACAAAGATATGTTTTATGTAATTGAGGAATAGCTTTATTTATAATTATGTAAATATGATATCTCAATCGTTTAATAATTTTAACATTGTGGGGAGAAACGGAATTGTCATAAACACAATTCTACAGAATTGTAAATCATTTATATTGCTAAAAATATGGTAATCAGCACAATTGTACATGCTGCATAAAAATATGCATATAAAATGCCTCAAATTATTTGTCATGATTACAATTTGAGATTATAATGAAATCTTTGACAATTTCATTTGCAGTGATGAGCAAGACATTTTGAAGATATTTTTGGAAAATAAACCCTGCATGGATTTATATTATCCTCACTCCCTCAAGAAAACAGATTGCAACCAAAGCGATACTTCAAATGTATTTCTATAGATTGTTTCAGCAGCAACAACATAAACAAATGGCTTTTGTGGACTAAATGCAACTTCTGGTAGACTTCCACATAGAATCAATAACAACAGAGAATTACATTTACAGTTTGTTATTTCTGATAACAAGGTAACTAAATGACAAGTAAATTACTATTGTTCATACATCATATCTAACACGTATGAACTATTACATTGAGCTTACATTACTGTGTAAAATTAATGTATACAATCTTACCTAGGTTCTTGAATTTTTGCCTGGCTGCCAAACCTCTCTGCACAATTGTTATCCATCCTCATTGTATCTCCTTGTCTACATTTATAATAATTGTATGATTAATACTAAGATTTCCTCCTAACTCCTCGTTCCTCGCCTTCTTGTGGTGCAATTAAAGAATTGAGATGTCCTTCAAGAAGCTCAATCAGTTTCCGGGTCAAAGGATGTCGGGTGAGGAAACGAGGAAGCATATTGAGAAGCACCCAGTGTTGTTCTGAAAGCTCTGTTGTTTTATTGCCACTGTATTGATTGTCTGCAGGCCATGTTTTAGGTCTATGCTAGTTGTCACTCTGTCTAGCGTCATCTAAAATCAAAAGCTGCTGATTGCACTGTTCCATCAATTTGTGCATTTTTCTTTTTTTGTGCCCCACTATTCTGCTTTTTAAAATCTGACATGTTTCACACTATGGCTGCATCCAAAACCCAAGGCAGCTTACTTGTTGCCTTGCTCCCTCATGAGGCAATGACTTTGGTGGCAGCCTTCATAGACATCGTAATGGAATTCTTTTTTCAAATTTAAACAGAAAGCACATTTGTGATAACTAATCCCATATTTAAAAATGCAAGACTAATTTCTCGCTAGAAATGCAATCATAGGGTGTAAAAAGTGAAAATATAACATTATTTAGTGTAAATTTGTACTCCAGTGTCTTTCATGGCCGCCATTTTATTTTTTGCAAACTCGACTATGTTCGACCAATCACATTTGCTGCATGCACATATGCATAGAATTGTGGGACAAATGATAATGATATCTCAGGAGTCAGGAAGTAAAGCAAACATTGGTTTCGGATGTGCCTTGATGTCTTCCTGCCTTGATGCCTTCCTGCCTTGGAATGCTTTCTCAGAAGGCAGCTTTTTATTTTAGGTTTTCTAAATTTTTTCAACAAAAGATTTTTTGTTGAAGTCCATTTAGTAGACCCCTCCCCAGCTACAACTCATGTAAGCCCATGCATTAATGCGCTCCAGTTTGTTACTGCTGAAACCATCAATACAATATCTTGAAAGCACTGAAATATTTTTAAACTACTGATGTGTTTTGTTGGCCAATTAAATTTCTGAGGTGATGCTGTGTTTTCGCTTTTGTTCCTCAGTGTTGTAAATCCCTCACTCAGACCCTCTCATGATTCAGTTCCCCTTTACTCTCTTAATCAGCTGGGTTCCTGTATCAACTGACATAATAATGCATGACTGCTTTTTTTCTTATTTGGCTTTCTATATCTAATAAAGCACAAACGTTGCACCATGTCTGTCTCTTTAACTGCCTGTTGGAATGCAGGGCTATTCATATCATTATTTAGTCTGTATAGCAGGGGCATGTTCAAGCTCAAACTGGTGCACAACACTTTGCTTCTGGGTTGGAACTGGAAGGTATAAAAGGGAAGTAAAAAACATAGCATATTAGCGTCAAAACATGAAGCAAGCTACAGGCACATGGAGTTATGGCAAAGAGACGCAGCACCTCTTTCCCTTTCTTATGGAACCAAGGTTACATACGTAACCAAGTTGTTCACTTTCATGGGAACTTCAATTCTGCGTAATGAAATGACAATATGGAACCTGTGTACAAGTAAAAATGGGGAAGACCACCCTGCTGCATCACACACATCTTTCATAGATACCCCCAACAAGAGGGCATGAGATGAAGCAATACTCCTGGTTAAATGTGCTCTAACTAGCAGAGGTGAAGGCATACCGTGCACCTCATAAGCTATTGATATAGCTTATATTATCCATTTACTAATGGATTGTTTAGCGGCTTGACGTCCTCTATTAGCAGAACCAAAACAAATCAGTAACTGATCTGATCTTCTTCATGAAGAAGACCTACAGTATTAATGTACCCCTGCAAAGCCCTAACTGGACATAGCAGGTGCAGTCTTTCATGGTCCGCCGACTTGCAAGGAGAAGGATGGAAGGGCTTTACAACTGTCCTAGCTGGAGAGGTATCAAATTGTAGATGGAGGCCCCATCCTCAAAGTGCCACGTAGAAAACGTTAAAGTATAATTCTGGTATTTAACACTTTGAGTCTCATTTCTGGTTTGTTTTGGATGAACTACAGTGATGGACACTGAAATTTTGACAATGGGTCGTGTCTTGACTTTTTGACTCATTTAGAAGCGTCTCTTGACTGCTTCAGAATGGAAGTCAATGACCATGCACAAACATGTCATTAAAACAACACTTAACGTTCATTTTCAAAACTGTGCTACTCACCGAGTGGTTCGTGGTGTTCGTTGATGATTAACTCATTCACCGCCATTGACGAGTTATCTCGTCATTTATGAGTTCATATTTAACTAATAAATATGCCTTTCTGGACGAATTTCAAAGTGAAAGTGTAATACCGCTTTTATCCACCAGATGACGCCAAACCGAATTTATAAAAACGGAAGTTAAAAAGATTTAATGATTTATTTTAACTGCCTTTATGTTTGATAGTCATTCTGAGTCTGATCTCTAACATAAATTCCTTTACAAAAACGCAATTTTTTTAAGCTTTTTGCTCAAAATGTTGTATTTTTAAAGAGAAATATCCATATTTCAGTGGTTAAATTAAGTAGAAAAAGTAAATATATAATGAAACGTTTTTTCCCCATTTTGTTTGTTTGTTTGTTTATTGTTTGTTTGAAAGCAGAGGGTGTGTTCTTTCATTTGATATAATTTGTATGTTTATATATTTATAGAAAATAATTTTTCCTGCAAGGAATTTTGTGAAAATATTGTTAAAATCACAAAAATGCAGGTGGGCAACTTTTCTCAAAAAGGCTGGCGATGAATGAGTTAAAAACAAGTTGTGTAGCGAAATACAGTTTCTGTCGTGTTTTATTTGGCATTCAATAGTTCGCCTGCGCATTCAGATCTTAATGATTAATGGTAAACTAACTTGGCTTGCTGTCCTCGAAGGGAACTCTACAGCTGAGCTCCGAACTTTTAGAGAGAGAACCTGAGGCCGGGGCTCGAGCCCCAAGTTCAACCCCCCCTTGCAACAGAAATGCACAGAGGAAGAAAGACAGCAGTGAAGGAGGAGATGGGGAGGAAGAGGGGTGCCGGAAAAACTGCAGCTGGATGCGGAGGCCGGAAGGCTGCCTCATATACGCCCATAATGATGATTGACAGACCTGAATGTTTAGGCTCCTCTCGAAACTACGTTTAGAACTACAATTCAATAGTTCGCCTGCGCATTCAGATCTTAATGATTAATGGTAAACAAACTTGGCTTGCTGTCCTCGAAGGGAGCTCTACAGCTGAGCTCTGAACTTTCAGAGAGAGAGAAAAGTGTGGCCGGGGCTCGAGCCCCAAGTTCAACCCCCAAAAAGGAATGTTTGAGGGACAGCAAGCTAGGCAGGTGCCTGCAAGTAATTAAGACGTCTAAGATAAGTATTAAAATCCTCTAGATCTCCCCCCCAAAAAAGGTAGAACATCATCAATATTACGGCTTATGACTTCTGCGGAAGTTAATAGAAAGTGCATGACATGGGGCTCCTGCGGGAGCGAAGGTGATTCACTAATGTGTTTGTGTGAGCGTGAGGAAATCACTGCTAAGGCAATGAGCAAAGTTGTACAAAATAATGCGGTGTGAAATTTTCGGCTTATGACTTCTGTGGAAGTTAACGGAAATCGTGCGACCTGGGGCTTCTGTGGGAGTGATGGTGATTCACTAGTGCGTTAATGCAAGTATGATGAAAATCACTACTGAGGCACTGGGCAAAGTTGTACTGAACAATGTGGTGTGAAATTGTTTGCTTATGACTTCTGCGGAAGTTAACGAAAAGCGCGTGGCCTGGGGCTCCTGCGGGATCGAAGGTGATTCACTAATGTGTTTGTGTGAGCGTGAGGAAATCACTGCTAAGGCAATGAGCAAAGTTGTACAAAATAATGCGGTGCAAAATTTCAGCTTATGACTTCTGTGGAAGTTAACGGAAATCGTGCGACCTGGGGCTTCTGTGGGAGTGATGGTGATTCACTAATGCGTTAATGCAAGCATGATGAAATCACTGCTGAGGCACTGGGCAAAGTTGTACCGAATAATGCAGGGTGAAATTTTAGCTTATTACTTCTGCGCAAGTTAACGAAAAGCGTGTGGCCTGGGGCTCCTGCGGGAGCGAAGGTGATTCACTAATGCGTTAATGCAAGCATGATGAAAATCACTACTGAGGCACTGGGCACAGTTGTACTGAACAATGTGGCGTGAAATTGTTTGCTTATTACTTCTGCGGAAGTTAACAAAAAGCGGGTGGCCTGGGGCTCCTGCAGGAGCGAAGGTGATTCACTAATGTGTTTGTGTGAGCGTGAGGAAATCACTGCTAAGGCAATGAGCAAAGTTGTACAAAATAATGCGGTGTGAAATTTCGGCATAAGACTTCTGCGAAGTTAACGGAAAGCGCGCGACCTGGGGCTCCTGGGGGAGTGATGGTGATTCAATAATGCGTTAGTGCAAGCGTGATGAAAACACTGCTCAGGCTGTGAACAAAGTTGTACCGAATAGTGTGGTGCAAATTTTCAACTTATGACTTCTGTGGAAGTAGAAGGGAAGCGTGTGTCCTGGGGCTTCTGCGGGAATGATGTTGATCCACTAATGCGTTAGTGCAAACGTGATGAAATCACTGCTCAGGCTGTGAGCAAAGTTGTACCTAATAGTGCGCTGTGAAATTTCAGCTTAAGACTTCTGAGGAAGTAGACGGGAAGAGTGTGGCCTGGGGCCTTTGCGGGAATGATGGTGACTCACTAATGCGTTATATGCAAGCGAGATGAAATCACTGCTGAGGCAGTGAGCAAAGTACAGAATAACGCTGTGCAAAAATTTCAGCTTATGACTCCTGCGGGAGTTTATGGGAAGTGCACGGTCTGGGGCTCCTGCGGGAGCAAATCACTACTTTGATAGATCGAACGGGATAAGGTCACTGTTGCAGCGGTGAGAGAATGTTGCAGTGACTGTTGACTGAGAGCACGAGCCGCTAGGATCACTAAAGCTGTAATGAGAGTGGGACAAAATGACTGAAAAGGGTTAATAACTAGCCAACGTATTCCTTTGATTTTTTGTTGACAAATAACTCGCATGAAACAAACAAACAATGGAAAAACGAACAAATTATTTATCAAATTTGTTCTTGCAGATGAAAAAGAATACATCAAATAGACATCTCTGAGATGTATGTGAGCTATCAGTCATAGCGGAGTGGCAATCGGGAATGTTGGGACTTTGCCAGAGGGCCGGTAGTGTTAAACATTGTGAGTTATATTAGCTACATCAACTGGCAGACTGATGTGCGGCCGTTTCCCGCCGGTCAAACTGTGCAGCTTCTCTGCTCAGTACAGTATATAAAAATGCTCAACCCGTTCGGCAGGTCCAAACATGTCCAGAATTTTTAAAAATAGATGGGAATCAGTGAGCGTCCGCTCCCCAAATGGCATAGCCTGTTGGCCTTTGATGTAAAAAGCCGCTGAACGCCTGTTTCGCACATATACCGTATGCAGTGCATTTGCGGTGGGATCCGTCAAACACCCGTTGTGCTTTCAAACATACGCTGTTTTGCAGTGCGCTGCTGACCGCTGATTCGGTGTATAAAATGATTGTGTAATTGACACTTTCTGTGGAAAAGCAATAAACAATATAACAAAGCATCAAGATTATTACAATCGCAAGAGCAAATCACATTTTGACAACTGCATATCGACAGGTATGCGGAGACGCACACACGTACACAAAAGGTGAAGATCAGCCATTATTGATTGACTGTGCCCTGGTTACGGCTTTAACTTGTTTGCCTTAAAGAACCAGTTCGAGAGAATGATTCGTTCACAAACTAAACAGACATCATTAGTCATCACAAATAGTATTTTGGGACGGGGGCTTTCAACATAGCCGGGTTTAACCATGCTATGCTTCAACAATGATTCACGGTTTCGAAGCACTATAAAAGCCTAGATATGGCGTCACCTGCTGGTGAAAATTTAGTATACGCTTTATACAAACTGCAACAAGTAGAGGCAGGCTCTCGCTTAGGGGGCAAGAGAATAGAAGAAGGGAGCTGAGGAAGAATATAGGGCATCCAAACTTGTGCCGGTAGCGGAGGCAGCCTCGCGCTACAGTTTTTGTCAGGCCACAAGCTGGAGGACAGGATTAGAAGGAGAAGCCTGTGCCACTAGCGGAGGCATGCTCACGCTTGGGAATGGCAAATAATGGAAGAAGGAAGATGAGGAAGAAAATAGGGCGTCCGGGCTTGTTCCTGTAGTGGAGGGAGCCTCACACTACAGTTTTTTGTCAGGCCACGAAGGATCCTGAGTCTGAGCCGCTAGCGGAGCCATGCTCACGCTGCAATGTCAGCATGTGTTGCTAAAGGCTGTTGCTGTGCTCATTCAAAATTTGGATTTATAGTATAAAAATATAGACACAAAACCTAGTAGGTGCATATGAATGGATAGTAAAGTTTGCCCTCTTGTAACAGAAGGCTGTTAAGACTAGTTGCAAGCAGGAAATTTGCTGATAAAGCATACAAAGATCGCACGGATTATCTTTCATCAAAAGCGCACGGGGGTAGCGTCAGTGACTTTTTTGACCGGGTGCAGGCGTAGTGGAACATATGTGCGGCAACGGAGTGGGTAAGATTGGAAAACAGCTAGCCAGCGTAGGGCTCTACTATATGCTTTATAAAGATTACATTCAGTCCATGGCACCCTCAGTGTAAATTACTTAAGGCATGTTAAGCGTTTTTACTCATGTTGTTTTGATGCATCTACTGACTCAGAAGCAGTCATTCCAATGTTGGACAAACACATTCCGTATTCGCTGGTCAAAACCTTTTAAAACCCCTTAGGCGTCACCACACTCTATTTGAATTAAATTTACACTCTTGGAGCTTTCAAAGGATATCCTGTCTGTCATTAGAATAGAAATTCACATGCAAAAACACTGAAGTAAACGTAAGCGTCCTGCTGGCAGGACAGTGATATTTAGCAGGATATAAATGTTTTGAGGCACACTCTCTTCATAAATGAATCAATTACTCTCCCTACATGATTCATTTTAATAAAACACTGTTGAAATGTCTATTCTAGAGGCTTAGACCTTTCCAACGATATATAGTTTGTTGTGATGGATTAAGAATTACATCAACAATATTGATATAAACTTAGGTGTCCCGTAGTCGGGACGGCGACGCTTAACGGTTTAAATTCATTTAAGCTTGTTTGATGATGAACTACTTGTATGATGGTTGTTACACTCGTTTTCATTTAAACATTCATGAAATAATGATTTTGCTAATAGGTTAAGTAAAATATAATGATTAAAATTGAAAGTCGTGCGTCACCTGGATGCGATTGAGATTGGGAATCAACATAGAATGGCTAGTATGTCTGCCGTGAGGCTGGACAGCTCTCTATTCGCTCCATCATTAGAAAGCAAAAATCGGTATGCATAAACGTTACTTTCAGCAATTCATTAAAGCTAGCATAAATTACCCTAACGATATGCTCTCTGTACGTGTGGGTGTTGGAGCCACAGTTTTAGGGAACGGGGAAACAGTGATTGTGACCATTATGATAATTTTTTTACTCCTGATAAAATTCTAGTAGAAACAGCCATTTAGCAATGAAGTCCTGCAGTTTGGCTACGAGGTAACCTATGAGTTACTCCAGACAAGTCTTCTTTAGTACGTAAAGTCTATAAAGTTTGTCAGCATGATAACTCCCCGGCGTGATATTGCTTAAATGACCTGGTATCAGATTTGTGATGCGGCGATAAACGATACCGAAGAACCATTTAAAATTGTGTATCATGCTTAAGGTTTTTTAAAAATACTCTGTGGTTTGTCTGTCGGACAAAAGTTGTGAAAGGCGATAAGATCGGTGTTATAATTGTTCAGCTTGCCTGCCAATCAAGTTTGTGGCGATGGGTCGATTGCCCAAGCATGGATGACAGTCAAATTCATTGAGCATCGACCAAACCATGTTTCTTTTATGTAATAATCAACTTGAAATTATATTGAAAGCAATGTCTAGGCAAAACATTAAACAAATAAAACATTGTATAATTATTAGGCAGGCCTGTTGATGAAAGTGGGCTGGCATACTGCGTTAGTGCGAGTGGCGATGAAATCGCTTCAGTAACAGAGAAAAAGATGGTAATAATTGGATTATTGCAGGCTGAGATCCCTACTGCGGTAGAGATCACGACAATGCAGCCAAAAGATCAGCGTTTTAAACAATACTTAACCGAACTCGAGGCGATTCTGTCTGAGCAGGCAAGCCTGTAACGTTAGTATCTCTTTGATCAATCCATGCAAAACAATGCACACTATTTATCTGACATTCTTAAAGTATGAAAATTTGCATTAAAAAACAAATTCTTTTACGGATGACTCAAAATTAATGTATAATATTTGTATAGAAATGTACCAGTGGATGAGGAATAAAATACAAACCTTAAGATTTCTGCATGGTTTGTTAAGTAAAAACGTAAATAAAATGATAATGTTTATAAAGACATAAGTGACTGTGGTTTAATTCATGTTCTCAGTTTTATATATTAAGCTTTGAAGTTACAAGCACCAGGGTTGTTTTAGCCAAACGACTTCTTCTATCCTTTTACTTTGTGTTGGTTTTTGCAATGTATTGCTCGAGTTGCCCCCTGTCGGGTCAAATAGTGCAACAGCGAGCGCGTCGACTACGAACGACTTCCGTTTGTTGACAGCGAGCGGAGGATCGCGATCAGCAGAGCAAAGCGCGAGTATCCTCGCCCATTCGCGGAGACCGTATTAGTATTATCAAGTATGCAGGATAAGGCAAATGAGGTGCGGTATTACCTTGAATAGAAGAACCACGCGAGAGTGCATTCTTCCGCGGAGCTGTGAATAAACAATTGATACGGAGAAAAACGAGCAGTTTGATTACATTGACAATGAGGTAAGTTCCACTACAATTGAAAATCTCCGGTATTTGTAACTTTGGTGAAAAAGGGTATAATTAAACACGGAGTCGAGGGCAGCAAAGTCCTGTAGTCCGCCATTGTTGTTTTGGTCGATCGTGCGTGCCTAGATTGAAATAACAGATGCACCTGATCGCCGTTGTCAAACCCATTTTGTGTTTGCCATTGTCGAGTAAAATGAACATCCGGAATGCATAAAAGGATATGTACACTGCCCCTGACATCACTACTATGGTAGTGAGAGCAGGGACTAAAAATACTGCTGCGGCAGTGGTATTTAAAAATATTTCCCAGTTGATCGGAGCACTGGAGCTCGTCATGTGGAGACGTGATTCCGGGATGGGCGGGGCCAAATGTTTAGGCTCCTCTAGAAACTACGTTTAGAACTACAATTTTGTAAAATTCCATTGACTTCTCTTGGAAGACTCATTGCTCGCTGATATATCACTCCGCAGCCGGGAAACGGAAAAGGGTCTGTTTACATGTGGTTGTAGTTTTTTCGCTCGGTTTCTCTCAAAATAAATTTTTCCCATATTTGATGGCTCAGTGACCAGCCTTAGATTTGAAGTTGAGCTCGATTGTGACTGTCTATAAGCTAGACACCGAGTTCGGTTCAGCGTCCTTGTACGGCAAAGTGGTTGTCGCCATCAAGTGGTCCGGGGTGTGCTAACGCTTCAGACTCAAATATAGAGCGGAAGTATATATGCGGTTGTGAGGTATCTGAAAAAATAGTTCCACTATAGCAAATAACACGGATTCAAATCATACATTGCGCCAATATATTTGTTTTTAATCATCAACAAACACCACGAACCACTCGGTGAGTAGTACAGTTTTGAAAATAAACGTTAAGTGTTGTTTTAATGACATGTTTGTGCATGGTCATTGACTTCCATTCTGAAGCAGTCAAGAGACGCTTCTAAACAAGTCAAAAAGTCAAGACACGACCCATTGTCAAAATTTCAGTGTCCATCACTGTAGTTCATCCAAAACAAACCAGAAATGAGACTCAAAGTGTTAAATACCAGAATTATCCTTTAAACAAGAGGGTGATTCCCTAAGGAGCCCTCAGATAGAGGTACGTGAAAGTCTGAAATAGCTGCAATGTAAACCGTTAAAGTAGACGGTGCAAGACCTGATGAAAAAACTTGAAACTCCAGAACTGAAGCCACTAGTTAAAGCTATGGTCTACGATTTCAAAGATTGTTCATTATTAATAACCTCGTTTAGATGCTGGTTATGGTTCTACAGTAACATCCTAACAATATGAAGAGAAAAAAGAATTTAAAAAATCCATTCAGTCTATTGGGTGTATGGTAGCTTACATTGGTTAACTGCTCTCATCCAATCCCTGCTACATTTGAAAATCCACCTCGCGCTCGCGTCTCCACCCCATCGCACACCACCCCGCCCCTCTCCTGCCTGCGACATGAAATTTGTGTCAGTGTATGGTAGCTAGCGAAGCAGCAACATCTCAATAATGGAAAAAAAACTAAACGACAGCAGCAAGCAGCCCCTGCTTGTCCCTACAGTAAAGGTTGGAAGAAAAAGGAAGTCTGTTGAAGAAAGAGCAGAGGTTAAAAAATTTTGAAAAACGCCGGACTCTAAGTAGAATCAATATATGGTCCGCCATTGACCGTTGGAGGAAGCTTCAGGGAGATTTGGGGCTGAAAACCGGCGCCGACACGGCAGACTTTTTGTTGAACAGGTACGCACTTATTTATACTTTTATTGTGTGAGGTGTTACATAAATATCTTTTTATGAGTACATGCTGTCGTTCGGCATCGGAATGTTAGCCGTTTAGCATCGCGTATCACGGGTCAAAGTAATTATATTTACTAAGATTGTGTGAGGTGTTATATAGTATTATCAATCTGACTACATGCTGATGCTGCCGGTCGGCATCGGAATGTTAGCCGTTTAGCATCGCGTATCACGGGTCAAAATAATTATATTTACAAAGATTGTGTGAGGTGTTACATAAATAGTATTATAATCTGACTACATGCTGATGCTGCCGGTCGGCATCGGAATGTTAGCCGTTTAGCATCGCGTATCACGGGTCAAAATAATTATATTTACAAAGATTGTGTGAGGTGTTACATAAATATGATATTATCAGTCAGTCTGACAACATGCCTATGCTGCCGGTCGGCATTGGAATGTTAGCCGTTTAGCATCGCGTATCACGGGTCAAAGTAATTATATTTATAAAGTCATTTCTTGAAGCTCATTAGGGGAAACGTATGCCAAACGTTGTTGTGAAAGTAAATAACGTCAATTACAATCATAATTGTAATTGTTCATTCCTTCAAGCCTTTATGTGTTTACTGCTCTGTAAATCTCTGTTCTGATGTTTACTACCAGTGATCACAGCTTGAATGAGTGACGTTGTTCAGGTGGTTTCCCGGTGGGAGGGATCAGGTAGCACAGAGGGGCGGGATGAGTTTTTTAAAACTTACTAACCGTCTCAGGCTTTCTAGACCGATTTTCAACATCGTAGACTACAGCTTTAACTGGATCTATATGTCTGTAACTACACCAAATAGTGAAAACCCTCCATTTTATTTGTATAAAGTTTCCTGGTGGATGGAGCTTGAGAGTTCAAAATGGTCTATACAACCTCAGTAGAGAGACCCTGGTCTAGAAGCTCAAAGATCCCTCTGGCGGGGAATCTACCAAGGCAGGCCTGTCATGAGGGGTAGGTGATTCGAAAACAACACTCGGGCCAGCCAAAATGGGGCTACCAGAATCAAATTGATCCCTTCCATACAAACTCTCTCTAACACTCCTGCAGTGATGGGAGTACAAAGTAACACGTTACTGTAATTCCACTACTTCTAGCAGTAACGAGCATGGAACGAAGTATTTTTTAAATCAAGTAACGCAATTACAATTAATGAAATTTAAATGAGTTTGTTACTCGCGTTACTCTATTTTGTAAAAAATAGACAAGACATATCTGACGTCGCAGGACCACGGTTGGCGGCGCAATTAATCATTACACTTCATCATAGCAGTGCATATAGAATGAACATGAAAAATCTAAACGGGACAACATACCTTTGTTTAAAAATTTTGCGCAAGTCATAATCCATCCGTTCTCATGTTTGTAAATTATCTTTGCCAAGCAATCCCAGTATGACATCAACTTGCATTTGTAGTCCACAAAAGTAACAAATCTGAGAAATGTTCATATATTAGATGTTTACATCGGCTTCATGGAAGAGAACGATCCGCGATTATTGTTTCTACTAAAATATTCATACTGCGCTGTACACCCGTAGTATGTGTGAGCTCGCTTTTAGTTTTAGTTTCAGTCTCTCCGTATCCGAAAAAACAATCCACTCGCTCTGTGTCCGTCCGACAAAACAATCCACGTAGCCTACTCCATTTTCTGATTAAATATCTTCCTTTAATCTTGTTTATCATTTTAATCAAACATAAAAAATATAGAAACAATATACGACCAAAGAGCGCAGTCCCTGCCGCAAGCTTCACAACCTGTGTTCCAATTCAAGGGTCATGCCCTACTAAGCATGCGATAAAAGGTAAGCACTCTGTCTTTCAAGGCGCTCAGAAGTTCGCGAAGAGAACTGAAATGAGACAGTCTAACCTTCAGAGGACCCATAATTTGCGTCACAGCGGGGACGTTTCTAACTTATAATTTTTCTGATTCCATATTTATTTTAATAATTTATTTTAGAAAATATGACATGTTGACTCAATTGTCTAGACAATTTTAACACATTATATATTTTTGTAAACACAGAGAATATTTGTCAAAATTGTCTAAATGATATACATAATTAAACTAAGCTTATATATTAAGATAATTTCTAACAAAAATATTCAAAGGTTGAATCTAAAGCAAAATAGGCTCCTACAGTATGTGATATATTAGAGTCTTACGTGTAAAATAGCCCATCCATATCATTTTATTGTTTGACTGTTCAGTACTGTTCATATTTACATTTAAAAAGCAGACATAAAAGTAACTTAAAAGTTACTTAAAAGTTACTTTTCTTAGTAACTAATTACTTTTGATATACAGTAACTGGTAGAGTAATTCAGTTACTTTTAAAAGAAGTAATTAGTAACTGTAACTAATTGCCAATTTTCAGTAACTTGCCCAGCACTGCACTCCTGGGTCATTCTATGAAAATGGTGGCTTTTTGAACAGACAACTTTTTAAAAATGTAATTCTTTTTCATATCAAAATTTATAGTCAGATAATAGTTAACCTCTTAACATTATAAATCAACTTAAATGACAGCTTAATGTATTTTTATATTTTTAATACATAACATAAAAAAATGCTTGTGCTGCTTTTTGTCACTGATATTACCTATATTTTAGATGACAATTCAGGCTTCCCAGAATGTATTTTGACTATTTAATTTGCATACATAATCAAAGACAGAAAAGGTTAATGTAATATTAAGAAATTGTCTTGATTAGTAATAATTATACTTTAAACAGGCATGCATAAAGTTCTATTGTGTGACCTTTTTCTATTTCTACCATTGTGTTTTTTGTTGTAACATTAGAAATAATTGAGGTTGAGTGATCAAAATTGAATGATGTTATCAATTCAATTTTTTATTTATATAGCACTTTTCACAATACTTTATTGTTTCAAAGCAGCTTTACATTAATAGAAGCAGTAAAAGCACAGAAAAACGACAGATAGCACAACATAATACACAATAGCATAAGCAGTCAAATTTGCTGCAGCTATGACTCGACATTATGAGCGAGCGTATTACTAATGTAACGTCTAGAAGAAGAAGCTAAGTTAAGCCCAAGCTGGGTAACTCCCCGGGTTAAAAACTCCCCGGGTTAAAAAAACCCCTAGGAGAAAAAAAAACAAAAACCCCGGGTTGTTTAGCCGAGGAAATAAAAAATAAAAAGTTCTAGGAGGGAAAAACCCTTGGGAGATATACATGTATATACACACATATAAACGGATAAGGAGATTAAGCGGAGATTAAGCGGAGATTAAGCGGGTTCTGCCGGTGATCGTTGGTCAGGCATCAGCTGGGCATCACATTGAGGGACGACCAGTAGATCAGAGGTGTGTCGACTTTCACCATATCCTTAACTCATTCACCGCCAGCCTTTTTGAGAAAAGTTGCCCACCTGCATTTTTGTGATTTTAACAAAAGTTTCACAAAATTCCTTGCAGGAAAAATTATCTTCTATAAATATATAAACATACAAATTATATCAAATTAAAGAGCACACCCTTTGTTTCAAACAAACAATAAATAAACAAACAAACAAACAAAATGGGGAAAAAACGTTTCATTATATATTTACTTTTTCCACTTAATTTAACCACTGAAATATGGATATTTCTCTTCAAAAATACAACATTTTAAGGAAAAAGCTTAAAAAATAGCGTTTTTGTAAAGGAATTTATGTTAGATATCAGACTCAGAATGACTATCAAACATAAAGGCAGTTAAAATAAACCATTACTTCTTTTTAAGTTCCGTTTTTGATAAATTCGGTTTTGGCGCCATCCAGTGGATAAAGGCGGTATTACACTTTCACTTTGAAATTCGTCCAGAAAAGCATATTTATTAGTTAAATATTAACTCATAATTGACGAGATAACTCGTCAATGGCGGGGAATGAGTTAAAATGATTACTTATGAAAGCAGCAACAGTAACACCAGTGACAATAACACCAGTGACAAATCTGCAGACACAATGGCATATCTAAGATTGCGGCCACAGTAGCTCAAACCACACTTCTTAAATTGTAAATAAATTAATTAATCATGCAATTTGAAAAATTATATTGATAAAACAATAACAATCATTTTTGTTGGAGCTGCGTGGCGTGCGTCCTCCAGGAGCTGCGTGGCGTGCGTCCTCCAGAGGCTGCGGCGGATTGAAGACAAACTTTACTTTGTTTGAACACTGTTTATTCCGGTCACTGCCAGAAGTTGCTTAAATAGAATAGCCAGATATAGTAACAAAAGAGTGTGTGCGCTCCAGGAACAACAATATATAGGCCATACTGCAGTTGGTGGTAGTCAGATTAAACATTCAATTAAGGTCAGTAATATTTGAATAAGTTACATTGCTTTATACATGTAGCTTGTATATGACATTAGTTGTTTTTGTTATTTTTTCCTTTGATATAGGCACATTGCATTTTTGCAGTTGCATTACAAGTGTTTTCGCTCTGTTTTCTGTACTTCTACCTGGTACTTATATTAACATTTGGATACTATTACAGCTAGTTTGGCTGTAAAACATAGATAATTAACATTATTTCAGTACCTTACTGTTATACCGTTATAAAATACAGAGTGCTCTTGCTCTGTACTATAGCACTACTGTGTCAGTATGGAACCCCTTAGCCTGATATGCACTGTTTGCAAGGCCACTTTACAGCAGGACAATGGACATGACTGCTGTCCATCCTGCTTAGGCTTGTTACACTTGAAGCAGGGCCTCACTGAGGATGCCTGTATGAATTGTAGCATCATGTCGTTGGAGCAGAGAACTTCCAGACTAGCGGGAGTAGAGGCACTCTTGACCTCAGACAAGCCTCGGCATGGGAAAGTGTCGGCTAAGCGGAAAATTGTGGAATCAGTGAGTATCTCCACCAGTAAGAGACATAGAGAGGATTCTTTAGCCAATAAAGTGGAGGTGTTGGCTTCAGAGTTTGACCAGATTAAGGCTTTATTGCTAAACCTGCAACCAAAGGAGGCTCCAGCACCGATGTTGGCAAATCCCAGTGCAGAGTTACCCGTTCCTCAGGACCCGTTCCGTGAGGAGGGGAGTGAATTCTTATCAGAAATCCACTCTCAGTTCTCTCATGATGATTCTCAGAACACGGCACAGGGTTCAGCAGAAGGAGTAGAATCGGATCAGGATGTTGTAAGACAAGCCCTCCAGTTTGCGTTGGCACGCTTAAGCCTTGACACTGCTCCTACAGTGGCAGCCCCCTCTTCAGGGGAACGGCAAAACCATCTGCTCTTAGCATTCCCCCATCCAAAGACTATATTGAGGAACTACATAGGTGTTGGGCTAATCCCAAATCACTTACTCATCATACCACAGCAAGCAGGGCCTTGGCAGCAATGCACGAACCAGACTCTTTTGGCCTGGGTCAGATGCCTAAAGTGGATCCATTTATCGCCTCTTTCATTATATCACCTGAAGAGGCTTGGAGACCTAATGCTCGCTGCCCGCGACCCCAGTGCAGAATTACGGATGATCTTCTTAGTCAAGCGTACAATTCTGCAGCACGGATGGGTCGCATTGGAAATTCGCTCTCCCATCTTATGCTGGCGCAGTCCCAGTCACTCCAACCTATGGGTGCTGATCCTTCAAACCAAATCTTAAGCGATGCGTCATTACAAGCATTCGCATTCATTTCAAGAGAATTAGGTAGACTCATGTCAACACTTACTCAGGCGCGCTGCCAAGTATGGCTAGCACAGTCTTCATTATCAGATGCTTGTAAGAGAACACTTCGTGACCTCCCTGTGGTCCCGGGCCAACTGTTTGGACCAGCAGCACAACAAACTCTGGAACAGAGTATTCAGACAAATAAGACCAGACAGCAGTTGGCAGACCTAAGAGGTACTCCACCATCACAATTTAGACAAGGCTATGGGGGTCGGTATCCTACTCGCTCTCAACCTTTACCTCGTTCAGGGGCTGTTCAGAGGAGCCAGGCTAGGCAACTAGATCAGCATGTAAAGTACCCCAGAGCACGTGGACAACAATTATTTCGGGCGCCAAGGGGCAGGGCATCAGGTCAGCGCCCCCCCAGAGATAATAAAGCCCAAGCTCGCAGAGCATGAAGTTCAGGGGCCGACTGTCGGACATTTTTCAAACCAGCAGCTCAAATACTGGCAAGTAAACACCTCAGATCCATGGGTGATAGCAACGCTATCTCATGGGTACAGGCTGCAATTCCGACGGCAGGCCCCTGCCTTCAATGGGGTCAAGATGACTCTCGTCAGAGACCCCGACAGCTTACTGGCATTGACAAAAAAAGTTGCCGAACTCTTGGAAAAGAACGCCATAGAGCCAGTAGAATGGGCATCACGGCTAAATGGGTTTTATTCAGTGTACTACATAATTCCAAAAAAAGATGGTGGCGTTCGGCCCATTCTCGACCTTCGAGGCCTTAATCAGTTCCTCAAGGTTCTACCATTCCACATGCTACACACGACAGAGGTCTTTCAAGCAGTGAGACCACTACATTGGTTCACCACAATAGATCTGAAGGATGCTTATTTTCATATCCCAATTGCACCACAGCACAGACCGTTTCTTTGCTTCGCATTGCACTGTCAAGTCTATCAATTTCGGGTCCTACCATTTGGGCTGTCCCTGTCTCCTCGGGTGTTCACCAGGTGCATGGCTGCAGCGCTGTCCCCAATACAAGCCAGGGGGGTGCAAGTGCTTCCTTATCTGGACGACTGGCTCCTCTGTGCTCCATCTCAAAGGGAGGCAACAGAACACACCAATCTGCTGATTTCCCATGTCACTCAGTTGGGTCTCAGGGTGAACTTAAGCAAGAGTCAGTTGGTCCCATGTCAGTCGGTGAAGTTCATAGGCATCTCTCTAGACTCGAGATCGATGAAAGCTTTCCCGTCACCTCAGAGGGTGGACAGCATCTTGCTCTTACTCCAGCGTTTCCGGAGACAAACCAAGCTTCCATTCAGAGTGGTAGTCCGATTGATGGGCATGTTAGCAGCAGCAGCGGCACTGATACCGCTGGGTCTTCTTTCGATGCGCCCTTATCAGAGATGGGTAAACAGTCTTTACCTGAACCCTACATGGCACAGGAACAGACTGGTCAAAGTTACAGATCGATGCCTCTCTACATTGAAACCATGGAAAGACAGGTCATTCCTGAGGAAAGGGGTAGCTCTTGGGGTGATTCCCTCTCGCCGGGAGATCATTCAGACCGATGCTTCACTAGTTGGCTGGGGCGCAGTGTGGCAGCACAGGATGATCAGGGGGTCATGGAAACCCAATCAAGCTACAAAAGACATAAATACTCTGGAGCTCAAGGCAGTGCAATTGGCTCTGAAACACTTTGCAAGGCAGGCATTGGTTCCCAAAGTTATGCCGGCTTCTCGATGGGGAGCCCTGGAGCCTACCCAGGAGACGGGACTTACTCCTTCAGTTACAAGGGCAGATTTGGCACCCGAGCCCAGGTCGGCTACAGCTCTGTGTCTGGCCGCTGAGGAGCCAGAACTACTGCTAAAGGCTTGTGGTGATAAGGTACAAAACACAATTCTGAATTCTAGAGCACCTTCCACCAGGAATATCTATGCTTGTAGATGGAAGCTTTTCACTGATTGGTGTACACCAAGAGGGTTGGTCCCCGAACACTGCCCAGTGCCAATGGTGTTATGTTTTCTGCAGTCCCTGCTGGATAATAACAGGGCTCCCTCTACCCTAAGGGTATATGTGGCCGCAATTTCTGCACAGCATGTAAAAGTGAATGATCAGTCACTTGGGTCACATATTCTAATCACATGCGTTCTGAAAGGTGCTCAGCAATTGCATCCTGCTTCAACCGTTAAGGTACCCGCATGGGACCTCAGTCTGGTTCTAAGGGCACTTACACAACACCCCTTTGAGCCAATGGACCAGTGTGACCTTAAGTGGCTTTCAATAAAGACTGGATTTCTTTTGGCAATAACTTCAGCCAAACGTGTTGGTGAGCTCCACGCTTTGTCAACCAATACGTCCTGCATGCGTTGGAATGCAGATGGAACAATGGTGATGTTGTGGCCAAATCCCTCATTCTTACCCAAAACATTCTCAACATCATTTAGGAATTAACCAATTGAGTTGGTAGCACTTAGGAATTCTGTGTCTGACACACAAGATGGCAATCCAACAGAACAACTATGCCCTGTGCGAGCCCTTCGGGGCAATCTGAATGCTACAGATAAACTGCGACAGTCTGACCAACTCTTTATCTGCTACGGCGGGCCAAGAAAAGGGCAGCCTCTGTCAAAACAGAGGTTGTCAAACTGGGTGGTGGAGGTCATTGCCCAGGCATATAAGGCCAACAACCTGACTGTGCCAGCAGGCATAAAATGCCATTCGACGAGAAGTATCTCAACATCTTGGGCAGCATTAAAAGGTGTCCCCCTAATGGACATTTGTGCAGCGGCTAATTGGTCATCCACTGATACCTTTTTCAGATACTACAGGGTTAATGTGGCAGCCCCTGGCGCCATGGAAATGGCAGTCCTGTTGGGATCCTCAACTTCAGCTTAAGGTGAGGAGCTGCCTCCTCGTGACCTTGTTGCTATGAGTCATCCAATGAGAAGCACTGCCTCTGCCGGTCAGTAAGAACGAAATAGAACTAGAGTTACATATGTAACTACGGTTCTATGAGTTCTGGATGACCGCCAGAGCACCCTGTCACTCGGAGTCTTGCGTGAAGATTCTGTAGAGACAGTTTGCAGGATGTCACGGGGTTAAATAGAGGGAATCCCCATGACGTACCTGGTCATGTGATGACTTTGTTGTTATTAGACTCAACTTGCGCATGTGCAAAAGAGATAAAATTCAGTGAGAAGCACTGCCTCTGGCGGTCATCCAGAACTCATAGAACCGTAGTTACATACGTAACTCTCATTTCCTTGTCTTGTTTCCTGTCCCCGCCCCCTTGTCTCCTTGTTAATCACCTTGTTATTGTTTAATTCATGTCACCTGTTCCCCTCTTGATTTGCTCCCCTATTTAATGCCCTTGTGTTTGCTGTCCTGTGCTCGATCATCTGTTTATATGGTGTATGTTCCACGTGAGGTTTTGTATAATCAAGTCATGTCTTATCTAGTCTAGTTAGTGTATTCAAGTCGGTTGTTGTCTAGTTTAGAGTTACCCATTAGTAGTGATGGCCAAACGAGGCTTCCTGAACCACTGAGGCTTTCCAGCCCATTGGCTCCCCAAAAGGTTCATTTACCCAAAGCCTCATTAAACAGTGTGCTCTCTAGTGACACCTGCTGTGCAAAGCAATGTATCGCACACAAATCTATTCATTTTGAGCAACCAAACTGTCATGGTGTGGGCTTTTGAATAAAGTATATTAAATAAAGTATTTTACTCTGCTTGTGTTAACCTATTTACACACAGCTCACACATACACAACTTTGTGTTCAACAATTTAGTAGTTCTTTTGGTTAGTGATAACAGTGAATTCCCCAAATGAGTGTAAGGAAATTATTGTGAGTGCGGTGCTGACTGGGAATGCAGTAGTGCAGTGTGTGGTTGGCTGTGGCTGGCTGACAGCAAAAAAGGGCAAAACTCCAAATAGTCCAAGGGAAAAAAAAACTTTTACTTAGGTGCCAAGGTGAAATATCACTTAAAAATTATTATTAAACAAACAAAACAAAATAATAAAACAAAGAAAACTTCAAAGAAAAACTCAACACATATTTAACCACAAACAAGGGTTTAAACAAATCGTTGGCTACTGTTCCAACAAACACCCCTCCCCACTTCACCATTTCCTTGGTTCTTTTATACTCTTGGTTCCCCCCTTCACATTCAAACGGACCAATCATAACACTCCATTTGTTATAGAACTACATTTTACACATCACAGATTTTTCCATTTAAGTCACACCAATACAAGGTTTACATGGAACTAAAGGCATTATCCTTTATTAGATCACCAACACATAAACACACAACACATTATACTCCATGCATGCTTAATTGGTATCTCCTCCCCTTCAGGATGATATAAAACTGGCTTCCTGCTCACCGGCCACTCCTTTTTAGGCCTTTACAGCACAGGTAAGACATAGAAACATTTACATTAACACACAAACATGTTTGATAGATTTACCTCTACATTGTATGCTTATGATGCTAGCAGTTAGCATGGAATGTACACCTTCCATGTGACTGCCTCTAAAGCAAAAACACAAAAATAAAGGACTTACCAAACTCTCTTGTGTATTTATTGATCATGAGCTTTGTATGCTAGATCACATTTCCCCCTTCCTCTCCCTCTGGACGATCTTAATTGGGCATATGGGATAAGTAATCAGCAACAAAAATGTTCTTACCTGGACAATGCTCAATCGTAAACACATAGGGCTGCAGAGCCCAGACACCAGCGCAGTATCCTTGAATTACTATTCTGCATGGTTTGCATCCACTTCAGAGCACGATGATCTGTCCGTAACGTTAATTCACGTCCCAATAAGTAATACCACAGAGAGTCCACAGCCCACTTGATGGCAAGGCCTTCCTTCTCAACGGTTGAATATTTCCGTTCTCTTTCAAAAAGTTTTCTGCTCAGAAATAAAACTGGTCTCTCCTGATGAGTCTCTCCTTGGACCAATACCGCTCCCAAGCCAACATCAGAAGCGTCCACCTGCACAACAAACCTCTGAGAGAAATCTGGGCTCTGTAACACCGGTTCATGGCATAACAAATCTTTAAGTGCATGGAATGCTCCTTCACACTCATTAGTCCAATAAAATTTAGCAGGACTCTTCTTGGTCAAATCAGTCAAAGGTGTGGCTACTGAGGCAAAGTGAGGAATAAATCGGCGGTACCAGCCGATTAAGCTGAGAAAGGACCTCACCTGCTTTTTAGTTTGTGGACGAGTAATGGTTTGAATAGCCTTAAGCTTTTCCACTTGGGGCCTGATCTGTCCATGTCCTAGTAAGTAACCCAGGTATCTCACCTCTTTCTGAGCCCATGAACATTTGGTTGTGTTGACGGTGAGCCCTGCCTCCTGAAGCCTCTTCAAAATGTCTGCAAGATGTTGTAGATGTTCTTGCCAGGACCCACTGTATATCACAACATCATCAAGGTATGCAGCTGCATACTGGTCACATTGCGCAAGTACACGATCCATCAGTCTTTGGAAAGTGGCCGGTGCTCCATGTAATCCAAAGGGCATAACCGTATACTGATATAGTCCTGAAGGGGCTCGAAAGGCAGTGTAGGGCTTACAAGACGGGTTAAGGGGCACTTGCCAATAATCTTTACATAGATCTAATGTAGTCATAAAGGATGCATTACCCGGTCTCTCCATTAACTCCTCAATACAAGGCATTGGATATGAATCAAAGCATGAGACACTATTTAATTTTCTAAAGTCAGCGCAAAACCTAATTCTGCCATCCTTTTTAGGGACCAGTAGTATGGGACTTGACCACTCACTTGTCGATGGTTCTATAATCCCCATTTCCAACATGGTCTCGATCTCAGTCTTTAACTGTTCGACCATCTTCTCTGGGACTCGATAGGGTTTCTGTCGTATAGGAGTAGCGTCTTTCAGGATGATATGGCGAGTAAGGATCTCTGTCCGACCCGGTCTTTCGTCTTCGTCTTTCATCCTCTTCCTCCACTTCGACCTCGATGTATATATAAATATATCTCCCAAGGGTTTTTCCCTCCTATGACTTTTTTTTACTTCCCCGGCTGAGCCTGGGTTTTTTTTCTCCTAGGGGGTTTTTCAACCCGGGGAGGCAGCCTTCTTGGGCTTAACTTAGCACCCTCTTCTTTACGTTACATTAGCAATACGCACGCTTATAATGTTGATTCATAGCCGCAGCAAATTTAGCTGCTTGTGCTATCGTGTATTATGTTGTGCTATCTGTCGTTTTTCTGTGCTTTCCACTGCTTCTATTAATGTAAAGCTGCTTTGAAACAAACACCAATTGTGAAAAGCGCTATATAAATAAAATTGAATTGAATTGAATATATGATGCAATACTGCACTGGGCTGGTTCCTCTGCAATCCACCCTTCTTTGAGCACGTCCAGGGGGCCACGAACTTGCCTGCCAAACAAAAGTTCAAAAGGTGAAAACCCGGTTGAACACTGAGGGACCTCTCTATAGGCGAACAGAAGAAAAGGAATTCTTTTATCCCAATCCCTCCCAGACTCATCAACAAACTTCTTAAGCATGTTCTTTAAGGTAGCATTAAATCGCGCTACAAGTCCATCAGTTTGAGGGTGAAATGGTGTTGTCCTGATTCCCTTAATACCTAGATGTTTATACAACAGCTTCATCACATTGGCCATAAAGTTTGTTCCCTGATCAGTGATAATTTCAGATGGAACTCCAACCCGTGAAATCAAATCAACCAGACATCTCATTATGTGTTTAACTTGGATGGAACGCAAGGGGTAGACCTCTGGATATCGGGTAGCATAATCACAGATCACCAACGCAAATCGGTGACCTGCGCTACTCTTTACCCAGGGACCTATTATATCCATTCCAATACGATCAAATGGAGTACCAATAATGGGCAAGGGTTGCAGATAACTTCTGTCAGCTTTCCGAACAGGTGCTACCATTTGACATTCAGAACAAGTTTTACAATATTCTTGCACATCATGGTACATTTTCGTTGACTGACTCATTCATACGTTTTTTGTTGGCCTAAATGCCCTGACCAAGGGATGGTATGTCCCAAATGTAAAATCATTTGATGCAGTACTTTGGGTACCACTAATCTAGGACTCTCTAGGTCAGCCAGGTACAAAAGGTTGTTCTTTAAAATGTACCAGTCCCCTCCAAACTTTGGTACCCCAACTGGTTTACCATCCACTTCACACACTTTGTCAAACAAGGGTTGTAAAGTAACATCTCCTTTTTGTAACTCCCTAAAATTATCAGGAACCTGCCAATGGCTGTCAATCAACTTTGACCCAGGGTCAGCAAAATGTGGTAAACTCTCTTGTACCTTCCCCCTATACTTTTCTTGGCATCTCTGTCTTTTACTTTTTCTATCCTTCCCTGCATCAGAAAATAATTCAGCATCAGCATTGGGAAGGGGTTGTAACCCTTTAGTCTGGGACCTTGTAACTACTGTACACATTTTGGATGCTGACCTCACCAAATCAGTTAAAGAAGGTAAATCTTCCCCTAAAACCACATCAAATGGTAGTTTCTCAACCACCCCCACCCTTAACTATAACAACAGAGACTTCAGCGGTTGGATAGGTTTGTTCATCCCCATGTACACATTCCAAGCACACTGTATCAGCATAGTTCAACACTTCACAGTTAAGCAAGTCAGATTTCACCAAAGTTTGTGTACTACCTGTGTCGACCAAAGCCTGAGCCGGCCGACCATTTACAGTTACCATTATAAGGTGGCTATGTTTCTCGGTAGGTGTTGATGATTCATCTAAGCACTCATTCCTGGGAACATAACAAATATTAGTCACTTTGGGTATTTTAAGAGGACAAAGGGAAGCCTTATGTCCGGGTTGTTGACAATAAAAACAAATCAAAGTTGTATTAGAATGTTTCCCAGACACACCAATAGTCTTATCAATAGGCTTCTCAAATTTACCCTTGCCCACAGTCACAGTACCTTTGTTGGTTCGTGGTGAATCTCGATGTGCAGCCATGAATCTCTCAGCCAACCTTGCAGCCTCTTCACCAGTCAATGGTTGGTTTTCTTTGACCCATACTCTTACGTCGGGACGCAACACTCTTAGATACTGTTCCAAAATGATGGTTTCTCCCAGCTTTTCCTTGCTCTTCATTTCCGGACGCATCCACCTCTGATACAAGCCTTTGATGCGGTTGTAGGTCTCTCTTACACTTTCTCCCGTTGGTACGTTCAAACTCCTGAAACGCAGGCGATACGTCTTCTCCGTCACATTGTACTTGGCCAGCACTGCAGCTTTGATATCCGCATAAGATCCTGATCGTTGTTCATCTATGCCTGCATAGGCCTCCAGAGCTTTGCCAGTCAACAAAGTTACCACTCGAGGTGCCCACTCATCGATTTGCCATCCCCACGTTCTAGCAATGGATTCGAACCGCACAAAGAAGCTCTCCACATCCTCTCCTTCCACAAAATCAGGAATTCGAGGTTCATGATAACGTCTATATGGCACTATTGGTGGTGTAGACATACCTGTCAGATTGTCCTCGGGTTGAATTGCATAAGGTTCTGAAAAAGAAACTCTTCCTGCTGGTGCTTGCAGAAGTGTTCTAGGTGTAGGTAACGGGTAATGAGTTTGTTGGCTTATCTGATCGACTGAGTCCCACCCTGCCTTGGGTTTCTGTAACATAGTAGCCTTTAATCCATTTAATTTATCAAACAATAACTTTTCATTTCTTTGTTGTTGCTTCATGAACCTCCTCATTTCAAGAAAAAACTCTTGATCCACCACAATACCTTCGGCGTGTACTCACTTTATCGCTCTTAGGTCTCACCACAGGTTCAGTCTCAGGATACTGCATGTTAATCCTATGAACTGAGTCCGTCAAAGCTTCCTCCGATATCACAGCCTCCAAATCACCTGCTTGAGCTTCAACAGTGTCTTCCTCTCCTTCAGAGAACAGGACTGGATGGGCTCAGGTAACTCTTTGGGGACCTCCATATTCTCTTGCAGTAATCTTGAGGTTTGAAGTTTTCCTCTTGTACTGTCAGTCACTCCATAAAGACTTCATATCCCACTTCTGACACCATTTGTGGTAAGATGGTCAGTGCAGTGGCTTGCTGACAGCAAAAAAATGGCAAAACTCCAAATAGTCCAAGGGGAAAAAAACTTATATTTAGGTGCCAAGGCGAAATATCAGTTGAAAAATCAACATTAAACAAACAAAACAAAATAATAAAACAAAGAAAACTTCAAAGAAAAACTCAACACATATTTAACCACAAACAAGGGTTTAAACAAATTGTTGGCTACTGTTCCAACAAACACTCGTCCCCACTTCACCATTTCCTTGGTTCTTTTATACTCTTGGTTCCCGCCCTTCACATTCAAATGGACCAATCATAACACTCCATTTGTTATAGAACTATATTTTACACATCAAAGATTTTTCCATTTTACAAGTCACACCAATACAAGGTTTACATGGAACTAAAGGCATTATCCTTTATTAGATCACCAACACATAAACACACAACACATTATACTCCATGCATGCTTAATTGGTATTTCCTCCCCTTCAGGATGATATAAAACTGGCTTCCTGTTCGCCGGCCACTCTTTTTTAGGCCTTTACAGCAACGGTAAGACATTAACACACAAACATGTTTGATAGATTTACCTCTACATTGTATGCTTAGGATGCTAGCAGTTAGCACGAAATGTGCACTTTCCATGTGACTGCCTCTAAAGCAAAAACACAAAAATAAATGACTTACCAAACTCTCTTGTGTATTTATTTATCATGAGCTTTGTATGCTACATCACACAGTGCTTATGGGACTGGGAGTGCAATAATGTAGTGCTTATTGAACTGGGGGTGCAATAGTGCAGTGCTTATGGGACTGGAAGTGTGGAACAGCAAACTGCAACACTGAAAAGTGTTTACTGGTTTTTATTTAGAAACAAAAGTTTTTCAACAGTATTTGGATTGAGGCGATTTCTGTTTTTAGAAAAGACCCTTTCACAGGGCACAGCCAATGATGCTGGACAACATAAGAAGGTCAGTGCCAGCTTATATAAATTGGGATATATTGGAGCTTCTGTTTGTTCCAATATCCCAATGGATCCTCAGTCCTTGTAGGCTATCCCTAAGACAGTCTAGTCTTATAATAATAACAATAATAATAATAACAGCAATAATATATATATATATATATATATATATATATATATATATATATAATAACACTACTACTAATATAAGCTATATAATATAATTACGTATTATAGGTATTAGAACTAGATATATGCTAATTTACCCTAATGATCAACTGAACTGGGCTATGTATAATTTACTCTAATAATCTACTAAACTAAGTGTAATATATAATACAGGCTATGAAATATAATGATAACTATACTACAAACTCACTACAACCTCGCCACTACTCGCTACTACAACCAACACCTCCACATCAATGCAAACGTACTGCAAAACCCACAAGAGGCGCGAGTTTCGAACCATTTTTATCTGTAAGCGATACTCAGAATGAAGCAATGACGTATTCAACAGAAAACGAGGCCTCGTTTGTCATCGTCACGTGATTTTCACGGAAACGATACAAGCCTCGAATCGGGGCTTCAACTGGAACACCCCTTTTTGCTCGACACAAGCTCCGGAGCCTCGGTTCAGATGTCCCATCACTACCCATTAGTCTGTCTTTTTGCCTTGTTTACCCCCTCGTGGGTTTTGTTTTCTGTTTGTTAAATAAACCTGTTTTGTGTCCACCTGTGCCTGCAATTGGGTTCTGTCTTACCACATCCCTGACATAAAGGGGAGAATAATATATTTTTTAACTCAAAATATGTCACTAAACCACGACTCCTGACCCGAGGGACAAGGGGGCTGGGACAGGAAAGCCACCATTTTCATAGAATGACCCTCCTGGAAACAGACCAATCGGGGGAAAAGCATTCAATAGTGTCCAAGCTCAATGGGCTGGATGAGTCAGAAGAAACAATAACTGGCAGTGGGTTGTCTCTCGGGATGCTAACAGATCTACTTCTGCTCATCCGTATCTCTCCCAAATCTGCCCCACCACCTCGGGTGGAGTCTCCATTTCCAAGGTCTCAACACCTGTCTTGACAAGGTGTCTGCTCGCACATTCTGGACTCCAGGGATATAAGTCGTTCTGAACGACAGAAACTTCTCCTGGGCCCAGAAAAGAACCTGAGGCGCCTGTCTGCACAGAGGGCGTGACCTCAGATCCCCCTGATGATTTATATACAAGAACACTGTCGTATTGTCTGTCGTATTGTCACCAGAACATGACACCCTCTGAGAACTGAGAGGAAGTACCTGACATTGCGCCCCTAGTGTCAGGCATTTGTCCAGGAACCTAGGATTTACTGTATATATATTTTTCATGGGAACAAAGGTACCGGTGTCCTACCCTGATTATTCGAAATGGGATGCCAATCGGGGGAAAACCCCTTGCTTTTGTGCCACCATTCTAATGGGCTCATCTGCAGAAGACCAAAGGAAGTGATGTTGTGGCGCTTTTCCATTGCATAGTACCCCACGGTTTAGTTTAGTTTGGGTCGGGTCAGCTCACCTCACTTTGGTGTGGTTAGCTTTTCCATCGAGTTTGGTATCACTTTGGAGTGGGAGGCATAATAGGCGTGTTGTTGTATTTGCGCTGCATACTGCTGTGACATCATACAAGTGAGAGCGTCCTTGTACATTTCCATACATTTATTTCATTATTTATTACATCTATTTCTCAGTCCGCCACAAAATTAAAATTGGCCACCACAAATAGATGTTTGCACATCACGTTTATCACTAACGCTACCTCTGTCTCACATGACAGTTTCTGTTCAAACACCGCAGCGTCAGACGACGGCGCTTCGCTGAGCCTCATTTAAGTTACATTTAAGCATATAATGCTGACGTACTCGTCGCGAATGTTCCGCCACAAACTACAAGTTTGGAAAAAACTGTTATGGTGTTCCTGATTCTCAACCTGTGGATGTTTTTCATCGCTAAAAGGGAGTTTGGGAAGTTATAGCAGAGCACAGATGACAACAGGTTTGCTCGAAACAGCGCAAGCTAGCACAGGTAAAGCTAATCTACATTATAGTGATGAAGCTGTTGTGATGAATTTCTCAGACCAATCAGTGATCTACTGTGTTTTCGCGTCACGTTTGGTATCAGCTCAGGTTGCCTGGAACCCCAACCGAAGTGGTACGAAAAAAAGTATCGGGTACTACGTACTGCACCCAATGGAAAAGCTCCAAAAGTATCCTGACCCAAACTAAACCAAACCGTGGGGTACTATGCAATGGAAAAGCGCCATTGGATGCTGCTGCCATTAGACCCAATGCTCTATGAAAATATTTTACAGTGTAGACCTGACCTAGCTTCATCCTGGATACTGTTGCCAGGATCGATTGGAGTTGCATATGTGACAGGCATGCCTGTTTCAATAATGAGTCCGATATTACCCCCAGAAAAATGTATGGGATTTGGAAACACATTTATAGGATGGATTAAATTGTTAGAAATGAATCGGTTAGTTTGTAATGCATTAATTTAGTAAAGGATTTATTCCACTTGGTAAAAGAACCCGACAAGGTTTATCACATTCTCTATTGCTGTTCTGTCTTGCTTTGGAACCCTTAGCTGCTGCGATTAGGAATTTTTTTTTCCTGGTACAGTAGCAGGGGGAGAGGTAGTTAAACGTATGCTTTATACTGAATATATTTTATTATTTGCTTGTGACCCTGGTAGATCTGTACCCTGTCCCCTGTCCCCTTAGAATAACTGAAGCTTTTTCTAAGTTCTAAGTAATTAAAATGAGCTGTATGCCAAAATGTAATCATTTTTTTTACAATCTCTTCCATTACAAATATTGCTTCATTATTTTAAACAATTTGACAGAATATGTAAAACTTTTTTTTGGAATGGTAAACTCCCATGAATGCAAATTAATCAATTACAGAAACGTGTAAAGAAGGGTGGATTAGGCCTGCTTAATGTTCTGTTTTATTATTAAGCCTTTAATCTTAGACATCTGGCTTATTGGTCTCTTTCTTCTGAGCGGGCTCCTCCTTAGATTGAGCAGTCTGTCCTGCCAGTGATTTCATTGGTTCAGAGTTTGACCATTAAATTGGAGGGGGACATGAAGAAACATCCTGTTATTTCACACTTGCATACAGTATGGTTAAAGGTTTGTGTATGTCTGGCCTTACTTGAATGCTTTTGCTCAAGTGTATGGTTGAATCCTAAATTGCGTATTAATAAAGCTCCTTTTTTATGAAGGCAATGTCTCGGTGAAACCCGTGTCATGTTTTGTGTCTGTCCTGATTACGTCACCTGGACAATTCATTGATTCCTCATCCCACCTGCACATCATTAGTCTGTCTGTATTTATACCCCTGTTCGTGTTGTACTCACTTGCCAGATGATTGTCGCTGATGTCATGTTTGTTTTCAGTGTTTCGGTCATTGTTCTTACCTGCCCGTGTTGTTCCTCGTGTTTGATTTATTGTTATTTATATTAAATGTTACCCTTTTGTGTGAACCCTGCGTTTGTGTCCTTACTCGTGTTCCCGATCGTGACCGAATCATCCGGCCAGTGAAGGACGCAGCGGGTTCGAGAATCGGATCGATTCCAGAGATTACCCTGCTGGTAGAGTCGTCTGGGTCGGTTCCTGAGAGGTCCACCATTATGCTCGTTTTGGGGCTCGAGAACGGACGCCACGCTCGATTTTTCCCCGGGGTGGTCGCCACCGTGGAGGCGCCCCTTTCCTCGGGATGGTGGGAGTCGATCACCAGGACGACCAGATGCCCGTCGGTTTCCAGGAGGGTGGAGTCTTCGGAGTCGGTCTCTAAGATGGCCACTCCGGTTCTCCCGGCCGTGCCCCGGCTTCCTGCCCTGCCGGTTTCGCCCCGGTTTCCGCCGGCTCCGTCGTGGTCTCCAAACCCACCATCCCTCCCCTGGAGCCACCCTACCAGACTTCCTGTTTGTTTTGTTTTTGAGTGTCTGGTAGCCACTCGTTAAGGAGACGGTAATGTCACGGTGATATCCGTGTCATGTTTTGTGTCTGTCCTGATTACGTCACCTGGACAATTCATTGATTCCTCATCCCACCTGCACATCATTAGTCTGTCTGTATTTATACCCCTGTTCGTGTTGTACTCACTTGCCGGATGATTGTCGCTGATGTCATGTTTGTTTCCAGTGTTTCAGTCATTGTTCTTACCTGCCCGTGTTGTTCCTCGTGTTTGATTTATTGTTATTTATATTAAATGTTACCCTTTCGTGTGAACCCTGCGTTTGTGTCCTGACTCGTGTTCCCGATCGTGACAGGCAGTGGATTAAGGGTGGTTGTTTTAAGTGACCTTTATGAAAATGGTAGCCTAAAGACATTCGACCACCTACAACAGCAGTATGATCTATCTAGATCTAAATTTTCAAAAACACAATTTTCTAAATGATTTCCACATATGGGAAGGGACATGAAGTATCAGTCTATTATTCCTGGCTGATTCAAAGTTTGGGTAATGGAACTCTAATAGCTTTGAAAATTTGAGAAAGAGGACTGAAGGTAACATGATGGATACGTGATGAGAATGAATGGTATAGATTTTGATGATTGTTAAACAGCTTCAAGGGATGCAAGAACTCATAGGGGTGGTTTCCTGGAAAGGGGTTTAGATTAATCCAGGACTAGGCCTTAGTTATTTTAGGACATTTAAGAAGTTTTTACAAATAAACCTTACAAAAAACAATTCTGGTGTGCATCTTGAGACAAAACAATGACACTAATAGGTGTTAAAATATGTCAGTACATGGTGTTTTTAAATTAAAGCAGCTCAAACTTGCATTTTAGTCTGGGACTAAGATAAACCCTGTCCGGGAAACCACCCCATACAGTTTAAGATATTGCGCCATTTCTACCGGACACCCTTCAGACTGTTTAGGCTTGAATTAAAAGATACACCATATTGCTGGATGTGTGGAGGTGGTTTTGTACAAAAATTCAACATTTCTGGAAGAGAGTTCATGAATAAATTTGTATGGTTGTGAAAATAAATATCTTATTCTGTCCACAATTGTTTATATTAGGTGGATGGTCAGACAATGAAATTAAAGATAAACATATAATATATATAAATATATATTTTTTTTTATTGGAGGGGGGTTCTGTTGAGTATTTTTATCATTGTGTCATCAATGCCCTCTTTGTAGTATTGAATGATATAGCCAAGTTGTGAATTCAAACAGTGGGACTTGAGAGGGAGTTGTCACTGGGGGAAAATAATGTTGATTCTGTACAGATGGTTTGTATATTCTGGAAAGTATTGGAGAATGAATAAAATTGGTAATCAGTAAAGGGTTCATTTTGATGGCAGAGGCAAGAGGTTTGACAGCAATTGCAAAGAGCAACAGCGAAAAAGAACACCCTGTCTGGTGCCGTTCTATATATATTTTTCAGTTCTATATAGTTAGAACTGAAATTACCTGTTAAAGTTGGTGAGAACTGAAGCCCTTGGATGGGCATATAACAACATCACCCAGGAGGCAAAAGTACCCACATCACATTCTCTGATTACACCTAAAATGTAGTCCCAAACACATTTTGTTTCCAATAAAAAAACTGCCACGCTATAACTTAAGGTTCAACATTGGTATATACAATAAGATATAAGGAATAAAAACAAATTGGTCAGGGTGGATAATTTTCCCAATGCTGTTATTTCATCTATTAGCCAGGATCTTCACTTCAGGGGCCCGTTCTTCGTACGTCGCTTAATACATCCGAGATCAAATGAGACATCTGAGATATTTAGATCTCACTAATTATGATCTCGCTTATTTGGTTCTTTGAACACCACTGCTGTTGATGATTAGTATGGCAGGATTGAATTATTTGAGATCACTGCGCTTTCGTGCACTGCAAGAAAAGGCAAAACATATCGACAATAGAAACACTGATCGGCAACGCTGTGATTGGCCAGTTGTTACAATGGCCAAGAACACGCCCATTTTTTAACCCCTGCAGGCTGAGAGCTACTGATGAAAGGTTGTGAACTTTTTATGACAATGAAATAAAAAACCCAGTTAAAGCTACTTTTGTACATAAATCACCAAAAATAATGTAACATTTTCTGTAAAAATATAATCTTGATATCTTTACTATGCTTGTCAAAGATTGAAATAAAGGATTGTAATTAAAATTTGATGTTCCTAAAGTACTTTAAATCTCTTTTAAAAACAGTTAAATGCTGTTTTATCTGTTTGAAACAGCAACATAAAAAGCAGAATAAAAACAGGTGGTGGTCCTCCATCTTCATGTGATGTGCGGGCAGGAGTGATGTCTCTAAACTGGGTGATTGTGCAGATCATCTCTGGAGCAGTTGCTCTTTCTTAAACCCACAGCCAATGCAACAATTTATAAATACAATTTTAATTGTAGTTTATTATAAGATAGTGTTTTCCTCTATTTTGTGCAGTTGTAGATAATACACCAACACTTTTAGCAGTTTCCAAGAATGTGGTAAATAAAGTATGATGTGCAGTAAGGGAATAGTAATGTTATTCTACATCAAAAGATTATAAAATGCAATCGTTTCTGATAGCAATGCACTTGACAAAGAAATCCTCTCAGATGGTAGTCCTTTAGAGAAACTATATGCAAGTGGTTAAATAAGTTTATTTCAATTGCATTATTCTTAACTGATTTCTGACTATATTATCAGTATTCCACGTTAACTGAAAGTCCTGCATCTGCTGAGTCTGCACAGAAAAGTGTAGTAAAGAAGATAAAGATATGTGAAAATATGTGCAAAAAACTCATTTTGTTATTTTGGTCATTTTTGTCAAAGAACAGGGACAGGGGGTAACATATTTGTAGACAACGTTTTAAAGATAGAACAGATAGAAATTACTAAACGAAAACCCTTTCATGCATGACTTTGTAAGCTACTTGACAATCTAAAGAAAAAACTAAAATAGGAGATTAGTTTATTCAAATGAAAATGATTTCACACTGAGTAATAGTCTTTATTGTACATAACATCTATTAGTGCTGGGTATGATTAATTCAAACAAATTTAAAATGAATGTGATCAGCATGTTTGTCTTGTCATTCGTTTAAGAATAATAATCAAACACCTGTTACACAAAAACAAGTCGCACAGAAAAAAACAAGTACAGAAAAAATATATTTGTTATATTATATATTTTTTAAACAACATCGCTAAAAGATTTAATTAATATATCTGTTAGAATCTAATTCTAAGCAGGTCTAGAGGTATGAAAGTTTCTTTAGTTTTCTGCACTGAGGTAGTTTGATGAGGTCTGAGATGAGCAGCAGAGAAATCTGATATATATCAGGGGACCATGAAAGACACTGACACCGAGATGCAGTTCAAACATAGACCAAAGTTTATTAGACATCCTCCACATTATATAGGATACAGAAAGGAAATGCTAGTCACCTGGGGACCATTAGTCATAATCTTGTGATCAACACGTTGAGCAAATCCGTCGAGACAAACAATCGCATGATATCAATTAACCCTGCAGGCGTGCACTTCTAGCAAACAACCTAGACAGTTTTATGTTCTACCTACGTGCAAGGAAGTGGTGCTTAAAACAGAGAAGTTGGGTCTGGAACATGTCCCCAGCTTGCCCTACTTGACCCAACCACAATCAACCTGCAGCAAAGCTAGAGGATATGTTGTAATACCTCCCAACATAGTAAGTGCAAGCTCATCAGTCATGAAGAGGAAATTTGAATGAACCAGCTCAGAGCTAAACAGCATATGTTAAACAATTATGTGAACACGGCATAAGCAGACATAACATGTTGCATTACGATATACATTTGAAACCTAAGGCACAGGATAAAGTTGTTATGGGAACCATACCATAGGAAAGAACACCACTTAAAAGAAGGCTGCTCATATGCATACAAGCATAAATTTCATAGAAAGCAGGATATACATGAATATGCTGGGTTTAGATTATAAAGTAAATAGTGGGGGTGGGAAGGGGCATCTTTAGATTCTCACAATATCCTTTTTTATTATGTGTTGAATTTGAAAAGCTCTTTATATTAATCATGCATCTTACGCAGATTGCGCTCGTATAATTGAGAATACGCGACTACGTCAGACTTTCCGTATCACATCCGCTTAAAAAGGTACAAACTAATCTTGTTTACATGAAATAAGCCTGCTTACGGTTTGAGCTTACGGACCTGTTGCTATGACAGCAAGTTTAGAATGAGCTTCGAAGAACCAAATAATCCAAGATCATGCCAAATCATCAACAATCAAATTCAGCTAACTGAGTTAGCGACGTACGAAGACCGGGCCCCAGAAGAGCAATGGATCGATATTGTATTATGTTTTCTGTTTAAGATGGCCACTAGATGGCAGTACAATGCAGCAGTACACTTAAGTTACAGCCTTGCAGCGCCCCACATTTCAGGCCACACAATCCAGGCCCACAATCTTAGGCCAGAAAAGAATAGTTTACTTTTAGTACCATTTTAGTACTGATTTCAGAAAAAAATATTTAGTGTTTTCTTGAAATTAAAAACAAAATGTAAAGGGCTCTCTGGAACTTTCCAGCTGTTCCACAAGCCCCTAAACACATTTCACATTTACATTTAGCAGACGCTTTCATCTAAAGCAAGGTAAGGAAGATAGCAAAGTGAACTAGAAAATGCACTTCCAGAGGAACCGCAAAAGTGTGCTTGCTCTGGTGCGGTCACTAACTTGATTTGTGAAATGTAAAATTTTAAAATGTTTTTTATCTTGTGCATTATCACATTGGAGTCCCAAGTTCATGTTCAAAGTTTGGTTTCAATTAGAGATGCTCCGATCGCCGATCAGTGCCGATCACAGAATGGAAGTGGAATGAATCTTTTATCTATAATCTAGCAGAGTTTGCACTATTTGTAGAAATGAAACTAACTATAAATTAGGTATATTATTGTTTTAATAGAGAATCAAATAAATAAGCACAACAAATATTTCTTCTTCCAAAGAGAAATGTGCCTTTAAAAAGGGTTATGTCTGTTAAAAGTAATTAAAACAAAACACTTCACAGTCTTTTCTTTACTGTATGAACTAAATATACACGCATTCGTATGAAGTACAACAGTTCTTCACTGATGAATGAACAGAGAGTAATTTTATTGAGAGATGAATTAGGATACTGTAGCTTTAAGACGTGAGAGAGGTCACTCCGTTCACATGCACTGATGACTTCTGTGTATGCGTGCGGCGGGTGTCCGCAAACAAGAGCAGCTGTGAGGAAAATGGACGTTTTTAACCTTCAAAACTTTAAAACGAATGCAAATAAACTTTCGGCATGAGGATGCAATTGTCCGTGATCGATATGTGCTGTATACGCTGTTTGATAGGGATGTGAAGACGCATCGCGCTGAGGACCGGAGCACGTCCTCATAGAAAATACGCATATCTCTGTAAAGGCAGAGAGAGAAATCCAGATCTGCACGTCACACATGAGCAACGGGTTACAAAATGCTCGCACTGTGTAAAATGGTCTCTAATTGCAGCCGCATCAGGAACGTTATGACAAAAGTAAACAAAAAGATCGGCTCATGAGATCGGCAATTTTAGCGAGTGCCGATCACGTCATTTAATGCCGTTATCGAACGATTACGATCGGTGGCCGATCGATCGGAGCATCCCTAGTTTCAATACATGAAAGCATCAATATCAGAGAAAGCTCTTATATACACTGACATGTAACATGTTTACTTAAAACATAAGCATTGGACTCTGACATAACACTAGTTCGTGTCCATTGAAACCCGTCATTACTCCCGCTTATGATTAAATGACAGGAGAGGGACTCATCCACAGACTATACCCTCAGTAATCTGAAGAGAAGCGGTCAAAAATGGACAAAAAGAGACGGATTTAAATACCAGGTGTAAACGTGATGTGTCTCTCTCGTCCACTTGTGATCCGATCGATGAAAACGCATCTTAATACCAAGTGTAACAGCCCCTGGGATATTTTTCCTCGCGTTGATGAAAAATGAGTGTCTAAGCTACGTTTATGGTTGCTTGTTGTATGTGATTTTAAGCGGGCATATGATGAAAATCAGACTTTTTCCATGTTTAACATAAATCTGTGTGCTTTGACGGATCACAGGCAAAGGACATTGCAAATTGTTCATTTTTTTCATTGCTTTTGCTTTGTACCTACTGGAAGCCATGTTAACCTTGGCATGACACGGCCGGGCCACTGTACGAGTTAAAACGCGTTCCGAATGGGGGGGGGGCTGGAAAGTAATATTCAGTTGGTTGTCATATAGAATTTTACCGCTAGATGGGAGTAGATCCTACACAGTGGAACTTTAAGATAATCTTAAAAACATGAGACTTAAAGGTGCAGTGTGTAAATTTTAGCGGCATCTAATGGTGAGGTTCCAAATTGCAACCAAAAGCTCAGTTCACAGCTCACCCCTTGCTTTTGAAATGCATAGAGAAGCTACAGTAGCAACCACCAGACAAACATGTCATGATTGGAGACAACGTAATAAAAAAGTTTGTCCATTAAGAGCTTCTGTAGAAACATGATGGCACAAAATGGCGACTTCCGTGTAAGGGGACCCTCTGTGTATGTTGATAAAAACGTCTCATTCTAAAGTAATAAAAACATAACGGTTAATTATGAAAGGTGTTTATACACCCCTGATAATATAGTTCTGTATATTATTTTGCATTTCTGTCAAGAGATCCTTCTAAAAATTACACACTGCACCTTTAATGTAGGCCAGAGTTCACGTCACCAAAAGCAGCAGATATAAGCTGCATTTCATTGATCATAAGCTCATTTTTAAAATAAGCGATAGGAAAGAGCGACAGCAGCACTGATAGCCTAATATCATTTCATTTCTTTACTATTTATGAATATGATTGTGTGTTGAGCGTCTACAACAGGGCTATTCAATTAGTTTGTCATGAGGGCCAGAGATATATCAGTGATGATGACTACATATACATTTAAACATACTCATGTTGTATTTTGAAACTGCATAACAACAAAATCAGTGCATTGTACAATATACTTTTTCTACAAACATGTATTTTCAAACTGCATACAACAAAACTTGTGCATTGTAATATGACCAAGTAGGCTTTATCTACATCCAGACATGTTCGTATTTTGTATTTTAAATAGGGCTGCACGATAAATCGCATGCGATACCACGCGCATCACGTCAGTAATGCCGGTTCCTTGATTAGTATTAAATCGCCATCAGCTGTTTTCAGATGGCGCGACATTAACTGCACAGAGCCGTAGTTCCCTGACAATTTGGGCCATATCGCATACATATCGCAGGCGATACGTCCGCGATAATTAATGCGAAATTGCCCCGATTGTCAGGGAACTACGGCTCTGTGCAGTTAAAGCTGCTCCATCTGAAAACAGCTGATGGCGATTTAATAATAATCAAGGAACCGGCATTACTGACGTGATGCGTGTGACAAACACATGCGATTTATCGTTCAGCCCTAATTTTAAAACTGCATAACAACATAAGTGCATTGTAAGATACCCGAGTAAGCTTTATTCTACATTTAAAGGGGTAAATAAGAGCCATATCACACTCATTGAGAATGTAACTTATTTACTCACTTAAGTACACATAACCAAAAGTTTATAATATGGAACATAACATTGTTTTATGCAGTTTTTTGTCAATGCTAATTATTTCACGACCTCTATTTAAACTACAACCGCCATCTTAATAACTGGCAAACATAAGGCTACCTTCTAATAAGAGAAATTACACACTTAGATTTCGTCAGGGCAGTAAAATCAGGAGTATGTTTGTCAGCGCGATACGCATACAGTGGTGCAGGTGCTGGGCTGTGAGCGATGGGCGACTAACTGTTACTCGTTTTAATTGCATTCTTGTGTGAGAACGATGACTCTCATAATATTTGAGCCTTTGTCTGCTTTGAACTTCGGAGAAACGCCAGGATCTTTTATCTAGTTCACAAAAATCTTTTCCTTTATTAAGACATCTAATGTCATTGTGATCATTGAGCCGACATATCAGACAACAACTGTCGGAAGAGGAGTTGTTGTAAGCTGGAAATACAATAAATAAAGTTAAAACAGCCATAGAGTCCGTGTTCTCTTAACTCACCACTGTCAGTCTTCGCATCTTGACGCGGGCAGACCAAAGCGCGAATACACGTGAAGGGGTGACTCGCGCTCTGCATCTCATGCAACATATGCAGACGCATCAAGATTGCGACCCTGTCCTCTTGCTTTCCATGTGAAATCAATGCTTCGCTGAGTGATTGACAGCATAATGATTGACAGCATAATGCAATCGATCGTGTTCCCGTTAGTTAAGCATACGATTTAGATATATATCTTATCTGAAGATTATGTAAATATACACAGTCTTCTAGCTGTGGCAAGCTGTGTTTTAATGTGTCATACATTTCTCAAAGTCATGACTGTTTAAATACACTTGGCATAACATGCATGATTTAAGGTAAAGTGACACTTTTTGCGTCAATTCACAATCATTTAAACCATGCAGCTGTTATAGAGCCGATGCCAAACGATCACTGCTACGCGAGGACGCGAAACTGACGTCTTTACAAACTAATACGTTTACAATGTATTACATTGATGAAAAAGGGAATTAAACTTGTCGTGCCCTATATCACTGAAATAAAAGAAAGGGATTAAAATATGTCTGAATCATATAATTCCTACCTGTATGTGAAAATGCACGTTCTCCAGAGAGCTCGCGTTGATTCAAGCATTCAGAATATAAAATCCATTTGCAGTTTTGCGTCCGAAACCACATACTGTATAGTGAATAAGATGAAGTTTACGATTCTAAAAATATGTATCCAGGAATCTGTCCATATACGATACGAAGATTGGGTGGCAGCCGAGGTTACTGAGTCCTCCGTGGGCTCGCAGCAGAGTCTGAGGCTGCCGCCTCTTCTCCGGGCTTCTCTGCTTTCTCTTCCTCAGCTCTTCGCTGTATTGTGGTTCTTAAAGGAACACCCGATTCTCTCAACAGCTCTTCTAAATTCCATTTTGCCATTTTAACCTTAAAACTACATCCCGCCATTGTTATTCAAACTTTTCCACGGAGCAATAGCCTGTTAGCTTAGCTTCTAAAGATGGCTGCCGCTATCTTTACATTCTGTCTAAAAAACACGTTTGAACGTAAAGGCTGCCCTCTACTGGTAAAGGCTAATGACATTTTTATTTTTACACAGGTTTTAATTGGACATTTTAAAGTGAAAATAACATAATATAGACATGTTACTGCAATGTTTTTTTATCTTGGGCATCTTCACATTGGAGTAAAGAGTTCATATAAAAATTTTGGTTAATAAATGTTACAGACATATTAAGATTTGAACTACTTCCTGTTTTGGCGGCGTTGACGCACATTTAGTTTGGGCTGTGGCGCGCAAACGCTTCCGAAAATCAAAAATCCTTCTAGTAACTTTTGTGAGGCTCGGTCCAAGGATCGCGTACGTGGAATTTCATGAAGTTTGGACAAAATTTGTGACCTGTGAAACGTTTTTAAGGTTTTGTGTTCTCTCCAATATGGCGGCCGAACGACATGGATCTGTGACTTCATCCTCTCAAGCAACTTACATCGGTACTGCTCGAACATTTTAAAGTTTGAACGGTGTCTCTGCGTCAAACGGTCTGGTCGCTAGAGCTGACACAAAAAATCTACCCGGAAATAATAATAATAAGAAGAAGAAGAAGAATAAGAATAATAAAACTTAAGAAGAACAACAAGTGTGCTTTTGCAAGCACACTTAATTATCAGAAGGCAGCAATAATATCAGAGGCCACCAGGTAAAGATTGCTGGCCTTACGCTGCCTGCACTCACAGTAGCCCCACTCGCATAATTTGTGGGTTGTAGATGTCCCCTGAAATCTGATTGGTTGATTGAAATGTAATGTTGATTGAAACATAATGTTGCCCTGAGGACATCAATCGCTTGGCAAAATCAGGAGAGCCGTATGGCTCGTCCCGACCACTTATTGGAAGAATTCTTGCATTAAGGACCATTAACATCCTAAACGCATATAAAACGCAGGATGAGACGCTTTTTCTGCTTTTTAAAGCGCTCATGAACACGAGTTTTGTTTCAGATGCGTCTATTTTGAGTGTGCTTGCCATGCGTCTAGATCTAAAATAAACTTGAGCATGACTAGATATAAACGGCTAGAAAAAAGATCTACTAATCTTTTTTTAAATCTAAGTCATAGATGTAACAATGAATTGTCTATAAAAAGTCATTATTCATAGTCTATTGGAAAAGTAACAAAAAACTATTTGATGCAAAACTTGGTTTACTTGATAAAGGTAAGTTTCATATAAATGTGATGTTTTCTCAATTTCCCCTGCATATTTGATAAATCTTGCTTATGTATTGAATATCAGGGGTTTCCAAACTTTTTTCACCCAACAGTAATCTCAAGACCCAGCATTTTTTCGAAATAGAAATATAGGGGAAGACACAAACACATTTGTTGCCTTTCAGTAGTTTTTGAATAAGTTTAATTGAATAATATTAAAATAGCTTAAGTTGCATGGTTATGGCAAAAATCATAATTGTTTAGGCTACTGTTTTTGCACTGAATTGAAAATGATATATTTGAAAAATACATTGAATTGTAAAGCTACAGTTCACTATTACAGACATATGTAGGTTACTGAGGATTTAATGATATTATTTTAATACAGTCAGTCATGAACTAAAGTGGGCTGGTATAAGGCATGAAACTTCAGGCCTGAAAATGAGTCCCACTCCGGCCCTGAGTAATACGTAAAAAACACAAGTCACAAATGGACACCAGGTGGTTGGTTATATGGATGGTTATATGTACATATAGATTCATTGTTTGGTTGAAATTATTGCTCGGGACAAGTCATTGTTTCCTTGGTATTGGTAGGGACATGTCCCTGGCCTCCCTATCCAAATCAACGCCTTTGCATCCAGTGATCAAACGCTGAGCGCTGCTCCATTTTGCATCTTGTCTCATCTCTCCTGTGCGTTTCCACATCCCTCCCCCTCTCTCTCGGAAAAAACTTGAACAATCACAAATGTATATAAGCGATAGGTAAATTTATTATGAAAAATGTAAAACAAAATAGGAGATTTACAAAATTGATCTTTGGAATCTGATTACGTAATCCAGATTACATGTAATCCTTTACTACCCAGCTCTGTGTACACCAACTACGAGCATATATTTTAAAGAAAAGAGTTGTAGTTGGAAATTGCAGTAAATGAGGACTGTACGTTATTATATTCATTTTCATACAGATGCAATCCCATGGATAAAAAAAGACAACAGCTCAGCTAAAAATGAAATTAGGCATAATACTTGGGCATAAAAGGCTATGAACTTTACAAATGATTGTCATGAATAAAACAGAAATATACCAAGCTGGTATTCGAACTCAGATACCACTGTGCACAGCACTACACACTAGACCCAGGGGTGTAACTATCTGTAAGGGAAAGCGGTGCTTACGGGCCCCGACCAATCAGCGGCCAGCCCGAATGGGAAATTTTGATTGACAGTAGGGGGCCCCTATTTTATTTTCCTTCAGTACTACGTCTGGGATTTCGGTCTATTCTAGCTTTTAAAGAAATCATATTTTTGTAGGACCAATCAGCGAACAGAGGGAGTGGCAGAGAACGATGACGTTGAGCGTCTGAGTTGTAGTTCAGTAATGGCAGCGGAGAAAGACGTGAGAAAAGCTATTCAGTCAGTTGTTGCAAAACTGCCGAATATACAGAAGTTAAAGCCGGAGCAAGAACAATGTTTGCTAAGTTTTATCCTGAGTGACTCTGGGCAGATCCAATAGAGTTGAACTTTAACAGAGAACCCGCCTACACGGAAGTTAACTTTCTCAATGGAGAGAGGCCAGACTCTCTGTACAAATGAAATGTACGAGAACCGCATATTCATTACTATCCGCTGTTCCAGGGTTTTCTCACAGGTTTTCAGTGAATATGTTTACATGCACAGAATAAGCGTTTTCATGCGTTTACATGCATATCTGTCTTAAGCTATATTGTTTTATCTCTTTTCGTGTCTCCGGAACCTGTAAATATAACTCTGCCAACTGCTTTAGAGACTTTATGCGTTACTTTGCTCTTACTTCCACGTCTGACGTTTATCTTTCACATGCGGAGACATGCGCACATGGACAAAACCGTGAGAAAGCCAGTTAAAGGCCAATTCACACAGCACAGACAAATGCCAACAGACACCAACAGACAAGTTGGCAGTTGGATTTAGAATTTTATGAAAACTAACTGTCATGTTCACACTGCACCAACAGACACAGACAAACTGAGTCAGACAGATTGAAGTCTTGATTTGTAAAAATGGATGATCCTATAACCACTATCAAAATGTTACTGTTACTTATGTCTTTGCGTGTCATTCTTCGCTTGAAAAGACGGCAAGTTAAACGAAAGAGGCTTTGGGTAAAGCCATGGTTGCTGCGACGGGATAGACAGGGTGCCTACTCGAATTTATGTAGAGAACTGCAGCCGGAAGATTTACAAAGCTTTCATAATTTTGCTCGGGTGGTCCCTAATCAATTTAAACATCTACTTCAGCTGGTGACACCAATAATTAAAAGGCAAAATACTAATTTCAGAGAGTCCATTTCACCAGGTGAAAGCCTAATGATAACTCTTCGCTTCTTAGCAACAGGTAAGTTGTAATAGTTTATATTTCATCTTCCAGCAGTTTAAGTAATTTCAAGTGTTGATAGATAGGTTAATTAGACAAGATATAGATTGAAGTGTTCAATGTTGTAATTCTATACATTTGTTTTTATTATTCACAGGGGAATCATTTCGTAGCCTGCACTACACTTTTCGCATCGGATGCTCAACTTTAAGCGAGCTTATTCCTGAAACATGTAGAGCTATCTATCAGGTTCTCAAAGAAAAGCATCTTAAGGTAGGCATTCTAATCCTGAGCACTTTTTATTTTATATGTCAGTATATAATTACCTTATTGCAAAAGGTATCCAATTTTTTTTATTTAATTGAAGAAAGCAAATCATTATGGGAGGGGCAGTGGTGCTGAACAAAGCCAATACTGTAAGCACTACAGTATCCCACGAAAATGAGTACACCCCTTTACATTTCAGCAACCATTTTAGTATTATCTTCTCAAGGGACAATACTAAAGAAATGAAATTTTGATAATTTTAGAGTAGTAAATGTGCTGCTTGTATACCAGTATAGATTTATACATCTATTTACACATATACATGTATTATCACGTAGGGTCTACTCTAGTTTTGTTAGCTATTTTGACAATAATGGCTGTATGTGAAGTTATTTTCAGAGAACAGTAAATCTACACTGCTACAAACAGCACATTGACTACTCTAAAATATATCCACATTTCATTTCTATAGTATTGTCCCTTAAGAAGATATACTAAAATGGTTGCTGAAATGTGAATGGGTGTACTCATTTTCGTGAGATATTGTATATAGTTTAATGACAGGGTCAGTGTAACCTAGGGGTGGAACAATACATGTATTCGTTTCGAACCGAATCGGTACGGGGGGCACGGTTCGGTGCATGAATTTAAACGGAGAATACATGGTATGAAAATAAAAAAACTTGCGTGCAAAATAATTAATGTAAAGCGGAACTACTGTTAGATACGCGGGTTCTTTATGGACAGCTAATCTGTTGCCCCGCTTTAGCTCTGAAGCTCTGATTGGCGCCGATGCAGCCGAGCTCCGCCTATGTATGCGCTCTATCAGAGCCCGTCTACATTCTCTGGCACTCTGCATTGTTTTGTCACATCGACGCCGGTCCAGTCAGTTAGTGAGCAGCCGACAGCGAGTATGGCAAGTGGTGGTGTTCCACAAGAGTTAGACGCTCCGCCAGCCTCTTTAAGATCACAAGTTTGGCAAAACTTCAGTTTTCCAGTCAGTTACAGTAGTACAGGCGAGAGAGTGGTGGAAAAGACGAGGACTTTGCGTCGGCGTTGTTAGGTATGTGATACATCTAATCAGGGCTCTCAAGTCGCATTTCAGTCAGTTCAAACGCCACACTATGTATTTCTCACGCTGAGAAGTAGGAGATAAATTGTCCTGCTATATACAACAGGCATACGCAGGGCAGTTCTGTCGAGTTCAGCTGCTTTCAGTTTTTTAAGCGTGCTCAACTTTACGCAGGGCCATCAGCATCAGAGTACCGCGAGAAATCTTGCGGAGGAGGCTGATTTCAAATCGCTCTCGCGTTACTCTGACGTCATCCACTTGTCGTTTCTTGCAGCGCCTCGTGAAGTCGTACACACCTATTAATTCATCCTACAAGCCTATTTTTTTGTTCTTTAGTACATTAATATGAAATAAGGCCAAAATGTAATTTTAAAATGTATTTAGGTAACACTTGTAATACATTTGAACCCATATTTGTATGAAAGATGACTACAAGATTACTTAAAGAGGTATACATTTTTGAAATACGAGATAGTATGTTTAATGCATTTCAGTTCATATTCATGACATCTGAAAATAACACTGATAAGGACTATGTTTTTAAGATTAGCTTAAGTACTAAAAAAATGCCTTCTTCATTTTTGTTTTGCTTTTCCCTCCATTGTACCGAAAGTGAATCGAACCGTGGCACCTGAACCAAGGTACGAACCGAACCGGGACTTCTGTGTACCGTTCCACCCCTAGTGTAACCTTTACAAAATTTACCTTGGTATTACTGCAAATAAAACCAAAAAGTAGTGTAGTGAAACATGGTAACCACAAAGCAATCATAATTTGTTACAAAAGAAAATATTTAACAATAGTCTGTATTATAAATCTGTCATTATACAAATCACAGTCAAAACGCAAAAAAAACACATGGCTGTACTATAGATCTATTTAAACCATGGTTTATTTAGTATCCTAAGGGTAAACATTGAAAAGAAATTAATGCAATAACTGATTGTTGTTCACTACATCGAGAGCTGCTTATAAAGACTTGATAAGAAAGAAATGTGCTTCCTTTTTCAAATGCTGTTATCAAATGGTAGATTCTAATAAAATATAACAGTTTCTGTACAGGTTTGGGAGGAAACAAAAAATATTTTTGGGAATGAGACAAGAATAAAAACAACAATTTGAATTGAAGTGATTCTTTATTGAATTGCATCAGTCAATTGTTATTTTACATTCTTACACTAAAACTAAAATAAAACAATGGAACAGGATAAACTTGGAAAATACATACATGTGTAACTATTGGCAAATACAGTCAAATCAAAATATACAGAACAAACAAATTTAGACCTGAACCTGCACCCATAAAAAAAATAAATTAAGATGCAATTTAGTTGTTTGTGTATTACAGTGGATGTAAATATGTAGGTGCATATTGGCTTGATGAAGGACGAGGGGAACACAGTATCTGATGATTTTGAAATTGTATATATTGTAGGTGGTGTGGATCGTCAATTGCTCTTAACTGTTGCTCCATAAACTGACAAAAGGCATGTATGCTGTCATTCTTGGGTGGCTGCAGATTGTGTTGGTGATTCTCTGTCAGCACTTTTAGAGTTTCATTTATTGCCCCAAGAATGACAAGGTCTTGAGCCTGAGCAGGGTCAGGTTGTCTTTTACGGCATTTTTTTTGTAGTCTACTAGGTGGGATGGCTTCCTCTTCTTCTTCCTCCTCCTCTTCCTTGTCTTGTTCTTCATCTTCTTTATCCTCTACTCTATCCTCACCTCTGTCTTCACTTTCACCCTCCTCAGTTGAAGTAGTAGTTGAAGAGTCCTGTAAAATATTTTTTTAAATGATTCATTTGTGGTTTATTTACAAATGCACTATTCTCTTTTCCAGTGCCCTACAACAGCAGATGAGTGGATAAAAGTGTCTGAAGGATTCCAAACCACTGCAAAATTTCCCAATTGCCTAGGGGCTTTGGATGGCAAACACATACGGATTAGACCCCCACCTCAATGCGGAGCACAGTTCTTCAATTATAAACACTTTAATTCAATTGTTATGATGGCTTTGGTTGACAGCAATTATAGATTTCTTTATGTTGATGTAGGGTGTAATGGAAGGGTGTCTGATGGTGGAGTTTTCAGAGGGACAACACTACAAGAGTCTTTAGAGCAGAGAACTGCAAACATTCCCCAATCCACCCCATTGCCAGGGACAGACATTACAATGCCTTTTTTTGTTGTGGCAGATGAAGCTTTTCCTCTAAAACCTTACTTAATGAAGCCTTTTGCCAGGAGGGGGCTTTCAAGAGAGCAGAGAGTCTTCAACTACCGGCTATCACGTGCCCGCCGTATTGTTGAAAACACCTTTGGCATCTTTGCTAACAGATTTAGTTTTTTTTTAACCACGATTAACCTACAACCAAATGTTGTGGAAGATATTGTTCTTGCATCTTGTGCCCTTCACAACTATTTACGTGACGAATGCGTCGACGCTTATATGTGTGAAATACCTGATCAGGATGGGCAAGAAACATGGAGGCAAGATCCTACCATGCAACAGGCAGCACTGCCAAGGTCCACAAATGCAAGTAATGAAGCCAAATTATACAGAGAAAGGCTGATGGAGTACTTTAATTCAGAGGCAGGAGCTGTTCCTTGGCAATGGGATAGAATATAGTGGCACAATTTCTGTGTCAATCAATACCCAGATAATGTATATAAGTTAAAATGATAGTGAACAAATGATAACAGTAAAAAATATATAGATTCAGACTATACATTCTTTATGGTTCTTTTAAAACTTTTTTTTATAGAGGTTGAGGTGACCTATTAATGGCCTTGAGCTAAACTGTACACATTTCTCAGTCCCCATATCCAATTAAACATACTGTACTGTACAGTACTGTATTGAATAAACTTACATTGTGAACATCAAGGTTTGATGTCGAGGGTCTCTTTCTCATGTGCAGCTCTAAAAACTTAAGTCTCCTCAGGAACCACTGTGGGATTTGATTTTGTTTTATTAATCGTGCTGTTTATAATCTTAATTAATGTGTATTGTTACAACAATGATTTCTGTGCTGAGTACAAGAAAGTTGTCTGTGTGGTTTCGGTTGGGGGAGAGCAAATGCTGAGGAATGTACATCTGGAAATGATCAAGATAAAAGAGACCTGAGGGGGAAAAGCAAACAGACAACCATGTATTAACTAATGCTTTAATATTCACAGGATAAAATATGCAATTTATTTCTTACTTAATCAGTATTAATCATTGAATTATTGAATTATTAATTGATTTAATAAAGATATGATGTTGTCTTTGATAAATGTGTATTAACCAATAAAATGAAGGTTGCATACAGAATAACCTAATGGGGGGATGGCAGCTCAACCTTGAAGAACAGAATCTCCTGTGCTTGTTCTTTGTGTGTGTGTGTATTCTTCCCTAACAGATGGTTTTTTAATAATGATTAAAGTGTTTGCTTAGAAGTAGTATTGCAGTAAAAGATTTAATATGTGTTTATCTATCTAAAGAAGTTAATGTGTGCCTTATTCATATAACCAATTTTACGAATAATGAAATGATGTCACCATATTGAAATGTGTTTTACATAATAATCACTTTCATCTTACAGCTTATGTTTTTATGAATAAATGAATGTTTCATTAATGATTTGTTTTTAAGAAAGCATTATAATATGCTATGTGAAGTCAATCATATGTGAAGTGGAAAAGTACTGGGGTGGGAGTGACAAACTGCAGGACTCTCAAAGTTATGTGGAGAGCAGTTTGTTTTTCCTTTGTCTGTGTGTCTATCTTCTCCTGCAGGCTAAAACTGGGTGTGGTGATGGAGTCAGATTGACGAGGGGAACGGCCTTTGTGGGTGGAGATTCTAAGAAGAAGATCGACATCACATACTTTATAAATAACTGTTTTCCCCAAATGCTGGTTGTTAGTCGATTGCCTATTGTGGCCTTGAGACTACCCAGCGCGCTGTAAAACTTTTTCATATCTGATCAATAAATAGTTTAATTTTAATACTGTGCCTTTCTTCTAATTATGAACATGCAATGGATGCCTTAAAGTCCAACACCACTCCTGCCTTGGCGTATGATTACTGCCGCTTCCAGATGGAGGGGATTTTAAGTATCTGTTATACTGTGTCCTCATATTTTCTATTTTCTTCTTTACCCCAGCTTCTGTGAAACCAAAACAATGACAAATTAAGATGATATAGTAATGTGGAGTAAACGCCAATAACTGCATTATACACAAGTCAACATTTGAAGTTGAAACCTTTCATAAAAGTAGTAATGCCATAAACATTTTTGATAAACTTTTTTGATCCACTTCAAATATTAACTAGTATATTTGTTTGGCACATGAAGCCTATATTATTGTGCAAGCAGTGTATGCTAACTTGCACACATCATAGGGAGGTTACAAGTTTTGTAGCGCATTTCAGCACAACTGTAGCACAAGTATAAAACATGTTGCATCTCTGAAAACAACTACAAGTTTTGCAGTTTATTAATACACAAATACACTGTAATATACACAAGTAGTAAATAACTATAGGTTAAATAGCTAACTGGTTAAGTTAAATTGTCAACATTAACAAGACTTTTACAACCAAACAAAGTTTAATCACGTGTAGCAAATTTAAATTCAGAAATAAGCGAGCTACAAAATTTCAACTGCATTTAATGTTACTTTGTAGCTTTTTCAGTGCAAGCCCGTTTACCAAACAACTTTGTAACTATTTGCTTACTAGCACATTGAAACGCAACTGAGTATAGATATACATATGAGTCATATTAACAACGTTGTCAGGCAAGTTTATTGTATTCGTAATTGTGTATATTAAAGTTGTTTTAAAGTATTGAGGTAAAACATAGAGATACTAACCTGAAACCCCAAGCGCTGTAGCGATCGATCTAAACGTATTCCCTCTTGCGTTGCGGTTGGTGTAAATGGCCACACCCACTGCATACAGCTCTGGTCTCTCTTCCCAAAGATCCACTAACTCCTCTTCTTTCTGATTTGTCCAGAAACCTGCCATTTTTACTTAAACTTTGCCACACTTTTACTACCCGTCTTTTCAATGGACTTGCCTCGTCGTCATGGCAACGTTTCGCAGATACGTCAGAGTTTCTTTGCGTTTGTTGGAAAAGTATACCACACTGCTCAGACAGTCCACGACGCTACAAACTCCGATTGAACATGTTCAGTCGGGTGAAAACAGACTCCGACCAACACCAACAGACACAGACAGGGGTATCATAGTGGTCCAACATGGTCTGGCGGCATTTGTCTGCGCAATGTGAATTAGCCTTAAGGTGTTTACATGCCACACAAAATCTGGGTAATGAGCAAAAAACTACCTGTGCCGATCGTTTTTGCTTACTCAGTTTATGGGCTTTCCCCGTTTAAAGAAAACCGTTTTACGCGTTTACATGACCCCACGTGTTATCAGTTTATTAAGCATAATCGGCGTAAGAGCATGCATGTAAACCAGTGTTTCTCAAACTTTTTCAGCCCAAGGACCACTTAATCTTCCAATTTTTTTCTGAGGACCACCTAACAAAATCTCACTCTAACACGACCCCAAAAAACAACATAATAGGAAGGATAAGCTAAATTTAAGTTTAATATGCAACTGTTTTAAGTCAAAAACTAATTTTTAAACACAAATGCACTGCCATGTTCAGAAATTATTAAATGAATTTTATTTCATTTGAAAAAGTAAATGTGAAATGAGTTGCAGCTTAATATAAACAACAAACTGCACATGTGAAAAAAACTGCAATTAAACATATTGTAACAGCCTAGGTTCCACTGGCTGTCATTCCAAAGAGACAAGAGCTGAGGTGGTGGGTATATGAAGTCTATGGTTGTAACTATGGTAACAATAAAATGCTGAAAAAAATGTTCCCCTTAATGTCCAAAATCACTGAAATTACAGGGATTTTACACATGAAACAAAAACTAGTACAATACAAAACTAATAGATATGTGGATTTAAGCTGCTTTCAGTTGACGCTTGATCTTTTCTTTTGACTCCTCTTTGGTTTGCCACCGATCCATTTTTACGTTGTTAAAACAGAATGGCAAGAACTGATATTACACTTTCACAAGTGCATTAAACATCTACTTAAATAAGTGGCGATTGTATAAACACTTGCCTAGTTTAGGTCATCTTTTGGCGGACCACTGGGAAGGTTTGGGGGACAACACTTTGAAAATTACTGATGTAAACGCACTCATTGCTTGGCAACGTGCAAACTGTGTGGGTACATCGTCCAATGAAATCACCACTAGCGATAGAGCCCAAACAATCAGAGCCCAGAGTTTCTGTGCACATTTGAAATCGGCTGGTTTGTATCTTTTGGTTTCTCAACACAAACAAAAAACAGTAACGCTTTAAAAACTCAAACACTACACCAGACACCTGAAGCAAATAGGCCTGGCAAACTCGATTCCTTTTAATGATCCAGGTTATTGTGAGTCACTCACTAAAGTGATCCGGGTTGTATGAGTCACTTGAGTCAGTATTGATAAATCGCCAAGGAAACTCAGTACCGGCCCACTTGTAACCATACTTTTTATTTGTGTTTTTTCTGTTAACTTTGACCCCAAGAACCAATAATTGAAGGGTCTGCTCTGCCGGAAATATCGCAAAAACATATTGTGGCCATGTTAGTGTATGCACCCTTTATTTTTATCAGAAAATTGGGAAAAAATATTTTTTCCTCAAATCCTCAGTGGGTTGAGTAAACTGTCAATAAATGCATTCCTGATACACATGTGCTGACAACATCCACTGAAAAAATAACTCTTAAAACACATTTCTGCATAATTTTGCATCAATTTAATGCAAAAAAGTAGGCGTTTTCTCACTTTTTTCCCATATTTTCATCTTTACTTCATTGCCAATCAACTATTCCCCCAAGTTATGATATCAGTCAATATGCCATTCTTTTCACCAAACAGTATACTCATTACACAGAAAAAATTATAAAAATCCAACCAAAATCAATTGATCTGTGATGATTTCACTACTAGTTGGCCATCAACAGGCTCAGAACCTTAATAGAATTTTTGGCTACTTTCAAAATTCCGAAAGACATACTGGATAACATGATTGTTATTGTCCACATTATTAAACATCATGGTCTAGGGATCTTTTTAATTTCAACATAACCCTGTTCTCCTAATGGAAATGTGTCACACAATAAATACAATACAACACAAAATGACTTTAATTATTTTATTGCCTCAGATGACAATTATTAGAATTTTAAAGAGATACTTCACCCATTTGCATTAAGCTTTGTAGCTTTAGAAACCCAATCATGTTTTTGAATGGGCATGCATCATTTTCAGTTTCCCCTGAGATGGGAGAAATACGCTACAGACCTATTACAGATCAGTGGGTGAGACTTAATACACGAAAATAAATGATACAGCTGCCATCTTTTTGGAATCTCAGCTAACAGATGCTGAGGAGCCAGGATTGATGTTTTTCAACATTGGTGGAAGGTTATCAATATGATATGAAAGAGGGTGATTTCGAAAGCGTAATGCTCGAATCGGATGTTCATGGCTATCTTTATGAGCCACAATACAGGGAAGAGCAGCTGGGGCAGATGGAGGAACAGGAGGTAGAAGACCGAGGTAGAAGACCTGCCTGTAGTAGGTAGAAGATGTTGTGGCAAAAAGTCTTTTTTTCATAAGAAAAAATACTCAGGAGACAAAGGTTCCAGGTGCCAAACAAAAATTACTTTATTCGCTCGAGCCAACAAAGTGAGACAATCAATACCCCTCATAGAGGCGCTCAAAGATCATCTGCCCTCCCAACATCTGACTCCATTTTTTATACAGTAAGATCAAACACTTCTTATCTGAGATGACGTTTACTCTTCTCATTGGTCTCGGTCTACCACAATTAATTTTATTTGTTTGATGTAGCAGAAGTGCAGCTGAATCCTTCCTCATATCTAAAATGATATATTCTGTTTATTGGTTCTCATGGCCTTGGCCTAGCTTGCACAGATACCTTATTGTTAATGTACGAAGTACAGCTGGACGAATTCTTTAATGTAAAATGACGTACTCTTGTTTATCGGTTGTTTCGACCTTGCTTCTCAAGATAATCGTGGTGAGAACAATCGTGGCATAGTCGCAGGATCGCACCTGGTCTCTTTTAATTAGGAAACTGAGAATGCGAAAGTTAACTAATCTAGAATGACGTCCTCTTGTTTATCGGTTATGTTGACCTTTTCTCATGGCATAGTGTAGAAACAACACAGGCCTTAGGCCTAATATAATATTAATATAGTATATGATCAGTAATATACCCAACAAAAACCACTATATATTTCCCCCCTCATGGACTGCCAAGTCCATCAAACATGAGGGGGTTCTTTTAAGAAAACCATCACATAATGAGAGTGCTGCAGCAGAACGTTGTCACACATGATGTTATACTAGCTAAGAGCTTTCATGGATAAAAGTTCCATGCAGATCTTAACACAGACGCAGTTAAGATGCAGCACTCACGCCCTTAAGGGAACAAGAACCAAAAACCTTCCCAAAATGGCACCATTCTTGTTTGTTTTAGTGAGTATATTAGCTTAAAAGAAGGGAAAAAGATTCTTGGACCCTGTACATACTAAAGGAACCCAAAAATGAAAATGTTCAAAAACAATTAATATCTCATTTTTAATTAAGAAAAAGAAAGACACATGTAAAATCCAATTCAGTAATTTTAAAAGGTGTAAAACTTATCATTACTAATGAATGCAGAAAGAAAATATATCAATCAAAATAAGCCAGTAATCATGATCAGTAGTAAATATATTGATTAATTAAAGATGTTCTCAGTGCAGGTAGAGAGATACAACAGTAGTGTAATACAGCAGTAACAATTCAGTAGTGTAGTATATCAGTAGTCAAAATATCTAGACACTTTACGTTTAATAATATAATGGTGATGTTTGTAACTTTATGCAAAGATTATAATTCCAGTGGCTGCGCAATGATGGACCTTCGTTCTCAGAGGAACCCCTAGCTTTTCTGGTCACCAGGGGCGTTATCTGAGACACTCTTTAGGCGTAGTCGTTGTGGTGAAGTTTTGCTCTCATATCTGTATTCGATATATGTGTCTATGTGTATCATATGGTATATTTCACATCTTTACATTGTCCCCAGTTGTGCGGTCGAGCTAGACAATTTGTCCCCTGGATTTTATATCTAAAAAAGACACCAGGACCTACAGTCACCACACAAGAGGGGAAATTAAAGATGAAAACAAAGATAAACAATATTTCTCTAACTTTCTGCCTACTCAGAACTAATGATTTGTAACTAATACTGGAAAACAATTAAAAAAATACAATTACAATCTAGCTCCCTCACTTACCAAAAACATCACAAAAAGGTTGTAAAGTAAAAACAAAGTGTTGTGACATTTTAATTCATAGTTTCATAAGCATAGTCGGGTGGTGGTGTAGTGTCAGCTAATGGTGCAATTTGTACTGTATGTTTTAGCATTAGGCCGTCGGTACTTTGGCACAGACTTAGTTCTGTTTGCACCTTCATCTTTGCAGCAGCTTTGTCCACCACAGACCTGAGGATAGGTAGAACACAACAGAAGACAAAAATAAAAAACAACAAGTGCAAGACAACATGAAATATCGGTTTTGGTTAGCCAAGCTCCCCAGGAACAAAAGCAAACCAGTTATCAATTTTCACATTAGTACCATCATTGAGTCTTACTTGTTCTATCAGCTTCATTTTATCATCACTATAGTTAATAAATTGATTCTAATTGTAATAGAGATGATTAATCCTTTCAGATCCAAACCAGTGTGAATTTAAATCCAAATTTGGATTTCAGATATCATTTGGTATTCCTCTTGGCTGATCAATACAATCTATCCAATAATTAAAGAATTTGCAATTTGATATGCTCTTTTTACTCTATGATAAAGTGGTCAGGGCTCAACATGCTCATCAGGTTTGTTACCACCCAATTGAGGTACCACACTGAAAAAAAAAATCCTTTCAATTTACGTAATTTTAATGTGTACATCGGTCCCACATAATCCGATTGTGTAAAACCAACATAATTTTCCTCATTTAATTTTTATGTGTCAGACCAAAACATTTTAATTGTTTTAAGTAGTCTAATATAAATATGTTGACTCAAAGTGCTATTTCTCTTTACTATAACACATTTATTTTGTAATGTTTAAGTAATTTTATTATGTAAGGGGACTAGATTTTCATCTGTAATACCAACATGCTTTTTTAATGCTTATATTATGGGATTATGTAACTCTAAAGCAATTTCATTATGTCTCTGGCACCAAAATAATCACCCATAATTATCCAAATGTTATTTATTTCTTTTTTAAATACAAAATACATTTGCATTGGCATAAAAAGCAAAGAGTTTTGAACAAATGTTTAGTGATATTGAGGCAAACCACTGCTTTCAGATCATCAATTCATTTAAATCATTACACATGAATTCATTAACAGTCAATAACTATTACAACAATCAGCACATGCAGTACATACAAAGGGGCAATTTCCCAAACAGGTTGTAGATTAAGCCATGACTAGGCTCTAGTTATATTAGAATATTTTTTACAAAAAAAGTTTACAAACAAACCTAGCTTACAAAAACAACACTGGAGTACATCTTGAGACAAAACAATGGCACTGATATATGTCAAGATATGTCAGTGCAATATGTTTTCAAATTAAGGCATTGCAAAAGTCTGGGACAGCCCCATCTGTAAAACTGACCCAAATGTTTAAAATAGTTACTATCACAGTAGATTTAGAAGTGCTAAAACACAAACACTGCATTCCAAAGAGACATGCAAAACAATAAGTACTATTATTTTTTAAATGGATTTACAAACTGGAAAATATCAATCCTTCAGAAAGTCAGAGCTACAGCATTTGTATAAACTGTTAATCAAAGATTCAACAAAAACAAAATACAACAACCATTTCCAAAATCAACTCTGAGCAGCAAACTGTTAATGTTTTAATAAGAGAAAACACTTAAAACAGATCAATAAAAAGAACATAAATGAGCAGCACAGTCTTTCTGATCCTTTCACTGAAAGAAACTGTTCGTTAAAGTTACGCTCAATGCAGTTCCATTAAAATCTTTTGGATTTCCTCCAAAATAAAGCGGAGATCAGGATAGCTCAGGTTTAAGGCATACATCAGCTCAAACAACATGGCACGATGTTGCAACACCTTCAGGACTATACAAAGATCCTCTTCTTCATCACAAGCAGCATGTTGTTTGAGAGCACAAATCCCAACAGAGGTGTCTTCAAATGACCACACTGATGCTGACTTCATCCATGCCCTGTACAAAACAGACCAATTTAGTTAAAGAAACAGAAAAAAAAAGTTACAATAAAAGTGTCATTGGAAATTAGTAGAATGCAAACAAATATAAATGTAAGTATACAGACCCATGTGCATTGCCACAGCATGTTACAATTAGTTACAAAGCAAGGCAGCTGCACTGTCCACTGCTCTGGGGGTGTGTGTGTGTGTGTGTGTGTGTGTGTGTGTGTGTGTGTGTGTGTGTGTGTGTGTGTGTGTGTGTGTGTGTGTGTTCACTACACTGGGATGAGTTAAATAAAGAGGCCAGATTTCAAGTGTGTGCTACCATACTTGACAATCACAGCAAAAGTGAATTATCTCATTTTCTCACTCTCATGTTGTTACAGACCTGTATAAATGTCTTTGTTCTGATGAACACGAAGGAAGACATTAATTTTGAGGAATGTTTGCAACCAAACTGTTCATGAGCCCCATTCACTTCCATAGTATTATATTTCCCCACTGTGGAGGTGAATGGGGCTTATGGTTGGTTTGGGTGCAGGCATTCCTCAAGATGTCTTCCTTGGTGTTTATCGGAACAGGGACATTTGTGAAGGTTTGTAACAAAATGATAGGGAGTAAGTGATGAGAATTTTTATTTTTGGGTGGACTACCCCTTTAAATCTTCCCAGGTGTTTTAATGACCCTTGTGCCAAAAGATGTAACTAAAACATACTACATTTTCTGTACTTCCAACAAGGTTTACACATTTTTATGTCTATGAATCTATATTACTTACTTCTGTCATTTGATCATTGATTGTTCCAAGTCTTTTTGCTAGCTGTCCTGCTTTCTGATAGAAGAGCTTCATCAGGTTTTTGGATTGGAGGTCCAGGTGACACGCAGGAACATTAGACAGTAGTGATTCTTTTAAATTCAGCATTTATCTGAAAACAGATTAACCAACCATTGTATATTTGAGTACTGCGAGTCAAAGAATAATACATGTATATTAGTTACAAAAATAAGATATAGCTCCTAACAGCAGTAAAACAGTGATAGGAATTACTTACCAATGCTTTTGAATATCACCTAATATTCAGAGGTGAAATCAACACATAACCTCAAATGATGAAGGTCACACATAGAGCAATAATGAAATAAGTATTATATCTGTCATAGGACGCAATTTTGGACAAAATTAGATCTTAAAACAACAAATTAGATCTTAAAAACAACAAGGTTCTCTTCTGAAAACGTCAGCTTTAAGGTGTGGCACTTCAAAGCAATTTTTTTCAGTTAATATACCAGACGTCACGCGAGACATTTAAAAAAGCTTTTTCTAATAGAATCAAGTGTTGCTCGTGGCGTAGCGAAGTCATGAATAACTGACGCGGGTCTGATAATCTGATTAAGCAGACAGTTTGTTTCATACGCAATGTCATTATTAATGTAGTCAATTGATATCATCTGGTAAATTACTTACATGGATAACGTTACTCTGGACAGAATAACTTTTGGTTAGCGTTTTATTTGTCCTGAACCGTTTCCATAGAACAGCTGAGTAAAAAGTGCCTCAAAAGTCAACTCAAAGCTGACAGTTTTCAACTCGGATAAAACTACCAAACGTGAAATAACGTTATACAGCTGACATTTTTAAAACGCTGTTTTTCTTTATGAGCTTTACACTTACTTACTGACTGACTGACTGACTGTAACGTTAACTTACTCCACCAACCTCCTCCAAACTAATTTTTACTACAAGTCATTGCAATGACTACATATTGTAAAAAAAAACTGTCTATCTAGTGAAGTAGTATCACGTATAAAGTGAACATAAATAAATAATAGAACTTACTTTAATAACGCGGTGTCCGTCTGAGAGAGTTCTTCTGACTGACTGCTGCTGAGTCTTCATTTTGGCGCCCAAAACAAACGATGTTTATTCTTCTTTTATGGCAGTTGACGTCCTTTTCATTAAGCGTTACTGCCACCTTCTGCTCAGGAGGTGCTGTTTTATGTGCAAACTCAATTTTATTCCTTTAACTATTCAATTCAATCAATTTTAATCAATGTGAGAATAATGTGTTCATTTTACATTCAAACAAAACATTTTCATCCTAATCAATTAAATTATGTTTACACAAGGAATATAAATATTTTGTGTTGCATATACATGTTTATTTTATTTAAATTCAAAGACCCACCAAGTCCATTTTTTTCAGTGCAACATATTAAGCTAATCAAAAAACAGAAAAAAATCACTATGGCGAAGCAAAAGATAATCAATCACTTTTTTTCCAAAATAAAAATGTAAGCGAAACAAACTAATGGAAAATATAATGTCACTAAAGTCAAAGCTAAATAATTACATAAGACCAGGCAGTGAGCTAACTAATCACTTACCCACACTTTCTCTGAGCTAGTTTAACTAGACAAATTCAAACTCACTGTCTGATACCAAATGAAATGCAAACATACGAAAGGTTTTCAAACAAATGGGTAGCTCTCCTTTGTAAGGGGCCACAACAGCTCTTAAATAGTCATACCTCAGGTGTCATAGATAATTGGTTTCCGACCCCTTCCAAATGGACTACCACTACTAGGACAGAGAAAAACCCAAACTACACAAAAATAAAGAGCAGGGTTTTGAAACAAGAATGTCATTTTAGCTCACAGATTAAATCATTTCTGACATATCCTTTTTGCCAAAGTATATATTTATCCAAATGTCAAATTGTGATACAATTATTATGGAATTTTTCCCACATTTATTTCCCCTGTTCCATTAGTTCTGTTTAGATATTATCATAGTGAGAAATCTTCATCATACACAATTGGGGCTACAGTTATGTCTCATTTTTATAATATGAATGCTGTAAAATGAAAGTAATGCACTTAAATTTTGTTGCTTCACCGAATTATGAATGATTTTAGGGATATGCAATCTTTGTTAAATGATCTTCTATCCTATTAAAGCTAAACTTTGTCATGTTTTTTCCTTTGTGGCATAAGAACCTTATTCATGCCTTCTAATTTGCTGGGTCATAATTTCAGTCTTATATGCAATGAATCTTATCAAATAGTTAACCTATGTTTAACAATGTTGTAATTTAGCTCTAGAGGCTTTGTGCCTCCCCCCTCAGATAATTTATTTAATACTTTTATAATCTCTACAGCATGGGTGAAGTGTGGGATAGTAAATTAATAGGTCATCCACATATTGGAACAGCGCATTGTCCAACACTAGATCTTTTCAAATCTGTTTTTAATAATTAATTAATTGAAAGTATAAAGTAAATGAGGAAATTTTGCAGTAATCTAGAATAAGTGAGTTGTTTACCTTTGTACGTAAAAGTTTCTGCATTTCTCGTCCAGTTAAATACTAAAGGAAGCAGAGCTTAAGTCAATTTCATTGAAATATTTTACTTCAGGAGGGATACTAGTTAACAGTGTGTGTGGATCTGGAACTTACTGTGTGCTGGCCAATCTTCAAATTCATCATTTATATTTCTCCAATCATGTATAAAAATAAAGCTTTAGCTATAGAAAATATTGGTGTTTTACAATAGCTTGTTGTTTCTACTAAAAACTCCTAATGCCTCAATAGTGCTTCTAACATTTTATTGTTTCCTGTCACAATGGTTACCGTACTCTTGTTTTCTATTTTAATTCTTACATAATTTGCAAATTTTTGTTAAACTTAAATATGTTTTAGCTTTTTCATAAATTAGTTTGAATCAGCTGCTCTATTTCTGATGTTAGGCCTGCCTGTATTTCTGGGATGACTGCCAGAGCATCTCTATCTTATCATTAATTTGATCTTTTACAAACTTTTTCCATTTTTTTTTTAAATCATATAAACATTATATCCTAAATTTGCCCATCCAATATATGTTTACTTGTGGTGTTATTATTGTAATCTTTCTAACTACCTTACTGTTAATATAAATTCCATCAGGGGAACAAGATATCTGCAATTTTAATCTACACCGGGTACCTCTTTCTAATAATTAATGGGTGTGCTTAGAAACTAATATTGCTAAAATCACTTGTTTGGCTTTTGATTACAGACAGACTGGAGCAGTCAGAGGTGTCAGCTGGGTTTTTTCCTTAAAATCCTGCTTGTTTTTAACATTTTCAGACAGGTGGAGGTGTGTAGTATAATTTGGATTTACGCATGTGTAAGTTGCTCCAGTGTCAGTCATCATAGGTTCAGACTTGCCTTCAACTTCAACCTGCAGAGTCAATAATCTGTCGTCAGCATTGTCAGTTATCATTAGATGTTGGCCCCTCCCGTTAGGATCCTCTGGGCAACCTAAGTAGCTTTGGCCTGGCCCATGCCACAGATTCACTGGACCACACTGTGATTGTTGTTGTTGTTGTGATTGTCTCTGGTTTGGCTGCCAGTCTTGTTGGTTCTGCTGCCAGTTTTGTTGATCTTAATTAGACCATGGTTTATTCGGACATTCACTTCTGATGTGTCCAGGCTGCCCCAGCATCTTCACAGCCCCAGCATCTATCACGTGATCTTTTTGTTCTGCCTTGTCCTCTGCCTCCTTGCTGTTTTTGTCCATTCCTGCTGTTTTGCTGTTTTGGCTTTGCACAAATAACAATGAGAATGGCTTGCTGTTGAGCATTTCCCGGAGTGGGTTGGGCTGGTGTTGCTATCTGTGTTTGCTGGATGGTAGGGGCAGGTGTGTTGATGAGTGCCATTAAAGCTGGTTGCTTCTCCTTCAGAACAACTTGTGCTTTTTTCTTAGTTTTGCTCACAAAGTCGTGCCGCTGTAACTGTGGCAGCCCCCTCTGCATCTCTCTCTCTCTCTCTGCTGTTGTTGTGTTCAGCTCATTCTTTCGGTGCTGCTTGACTGCATGTGAAACATGATGACAGAACTCCTTGTGTGTTTTGGAGTTCAGTCCGACCACATCTTCGAGTTTGGTTTTAACCGGTGGTGGCACAGCTTCCACTATTGCATTTATGAACAGTGCAGCTAAAACAAAGTCTTCTTCCGGGTCTTTTCACAGTTCTTCACACCACCGTTTCAGCTGTTCTTGTATATATGCTGTTGGATTCTCTGTTTCACCAATAGGATTACCTTTCAGCATCGTCGGGTCAATCTGCATGGGGTATTCTCTGCATTTTGTTGTCCACATGCTCTTCCTAAAGGGGGCAAAGGTCATTTGATCTCTTCTGATGTTGTCAATTGCAATTCTCAGTCCAGCATCATTCAAAAGTTCATTCAACTTTGTTCCACCGACACACTTTGCCAACAGGTCCTTGATATCTCCTATGGCTAATACAGTGTTTCCCAATCCTGGTCCTCGAGGCCCCCCCCCAGAAAGTTTTAGATGTCTCCTTATTTAAAACACCTGATTCAACTTATCAGCCTCCTTCCAAAATGGTAAACATGTCTCCCTAACAAGCTGATCAGTAATATCAGGTGTGGTAAATAAGGATACATCTAAAACTTTCTGGGAGGGGGGCCTCGAGGACCAGGATTGGGAAACACTGGGCTAATACACACTCTACTGTCTTTTGCTCAAAAATTTGTATCCATATTACGGCTCCTTTGTGTATTTCTGGAAGGCGTGCAGCTAGGCCATCAAGATCCTGCGTTACCCAGGGTATATATTGTCCTTGTTGTCCCTTTATCAAAATCAGGCACATTGATGTATTTCTGGGTTCTTCAACATAAACATTGTCTTTTGGCAATAAATTCATGCAGCTTGATGTTCTTGTCCAACATTTACCAGCGTCCAGTCTCAAACTTTAAATCCTTGCATCCTCTCTCTCCATCCTTGAGATACCGGCTGCTTGCTTGAATTTTCCTCTTGTTTGTAGCTTTTTACTGGTCTGGTTTCTCCAGCCTGCCTGGTCCCTACTCTACACTTCCTGTCGGTGTTGTATCATTTACTTTTTCTAAAATGTCATTCCTAAATTTGTCCATCCTTAACTTAGGCCTTTCTGTTCTGCCTACGTCTAGGGGTGTTATCTGATGTAGGGCTGTGGCTACACTATCATATGCCTTATTTATCTCAGGGGGTGTTAACATCTTTCCTAATGTTTTGGCTGCATCAGCCTATGCACTAAGAATTTGGTTGTGGCCTTGGTTTGCTGTCTGTGTTTTTTTTTTTTTTTTTAATTGGGCTTGTGGGCTCATCTGTGTTTGTGGCGAGTTTAGGGGTTTGTAAAAGGGGTTGTGCTCTAGCCTGTGATTGGTCTGGCTCTACTTCTATTCTGTCCTTAAATTGTATGTCACCTGTAATTATTGGTTATTGGTTTTCAGATCCCTCATCCCTAGAGGAGGCATTTTTTCTTTGTCTGTAACTTTTTATCATCTTCTTTTAGAATCTCTTTATTCTAAATCTATTTACTTTTTAAAAAGTTAAGTCCCTCCTTTGTTTTATAAATTAAAAACAATTATTTTTATTATTATCATTATTATTATTCTTTTCTCATCTCTTCTCATATTTTACTCTGAGGGTTTGTAATTCCTACAAATTTTCCATGTCCTCACACACTGTTACCTCAAATGTCCCATTCTCTAGCCATTTTGTCCTCAAGTGTTTGGTACGTTTGGTCCATTTGTTTGAAAGTTCTTGTAATTAAATCCCTTCTGATAGGATGCCTGGACTTCAGCCTTTCCAATGATATGGATGCCATGTCTGTAAACACACTTCACCATAATTAGAATTAATTACATAGGTCAATTTGGAAAATTTATGTCTTCAATGTTCCTCCCTCAAATTCTCCCACAAATACTCTTATTACACTCTCTCTGTCACAGGCAATCAAAGGCCTACGTTCACAATGCACCGGTCTTATTCATGCATATACTCTTATCACGGATTACTTTTTATTTATTCATTTATTTATTCATAATACTGTTTATTATTGTTTACTATTATGTAATAATTATTATATATTCCCTAATACAAAATAAGGAGTGACCAATGAAGAAATAGACAACTTCACTTCCAAATAATATTTCCAAAATATTATTATTTCCAGTTTCAGGCGTATGTGGCCTACTTGATTTCTGAAGGTTGTATGAATAAACCTCATCTAAATATTCTATCAACATGACATTCCACAAAGGATTCTAATTATTACTTGCCACGTTATCTATGGCCACTTTTTCTCTACTTCTGGTAACTTTTGTACTTCCACTAATTTTTTTTTTTCAGATACCAGTCTATTAATTTATATTATATTTCTGCTAAATATTTGCTAAATGCTTTTCCAAAAGTGATTGTTAATATCTCTTATTTCAATTTGAATTTGAGCATTTCACACTCTTTCTGCTGCTAATAGGGATGTTCATATCAGTTAATTTTCACAACCGACAATCGCAGCTTATTAACTGAATATTAACCATTAACTTATAAGATTTTAATATTAAATTGTCATTGAGTAAAAATAGTTGACGGTTGTCCGTGATCTGATACAAAACAAAACATTTTATCTCATTTAAACATGCAAACAGCAGCGACAGATCAACAACAGAATCAGGATTCATACATCATCAGATATTCACGTAGCATTACCTTATCAAAGAGAACGTGATCAGTCCAGATGATTAATATCTAAAAAGGGCAGATTGCATCTACCACAGAGGTCATTTCTAAAGCAGGATGCATTTCAAAAAGTTTTGCTTTTTCTAACTTGTATCATTTAGGGGCCACCTTTTGTCACCATGCGTTAACAATTATTATTATATACAATATGAACATCCCTATGAAATGAAAAATAAGATCAAAAGCTATGTTTTTAAAGATAAAATCACTCATAGTTACAGTTTATATTTACAGAGGCCTCACTTTCTCTTTACTAACACACACATATGGACACACACACTGATCTCTCATATGCTCTCACTCAAAACAGTTTTTGATTCACAAAAATCTCTCTCACTCTCTTTCTCATACACGGCGAGCCCCTCGTTTCTCTGCTCTCTAAGCTCTTATCTATCCACACACACAGTTTTTGCAGGCAAACATTTTCCCACGCTGAATAAGACACAGACATGCAAAACACTCTCTCATCGGCCCGGGCCTTCACATAGAACACTCAAACTTCCTATATTACTTCTTTTTTGGCAGTGATTGTTGTCTCAACACAATTCACCACAAATTATTACAACGATTGACAAAAGCAACGTACAAAGCAACAAAATAATATAGACCGTACCTACGGCCAGCTGGCCTACAGGATTTATGAGCGCTCTTTGCTCTGGACGCCAACACGACCAAGACACCGTAACACTCAGATCTTTATCAAGACCCCAAGGTGCCGTCACACTCAGGTATCACGTGGGACCCCAAAATGGCGTAACACTCAGATCTTTTTTAAGACCCCAAGGCACTGTAACACTCAGGTCCAACACTGGGTGCCAACACGCCTTGCCTTAGACGTGGTTCCCCTCACACCCTTGCAATTTCACTCAAGTTCTGAAACCCCAAGACACTGTAACACTCAGATCTTTATAAAGACCCCAAGGTGCCGTCACACTCAGGTTTCTCGTGGGACCCCAAAATGCCGTAACACTCAGATCTTTTTTTTAAGACCCCAAGGCACTGTAACACTCAGGTCCTGAAACCCCAAGACACCGTAACACTCAGATCTTTATAAAGACCCCAAGGTGCCGTCACACTCAGGTTTCTCGTGGGACCCCAAAATGCCGTAACACTCAGATCTTTTTAAGATCCCAAGGCACTGTAACACTCAGGTCCAACACCAAAATACACCCGCACTCACCCACACACACCTGTTTGAAATCTGGAACCCTTTCTTGCTTTTGCAATTCAATATTTTATCTTTATCTTAATAGAAGCAAATTAATTAGTGGTATAAGTATCAAATCGCTGTGTTCAATTTGGAGAGGCCTGGAGTATCAACACCGCTCAGGGCTTACCTTCGGCAGACCACACAAGCACTATACAGAATAAGCAAGTAAATTTATGCTCACCTCTATAGTGGCGCGCCCTTGTGTGACCTGGCCGACCTCTGCCCATCTGCAGCCCTCCACTCCGTAGCCTCTGTCCAATCACGTCGGGGTCACCAAGTTATGTTGTGGCAAAAAGTCTTAACTTGAATCTTCATAAGAAAAATACTCAGGAGACAAAGGTTCCAGGTGCCAAACAAAAATTACTTTATTCGCTCGGGCCAACAAAGTGAGACAATCAATACCCCTCATAGAGGCACTCAAAGATCATCTGCCCTCCCAACATCTGACTCCATTTTTTATACAGTAAGATCAAACACTTCTCATCTGAGATGACGTATACTCTTCTCATTGGTATCGGTCTACCACAATTAATTTTATTTGTTTGATGTAGCAGAAGTGCAGCTGAATCCTTCCTCATATCTAAAATGATATATTCTGCTTATTGGTTCTCATGGCCTTGGCCTAGCTTGCACAGATACCTTATTGTTAATGTAGCGAAGTACAGCTGGACGAATTCTTTAATCTAAAATGACGTACTCTTGTTTATCGGTTGTTTCGACCTTGCTTCTCAAGATATTCGTGGCGAGAACGATCGTGGCATAGTCGCAGGATTGCACCTGGTCTCTTTTAATTAGGAAACTGAGAAAGTGAAAGTTAACTAATCTAGAATGACGTCCTCTTGTTTATCGGTTATGTTGACCTTTTCTCATGGCATAGTGTAGAAACAACACAGGCCTTAGGCCTAATATAATATTAATATAGTATATGATCAGTAATATACCCAACAAAAACCACTATAAAGACGAGGTAGAAGACCTGCCTGTCGCAGGCGAGGAGCCTGGACTGACTCGAACTGGGGTGGACTGGTTGTGCCTGTGCTCTCGCTGTGCACCTACGGACACAGAAATGAAGTCCGTCTGCTGCAGAGAATTTCAAAGATGCCAGTTTCTTCTGGATGAAATTTCTACATCAGATGAGGATATGGACATTTGTGTGGTGAACCACCCAAGCTTCGCACCGCATATGGACAGCAGCATTCTGGATACATATTTTAGAATACCAAAGGTCAACCGGAAGTGACAGCCAAAGCCTGCAGGGACAAACAAACGTCTGACTATAAAGTAAATGTTTCTATTTTATTTACGAGTGGCTTGCAAAGCTGTGCATTGTGGGAGTTGTTGTCTTCCATACAAATGCGCCCTAAAGTCACTTTCTGTCTTTTTTCAGTCAAACAGGCACCACATTTGAAATATATGTTACATTTTGACTACAAATCAGAGGCGTAGCCAGTATTGGGCCAGGGCGGCACTGGCCCGCCCACATAACTCCCTGGCCCGCCCAGGCAAGTTTAATCAAAATATATGTTTAATTTATTTTATTCAAATGTATTTAAGAAAATGTATTAATATAAACCTGATTTATTGTTGACTGATGTGTGTTTAATTTGCTTTCTAAATAAAATGGATTTTTTAAGCAACTTGAAGGAAGCCTCCAGAACGTAATTGGTTGCTAGGGGTTCTGACAGGTAGACTCTGTGGGGAGCCGCGGGCTCTGGCAGCCAGCCAGCTAACTTTGCTAACTGCTTTTTTAGCTAATATTAACATTGCCACAATAATGGCTAAAGTTTCTTTAATGTGTTATTTAAAAACGTAAGTGTTGAGGAAGAAGATACGCCACTGCCTCCATCTGCCTAGTCCTACCAGCGCAGTTCTTCAGACTCACTAACCCACAAGAAGGCTAGTCAGGCGCTGGTGGCGCCGGCTGCCGCTTGCTCCCTGGCGGCAGTTCCAGTGCGCTCTCCCGGTCAGCCTGACACAGGTTGACCCGCCGATCTAACGGCAATTGATGAACCACCTTCACAACCCAATTTGAATCCATGAGTACTCGCCTCAAAAACCTGTGCCTTTTGTTTTTTGAAAAAGAACTCTGTGAGTCTTTGGACTATAATGAGATCTTTTCTGTTTTCAACATTAAACCCAGGCACTTGCGTCTTGTTTTGTAGAATGAAAACAACAAAGGTAGGCCTGTTGTTTAACTAATTTCCTTAATTTTTGCTTGTGAAGTGATTTAACTAAGTGGTGTGTTGTGTATAGATGTATGCCTTAATTTCCACCAGGCTTATTGCACTGTATATGGTTGATTAAATATAAATTAGGCAGTGTGTTGTTATTTATTTCAAACCGTGCTCTGCTGAGAGTTTTTATTATTTAAATTTTCTGTTACTTTTAGCCTACTTTATTTTGGGTGAACTGTTTTTGCACTGTTGACTTGCTAGACAATTTCATTGTCTATGCTGGCCTGGTTTGTCCAACCTTTATTGGGCTTATTATACAACAGCGTGGATTATACAGCAGCGTGATAAAAGATGCCACCCTCTCTCTCTCTAACACACACAAACAGCTGGGTAAGTTGGCTGAACCATGTGTGCCCGCTTACACACAGCCAACTGATGCAGGGATTGACGAAGGTGTAATAGGAGGGCATCTTCAGTTAATGGAAGGCAACGCATGTTTCCTTTGATGCTCACAAAGAGATGGGCTCGCAGTGCATCTAGAGTACTACCAAAGTCACTCCTGTCATAGAGTGACAACTTGTATCGCCATGCTGTTGTTATAAACTTTTCCTGAACATACAGGCTTTCCTCAGGATCACCGTACCTGCACAGTGGCAGAAGGTCTGTCAGGTGTTTGATAGCAGTTGTGTAGGCCCGCCTTTAGCTCAGATAGCTCCCTGTGTCAAATCCGGTAAGTATGTAGGTGCTGAGGGATGTAAGATCTGAAGCAGCACCATTATAGTTCCCTGTCAGAGCTTCTGTGATGGCATGAAAAGGTAGGAAGATATCCATCGTCTTCACCAACAGCTCCTGCAGCCCATCCATGTGAGTGATGTAGTACATGCACATCAGGATCACATCTGTGTCAGTTGCAACCACTACAGGCCGTTTGTGGTGCAGAATTTGTACTGAGTATGCAATGTGAGCAAACATCCTGGTATGTGCCTCTTCATGTTTCTCACAGAAGTTCTGGAAGCTCAACCTGACAATCCAGTGACAAGAGGACAGTGCGACCAGGATCACAATAGATTCCACAAAGAATAAGTGTGCATACTGCAGGAAGTGACTTGTTCTGAGCTGCCCATGCTTCCCCCATGTAGTTCAACAGGTTAGCTTTATTCAGTGAATTGTGAATGAAGCCTTTCCATACAGGTATAGGGAGAGTATCATGTGGCTTGTACTCCTTCATTTTGCTGGGGGAGGTCTTCATCCTCTTCTCTCGTTCCTCGCCTTTCAGACTTTCAGCAGGATAGACATCATATCGATCACTAACAAAGTGGATGCATTCACACTTGTCTGGGAGGATTCCAAGGAGCTTCCTCGGGTACTTTCCTTGCAGTTCATGGAAGGTGCTGCTCCCAAGATGTAAGTAACCTTGAATGAATGCCATGGCATCTACTACAATTACAACAGGCTTGTCAGATGACGTTAGATTGTCCACTTCCCCCCATGAGCTGCCAAGGGCTGTCTTGATTGCAGCCATGTAGTCTGCCTTGTTTCCTTTCCTTCCTGCAGGATGCACACTTATTCTTGGTGGAATCTTTTGTGATCCTGGTCGCACTGTCCCCTTGTCATTGGATTGTCAGGTTGAGCTTCCAGAACTTGATGAGGCAGATACCAGGATGTTTGCTCACAATGCATACTCCGTACAAATTCTGCACCACGAACGAGCTGTAGTTGTTGCAACTGACACAGATGTGATCATGATGTGCATGTACTACGTCACACACGGATGGGCTGCAGAAGCTGTGGGTGAAAACAATGGATATCTTCCTACCTGTTCATGCCACCACAGAAGCTCTGACAGGGAAGTATAATGCTGCTGCTTCAGAGGTTACATCCCTTCTCCTCCGCACCTACATACTTACCGGATGTGACACAGTGAGCTATCCGTACAGAAGAGGAAAAGGTGGGCCTACACAACATTGACAGACACACAGACATTCTGCCGCTGTGCAGGTACGGTGATCTGTGGAAAGCCGGGATGTTCAGGAAAAGGTAATAACAGCAGCATGGCGATACATGGTGTCACTATGACAGGAGTGACTTTGGTGGTACTCTAGATGCACTTCAACCATGATGCCGAAAGAGGCAAAACCTTCTGAACTCAAACACAGCAAATACTGCCACAGCAAGAAAAGCATGCATGCCCGAGAATGCTTTTGTGCAAGAGCCAATGTGAAGTGTGGCATTGCATGTCTCTACACCGGGGAAGTTTAAGGATTGAACTTGCGCTTGAAGACAGGACATGTAAGTAGGCTGCGCGCGAGAGAGAGAGGGGGTTGTACCTTTTATCACGCAATTCTTGAAGGTTTGTCCCCAGAGCAGTATCTGCAGTGTTCCACCCTTCTAATTATCCCACCTCACATGGACCTGCATCTAGATAAGTTATGTTATTTTTTCCATTAAAGGGACATTTCACCCATGGAAACATTAATCCTTATTGAAAGTGGGTCATATTTGTAGTCAAAATGTAACATACATTTCAAATGTGGTGCCTATTTGACTGAAAAAAGACTGTAAGGGGAGCAAATATTATGACCCCATCCATCCGTTTGGCCCAACGGCGGAATCCAAATGCATAGCGAAGGGTTATAGCACGTTCGGTCTTTTCCAGCGCTTACCAATGACGTTTTAATGTTACGCAACAAACTGACTCCAAAGATATAAAACGTATTGTAATATGAATCAAATTGATGTAATTATAGAATTTGGATAAATGTTTGATCATTCTATTTAACTCATCGTTATATTGACTCGTTCAAGTGGATCTCAATTGTCGCTTAGAATCCTTGCATCGGCTGCTGCAGGTTCACGATCACAAACTCGACCATACAACTAATCAAGAGTTAAGAAGTTCGTCAGACCTTATAATTAAAGGCAGTCGATTCGTCGATGCTTAACCCTGTAGTTAAAATTAAGTGGTTTGTCAGACCAAAATAATATAACAAAATGACAGACGATGCGCCAAACTTTACTCTATTGATAAAGAGTAAGTGGTTCGTCAGACCAAAATAGTAAAAGGCAGACGATACGCCAAACTTAACCCTATTAAGAGTAAGTGGTTCGTTAGACCAACATAGTAAAAGGCAGACGATACGCCAAACTTAACCCTATTAAGAGTAAGTGGTTCGTCAGACCAACATAGTAAAAGGCAGACAATACGCCAAACTTAACCCTATTAAGAGTAAGTGGTTCGTCAGACCAAAATAGAAAAAGGCAGACGATACGTCAAACTTAACCCTATATCCACCCTGTGGATTCAGCCATTTGCTGCTATCTTTAGAAATACCTTTTGTCAGGGTTTGGCACCACCCTACAAGACAGAAAGTGACTTTAGGGCGCATTTGTATGGAAGACAACAACTCCCACAATGCATAGCTCTGCAAGCCACTCCCAAATAAAATAGAAACACTTACTTTATAATCAGACGTCTGTTTGTCCCTGCAGGCTTTGGCTGTCACTTCCGGTTGACCTTTGGTATTCTAAAATATTTATCCAGAACGCTGCTGTCCATATGCGGTGCGAAGCTTGGGTGGTTCACCACACAAACGTCCATATCCTCATCTGATGTAGAAATTTCATCCAGAAGAAACTGGCATCTTTGAAATTCTCTGCAGCAGACGGACTCAATTTCTGTGTCCGTAGGTGCACAGCAAGAGCACAGGCACAACCAGTCCAAGCTTGAGTCAGTCCAGGCTTCTCACCTGCGACAGGCAGGTCTTCTACCTCGTCTTCTACAGGCAGGTTTTCTACCTCGGTCTTCTACCTCCTTTTCCTCCATCTGCCTCAGCTGCTCTTCCCTGTATTGTGGCTCATAAAGATAGCCTAGAAATCACCCTCTTCCATATAATATTGATAACCTTCCACCATTGTTGGAAAACATCAAGCCTGGCTCCACAGCATCTGTTAGCTTAGATTCCAAAAAGACGGCAGCTGTATCATTTATTTTTATAAGTCTCACCCACTAATCTGTAATAGGTCTGTAGCGTGAGTGGGTCCCACCCAAAGCCCCCCTGGAAAAATAACGACAGAGGGTTTGTAGTCTTACACCCTCGAAAAAGATATAGCAATTCCTTCTTTCAATGACGCAAAATGACGATTTTTACATCATTGAAAGAAGGAAGTGCAACACTGAAATCTGTATTTCTCCCATCTCAGAGGAAACTGAAAATGATGCATGACCATTCAAAAACATGACTGGGTTTCTAAAGCTACAAAGCTTAATGCAAATGGGTGAAGTTTCTCTTTAAAGTTGTAATAGTTGTCATCTAAGGGCAATAAAATAATAAAGTCATTTTGCTGTATTATATTTTTGTGTGTGACACATTTCCATTGGGAGAACAGGGCTATGTTGAAATTAAAAAGATCCCTAGACCATGATGTTCAATAATGTGGACATTAACAATCATGTTATCCAGTATGTCTTTCGGAATTTTGAAAGTAGCCAAAAATTCTATTAAGGTTCTGAGCCTGTTGATGGCCAACTAGTAGTGAAATCATCACAGATCCATTGATTTTGGTTGGATTTTTATAATTTTTTCTGTGTAATGAGTATACTGTTTGGTGAAAAGAATGGTGTATCGACTAATGTCATAACTTGGGGGAATAGTTGATTGGCAATGAAGTAAAGATGAAAATATTGGAAAAAAGTGAAAAAACACCTACTTTTTTGCATTAAATTGATGCAAAATTATGCAGAAATGGGTTTTAAGAGTTATTTTTTCAGTGGATGTTGTCAACACATGTGTTCTGTGTATCTAGAATGCATTTATTGACAGTTTACCCAACCCACTGAGAATTTGAGGAAAAAAATAATTTTTCACAATTTTCTGATAAAAAGTATGGCAGACCATGTCAGGTTCAACCCATTTTATTGAGCTTTTGAGACTTTGGCTCCCCGACTATAGGACTCAACTGATCCGGGTTAATGATACTAGAGACTTGCGACTCATGAGTTAATTTAAAGATCCGGGTGAGTCACGACTCAAACAGGTCTAGAAGCAAAGCACAAATGTGCAGCAGTAAGTAAACAAATGATTTGAAACAGTAAGGATCGATCTTTCTACGTATGTAATGATTGAGTTGTGTTTTTGTCTGAAGTTTAGAGCTGCTGTGTGCATCATGTAAATACGCAACTATCTTGGTGATGATTTTCGAGTTTCAAATGGCCAGTATTTTGTTATTCTTGAACCCATAGACATGGTATTGGTGTCATTTAAAGTTTTTTCAAGCGCTTTCTATCTGAACAACTAGTTTTAGCATTTAACCATGTTTAAAATTTTTGTCACATACCTACATCATGCCATCCAGTACTGAAGCCCGGAAAATGCAGCTATAAATTATAATGTGGTTATAATGTAACGCTATAGCCTATAATGTAATAGAGAGTATTTTTTATGTATTTAGACCTAGGCGTATGTGTGTGTAGTCATTTCAATATACTGTTACATTTTTTTGTTTAAATTTAAGTGTAATATATAAAATATATAAAGCACTAAGGTAAAATGATTTGCACTGGCAATTTGATTATAACTTTTAGACAGATACAAATATTTTACAGTGTATGTAATAAAAATGTGCGTAATAAATGAATGTACTAAAGCAACTAACAAGATTAAAACACCGCAACTCCTTTAAAAATGGGGAGGAGAACACAAGAAACTCTGAGTTTACATGAAAAACCTGCTCCCAACCAGGTTAGGTTCACAGAGTAAGTTATCCCGGAAACAGACTCTGAGTAGGGGAAAGTGGGGTGAGTTGTGCAAGTTTTTACTCAAAGTGACTTTAAAGTGAGGCCATGAGGACAGTAATGCCTTCAACTTAAGGATGTACATATATTTCAGGATGTTGTGCATCCCTGAGAACAATAACTTTGGATCTGAAATAAATTGTTTCAGAAATATAGCTTTTGGGGAAAAAGTAGTCTTGTGGCACAACTTGCCCCTGGTGCCGGGTAAGTTGTGTCTTTAGGGAAAATAAATTGGGGTAAATTGTGCCAGTGATTTCTGAAGTAAAACAACACATTTTAATGTTATGAACTGTAATGCTATATTAAAGCAAGACAAATTCAATACACAATTACTCATTTAAGGTTTATTTAGATATTTTCACTTTATTAAACTGTTGGAATAAGTCATATTTTGTAGTTTTTGGAAAACACAACTTAAATACAGAATATGTGATATTTCTGAATTACTTCAGGCAAAGTGTATTTGCCAATAGATTCCTGTTGACATACACAGAACGCTGTCTGTCAATTATGTAATATATAAGAATAAAGTGACTAGACTAATTTCTAAACATCCTATTGTGACTTGGCCACTTAAAAACTTAATAAAAATTCTCTTTAATAACTAGTGCAAACTCAAAACTGAAATCAATGTTAGCTAAATGAAACAAATGGCAGGTAGGCCTAAGTCAAACACTGATGAGGCATGTCCATCTCCTCACTTCTCCAGATTATCCCCTGTGAGTATGTAGGTCTAGGGGGTCTGCCCTACTATTTAACATCCCATTTGTCAATACTGCAGGGGAATATAAACTTATGCTGTTTTATGGCTTTACCACCAAGTTTTTGGGGTGTGGGTAGTTTCTTGAGCACATCACCACTGGCACAACTTAACTCAGGCCCTTTGGCACAAATCTCCCCAGACCATGGATGTAGATTTAGGGTGGGACGCTAGGGACATGTCCTTACCAATATTCTGGGAAGACTGAATTGTCCCTAGCAATAATTTCGACCAAACAATTAATCTGTATTTATATATAACCACTGATGTCCGTCTTATTCTTGTGTTTTCTATTTTTTACTTATTATATTTTTTTCAGGAATCATTTAAATGAGATTAGAAATCTTTTGCGATCCAGTTCTGTAAAAATAACGCTCTATGTGGTACACAAACGGTTATCAGCTTTCGTTCTCTGCAATGCCCGCCTCCATAACTCACATCGCTAATATGATTGGCTTTGCATTTCTTTAGTCTCGCCTCTCTAACTCACATTGCTAATATGATTGGATTGGCATTTCTTGAGTCCCGCCTCTCTAACTCACGTCACTTTCTGATGGGCTTGTCTTTACTCGCTACGTGTGATAGGATGGTTTCACTTTGTACAACGCGCCAAAGTTCACTCAACAAGACGCGGGTGATTATTCAGGCTACAGGTAAGTGAGGAAGAAAGTATTATTATACCCACTGTAACTGTTTCATGCACAAAAAAAGTTGTGTCACATAATGATTCAAGGAAAGTGTTTTTACCAATACACGACAATCCCATGTTAACCTGAGGAGTTGCAAACTTGTGTCAACCTTTTATAAATGGGGTGGCAAGGTTATTTAGGGGGTCCCTAATCCATGAAAGAAAATAACCCCAACATGGTAAAAACATGAATTCATGTCATGATTGCTGAATACTTTACATTACTGCACTGTGGTCATTACTTGCACAGATGTAGACATAATGTAAGGTTGCATTTTAAACTTAAACTATTTTTTTCACACTGATTAACTGTCTGTAAATGAAAAGAAGATTTAATGTGAACTACAGAAACGTTAATAAATGTTGTTCAGGAAACAGCATGATATACATACCTACTTCAACACTGGGATTTTTTTGGCAAAATTAAATTAAGAATTAAATATTAATTGCATATTCTTCAATGTTATAAAGTAAATTTACAATGTGATTTTCTTTTTTTGACAAAGACTTAAACAGTTACTGTTTATTAGGCTCTATAGGACATAACAAATTGTTTATTATAGTACATTAAATTTGGGATGGCACCGGGGGTGGCGAGTCAGATGTCACTGAGTAAAGTGCATACTGAGTTGTCTGTTGTTTATGTCAAGTAAACAGTGATAAACAGTTTTTGCAATGCGACCATTTTATTTATGTCCCCACCAATGCCAGAATCAAACCTACGCCCTTGCCCCAGACCTACAAGTCTGAACAATTAGCTAATCCAGCAGTTAAGAAGCTAACATTATATTAACTGTATAGACTCATTGTGTAGCCTGCTAAAGCACTAAAACATGTGTGAAATATTTGAAGAGTTTGGTTCCAAAATGCAATAAATCCATTTTGACAAATTTTGGTAAAAACGTGTTTTCTATACCAAGAAAGTGACAAGATGAAAACCACTATTTTCTGTTACAAACTTTCACATAGCATCTTTAGGTTATAAAAACATACAAAATTCAAATCCATAACTTGATTTTCAAAGATTTATTATAAAAAGTAATTCTTTTTTCCACAAAATGCAATAAATCCATGACAGTTTTTTATTTCAAAATGCTATAAATCTATTAAATCAATGTATAAATGTGCATTCATCTTTACTATTTTATATTTATTTAGTTGACTAGTGGTATACAATGACAAAAAAAATAAACATTAATGGCATTAACCAAAACACTTACTTTGTTATATTAAGAACACATTGCTGCGGTTATACTTGACGTCGTCTCTTTACATTTTCACAGTGATCAGCTGTAAAATGTTTTGGTCCCGCTAGATTTTCGTTGAGTAAAATAATGTAAAGTTTTCATATAAGATCCTCTGGGGTCAATGTTTAAGCATGAGAAGCTTCATGCTGTCTGGAGAACAAGCACCCGAGTGCCTCTCGCGGAAATTATTAGATGTTGATGGCTTACGTTTCTGTCCCGTCACAGAAAACCATCACAGGTTTAGCAATGCAATTAAAGTATTATTTTGTTTTGTTTGTTGATCACGAAGTACAAAGTAGATGAGGAAAACTAGGACTCCGTGTACTCAGCGCGCCGCCATTGTTTTAATATCAGGAATGGATTTATTGCGTTCTGTAAAAAAGGAGGAGTGGCGTTTGTCGCATTTTGGGAAAAAGGGAGAAAAGATGACAGAATATCACAGCGGGTATTGGATTTTGCGTAAAATTAATTATTTACTTTTAACTACTGACCTGATATAATACTAATTTTGGCAGTAACTTATTTTTTTTCAAAAATGGTGTTTATCGCGTTTTGGAACCAAACTCTTCATTTTCAAACCAATCTATAGTTGTTTAGACACTACAATCAAAAAACCTTAATCATAGAAATTTTACTTTGAAAGGAACATAACTACTCTCTCTTTTCTAGGTGTCATGCGCCCCCTACAGGCTGTTTATCTACATATCTTTAAAAGAACCTGAGATAAATAAAAAAAAATTAGGGTGTTTTTATTTCTTTTTTTTACTAAGAGTCTACTATTTTCAGCCCTCTACACTTAGCTGATGTCTCAGCTTGAATAAAGAAACACAACCTCCACCTGAACCTTGCACTCTTAAAAAAAATGTGTTAAAAACAACACAACATGTGTTATTTTTTACACATGTTCTGAGTGTGCGCAGGGACAACACATGTTGAGTTAAATTTAACACAGAATATGTGTTATAAAATGCAACACAAAAAATGTGTTGCTTCAGTAAACACATTAATGTGTAACTTTCTATTAATTTAACACAACTGTGTGTTACCCAGTAATTGTTTAGTTTTAATATAAAAGAGAAAAAAACATATGATTTGTAAACTTTAAATAAGGAAATCAAGCAGACAACTACTGCATTTTGTTCACAAACTATTTATTTGTAAAATAACAAATATTTGGCAATTAATGCTAGCATGAAAATATGCTAGTACTGTATGTTGCTAGATGTATGCTAATTTAAATAAATGTAAGTGCAAGTATAATCACTTCAAACATACATTGCATTCATACATTTTAAAACTATTTATAAAATAATTCATTGTTGTGTTAAACATGTTGAAAACAACAATGTCTGAAATCGTTTTCAACATGCAAGTTATCAAAAATTCTTAACTTCTCCTGAAACATTAACATGTTATTTTGCATTCAGAAAAATATTTCAAATGAACTTGACAAGTGTATTCAAAGAAATTTCCATCACAAAATATTTAGGGGTGGTTTCCCGGACAGGGATTATCTTAATCCAGGACTAGGCCTTAGATTAATTAGGAAATATAACTGGTTTTAACAAACATGCCTTACTAAAAACATTACCTGTGTGCATTTTGAGTCAAAACAAAGGGCACTGATGTATGTTAAGATATGTCAGTGCAAGTTGTTTTCAGTTTGGACAGCTCTTAAAAAATGTTTTAGTCTAGGACTAGTCTTATCCCTGTCCAGGAAACCGCCACATAGTGCATGCATTGTTTAAAACAGACTGCAATTTTGCGGTCCATTTTGAAACTCCATTGCCTTGGATCGTTTGCAAGAGGACTGGGACAAGGGTAGATCATATTCATACAAAAAAAATGAAGACAGTTGGCAGGGATACTTAAGGTTACTTAGCTAGTAAATTTGAAAAGTCTGTCTACCGCACAGGTCAGATTGTCAACATCAAGTGGAAAGCCAAGAGAATCGTTCATTGCGACAATTACGTAGTGGCCTCTATGTCCTGACGAACCGCTGGAAACCAACTGTGGCTGAGCTGATTTCAGACACCTTTTCATCATTTAGTTAGCAAAGAGGTCACACTGGTACCAGCCTACAGAAATAAAACAATGAACATCATTAGAAAATGTTGTTGCATGAAAATTACTTATTTTATATAAAGTTTATAGTCACAAAGCTTACCGTCCCACAGGTCTGAGACAGCAGAATTCACACAGCAGAAGATGAACGAGAATACTTAACATTGAATAACACAGCTCATCTGGGTGTGGTAAACATGCAGGTCACATGCAAAATATAAATTATGAGAAAAAATTATTTTAAAAGGATTACTTTTATATCTTAGATTGAATGTTACATTTTAAATGTCATTTTCTAAATAAAAAATTTGGAACAGAGACAGGAAATCATACCATTATGTTGACTGTCAGCTTTCTTCAATGAATGTCTGATGTCCATTTTCTTCTCTAAAGATGCTATTTCCCTGAGATTCTCAATAATTGTCACCTCCCATTTCCTGATAAACATGTCTTCTTTCCTATCGGTAAGTCTGGAAAACTCGATGTCCACCTTCAGTAAATTTAATAAGAAATATTAATATTGAAATGATGAAACACTTTGTGTAAAGATATCTGCAGTTAAGTATAATACAAAGACTGGCATGTCCAGACATTGGGGATATTCCTTAAAGATTTCACCAACAGTTGGTGATTTTGTCATTACCTGCATCCATCTCCTTTGATGACTGAAGGTTTGGTCAATGGCATTCTTTATTGATGATGTCCTCTCACGTCAACTCCGTTGAAGCTTCCATCTCATGTTCTGTAGTCTCATTTTTATAAATCCACTGTGTGATGGCCCATCAAAAAAACAAAAATGCTCCTATCATGATCAATGCAAAAAATAGCACTAAGTTAGAGTCAAGTACAGTTTTTATACACATTGTCAAGTAAGTAATTTCATACACATTAATGAAGTATGTAAAAGCATTCTTACAGTACATGTCCCACATTTTGACCAAATGAGACCATAATCCAACAACACAATCTCCTTTGCGAGTGCCAGCTTTTCTTTTTCAGATGGATAGCTGAAAAAGATTACAAACAAACATTGAAACAAGAATTGTGATTTACATCTAGTTAAGTATTACTAGGCAGTATTTATAACTCAATAGTGCAAAAAAAAACACTTTACATCTAGGAGCACAAAACTACACCCATTTTATTCACTACGTAGCACTTCAGCCTTACTGCAAGCAGTGAAATGTTCGTGAAGTTTGACTCCTTACCTTTAGACCACTACGTTATATTGAACGCGAGGGGCGCGACACGAAAATAAAAACATTATTATAAAATGTGGCAGTGCATCCAGTATGTTACAGCATCACCGAATAATAATGAGTTTTACTGTCTTTTGTCTCGTCATGCCGCTTACAGGTGTACAGTACGTTAGGTACAGTGACGTGCATACTGTTCCACCATGTGCTTAACCAAACGCGACGAGGCGTCGCGATAATCGAAAGGCATAATTTATAATATCCCGTCCCGTCCGGAGGAACCGCAAAAGTGTGCTTGCTCTGGTGCGGTCACTAATGTGATTTGTGAAATGTAAAATTGTAGTATGTTTTTTATCTTGTGCATCCTCGCATTGGAGTCCCAAGTTCATGTACAAAGTTTGGTTTCAATACGTGAAAGCATTCCTGACACACACACACACACACACACACACACACACACACACACACACACACACACACACACACACACACACACACACACACACACACACACACACAGAGAAATGTATACAGGCTTGTAACCAGGGGTGTTTCCAGCATTTAAGGACATCCGGGGATTAGCACAGACCATTTTATGTAAATACAGGGATCACAAGCCTTGATAACCCGCTCTAGCTAGCCTAGAACCAACCACACCGGCTGCGCTGCACATGTTCAGTGCTTTCCTATCAAATTTTTTCCAGAACTGCAATTCAAATAATTTTTGAGTGAACAATCCCTTTAAAGTGCCCTATTTTCACACACTAGTTTTGTACATAATATACCAAAAATCCTTCTTTAGTACTTAAGATAATCTTAAAAACATGAGACTTAAAGGTGCAGTGTGTCAATTTTAGCGGCATCTAGTGGTGAGGTTCCAAATTGCAACCAACAGCTCAGTTCACAGCAGAGCATGTGAGCGGTGCGGAGCGGAGCGTTGAACGGTGTGGTAATATTTCCAGCGTAGAGCGCATTTCCAAAAAGTCCCCTCCGCTTGCTCAATACGCTCAGGACCGCTCGCTCATCCCAGAATGCCCTTTGGTAATTTGCTAGATCGAGAATCTGTTAAAACGGCTAGCAATAAGTTATGGAGCTCAAATATTGTTTTAATGAAGTCGCCAGCCTTATATATAAATGAAAGAAACGAAACTAAGATGACAGAATAACTGCGTCGTCTGCATCTAGATGCAGTTTTAAAGATTAAAATTACTGTAATAACTGATCAACACAAATACGAAGCGCCATAATATAACTGATTGCTTACCAACATTAAAACCACTTATAAATAAAAACCTTTATAGTTCTTTCTTTGTGTATCTACAGCGGCCCCTCCGTGGATGAGGAAGCTTCAGCCAAAAACGCCGGTGCCTTTAGTATTAACTGACTGAACACTTGACTCTGGACATTTAGATATTAAATTTTTTCATGAACAGTATCTGCGTGGAACATTATAAACATAATAATTTGCCGACTCGACTGATTCAGCCGTCCTCTATTTTACAGAGAGTCCGCTTAATTAACGACTTTTCGTTCGGTCCGCGTGAGCTAAACATTGTTGTTCTGTAGCCTAATTTGTTCTCGCATATGCTATATTTCTACATATTTTCAACCAAGTAACACTCGGGATAAAATGTAAGTTGTTATAGATAGCATTTAAGCTTGTTCTGAAATGATGACAAATCAGTCTGACTGAAATGATCTATCCAGATTAATTTAGACAAAAAAATGATTTATTCGTTTTTATACTATAGATACACGTTAATTAATCATAAATAAATACTCATCATGGCCTTCTGTATTGCATTCGTTTTGTACATTTACAGATTCATAAATACGGTCTGTGTTCTGTATTTAATCATGCACTGTAAATTTGCACTTAAAAAACCTTCTTGTTAAGAAATTGTTCTTCAATTAATTTTAGCTTTTTCAAATAATATATTTATATAATAGTACAGTTTGTTAATCTTTTTCTCATAAGGGGAACGAAGTATTATAATATTTCGTAATTACTTATTACATTTATTATTACCTAAAATTGTGAATTAGTAAAACATGTGGATGTCGTGTAAACAAATTGTTAATTTAAATTATATCCGGAGCTCCGTATCAGTTAAACTAGGTCTAATAAGCACAAAGTTAGAGGTATGGCGTGCAGCATGGAAAGAGAGTCTTAAACACTACAGACAGGCTATTAAAACCGCCAGATCTACCTATCTTAGCAAGCTTATAAATGAGAATCATAATAACCCTCGTTTCCTCTTTAGCACAGTTGCAAAACTGACTAGAAACAAAGAACAAACAGTAACCAATAGTAAACTTCAACACAATAGTAACGACTTCATGAACTTCTTTTCTAACAAAATTACGGCTATTAGGGAAAACATCATAGCTACCCAGGCAGCCACCACTCTACCCATTAGTTCACTTAACACTAGACGACCATACAAACATCTTGATTCATTTAAATCTACTACAATAGATGAGCTCTCTAGACTAATTACATCATCCAAATCATCGTCCTGTATATTAGACCCCGTTCCCACAAAACTACTTAAAGAGGTATTCCCTGTAGTGTCAACCCCGGTTCTAAATATCTTTAACTCATCGCTAGAAATAGGATACGTTCCAACAGCTTTCAAACTAGCAGTTATTAAACCGCTGATTAAAAAACCACAGCTTGATCAGGGAGAGCTTAATAACTTTAGACCAATCTCAAATCTCCCTTTTCTTTCGAAAATATTAGAAAAGGTAGTGGCAAGCCAGTTACGCACATTCTTGACAAATAATAGTACATATGAAAAGTTCCAATCAGGATTCAGGCCCCACCATAGCACAGAGACAGCATTGCTTAGAGTTTCAAATGACCTCCTATTAACATCCGATCGTGGTGAAATCTCAATTCTTATATTACTAGACCTTAGTGCAGCCTTTGACACAATAGATCACACAATCTTACTCAATAGACTAGAAAACTATGTTGGTATCAGTGGTCAGGCGCTAGCCTGGTTTAGGTCGTATCTAACCAATCGCTATCACTTTGTTTATGTAAATGAGGAAGAGTCATATCACTCCCTTGTTAAATACGGTGTACTGCAGGGATCGGTTTTAGATCCTATCCTGTTCTCGTTATACATGTTACCCCTAGGAGACATTATCAGGAAACATAACATAAGTTTTCACTGCTATGCGGATGATACCCAGCTTTACATCTCCTCACATCCCAGCGAAACACACACGTTTTCTAAGCTAACAGACTGCATTTGCGATGTTAGTGACTGGATGGCACATAACTTTTAAACGGGTTGGCACGTATGGTCGGGTTGGGATTTTGGCTTTTCTTGTGTCTTGCGAATAGTATGCCATACAAACCCGTTTGCCACTGAACCTGCATTAACGACGACAGTGGGGCTTCCGGCCTTAGTCAAACGAGTTGGCACCTATGGTCGGGTTGCGATTTGGCGCTTTCATGTGTCTTGTGAATAGTATTCCATACAGACCCGTTTGCCACTGAACCTGCATTAACGACGACAGTGGGGCCTCCAGCCTTAGTCAAACGGTTTGACACGTATGGTCAGGTTGCGATGTTGGGGTTTTCTTGTGGTCTTGTAAATAGTATGCAATATAGACCCGTTTGCCACTGAACCTGCATTAACGACGACAGTGGGGTTACAGGCCTTAGTCAAACGAGTTGGCACCTATGGTCGGGTTGCGATTTGGCGCTTTAATGTGTCTTGTGAATAGTATTCCATACAGACCCGTTTGCCACTGAACCTGCATTAACGACGACAGTGGGGCCTCCAGCCTTAGTCAAACGGGTTGACACGTATGGTCAGGTTGCGATGTTGGGGTTTTTTTGTGGTCTTGTAAATAGTATGCAATATAGACCCGTTTGCCACTGAACCTGCATTAACGACGACAGTGGGGTTACAGGCCTTAGTCAAACGTGTCGACAGGTTTCATTTTCTCTTAAAGACCGGAAGGTGACCCTTAGTTACCATATATACCATCGCAGTGGGCCCCCAATTTGCAAAATTTTCAACTGTGGATAATATAATTATGCCGCAATAGTTAGTCTGTCTGAAACTAAGCTGATTAAACCACATCACTGTGTGACACTTGCATTACATGTGAACGGCCCCTACGCTAATATGATTTTGTTTTTCTCTCCCTGTCTCGTCCTCGACCCTGAGGACAATGGGACACCCAGTTCCGGTAGATGTGAAAGTCGGCACACCTCTGATCTACTGGTCGTCCTTCAACGTGATGCCCAGCTGATGCCTGACTGTACTGGCTTCGTACCCAGCAAGCTAAACACATCCACTCAATAAACAGTCTTGACACCGGAGTCGTCGTTTTGATTTACTGAATAAATGTGTAAAACTGTAAAACAATATAAAACAAAAGGAACACATAAATAAAATGCCACATAGGAAATGTCTAATCCAATAATGTTCACCAAAGACAATGAAATGATTACACAATGTAAATTTCCCAATGCCATATCATGAAAACATCTACATGTACTACATCATAAACATAATATATTAACATAATCAAGAACAATCAAACTCCACTTACAGGCAGTGCCTCGATAAGCGTTGTTAATCTGATGGACTGACACAGCAAATTAAGAGTGTGCTACCATGTGCTTGCTTGTTGTTCTGATAGAACCCCGGAAACTGAATAAAACGTATTTATTCTGCAGAATATAAAACTACCAGCAGGGGGAGCAAAACCACTAAAATAGGCAAAGCCAGAACACTCCCTGTCTGGTATCTCAAAGATACCATATACACTAGCAATAACTAGATTAAACAGCCTGATCTGAAGACATGAGGTATACTAACTCAGATATAGGTCTGTGATAGATTTTTGTTGTCCCATGCTGAACAGTTTTCACCTCCACTTTCCTCACAATACCGTCTGAACTGAGAACAGCCTCCACAATTATCCCCATCGGCCACTCATTTCTTTTGACTTGTTTGTCTTTGAGCAGTACAACATCACCCTCTTTGATGTTTGGATGTTTGTGAAACCACTTGCGACGATTCTGAAGTGTTCCGAGATACTCTTTCCTCCACCTATTCCAGAATGTTTCTGCTAATGTTTGAACCTGTTTCCATTGGCACATGATCATGTTTTTCTTACTGAAATCTTCTTGTGGAGTCTGGAGATTACCGGACTTTTGTGTCAGAAGCATAGATGGTGTTAGGATAAAAGGGAATTCAGGATCTGTGGAGACTGGGACGAGAGGCCATGCATTAATGATGGCTGTGACCTCAGATGAGTAAGCTGTGAGTACTTGTTTTGCAAGAGCATTGAATCCAGAATTCGCCTTGTCATCCCAATCATACGTTCCCAGGCACCACCCATATGTGAAGAGTGGGGTGGGTTAAAAACCCAGGAACATCTTTGCTCAAGTAGGTATTCTCTCACCTCTGTTTGTTCATTCTCACTCATGTTAAGCTCTTTAGAGGCACCAACAAAATTTGTCCCACAGTCGGAGCGCAGCTGCTTGGCAGGACCTCTAATAGAAAAGAATCTTCTGAGAGCGTTAATAAGACTTGAGGAAGTCATTGACTCAATCACCTCTATGTGAACTCCTCTGGTACACATGCAAGTGAACAACACTGCCCACCTTTTGCTATTAGCTTGGCCACCCCTTGTGCGGCGTGAGATCACCTCCCATGGCCCAAAAACATTGAGGCCGACAAAGGAAAAGGGTGGATCCATTTGTAGCCTTTCAGCTGGCAGGTCGGCCATTTGTTGTTCCTCCATCTTGCCTCTTAGTTTACGGCATGTAACACACCTACGGATAATACTGCTAACGCATCGTTTAGCCCCAATTATCCAAAAACCATTGGATCTTATGGTGCCCTCCGTAAGATGTCTGCCCTGATGCTGCACACGTTCATGAACATGTCGGACCAGTAGGACTGTGATGTGATGGTGAGCCGGGATAATGAGGGGATTTGTTTCCTTATCTCCTAGCTCTGCTTGTCTGATGCGTCCACCAACTCTTAGCAAACCATTGCAATCGATGATTGGATTCAACTTCAAAAGTGGACTATGTGACGGAATTTCACTTGTAGAAGTGATACATTTCAGCTCATCTGCACACACTTCATGTTGTACACTTTTGATAATGATTTCCTCTGCTTTCAGGAGGTCGCTTACAGATAAGCCCTTTGAGCACCAATGCCAACCAGTGCAACGACTATCATTGCTTGGTCCTGTAAAACAATGAGCAATGTGATGAAGCCGTGCTACAGCTCTGACGACTGTTCTTCAGTCTGAGAATTGCTCAAATCTTTTGGTACCTAACTGATTCACCTCGATCTTGGTAGACAAGACTTTAAACTCTGGGCGAACTTCAACATCTTCCTCTGGGTCAACAAGATTTTATGAGTTTGGGTGATCAAAGAGTTGCTCTGATGGACAGTGCAAAAATGAAGGTCCTGTGAGCCAGGTAGTGACCTCAAGCTTGGAAGATGAAACAGAACGAGAGCCATGATCGGCAGGATTTTGCTCAGAGGAAACATACCTCCATTGTTCAGGCTGAGAAGACTGCCGAATGCGCTGCACTCTGTTGCTCACATATACATGGAACCGTCTTGACTCATTATAGATGTAGCCTAACACTACTCTACTATCTGTGTAGAACCTTATACCATCTGGCTTTAGATTAATCTCTTCTGTAATGAGTTCAGTCAGTTCGACAGCCAGGACTGCAGCACATAGTTCCAGCCTAGGAACAGAGAGATCAGGCTTTGGAGCCAACCTTGCCTTGCCAAGAACAAAGCCAACCTCTGTTTTACCATTTTGATCTGAGGCTCTCAAGTATGCAACAGCTGAGATAGCCTTCATAGAGGCATCTGAGAATACACATATTTCAGTGTGTTTGGCTTCAGAAAGAGGAATGGATACATACATGCGTGGAATGTTCAGACTTCTTAGGTCTTGCAGCGAATGACACCACCGTGTCCACTCTTCATGTCTGTTTTCAGGCAATGGTGTGTCCCACTCATGTGTCTGCGATGAGAGTTCTCTTAATAGTAGACGACCCTGGATTGTGATAGGGGCTAGGAATCCGAGGGGATCGAACAAACTATTCACTGTCGACAGAACTCCTCTACGTGTGTATGGTTTTTCAATGTCAGGCACTCGGAATGTGAATGTATCCGACATTAGGTTCCACTGTATGCCCAAGCTTCGCTGATCAGGTAAGTCATCCGTGGAGAGGTCAAGGCATTTGATGTCCTTAGCCAAATCTTCATTTGGAAAGGCATTCATTACTTTGGCTCTGTTCGCAGCAATTTTATGAAGCCTGAGGTTTGAAGCAGCTAGTGCCTCTTGTGCTCTTTTAAGCACATCGATTGCCTCTTCCTCCGTAGAAAATGACTTTAAGGCATCATCTACATAGAAATCTTGTTCAATGAATTTCCTCACATCAGTGCCATATTCTTTCTCTTCTTCTCTGGCAGCTCGGCGAATTCCATAAATTGCCACTGATGGTGAAGGGCTGTTTCCGAATACGCAAACTTGCATCCTGTAGTCCACAACCTCTTTAGTCAGATCATTGTCACGATGCCATAGAAAGCGTAAAACATCACGACAGTCCTCCTGGACCATAAAGCAGTGAAACATCTGCTGTATGTCGGCTGTGATGGCGACAGGATCCTTTCGAAATCTTATGAGGACTCCTAGCAGGCTATTGTTTAGGTCTGGGCCTGACAGCAGTACATCATTGAGAGATACTCCATCAAACTGTGCACTAGAGTCAAATACAACTCGTATTTGGTCTGGTTTTTTTGGATGGTACACACCAAATGACGGAAGATACCAACACTCTTGACCATCCTGTAAAGGAGGATCTAGCTCTGCATGGTTATTGTCAAGTATTCTCTGTATGAATTCCGTGAAGTCATCTCTGATCTTTGGTCGTTTGTCAAGGTTGCGACGAAGAGACATGAAACGTCTTACTGCATACTCTCTGTTGTTGGGCAAGCGTCTCCTTGGCTCACGAAATGGCAATGGTGCTTCCCAGCTGTTACTTGAGTCCTTGAAGAATTCCTTATCCATGATGTCCATGAATAACTGATCCTCAACTGAAGGTGCAAATTTATTATCATCTTTGGTCTGCTGAAACACTGTCTGACCAAGTCTGCAGCTTGATAGGCTAGAGTTCTGGAACTGGCTTTTCTCATTAAACGTCTCCTTCAGTACAATGTGATTATTGCATGGACTGAAGTAGCTTGGTCTGCCATTCTCTAAGATGTGTGTTCTCATGCAATTCACCAGAGAGGGCTTGTGACACTTTCCTAGACACACGTTTCCCACTATGACCCAACCAAGGTCCAATTTTTGGGCATATGGAGCATCATGAGGACCGTTGAGTTGTTTGCGGACTTAATGTGCTCTTATTATGTCTCTTCCCAAGAGAAGCAGTATCTCAGCATTTGGATCAATAGGTGGTATCTTGTCTGCTATGTCTTTTAGGTGATTGTGATGCAGGGCAGCAACTGCGGTTGGTATTTCATCTCTGTTATCTGGCATGCTATTGCATTCGATGAGAGTAGGAAGTGGAAAATTGATCTCACCATCTGCAGACTCAATGATGAACCCTTGAGCCCTTCTTCCAGTTGCTTGGACTACTCCTGCACACGTCTTTAATGTGTACATCGCAGAAGTTCCTTGCACGTTGAACATGTCAAAAAATTCTGACCTGGCCAAGGATCTATTGCTTTGCTCATCTATAATGGTGTAAATCCGCCTCCCTAGGTCAGGACTGCCAGCAGGAAAAACATTCACCAGGCATATTTTAGAGCATGACTTCTCACTAAAGCCTTTGCCACAAATCTTGGTGCACTTTGATGACACATCTCCACTACAAGACTCCTCTTCCTCCCCGCCATGCTGTGAAGGAGGTGTGGAATTAGAACGCCACGGCGCTGGGCCTGGATGAAGAGCAGCCAGGTGATTGTCACTCTCACAATTCTTAGCCACATGCTTGTTAGATGAGCAGCATCTGTAACAAATGGATAGCTCTCTTAAGATCTTTTTTCGTTCCTCTAATGGCTTTTCTCTGAAGCCTCTGCATTTCTTGAGAGGATGAGGTTTACGATGTATTGGACATTGCTTCTCAACCTCGTCGATTCCTCTTTGAAGACTCTTGGCATGAGAGAGATTAGAGAAGGACTTTACATCTGTTTTATGGACTAAAACAGGTTTAGGAACATGACTTTCATTATACCTGATCTTCCCACCAGGGTTTATGGAAAGCGAAGTAAAATTGAAGCTTGGATCATTGCGCGCTCTCGCTTCTGCACACACAAATTCCACAAAGAAGGAGAATGGTGGGAAAGAAACTCCTTTAGTGTACTTGTAGTGTGAACCCTGCATCATCCACTTATCTTGAAGTCCAAAGGGTAACTTTTGCACAATAGGATTAACTCCTCTTGCTGTATCTAGATAAGTGAGCCCAGGTAGATCACCGCTATTCTTAGCTGCTTCAATTTCTGAAAGCAGGTCTCCTAATTCCCGAAGCTTATCATGGTCTTTAGCAGATATTTTTGGAAAAGTCTCTATTTTTGTAAAGAGAGCTTTTTCAATAGCTTCTGGAGATCCATAAGTCATATCTAGCCTCTCCCAGATGAGTTCAAGACCAGCAGGTAAATCCCTCACATTCACAGACTTAATTCGACGGGCATGATCTGCTGAATCTCTCCCCAGCCATCTAATCAACAAATCAAATTCCTCACCTGCTGTAAGATCAAGGCTCTTGGTAGCATTGAGAAATGATGATTTCCAGGCCAGATAGTTTTCAGGACGGTCATCAAATTTGTTAAGCCCCGATGTCACTAGCTGGTTTCTTGCTAAAAACTTAGCTAATTCATATGTGGCTGCATCGTGATTAGAGTGATGAGCAGGATGATTAGTGTCTCGTCTAGGATGGTGCAAGGAAGCAGCTGAACTGTTAGAATGGTGTGAGAAGCTATGTGGAGAGTGGGAATATGGTGGTTTACTCTGCTGCCTTTTCTCAATGCAACTGCATTGACTTGCATTCCAAGAGGACAGAACATGATACACTGGTGAAGAAGGTTTTTTCTCTCTATCATCCTCTAATTTTTGGGGTAATTCAAGCTTTGGATTCTCTGGAACATTGTCACTAGGTTCACTATGTTGTTTTACATACTCTTCAGTACGTTGCCTAGGACTTTGCTGAGGAAGGTGGATAGTTGTACTATGATGTGATCTTTTTACCTCTAGATCTGTAACAGCGGCTTCCATGACTGCCGCCTCTGCCATTGCAGCTTCTGCCTCTCTCTCTTTTTCCATTACGTCTAATGTCGCTTCAAGGCGAGCTTTCTCTATTTTAATTTCCATTTCCCTCTTTGCAAATGAGGCCCTTGCCTGTGCAGCTTCTGCCTTTGCCCTTGCTTTAGCCGCTGCTATGCTGACCGTGGACTTGCTGGAAGTCACGGAACGTCGAGATAAAGCTGAATTACTTTTGTCATCTTCCATGACTGGTCCAAAATATGAGCTTGAAAGATTTTACTGTGTGGATACTCTGCAGTTGTCGTGTTAGCCTCTATGCCGTAGATGACAATAGCAGGTGAAATCCAGCTTCCATGATAAACAGCACTTGTATGAAGCTTGTCTTTTTACTGTACTGGCTTCGTATCCAGCAAGCTAAACACATCCACTCAATAAACAGTCTTGACACCGGAGTCGTCGTTGTGATTTACTGAATAAATGTGTAAAACTGTAAAACAATATAAAACAAAAGGAATACATAAATAAAATGCCACATAGGAAATGTCTAATCCAATAATGTTCACCAAAGACAATTAAATGATAACACAATGTAAATTTCCCAATGCCATATCATGAAAACATCTACATGTACTACATCCCTTACGAAAATTAACCATGGTTTTACTACAGTTAAAACCAAAAAACCATGGTTACTGTAGTAAAATCATGGTAACCACAAAATAACCATGGTTTTGACAACCATGGTTTTCAAAAACCATAGTTAAACCATGGTTAGTGTAGTAAAACCATGGTTTTGCTCATAGTAATCAATACACCAAAAAACCATGGTTACTACACTTTTACCACAATAAAACCATGGATAATTTTCGTAAGGGATGTACTACATCATAAACATAATATATTAACATAATCAAGAACAATCAAACTCCACTTACAGACAGTGCCTCGATAAGCGTTGTTAATCTGATGGACTGACACAGCAAATTAAGAGTGTGCTACCATGTGCTTGCTTGTTGTTCTGATAGAACCCCGGAAACTGAATAAAACGTATTTATTCTGCAGAATATAAAACTACCAGCAGGGGGAGCAAAACCACTAAAATAGGCAAAGCCAGAACACTGACCAACGATCACCGACAGAACCAGCTTAATCTCCGCTTAATGTCCTTATCCGTTTATATGTGTGTATATACATATATATCTCCCAAGGTTTTTCCCTCCTAGGACTTTTTTTATTTCCTCGGCTAAACAGCCCGGGGTTTTTTTTCTCCTAAGGGGTTTTTTACCCCGGGGAGGCAGCCTTCTTGGGCTTAACTTAGCTTCCTCTTCTAGACGTTACATTAGTAATACGCTCGCTTATAATGTCGAGTCATAGCCGTAGCAAATTTGACTGCTTATGCTATCGTTTATTACGTTATGCTATCTGTCGTTTTTCTGTGTTTTTACTGCTTTTATTTATGTAAAGCTGCTTTGAAACAATTAAGTTTTGTGAAAAGCGCTATATAAATAAAATTGAATTGAATTGAATTAATAGCTGAATAAATCAGCTAATACTTTATTTAAATGCAATTATTCAAGAACGTCAGTAAAGAAAACAATTAGGCTTACTAAATATTTTGTTTATGTCGGAGCGGGATCTGAGCGGGAATTGGTTTATTTGCGAGCGTGAGCGGAAAGTTAAGGAGCGCTTGCTTGGGCGGTGAGCGACTGAGTGGAGCGCTTGACCAGTAGACCGAAATATTTAGCAGAGCGTCACACCGCTCTGCTTCGCTCACATGCTCTGGTTCACAGCTCACCCCTCGCTTTTGAAATGCATAGAGAAGCTACGGTAGCCACCACAGGACAAGCATGTCATGATTGGAGACAAACATGGTGGCACAAAATAGCCACTTCCATGTAAGGGGACCCTCGGCGTATGTAGATAAAAACGTCTCATTCTAAAGTAATAAAAACATAACGGTTAATTATGAAAGGTCTTTATCCACCCCTGATAATATAGTTTTGTATATTATTTTGCATTTCTGTCAAGAGATCCTTCTAAAAATTACACACTGCACCTTTAATGTAGGCCAGAGTTCACGTCACACAAAGCAGCAGATATAAGCTGCATTTTATTGATCATAAGCTCATTTTTAAAATAAGCGATAGGAGAGAGCGACAGCAGCACTGATAGCCTAATATTAGGGATGCACCGAATCCAGATTTTTTAGGTTCGGCCGAATCCCGAATCCACCATTTAAGATTCGGCCGAATCCGAAACCGAATACCGAATCCTACTTGCATCCTTATTCCATTAACACAGTAAAGCACATGAAGTAAACAACGTCCACAGCAGTGTATTTTTCATTTTATTTAATTTTAACTGTACATTATGCCAGGATGACAAGTTGGAAAAACTATTTTGACAATTACCATAAGCCTATGCATAATGAAAGCGATGCGTTGCAACACGCTCGTTTTTCCAATAAGCACGCAGCTCCGCGCTGAAAACCATATTCAACTTTGAGTGAGAAACTCCGCTCGTCAATGTCAGTTTTCACACGGCCGTCCAATTACAGTGGAGGAGGGGCGGGACATTACCACAGCAACCAACCGGCTCACAGCTGAAGCATCACAGCTACCAAGTGCTCGGCTGATTAACAGCTGGCATTGTCGTCCTCAAGGCGCTTTCAGCCGTGTTTAAAGGTTTTGGTGTGTCCAGCTCCTAAGGCTCACCGAAAGAAAAAGCTCATCTCTACGTCAGCACCCGATGTGTGTTATCAACGGCCCCGTGACGTCGACCAGCGTAGCGCAAGCCTAGGGTTCGGTTCGGTGGAAAAAAAATCTAGGATTCGGCCGAAACCGAACCCCGTCAAAAAGCCCAGTATTCGGCCGAATCCGAACCCGAATCCTGGATTCGGTGCATCCCTACCTAATATCATTGCATTTCTTTACTATTTATGAATATGATTGTGTGTTGAGCGTCTACGACAGGGCTATTCAATTAGTTTGTCATGGGGGCCAGAGATATATCAGTGATGATAGTGATTTATACATTTAAACATACTCATGTTGTATTTTGAAACTGCATACAACAAAACTTGTGCATTGTAATATGACCAAGTAGGCTTTATCTACATCCAGACATGTTCGTATTTTGTATTTTAAAACTGCATAACAACATAAGTGCATTGTAAGATACCCGAGTAAGCTTTATTCTACATTTAAAGGGGCAAATAAGAGCCATATCACACTCATTGAGAATTTAACTTATTAACTCACTTAAGTACACATAACCAAAAGTTTATAATATGGAACATAGCATTGTTTTATGCAGATTTTGTCAAAGCTAATTATTTCACTACCTCTATTTAAACTACAACCGCCATCTTAATAACTGGCAAACATTAGGCTAGCTTCTAATAAGAGAAACTACACTTCTAGATTTCGTCAGGGCAGCAAAACCAGGCGCATGCCTGCCAGCGCGACACACACACAGCGGCGCAGGTGCTGGGCTGCGAGCAATGGGCGATTAACTGTTACTCGTTTAAATTGCATTCTTGTGTGAGAACGATGACCCGCACAATACCCGAGCCCTTGCTGTATGAGCAAGCACAAAGAAAACATCAGCGTCTGGAGACAACTTTTATTTAATGATACCACACAGCGCGTCAAATATGAGGCATCGTGTGTTTCGCGTCTGGAGATAACTTTAGTTGCAGTCCGAGTAAACAAGTAGATGTGATGTTTTCAGCACTCGGATTAAAACTCAACACTGACTGGCTGCAGAGACGGAGTCTCCATAGACCTTTTGCGAGTCAACGTCACAGTTACGTCATGTGGTGGCAGAAAAACAGTGAAAATGAATGAGACACGAGTGAAACGAACAATATAACTCACTAGAAAATGTTTTGTTGTGCTGTTGAGTATCAGAATAGGAATGCCAAAATAGATGACCTCCATTTTTTATACCGTCATCGAAGACACCATTTGAAGATAAACGTAGGTGTTTATGGTTGCAATAAAAGCCCTCAACCGGACAGACTGGAGTGATGAAATCATCTGAAAATCTTTTAATAATTTGACTAGAAAATAATTAGAGAACATATCCGGTGTTCTTTTGAAGTCTGATCCCTCTATGTGTTTCTTATAGCGTTTTCATCACGTGACGTTTATAATTTATTTAGAAAGAGTAAAGATTTGAATTAGTTCATAATATCAATAATATTACCATTTATTGAAGTTTTCGTATTCTATTACTTCTTTTTACCTTAAATCTTAGCCTGTGCCTTCTTCCTGTTTGTTAAAAATTATGATGTTTACTAATAAATATATAAACATAGCACACACACACACACACACACACACACACGATGTAAAGTGTTAATAATATATAAACAGGCCTATACAAATTAATTTGTATGTAAACATTATAGTTTTAGATCAAACACGTGGCTAAAATAAGGAAGAAATTGAAAACAGGAAATGATTAAATATTTAAGAAATTATATTATACAGAATACATGATAGTATTGCTCTTATAAGTACTTCAGCGATTCATACTGTAAAAATAATTGATTTACCAATAAAGAACAATACATATACATTACATACATGCACACAATTAGTAGCCAAGCCATTTAAACTTTTAATTAAGTGTGCTTGCAAAACCACACTTATTGTTCTTCTTAAGTTTTATTATTATTAAGTGTGCTTGCAAAAGCACACTTATTGTTCTTCTTAAGTTTTATTATTAAGTGTGCTTGCAAAAGCACACTTGTTGTTCTTCTTAAGTTTTATTAAGTGTGCTTGCAAAAGCACACTTATTGCTCTTCTTAAGTTTTATTAAGTGTGCTTGCAAAAGCACACTTATTGTTCTTCTTAAGTTTTATTATTCTTATTATTAAGTGTGCTTGCAAAAGCACACTTATTGTTCTTCTTAAGTTTTATTAAGTGTGCTTGCAAAAGCACACTTATTGTTCTTCTTAAGTTTTATTAAGTGTGCTTGCAAAAGCACACTTATTGTTCTTCTTAAGTTTTATTATTATTATTATTTTTATTATTTTTCCCGGGTAGATTTTTTTGGCCAGCTCTAGCGACCAGACCGTTTGACGCAGAGACACCGTTCAAACTTTAAAATGTTCGGGCAGTACCGGTGTAAGTTGCTTGAGAAGATGAAGTCACAGATCCATGTCGTTCGGCCACCATATTGGATAGAACACAAAACCTTTAAAAAGTTTCACAGGTCACAAATTTTGTCCAAACTTCAAGAAATTCCACGTACACGATCCTTGGACCAAGCCTCACAAAAGTTACTAGAAGGATTTTTGATTTTCGGAAGCATTTGCCCAAAACAGGTCAAAATATACCTATGGCGTAGTCCCCAAACAGGAAGTAGTTCATATCTCAGATTGTCTGTAACATATCTTTATAATTTTTTTAATATGAACTCGGAACTCCAATGTGAACATGGCCAAGATAAAAAAACATTGCAGTAACATGTCTATATTATGTTATTTTCACTTTAAAATGTCCAATAAAATCCTATGTAAAAATAAAAATGTCATATAGCTTTTACCACTAGAGGGCAGCCCAAGCGTGTTTAATTGCCTTGCCTTCACACGTGACTAGACCGAAACTTAGTCCGTGCCTATTGAAAACTATATATACTGAGGATTATTTGATACTAAATCCAATGGAATATTAATATTTCTCATATACATTTGTGTACAAAACTGCAAATGGATGTTATATTCTGAAGGCGTGAATCAACGCGAGCTCTCTGGAGAACGTGCAGTACAGGTAGGAATGTTTCGGGGATTCAGACGTAAAACCCTTTTTTTATTTCAGTAATATATAACATAACAAGTTTAATTCCGTTTTTCATCAATGTAATACATTGTAAACGTATTAGTTTGTAAAGACGTCAATTTCGCGTCCTCGCGTAGCAGTGATCGTTTGGCATCGGCTCTATAACAGCTGCATGGTTTAAATGATTGTGAATTGACGCGAAAAAGTGTCACTTTACCTTAAATCATGCATGTTATGCCAAGTGTATTTAACGTAAACAGTCATGACTTTGAGAAATGTATGAGACATTAAAACACAGCTTGCCACAGCTAGAAGACTGCGTATATTTACATAATCTTCAGATAAGAAAGTTATATATCATCGTATGCTTAACTAACGGGAACACGATCAATTGCATTATGCTGTCAATCATTATGCTGTCAATCACTCAGCGAAGCATTGATTTCACATGGAAAGCAAGAGGACAGGGTCGCAATCTTGATGCGCGTGCATATGTTGTTGCATGAGATGCAGAGCGCGAGTCACCCCTTCACGTGTATTCGCGCTTTGGTCTGCCCGCGTCAAGATGCAGAGACCACGGACTCTATGGCTGTTTTAACTTTATTTATTGTATTTCCAGCTTACAACAACTCCTCTTCCGACAGTTGTTGTCTGATATGTCGGCTCAACGATCACAATGACATTAGATGTCTTAATAAAGGAAACGATTTTTGTGAACTAGATAAAAGATCCTGGCGTTTCTCCGAAGTTCAAAGCAGACAAAGCCTCAAATATTATGCGAGTCATCGTTCTCACACAAGAATGCAATTTAAACGTGTAAGTTAATCGCCCATCGCTCACAGCCCAGCACCTGCACCACTGCATGCGTATCGCACTGACAAACATACACCTGATTTTACTGCCCTGATGAAATCTAAAAGTATAATTTCTCTTATTAGAAGCTAGCTTAATGTTTGCCAGTTATTAAGATGGCGGTTGTAGTTTAAATAGAGGTCTTGAAATAATTAGCATTGCCAAAAAGTGCATAAAACAATGTTATGTTCCATATTATAAACTTTTGGTTATGTGTACTTAAGTGAGTAAATAAGTTAAATTCTCAATGAGTGTGATATGGCTCTTATTTACCCCTTTAAATGAAGAATAAAGCTTACTCGGGTATCTTACAATGCACTTATGTTGTTATGCAGTTTTAAAATACAAAATACGAACGTCTGGATGTAGATAAAGCCTACTTGGTCATATTACAATGCACAAGTTTTGTTGTATGCAGTTTGAAAATACATGTTTGTAGAAAAAGTATATTGTACAATGCACTGATTTTGTTGTTATGCAGTTTCAAAATACAACATGAGAATGTTTAAATGTATATGTAGTCATCATCACTGATGTATCTCTGGCCCCCATGACAAACTAATTGAATAGCCCTGTCGTAGACGCTCAACACACAATCATATTCATAAATAGTAAAGAAATGAAATGATATTAGGCTATCAGTGCTGCTGTCGCTCTTTCCTATCGCTTATTTTAAAAATGAGCTTATGATCAATAAAATGCAGCTTACATCTGCTGCTTTTGGTGACGTGAACTCTGGCCTACATTAAGTCTCATGTTTTTAAGATTATCTTAAGTACTAAAGAAGAATTTTTGGTATATTATGTACAAAACTAGTGTGTGAAAATAGGACACTTTAAAGGGATTGTTCACCCAAAAATTAAAATTATTTAAATTACAATTCTAAAAAAATTTAATAAGAAAACACTGAACATGTGCAGCATAGCTGTTATAGTTGGTTCTAGGCTAGCTAGAGCGGGTTATCTAGGCTTGTGATCCCTGTATTTACATAAAATGGTCTGTGCTAAACCCCGGATGTCCTTCAATGCTGGAAACACCCCTGGTTACAAGCCTGTATACATTTCTGTGTGTGTGTGTGCGTGTGTGCGTGCGTGCGTGCGTGCGTGTGTGTGTGTGTGTCAGGAATGCTTTCACGTAGAGGTCGACCGATATGGCTTTTTCTCTGGCCAATGCCGATATTTAGAAATCAGGGCAGCTGATGGCCGATATGTTTGGCCGATTTTCTATATGTACATAATTATCAAAATGTTCTCATCATTAGCAGATATTTTAAATGTAAAAATGTCACTATTTAAGTCAAAGTCTTTTAAAAAAATTATGACTGGTCTTTCTGAAGAGTTTTACAACCTCCTCTGCACCATGCATTTATCAGACACAGATATTACCTGACACTCTTCTGTCATCATCTTTGATCAGTTTTTTACCATGGCTTTTATTGCTTTGTAGGATAAAATCCTTATTTGGTAGACCTGATAAAATATTTATTCATCATAAAGTTAACATAGTAATAAATGTCTATGTTTTTTAGTTGAGACTGTTATTTAGGGCAAATCTTTCTAAACAGATTTACATTCTCCTTTCTGAGGCGCTATAAGTGACTGATTGTGCTGACAGTGACGTCTTGTGAGTTTAGTGTTGGGACAGATCTGTTGTTTCAACCGTTCATTCAAACGAATCCGTTCAAAGGAGTCAGTTCGCGAATCGGACGCATTGTGTTGTAATCCAGGCTGAGCAGCGCAAAACTGTAAACAAAGTGTTACTGTAACAACACGAAAAACATTTCCTCGGTGGATATGATTTGGTCTTCCGACCTTTCGCCATCGAGTCAGTTTTGTTTTGAGTAATAAAAGCAGGGAGACAGTTTAAAGACAGAACTGTCTCCCTGCTCTCCAGTAACGCATAACTTATGTTGTTATGCAGTTTTAAAATACAAAATACGAACATGTCTGGATGTAGCATTTTTTTGTGGGGGGAGGTGCCCTTTTTTTTAGGTTAGAGCAACTGCCCCTTAAAATTCCTGTGCACGTCCCTGATGCTTAGTTACTGTTGAACGGGAACACGATTGATTGCATTATGCTGTCAATCACTGAGTGAAATATTTTTTTTTTATGGTAAATTTTAGAGAAACAGTTGTTACAAGTCTGTATAAATTTCTGTGTGTGTGTGTGTGTGTGTGTGTGTGTGTGTGTGTGTGTGTGTGTGTGTGTGTTTTTAAAATGTTCGGGCAGTTCCGGTGTAAGTTGCTTGAGAAGATGAAGTCACAGATCCATGTCGTTCGTCCGCCATATTGGAAACCTTAAAGTTTCACAGGTCACAAATTTTGTCCAAACTTCATGAAATTCCACGTACACGATCCTTGGACCAAGCCTCACAAAAGTTACTAGAAGGATTTTTGATTTTCGGAAGCATTTGCCCCTCACAGGCCAAACTAAATGTGCGTGGACGCCGCCAAAACAGGAAGTAGTTTATATCTCAGGAATGATTTCACGTATTGAAACCAAACTTTGTACATGAATTTCGGTCTCCAATGTGAGGATGCACAACATCAAAAGAACAATTTTTTTCCTAAAATTTTACGCTGCCAAACAGGAAGTAGTTTATATCTCAGGAACGCTTTTACGTATTGAAACCAAACTTTGTACATGAACTTGGGACTCCAATGTGAGGATGCACAAACTAAATCGGCGGCACCAGAGCAAGCACACTTTTGCAGTTCGTCCCGAAATGCATTTTCTAGTTATTATTATTTTTCCCGAGTAGATTTTTTTGGCCAGCTCTAGCGACCAGACCGTTTGACGCAGAGACACCGTTCAAACTTTAAAATGTTCGGGCAGTACCGGTGCAAGTTGCTTGAGAGGATGAAGTCACAGATCCATGTCGTTCGGCCGCCATATTGGAGAGAACACAAAACCTTAAAAAAGTTTCACAGGTCACAAATTTTGTCCAAACCTCATGAAATTCCACGTACGCGATCCTTGGACCGAGCCTCACAAAAGTTACCAGAAGGATTTTTGATTTTCGGAAGCGTTTGCGCGCCACAGCCCAAACTAAATGTGCGTCAACGCCGCCAAAACAGGAAGTAGTTCAAATCTCAATATGTCTGTAACATTTATTAACCAAAATGTTTATATGAACTCTTTACTCCAATGTGAAGATGCCCAAGATAAAAAAAACATTGCAGAAACATGTCTATATTATGTTATTTTCACTTTAAAATGTCCAATTAAAACCTGTGTAAAATTAAAAAATGTCATTAGCCTTTACCAGTAGAGGGCAGCCTTTACGTTCAAACATGTTTTTTAGACAGAATGTAAAGATAGCGGCAGCCATCTTTAGAAGCTAAGCTAACAGGCTATTGCTCCGTGGAAAAGTTTGAATAACAATGGCGGGATGTAGTTTTAATGTTAAAATGGCAAAATGGAATATAGAAGAGCTGTTGAGAGAATCGGGTGTTCCTTTAAGAGCCACAATACAGCGAAGAGCTGAGGAAGAGAAAGCAGAGAAGCCCGGGGAAGAGGCGACAGCCTCAGACTCTGCTGCGAGCCCGTGGAGGACTCAGTAACCTCGGCTGCCACTCAAGCTTCGTATCGTATATGGACAGATTCCTGGATACATATTTTTAGAATCGTAAACTTCATCTTATTCACTATACAGTATGCGGTTTCGGACGCAAAACTGCAAATGGATTTTATATTCTGAATGCTTGAATCAACGCGAGCTCTCTGGAGAACGTGCATTTTCACATACAGGTAGGAATTATATGATTCAGACATATTTTAATCTCTTTCTTTTATTTCAGTGATATATGGCACGACAAGTTTAATTCCCTTTTTCATCAATGTAATACATTGTAAACGTATTAGTTTGTAAAGACGTCAGTTTCGCGTCCTCGGGTAGCAGTGATCGTTTGGCATCGGTATTTTAATTAATTACGAAATTTGTATTTTATTTTTAAATTGCTATCTTGTGTTTCTGGCGCATTCGCGGATTAATGACTCATTTGAGTCGTTTTCATTACAAAGTGTTGCAAATAAATGAGTCTTTTGAGCCGACTCTTTACAAAGCGAATGGGCCAAATGTTTTAAAGTGGTTCGCGAATCAGTTTGAATGAATTGTTCAGATCGCTTCAAACACGGAATCGTCCGAAGCTGTTTTACTCGTAACCTATGTAGAAACACGCAGAATATAACCAGTGTTGGGTGACGTGGAAATGTATTTACCAATCTTTTAACTAAAAGCAAAACTTCACACATGTACCCGCCATTACATACGCGCGACCGCCGACCTGTTCGTCGTCAGACACAGTTAAACGCGTGCAACCTCCAGAAACACTGTAGCACAGATTGAAGAAAATCCATCGATGATTGACGTCTGATTCGCTGTTTAATGTACTGTATGATGTAAGTGATTCTCACAAAACACACGTGACATGACAACGTAAGAAAACATGAGTTTTGTCTAAGTGTAAACTGTCAATGTCCTCAGACCATCTTAGGAGATTCCAACTTTATACATATACAAAACAAAACTGTTGTCAGTTTACTTGTCTGATATTTCAGCTACAAGCTACATTTTTCTGTATACTGTTGGTGTATGTTGCAGTTTTACACATACTGTAGAAATGCCCTTCATAAGTATTCTTCTGTTTGCTGTGGAGTCAAGAAATGTCTAAACATTAAAAGATGAACATGAGACAAAAGTACAGAATCTGTCGCATTATTTTTTTTAATGGGCACTGAGCTGTGTCCTGATTGTTTACACATGAAAAGCATAAAATATGTAGGATCAGTTTGATTCACTTATGTGCATTTGTGTACAATACACATAAGTCAGCATTTAATGCTGTTGTTCTTTGTTGTTAAAGCATGTATGTGTTGAAACATAAACAAAGGTTAATAAAATGTGACATTCTAAACTTCTGGTATACTGATATTTATCTTACCAATTTCTGGTCTCCACATCAAACAGAAAAATCTTGTCTTTATTGTTCTGATACTTATGGAGGGCACTGTGTGTGTGCGTGTGTGTGTGTGTGTGTGCGTGTGTGTGCATATATCTAGATTTATTTTTTCATGAGTAACTAGTAACTCGCTACTTGAGTATTATTTTCATTGCATACTTTTTACTTCTACTTGAGTAATTATTTATTTAGTTACTTTTACTTTAACTTAAGTAAAGTTTTTGGCTACTCTTTCCACCTCTGTTAAAATCTTCATGAATCTAGGCTGAGTTTGCCACGTTGAAGCCTAAATAATCAGACAGATAGTAAGTTAATCGCCCATCGCTCACAGCCCAGCACCTGCACCACTGCATGCGTATCGCGCTGACAAACATACACCTGATTTTACTGCCCTGACGAAATCTAAAAGTATAATTTCTCTTATTAGAAGCTAGCCTAATGTTTGCCAGTTATTAAGATGGCGGTTGTAGTTTAAATAGAGGTCGTGAAATAATTAGCATTGACAAAAAACTGCATAAAACAATGTTATATTCCATATTATAAACTTTTGGTTATGTGTACTTAAGTGAGTAAATAAGTTAAATTCTCAATAAGTGTGATATGGCTCTTATTTACCCCTTTAAATGTAGAATAAAGCTTACTCGGGTATCTTACAATGCACTTATGTTGTTATGCAGTTTTAAAATACAAAATACGAACATGTCTGGATGTAGATAAAGCCTACTTGGTCATATTACAATGCACAAGTTTTGTTGTATGCAGTTTGAAAATACATGTTTGTAGAAAAAGTATATTGTACAATGCACTGATTTTGTTGTTATGCAGTTTCAAAATACAACATGAGTATGTTTAAATGTATATGTAGTCATCATCACTGATATATCTCTGGCCCTCATGACAAACTAATTGAATAGCCCTGTCGTAGACGCTCAACACACAATCATATTCATAAATAGTAAAGAAATGCAATGATATTAGGCTATCAGTGCTGCTGTCGCTCTTTCCTATCGCTTATTTTAAAAATGAGCTTATGATCAATAAAATGCAGCTTTTATCTGCTGCTTTTGGTGACGTGAACTCTGGCCTACTTTAAAGGTGCAGTGTGTAATTTTTAGAAGGATCTCTTGACAGAAATGCAAAATAATATACAAAACTATATTATCAGGGGTGTATAAACACCTTTCATAATTAACCATTATGTTTTTATTACTTTAGAATGAGACGTTTTTATCTACATGCAAAATAATATACAAACTATATTATCAGGGGTGTATAAAGACCTTATATAATGAACCGTTATGTTTTCATTACTTTAGAATGAGATGTTTTTATCTACATACACAGAGGGTCCCCTTACATGGAAGTTGCCATTTTGTGCCACCATGTTTCTACAATCTTAAAGGAATAGTCTACTCATTTTCAATATTAAAATATGTTATTACCTTAACTAAGAACTGTTGATACATCCCTCTATCATCTGTGTGCGTGCACGTAAGCGCTGGAGCGTGCTGCGATGCTTCGATAGCATTTAGCTTAGCCCCATTCATTCAATTGTACCACTCAGAGATAAAGTTAGAAGTGACTAAACACATCAACGTTTTTCCTATTTAAGACGAGTAGTTATACGAGCAAGTTTGGTGGTACAAAATAAAACATAGCGCTTTTCTAAGCGGACTTAAAACAGGAACTATATTTTATAGCGTAATAACACTTTTGGGAGTACTTCGACTCGGCGCAGTAACACCCTCCCTCTCCCATTATGAGAGTGAGAAGGGGAGCGGACTTTTCAGGCGAGTCGAAGTACTCCCAAAGGTGCTATTCACAAATCACGTTAATGACCGCACCAGAGCAAGCACACTTTTGCGGTTCCTCCGGAAGTGCATTTTCTAGTTATTCTTATTATTATTCCCGGGTAGATTTTTTGTGTCAGCTCTAGCGACCAGACCGTTTGACGCAGAGACACCGTTCAAACTTTAAAATGTTCGGGCAGTACCGGTGTAAGTTGCTTGAGAGGATGAAGTCACAGATCCATGTCGTTCGGCCGCCATATTGGAGAGAACACAAAACCTTAAAAAAGTTTCACAGGTCACAAATTTTGTCCAAACTTTATGAAATTCCACGTACGCGATCCTTGGACCGAGCCTCACAAAAGTTACTAGAAGGATTTTTGATTTTCGGAAGCGTTTGCGCGCCACAGCCCAAACTAAATGTGCGTCAACGCCGCCAAAACAGGAAGTAGTTCAAATCTCAATATGTCTGTAACATTTGCTAACCAAAATTTTTATATGAACTCTTTACTCCAATGTGAAGATGCCCAAGATAAAAAAACATTGCAGTAACATGTCTATATTATGTTATTTTCACTTTAAAATGTCCAATTAAAACCTGTGTAAAAATAAAAAATGTCATTAGCCTTTACCAGTAGAGGGCAGCCTTTACGTTCAAACGTGTTTTTTAGACAGAATGTAAAGATAGCGGCAGCCATCTTTAGAAGCTAAGCTAACAGGCTATGGCTCCGTGGAAAAGTTTGAATAACAATGGCGGGATGTAGTTTTAATGTTAAAATGGCAAAATGGAATTTAAAAGAGCTTTTGAGAGAATCGGTGTTCCTTTAAGAGCCACAATACAGCGAAGAGCTGAGGAAGAGAAAGCAGAGAAGCCCGGAGAAGAGGCGACACCCTCAGACTCTGCTGCGAGCCCGTGGAGGACTCAGTAACCTCGGCTGCCACCCAATCTTCGTATCGTATATGGACAGATTCCTGGATACATATTTTTAGAATCGTAAACTTCATCTTATTCACTATACAGTATGCGGTTTCGGACGCAAAACTGCAAATGGATTTTATATTCTGAATGCTTGAATCAACGCGAGCTCTCTGGAGAACGTGCATTTTCACATACAGGTAGGAATTATATGATTCAGACATATTTTAATCCCTTTCTTTTATTTCAGTGATATATGGCACGACAAGTTTAATTCCCTTTTTCATCAATGTAATACATTGTAAACGTATTAGTTTGTAAAGACGTCAGTTTCGCGTCCTCGCATAGCAGTGATCGTTTGGCATCGGTATTTTAATGAATTACGAATTTTGTATTTTATTTTTAAATTGCTATCTTGTGTTTCTGGCGCATTCGCGGATTAATGACTCATTTGAGTCGTTTTCATTACAAAGTGTTGCAAATAAATGAGTCTTTTGAGTCGACTCTTTACAAAGCGAATGGGCCAAATGTTTTAAAGTGGTTCGCGAATCAGTTTGAATGAATTGTTCAGATCGCTTCAAACACGGAATCGTCCGAAGCTGTTTTACTCGTAACCTATGTAGAAACACGCAGAATATAACCAGTGTTGGGTGACGTGGAAATGAATTTACCAATCTTTTAACTAAAAGCAAAACTTCACACATGTACCCGCCATTACATACGCGCGACCGCCGACCTGTTCGTCGTCAGACACAGTTAAACGCGTGCAACCTCCAGAAACACTGTAGCACAGATTGAAGAAAATCCATCGATGATTGACGTCTGATTCGCTGTTTAATGTACTGTATGATGTAAGTGATTCTCACAAAACACACGTGACATGACAACGTAAGAAAACATGAGTTTTGTTATAGTGTAAACTGTCAATGTCCTCAGACCATCTTAGGAGATTCCAACTTTATACATATACAAAACTGTTGTCAGTTTACTTCTCTGATATTTCAGCTAGTTACAAGCTACATCAACATTGAGACTAAAGTTAATTTGTTAATTTGAAATGCTTGTCTATTCTGTGCTTGTATTCTTTTTCTGTAGCTACTGTTGGTGTATGTTGCAGTTTTACACATACTGTAGAAGTGCCCTTCATAAGTGTTTGTTGTGGAGTCAAGAAATGTCTAAACATTAAAAGATGAACATGAGACAAAAGTACAGAATCTGTCACATTATTTTTTTTAATGGGCACTGAGCTGTGTCCTGATTGTTTACACATGAAAAGCATAAAATATGTAGGATCAGTTTGATTCACTTATGTGCATTTGTGTACAATACACATAAGTCAGCATTTAATGCTGTTGTTCTTTGTTGTTAAAGCATGTATGTGTTGAAACATAAACAAAGGTTAATAAAATGTGACATTCTAAACTTCTGGCATACTGATATTTATCTTACCAATTTCTGGTCTCCACATCAAACAGAAAAAGCTTGTCTTTATTGTTCTGATACTTATGGAGGGCACTGCGTGTGTGTGGGTGTGTGTGTGGGTGTGTGTGTGGGTGTGTGCGTGTGTGTGTGTGTGTGTGTGTGTGTGTGTGTGTGTGTGCGTGTGTGTGTGCGTGTGTGTGCATATATCTAGATTTATTTTTTCATGAGTAACTAGTAACTCGCTACTTGAGTATTATTTTCATTGCATACTTTTTACTTCTACTTGAGTAATTATTTATTTAGTTACTTTTACTTTAACTTCAGTAAAGTTTTTGGCTACTCTTTCCACCTCTGTTAAAATCTTCATGAATCTAGGCTGAGTTTGCCACGTTGAAGCCTAAATAATCAGACAGATAGTAAGTTAATCGCCCATCGCTCACAGCCCAGCACCTGCATCACTGCATGCGTATCGCGCTGACAAACATACACCTGATTTTACTGCCCTGACGAAATCTAAAAGTATAATTTCTCTTATTAGAAGCTAGCCTAATGTTTGCCAGCTATTAAAATGGCGGTTATAGTTTAAATAGAGGTCGTGAAATAATTAGCATTGACAAAAAACTGCATAAAACAATGTTATATTCCATATTAAAAACTTTTGGTTATGTGTACTTAAGTGAGTAAATAAGTTAACCGCAAAAACTAAATGTGCGTCGACGCCGCCAAAACAGGAAGTAGTTTATATCAGGAACGCTTTCACGTATTGAAACCAAACTTTGTACATGAACTTGAGACTCCAATGTGAAGATGCACAAACTAAATCGGCGGCACCAGAGCAAGCACACTTTTGCAGTTCGTCCCGAAATGCATTTTCTAGTTATTATTATTTTTCCCGGGTAGATTTTTTTGGCCAGCTCTAGCGACCAGACCGTTTGACGCAGAGACACCGTTCAAACTTTAAAATGTTCGGGCAGTACCGGTGTAAGTTGCTTGAGAAGATGAAGTCACAGATCCATGTCGTTCGGCCACCATATTGGATAGAACACAAAACCTTAAAAAAGTTTCACAGGTCACAAATTTTGTCCAAACTTCATGAAATTCCACGTACGCGATCCTTGGACCGAGCCTCACAAAAGTTACTAGAAGGATTTTTGATTTTCGGAAGCGTTTGCGCGCCACAGCCCAAACTAAATGTGCGTCAACGCCGCCAAAACAGGAAGTAGTTCAAATCTCAATATGTCTGTAACATTTATTAACCAAAATGTTTATATGAACTCTTTACTCCAATGTGAAGATGCCCAAGATAAAAAAAACATTGCAGAAACATGTCTATATTATGTTATTTTCACTTTAAAATGTCCAATTAAAACCTGTGTAAAATTAAAAAATGTCATTAGCCTTTACCAGTAGAGGGCAGCCTTTACGTTCAAACGTGTTTTTTAGACAGAATGTAAAGATAGCGGCAGCCATCTTTAGAAGCTAAGCTAACAGGCTATTGCTCCGTGGAAAAGTTTGAATAACAATGGCGGGATGTAGTTTTAATGTTAAAATGGCAAAATGGAATTTAAAAGAGCTTTTGAGAGAATCGGTGTTCCTTTAAGAGCCACAATACAGCGAAGAGCTGAGGAAGAGAAAGCAGAGAAGCCCGGAGAAGAGGCGACACCCTCAGACTCTGCTGCGAGCCCGTGGAGGACTCAGTAACCTCGGCTGCCACCCAATCTTCGTATCGTATATGGACAGATTCCTGGATACATATTTTTAGAATCGTAAACTTCATCTTATTCACTATACAGTATGCGGTTTCGGACGCAAAACTGCAAATGGATTTTATATTCTGAATGCTTGAATCAACGCGAGCTCTCTGGAGAACGTGCATTTTCACATACAGGTAGGAATTATATGATTCAGACATATTTTAATCCCTTTCTTTTATTTCAGTGATATATGGCACGACAAGTTTAATTCCCTTTTTCATCAATGTAATACATTGTAAACGTATTAGTTTGTAAAGACGTCAGTTTCGCGTCCTCGCGTAGCAGTGATCGTTTGGCATCGGTATTTTAATGAATTACGAATTTTGTATTTTATTTTTAAATTGCTATCTTGTGTTTCTGGCGCATTCGCGGATTAATGACTCATTTGAGTCGTTTTCATTAAAAAGTGTTGCAAATAAATGAGTCTTTTGAGTCGACTCTTTAAAAAGCGAAATGGGCAAATTTTTTAAAGTGGTTAGCGAATCAGTTTGAATGAATTTTTCATATCGCTTCAAACACGGAATCGTCCGAAGCTGTTTTACTCGTAACCTATGTAGAAACACGCAGAATATAACCAGTGTTGGGTGACGTGGAAATGAATTTACCAATCTTTTAACTAAAAGCAAAACTTCACACATGTACCCGCCATTACATACGCGCGACCGCCGACCTGTTCGTCGTCAGACACAGTTAAACGCGTGCAACCTCCAGAAACACTGTAGCACAGATTGAAGAAAATCCATCGATGATTGACGTCTGATTCGCTGTTTAATGTACTGTATGATGTAAGTGATTCTCACAAAACACACGTGACATGACAACGTAAGAAAACATGAGTTTTGTCTAAGTGTAAACTGTCAATGTCCTCAGACCATCTTAGGAGATTCCAACTTTATACATATACAAAACTGTTGTCAGTTTACTTGTCTGATATTTCAGCTACAAGCTACATTTTTCTGTATACTGTTGGTGTATGTTGCAGTTTTACACATACTGTAGAAATGCCCTTCATAAGTATTCTTCTGTTTGCTGTGGAGTCAAGAAATGTCTAAACATTAAAAGATGAACATGAGACAAAAGTACAGAATCTGTCGCATTATTTTTTTTAATGGGCACTGAGCTGTGTCCTGATTGTTTACACATGAAAAGCATAAAATATGTAGGATCAGTTTGATTCACTTATGTGCATTTGTGTACAATACACATAAGTCAGCATTTAATGCTGTTGTTCTTTGTTGTTAAAGCATGTATGTGTTGAAACATAAACAAAGGTTAATAAAATGTGACATTCTAAACTTCTGGTATACTGATATTTATCTTATCAATTTCTGGTCTCCACATCAAACAGAAAAATCTTGTCTTTATTGTTCTGATACTTATGGAGGGCACTGCGTGTGTGTGTGTGTGTGTGTGTGTGTGCGTGTGTGTGTGTGTGTGTGTGTGCGTGTGTGTGCATATATCTAGATTTATTTTTTCATGAGTAACTAGTAACTCGCTACTTGAGTATTATTTTCATTGCATACTTTTTACTTCTACTTGAGTAATTATTTATTTAGTTACTTTAACTTCAGTAAAGTTTTTGGCTACTCTTTCCACCTCTGTTAAAATCTTCATGAATTTAGGCTGAGTTTGCCACGTTGAAGCCTAAATAATCAGACAGATAGTAAGTTAATCGCCCATCGCTCACAGCCCAGCACCTGCATCACTGCATGCGTATCGCGCTGACAAACATACACCTGATTTTACTGCCCTGACGAAATCTAAAAGTATAATTTCTCTTATTAGAAGCTAGCCTAATGTTTGCCAGCTATTAAAATGGCGGTTATAGTTTAAATAGAGGTCGTGAAATAATTAGCATTGACAAAAAACTGCATAAAACAATGTTATATTCCATATTATAAACTTTTGGTTATGTGTACTTAAGTGAGTAAATAAGTTAACCGCAAAAACTAAATGTGCGTCGACGCCGCCAAAACAGGAAGTAGTTTATCTCAGGAACGCTTTCATGTATTGAAACCAAACTTTGTACATGAACTTGGGACTCCAATGTGAGGATGCACAAACTAAATCGGCGGCACCAGAGCAAGCACACTTTTGCAGTTCGTCCCGAAATGCATTTTCTAGTTCTTAATATTATTATTAAGTGTGCTTGCAAAAGCACACTTATTGTTCTTCTTAAGTTTTATTATTCTTATTAAGTGTGCTTGCAAAAGCACACTTATTGTTCTTCTTAAGTTTTATTATTAAGTGTGCTTGCAAAAGCACACTTATTGTTCTTCTTAAGTTTTATTATTAAGTGTGCTTGCAAAAGCACACTTATTGTTCTTCTTAAGTTTTATTATTATTTTTCCCGGGTAGATTTTTTTGGCCAGCTCTAGCGATTAGACCGTTTGACACAGAGACACCGTTCAAACTTTAAAATGTTCGGGCAGTACCGGTGTAAGTTGCTTGAGAAGATAAGGTCACAGATCGATGTCGTTCTTCCGCCATATTGTATAGAACACAAAACCTTAAAAAAGTTTCACAGGTCACAAATTTTGTCAAAACTTCACGAAAATCCACGTACACGATCCTTGGACCAAGCCTCACAAAAGTTACTAGAAGGATTTTTGATTTTCGGAAGCGTTTGCCCGTCACAGCTCAAACTAAATGTGCGTCGACGCCGCCAAAACAGGAAGTAGTTTATATCTTAGGAACGCTTTCACGTATTGAAACTAAACTTTGTACATGAATTTGGGTCTCAAATGTGAGGATGCACAACATGAAAATAACATTTTTTTTTTCTAAAATTTTACGCCGCCAAACAGGAAGTACTTTATATCTCAGGAACGCTTTCATGTATTGAAACCAAACTTAGTACATGAATTTGGGTCTCCAATGAGAGGATGCACAAAATCAAAAGAACAATTTTTTTTCTAAAATTTTACGCCGCCAAACAGGAAGTAGTTTATATCTCAGGAACGCTTTCATGTATTGAAACCAAACTTTGTACATAAATTTGGGTTTCCAATGTGAGGATGCACAACATCAAAAGAACAATTTTTTTCTAAAATTTTACGCCGCCAAACAGGAAGTAGTTTATATCTCAGGAACGCTTTCATATATTAAAACCAAACTTTGTAAATGAATTTGGTTCTCCAATGTGAGGATGCACAACATCAAAAGAAATTTTTTTTTTTAAAATTTTACGCCGCCAAACAGGAAGTAGTTTATATCTCAAGAACGCTTTCACGTATTGAAACCAAACTTCGTACATGAACTTGGGACTCCAATATGAGGATGCACAAACTAAATCTGCGGCCCAGAGCAAGCACACTTTTGCAGTTCTTCCGGAAATGCATTTTCTAGTTAAGTGTGCTTGCAAAAGCACACTTATTGTTCTTCTTAAGTTTTATTATTCTTATTATTATTATTATTCCCGGGTAGATTTTTTGTGTCAGCTCTAGCGACCAGACCGTTTGACGCAGAGACACCGTTCAAACTTTAAAATGTTCGGGCAGTACCGGTGTAAGTTGCTTGAGAAGATGAAGTCACAGATCCATGTCGTTCGGCCGCCATATTGGAGAGAACACAAAACCTTAAAAAAGTTTCACAGGTCACAAATTTTGTCCAAACTTCATGAAATTCCACGTACGCGATCCTTGGACCGAGCCTCACAAAAGTTACTAGAAGGATTTTTGATTTTCGGAAGCGTTTGCGCGCCACAGCCCAAACTAAATGTGCGTCAACGCCGCCAAAACAGGAAGTAGTTCAAATCTCAATATGTCTGTAACATTTATTAACCAAAAATTTTATATGAACTCTTTACTCCAATGTGAAGATGCCCAAGATAAAAAAACATTGCAGTAACATGTCTATATTATGTTATTTTCACTTTAAAATGTCCAATTAAAACCTGTGTAAAAAATAAAAAATGTCATTAGCCTTTACCAGTAGAGGGCAGCCTTTACGTTCAAACGTGTTTTTTAGACAGAATGTAAAGATAGCGGCAGCCATCTTTAGAAGCTAAGCTAACAGGCTATTGCTCCGTGGAAAAGTTTGAATAACAATGGCGGGATGTAGTTTTAATGTTAAAATGGCAAAATGGAATTTAAAAGAGCTTTTCAGAGAATCGGTGTTCCTTTAAGAGCCACAATACAGCGAAGAGCTGAGGAAGAGAAAGCAGAGAAGCCCGGAGAAGAGGCGACACCCTCAGACTCTGCTGCGAGCCCGTGGAGGACTCAGTAACCTCGGCTGCCACCCAATCTTCGTATCGTATATGGACAGATTCCTGGATACATATTTTTAGAATCGTAAACTTCATCTTATTCACTATACAATATGCGGTTTCGGACGCAAAACTGCAAATGGATTTTATATTCTGAATGCTTGAATCAACGCGAGCTCTCTGGAGAACGTGCATTTTCACATACAGGTAGGAATTATATGATTCAGACATATTTTAATCCCTTTCTTTTATTTCAGTGATATATGGCACGACAAGTTTAATTCCCTTTTTCATCAATGTAATACATTGTAAACGTATTAGTTTGTAAAGACGTCAGTTTCGCGTCCTCGCGTAGCAGTGATCGTTTGGCATCGGTATTTTAATTAATTACGAAATTTGTATTTTATTTTTAAATTGCTATCTTGTGTTTCTGGCGCATTCGCGGATTAATGACTCATTTGAGTCGTTTTCATTATAAAGTGTTGCAAATAAATGAGTCTTTTGAGTCGACTCTTTACAAAGCGAATGGGCCAAATGTTTTAAAGTGGTTCGCGAATCAGTTTGAATGAATTGTTCAGATCGCTTCAAACACGGAATCGTCCGAAGCTGTTTTACTCGTAACCTATGTAGAAACACGCAGAATATAACCAGTGTTGGGTGACGTGGAAATTAATTTACCAATCTTTTAACTAAAAGCAAAACTTCACACATGTACCCGCCATTACATACGCGCGACCGCCGACCTGTTCGTCGTCAGACACAGTTAAACGCGTGCAACCTCCAGAAACACTGTAGCACAGATTGAAGAAAATCCATGATCCATGAATTCGATGATTGACGTCTGATTCGCTGTTTAATGTACTGTATGATGTAAGTGATTCTCACAAAACACACGTGACATGACAACGTAAGAAAACATGAGTTTTGTTATAGTGTAAACTGTCAATGTCCTCAGACCATCTTAGGAGATTCCAACTTTATACATATACAAAACTGTTGTCAGTTTACTTGTCTGATGTTTCAGCTACAAGCTACATCAACATTGAGACTAAAGTTAATTTGTTAATTTGAAATGCTTGTCTATTCTGTGCTTGTATTCTTTTTCTGTACTGTTGGTGTATGTTGCAGTTTTACACATACTGTAGAAGTGCCCTTCATAAGTATTCTTCTGTTTGTTGTGGAGTCAAGAAATGTCTAAACATTAAAAGATGAACATGAGACAAAAGTACAGAATCTGTCACATTATTTTTTTTAATGGGCACTGAGCTGTGTCCTGACTGTTTACACATGAAAAGCATAAAATATGTAGGATCAGTTTGATTCACTTATGTGCATTTGTGTACAATACACATAAGTCAGCATTTAATGCTGTTGTTCTTTGTTGTTAAAGCATGTATGTGTTGAAACATAAACAAAGGTTAATAAAATGTGACATTCTAAACTTCTGGCATACTGATATTTATCTTACCAATTTCTGGTCTCCACATCAAACAGAAAAAGCTTGTCTTTATTGTTCTGATACTTATGGAGGGCACTGCGTGTGTGTGTGTGTGTGTGTGTGCGCGTGTGTGTGTGTGTGTGTGCGTGTGTGTGTGTGCGTGTGTGTGCATATATCTAGATTTATTTTTTCATGAGTAACTAGTAACTCGCTACTTGAGTATTATTTTCATTGCATACTTTTTACTTCTACTTGAGTAATTAAGTGTGCTTGCAAAAGCACACTTATTGTTCTTCTTAAGTTTTATTATTCTTATTATTATTATTATTATTATTATTATTATTATTATTCCCGGGTAGATTTTTTGTGTCAGCTCTAGCGACCAGACCGTTTGACGCAGAGACACCGTTCAAACTTTAAAATGTTCGGGCAGTACCGGTGTAAGTTGCTTGAGAGGATGAAGTCACAGATCCATGTCGTTCGGCCGCCATATTGGAAAGAACACAAAACCTTAAAAAAGTTTCACAGGTCACAAATTTTGTCCAAACTTCATGAAATTCCACGTACGCGATCCTTGGACCGAGCCTCACAAAAGTTACTAGAAGGATTTTTGATTTTCGGAAGCGTTTGCGCGCCACAGCCCAAACTAAATGTGCGTCAACGCCGCCAAAACAGGAAGTAGTTCAAATCTCAATATGTCTGTAACATTTATTAACCAAAAATTTTATATGAACTCTTTACTCCAATGTGAAGATGCCCAAGATAAAAAAACATTGCAGTAACATGTCTATATTATGTTATTTTCACTTTAAAATGTCCAATTAAAACCTGTGTAAAAAATAAAAAATGTCATTAGCCTTTACCAGTAGAGGGCAGCCTTTACGTTCAAACGTGTTTTTTAGACAGAATGTAAAGATAGCGGCAGCCATCTTTAGAAGCTAAGCTAACAGGCTATTGCTCCGTGGAAAAGTTTGAATAACAATGGCGGGATGTAGTTTTAATGTTAAGATGGCAAAATGGAATTTAAAAGAGCTTTTGAGAGAATCTGGTGTTCCTTTAAGAGCCACAATACAGCGAAGAGCTGAGGAAGAGAAAGCAGCCCGGAGAAGAGGCGACACCCTCAGACTCTGCTGCGAGCCCGTGGAGGACTCAGTAACCTCGGCTGCCACTCAAGCTTCGTATCGTATATGGACAGATTCCTGGATACATATTTTTAGAATCGTAAACTTCATCTTATTCACTATACAGTATGCGGTTTCGGACGCAAAACTGCAAATGGATTTTATATTCTGAATGCTTGAATCAACGCGAGCTCTCTGGAGAACGTGCATTTTCACATACAGGTAGGAATTATATGATTCAGACATATTTTAATCCCTTTCTTTTATTTCAGTGATATATGGCACGACAAGTTTAATTCCCTTTTTCATCAATGTAATACATTGTAAACGTATTAGTTTGTAAAGACGTCAGTTTCGCGTCCTCGTGTAGCAGTGATCGTTTGGCATCGGTATTTTAATTAATTACGAAATTTGTATTTTATTTTTAAATTGCTATCTTGTGTTTCTGGCGCATTCGCGGATTAATGACTCATTTGAGTCGTTTTCATTACAAAGTGTTGCAAATAAATGAGTCTTTTGAGTCGACTCTTTACAAAGCGAATGGGCCAAATGTTTTAAAGTGGTTCGCGAATCAGTTTGAATGAATTGTTCAGATCGCTTCAAACACGGAATCGTCCGAAGCTGTTTTACTCGTAACCTATGTAGAAACACGCAGAATATAACCAGTGTTGGGTGACGTGGAAATGAATTTACCAATCTTTTAACTAAAAGCAAAACTTCACACATGTACCCGCCATTACATACGCGCGACCGCCGACCTGTTCGTCGTCAGACACAGTTAAACGCGTGCAACCTCCAGAAACACTGTAGCACAGATTGAAGAAAATCCATGATCCATGAATTCGATGATTGACGTCTGATTCGCTGTTTAATGTACTGTATGATGTAAGTGATTCTCACAAAACACACGTGACATGACAACGTAAGAAAACATGAGTTTTGTTATAGTGTAAACTGTCAATGTCCTCAGACCATCTTAGGAGATTCCAACTTTATACATATACAAAACTGTTGTCAGTTTACTTGTCTGATATTTCAGCTACAAGCTACATCAACATTGAGACTAAAGTTAATTTGTTAATTTGAAATGCTTGTCTATTCTGTGCTTGTATTCTTTTTCTGTACTGTTGGTGTATGTTGCAGTTTTACACATACTGTAGAAATGCCCTTCATAAGTATTCTTCTGTTTGTTGTGGAGTCAAGAAATGTCTAAACATTAAAAGATGAACATGAGACAAAAGTACAGAATCTGTCACATTATTTTTTTTAATGGGCACTGAGCGGTGTCCTGACTGTTTACACATGAAAAGCATAAAATATGTAGGATCAGTTTGATTCACTTATGTGCATTTGTGTACAATACACATAAGTCAGCATTTAATGCTGTTGTTCTTTGTTGTTAAAGCATGTATGTGTTGAAACATAAACAAAGGTTAATAAAATGTGACATTCTAAACTTCTGGCATACTGATATTTATCTTACCAATTTCTGGTCTCCACATCAAACAGAAAAAGCTTGTCTTTATTGTTCTGATATTTATGGAGGGCACTGCGTGTGTGTGTGTGTGCGTGCGTGTGTGTGTGTGTGTGTGTGTGTGTGTGTGTGTGTGTGTGTGTGTGTGTGTGCGTGTGTGTGTGTGCGTGTGTGTGTGTGCATATATCTAGATTTATTTTTTCATGAGTAACTAGTAACTCGCTACTTGAGTATTATTTTCATTGCATACTTTTTACTTCTACTTGAGTAATTATTTATTTAGTTACTTTTACTTTAACTTCAGTAAAGTTTTTGGCTACTCTTTCCACCTCTGTTAAAATCTTCATGAATCTAGGCTGAGTTTGCCACGTTGAAGCCTAAATAATCAGACAGATAGTAAGTTAATCGCCCATCGCTCACAGCCCAGCACCTGCACCACTGCATGCGTATCGCGCTGACAAACATACACCTGATTTTACTGCCCTGACGAAATCTAAAAGTATAATTTCTCTTATTAGAAGCTAGCCTAATGTTTGCCAGCTATTAAAATGGCGGTTGTAGTTTAAATAGAGGTCGTGAAATAATTAGCATTGACAAAAAACTGCATAAAACAATGTTATATTCCATATTATAAACTTTTGGTTATGTGTACTTAAGTGAGTAAATAAGTTAACCGCAAAAACTAAATGTGCGTCGACGCCGCCAAAACAGGAAGTAGTTTATCTCAGGAACGCTTTCACGTATTGAAACCAAACTTTGTACATGAACTTGGGACTCCAATGTGAGGATGCACAAACTAAATCGGCGGCACCAGAGCAAGCACACTTTTGCAGTTCGTCCCGAAATGCATTTTCTAGTTATTAAGTGTGCTTGCAAAAGCACACTTATTGTTCTTCTTAAGTTTTATTATTAAGTGTGCTTGCAAAAGCACACTTATTGTTCTTCTTAAGTTTTATTATTCTTATTATTATTATTATTATTATTATTATTATTATTCCCGGGTAGATTTTTTGTGTCAGCTCTAGCGACCAGACCGTTTGACGCAGAGACACCGTTCAAACTTTAAAATGTTCGGGCAGTACCGGTGTAAGTTGCTTGAGAGGATGAAGTCACAGATCCATGTCGTTCGGCCGCCATATTGGAAAGAACACAAAACCTTAAAAAAGTTTCACAGGTCACAAATTTTGTCCAAACTTCATGAAATTCCACGTACGCGATCCTTGGACCGAGCCTCACAAAAGTTACTAGAAGGATTTTTGATTTTCGGAAGCGTTTGCGCGCCACAGCCCAAACTAAATGTGCGTCAACGCCGCCAAAACAGGAAGTAGTTCAAATCTCAATATGTCTGTAACATTTATTAACCAAAAATTTTATATGAACTCTTTACTCCAATGTGAAGATGCCCAAGATAAAAAAACATTGCAGTAACATGTCTATATTATGTTATTTTCACTTTAAAATGTCCAATTAAAACCTGTGTAAAAAATAAAAAATGTCATTAGCCTTTACCAGTAGAGGGCAGCCTTTACGTTCAAACGTGTTTTTTAGACAGAATGTAAAGATAGCGGCAGCCATCTTTAGAAGCTAAGCTAACAGGCTATTGCTCCGTGGAAAAGTTTGAATAACAATGGCGGGATGTAGTTTTAAGGTTTAAATGGCAAAATGGAATAGAGAAGAGCTGTTGAGAGAATCGAGTGTTCCTTTAAGAGCCACAATACAGCGAAGAGCTGAGAAAGACGGAGAGCAGAGAAGCCCGGAGAAGAGGCCACAGCCTGAGACTCTGCTGCATAGAGCCCGTGGGGCACGCAGCACCATCGGCTGGCACCCAAGCTTCGTATCGTATATGGACAGCGGAATCCTGGATACATATTTTTAAAATCCTAAAACTTCATCTTATTCACTATACAGTATGCGGTTTCGGACGCAAAACTGCAAATGGATTTTATATTCTGAATGCTTGAATCAACGCGAGCTCTCTGGAGAACGTGCATTTTTACATACAGGTAGGAATTATATGATTCAGACATATTTCAATCCCTTTCTTTTATTTCAGTGATATATGGCACGACAAGTTTAATTCCCTTTTTCATCAATGTAATACATTGTAAACGTATTAGTTTGTAAAGACGTAAGTTTCGCGTCCTCGCGTAACGTTAGCAGTGATCGTTTTTCATCGGCTCTATAACAGCTGCATGGTTTAAATGATTGTGAATTGACGCGAAAAAGTGTCACTTTACCTTAAATCATGCATGTTATGCCAAGTGTATTTAAACAGTCATGCCTTTGAGAAATGTATGACACATTAAAACACAGCTTGCCACAGCTAGAAGACTGCGTATATTTACATAATCTTCAGATAAGAAAGTTATATATCTAAATCGTATGCTTGACTAACGGGAACACGATCGATTGCATTATGCTGTCAATCATTATGCTGTCAATCACTCAGCGAAGCATTGATTTCACATGGAAAGCAAGAGGACAGGGTCGCAATCTTGATGCGCGTGCATATGTTGCATGAGATGCAGAGCGCGAGTCACCCCTTCACGTGTATTCGCGCTTTGGTCTGCCCGCGTCAAGATGCGAAGACTGACAGTGGTGCGTTAAGAGAACACGGACTCTATGGCTGTTTTAACTTTATTTATTGTATTTCCAGCTTACAACAACTCCTCTTCCGACAGTTGTTGTCTGATATGTCGGCTCAACGATCACAATGACATTAGATGTCTTAATAAAGGAAACGATTTTTGTGAACTAGATAAAAGATCCTGGCGTTTCTCCGAAGTTCAAAGCAGACAAAGGCTCAAATATTATGCGAGTCATCGTTCTCACACAAGAATGCAATTTAAACGTGTAAGTTAATCGCCCATCGCTCACAGCCCAGCACCTGCACCACTGCATGCGTATCGCGCTGACAAACATACACGTGATTTTACTGCCCTGATGAAATCTAAAAGTATAATTTCTCTTATTAGAAGCTAGCTTAATGTTTGCCAGTTATTAAGATGGCGGTTGTAGTTTAAATAGAGGTCGTGAAATAATTAGCATTGCCAAAAAGTGCATAAAACAATGTTATGTTCCATATTATAAACTTTTGGTTATGTGTACTTAAGTGAGTAAATAAGTTAAATTCTCAATGAGTGTGATATGGCTCTTATTTACCCCTTTTAATGAAGAATAAAGCTTACTCGGGTATCTTACAATGCACTTATGTTGTTATGCAGTTTTAAAATACAAAATACGAACGTCTGGATGTAGATAAAGCCTACTTGGTCATATTACAATGCACAAGTTTTGTTGTATGCAGTTTGAAAATACATGTTTGTAGAAAAAGTATATTGTACAATGCACTGATTTTGTTGTTATGCAGTTTCAAAATACAACATGAGAATGTTTAAATGTATATGTAGTCATCATCACTGATGTATCTCTGGCCCCCATGACAAACTAATTGAATAGCCCTGTCGTAGACGCTCAACACACAATCATATTCATAAATAGTAAAGAAATGAAATGATATTAGGCTATCAGTGCTGCTGTCGCTCTTTCCTATCGCTTATTTTAAAAATGAGCTTATGATCAATAAAATGCAGCTTACATCTGCTGCTTTTGGTGACGTGAACTCTGGCCTACATTAAGCCTCATGTTTTTAAGATTATCTTAAGTACTAAAGAAGAATTTTTGGTATATTATGTACAAAACTAGTGTGTGAAAATAGGACACTTTAAAGGGATTGTTCACCCAAAAATTAAAATTATTTAAATTACAATTCTAAAAAAATGTAATAAGAAAACACTGAACATGTGCAGCATAGCTGTTATAGTTGGTTCTAGGCTAGCTAGAGCGGGTTATCTAGGCTTGTGATCCCTGTATTTACATAAAATGGTCTGTGCTAAACCCCGGATGTCCTTCAATGCTGGAAACACCCCTGGTTACAAGCCTGTATACATTTCTGTGTGTGTGTGTGCGTGTGTGCGTGCGTGCGTGCGTGTGTGTGTGTGTCAGGAATGCTTTCACGTAGAGGTCGACCGATATGGCTTTTTCTCTGGCCAATGCCGATATTTAGAAATCAGGGCAGCTGATGGCCGATATGTTAGGCCGATTTTCTATATGTACATAATTATCAAAATGTTCTCATCATTAGCAGATATTTTAAATGTAAAAATGTCACTATTTAAGTCAAAGTCTTTTAAAAAAATTATGACTGGTCTTTCTGAAGAGTTTTACAACCTCCTCTGCACCATGCATTTATCAGACACAGATATTACCTGACACTCTTCTGTCATCATCTTTGATCAGTTTTTTACCATGGCTTTTATTGCTTTGTAGGATAAAATCCTTATTTGGTAGACCTGATAAAATATTTATTCATCATAAAGTTAACATAGTAATAAATGTCTATGGTTTTTAGTTGAGACTGTTATTTAGGGCAAATCTTTCTAAACACATTTACATCCTCATTTCTGAGGCGCTATAAGTCACTGTGTTGACAGTGACGTCTTGTGAGTTTAGTGTTGGGACAGATCTGTTGTTTCAACCGTTCATTCACGAATCCGTTCAAAGGAGTCAGTTCGCGAATCGGACGCATTGTGTTGTAATCCAGGCTGAGCAGCGCAAAACTGTAAACAAAGTGTTACTGTAACAACACGAAAAACATTTCCTCGGTGGATATGATTTGGTCTTCCGACCTTTCGCCATCGAGTCAGTTTTGTTTTGAGTAATAAAAGCAGGGAGACAGTTTAAAGACAGAACTGTCTCCCTGCTCTCCAGTAACGCATAACTTATGTTGTTATGCAGTTTTAAAATTCAAAATACGAACATGTCTGGATGTAGCATTTTTTTGTGGAGGGAGGTGCCCTTTTTTTTAGGTTAGAGCAACTGCCCCTTAAAATTCCTGTGCACGTCCCTGATGCTTAGTTACTGTTGAACGGGAACACGATTGATTGCATTATGCTGTCAATCACTGAGTGAAATATTTTTTTTTATGGTAAATTTTAGAGAAACAGTTGTTACAAGTCTGTATACATTTCTGTGTGTGTGTGTGTGTGTGTGTGTGTGTGTGTGTGTGTGTGTGTGTGTGTGTGTGTGTGTGTGTGTGTGTGTGTGTGTGTGTGTGTGTGTGTGTTTTTAAAATGTTCGGGCAGTTCCGGTGTAAGTTGCTTGAGAAGATGAAGTCACAGATCCATGTCGTTCGTCCGCCATATTGGAAACCTTAAAGTTTCACAGGTCACAAATTTTGTCCAAACTTCACGAAATTCCACGTACACGATCCTTGGACCAAGCCTCACAAAAGTTACTAGAAGGATTTTTGATTTTCGGAAGCGTTTGCCCGTCACAGGCCAAACTAAATGTGCGTGGACGCCGCCAAAACAGGAAGTAGTTTATATCTCAGGAATGATTTCACGTATTGAAACCAAACTTTGTACATGAATTTCGGTCTCCAATGTGAGGATGCACAACATCAAAAGAACAATTTTTTTCCTAAAATTTTACCCTGCCAAACAGGAAGTAGTTTATATCTCAGGAACGCTTTTACGTATTGAAACCAAACTTTGTACATGAACTTGGGACTCCAATGTGAGGATGCACAAACTAAATCGGCGGCACCAGAGCAAGCACACTTTTGCAGTTCGTCCCGAAATGCATTTTCTAGTTCTTATTATTATTCCCGGGTAGATTTTTTGTGTCAGCTCTAGCGACCAGACCGTTTGACGCAGAGACACCGTTCAAACTTTAAAATGTTCGGGCAGTACCGGTGTAAGTTGCTTGAGAGGATGAAGTCACAGATCCATGTCGTTCGGCCGCCATATTGGAGAGAACACAAAACCTTAAAAAAGTTTCACAGGTCACAAATTTTGTCCAAACTTTATGAAATTCCACGTACGCGATCCTTGGACCGAGCCTCACAAAAGTTACTAGAAGGATTTTTGATTTTCGGAAGCGTTTGCGCGCCACAGCCCAAACTAAATGTGCGTCAACGCCGCCAAAACAGGAAGTAGTTCAAATCTCAATATGTCTGTAACATTTACTAACCAAAATTTTTATATGAACTCTTTACTCCAATGTGAAGATGCCCAAGATAAAAAAAACATTGCAGTAACATGTCTATATTATGTTATTTTCACTTTAAAATGTCCAATTAAAACCTGTGTAAAAATAAAAAATGTCATTAGCCTTTACCAGTAGAGGGCAGCCTTTACGTTCAAACGTGTTTTTTAGACAGAATGTAAAGATAGCGGCAGCCATCTTTAGAAGCTAAGCTAACAGGCTATGGCTCCGTGGAAAAGTTTGAATAACAATGGCGGGATGTAGTTTTAATGTTAAAATGGCAAAATGGAATTTAAAAGAGCTTTTGAGAGAATCGGTGTTCCTTTAAGAGCCACAATACAGCGAAGAGCTGAGGAAGAGAAAGCAGAGAAGCCCGGAGAAGAGGCGACACCCTCAGACTCTGCTGCGAGCCCGTGGAGGACTCAGTAACCTCGGCTGCCACCCAATCTTCGTATCGTATATGGACAGATTCCTGGATACATATTTTTAGAATCGTAAACTTCATCTTATTCACTATACAGTATGCGGTTTCGGACGCAAAACTGCAAATGGATTTTATATTCTGAATGCTTGAATCAACGCGAGCTCTCTGGAGAACGTGCATTTTCACATACAGGTAGGAATTATATGATTCAGACATATTTTAATCCCTTTCTTTTATTTCAGTGATATATGGCACGACAAGTTTAATTCCCTTTTTCATCAATGTAATACATTGTAAACGTATTAGTTTGTAAAGACGTCAGTTTCGCGTCCTCGCGTAGCAGTGATCGTTTGGCATCGGTATTTTAATGAATTACGAATTTTGTATTTTATTTTTAAATTGCTATCTTGTGTTTCTGGCGCATTCGCGGATTAATGACTCATTTGAGTCGTTTTCATTACAAAGTGTTGCAAATAAATGAGTCTTTTGAGTCGACTCTTTACAAAGCGAATGGGCCAAATGTTTTAAAGTGGTTCGCGAATCAGTTTGAATGAATTGTTCAGATCGCTTCAAACACGGAATCGTCCGAAGCTGTTTTACTCGTAACCTATGTAGAAACACGCAGAATATAACCAGTGTTGGGTGACGTGGAAATGAATTTACCAATCTTTTAACTAAAAGCAAAACTTCACACATGTACCCGCCATTACATACGCGCGACCGCCGACCTGTTCGTCGTCAGACACAGTTAAACGCGTGCAACCTCCAGAAACACTGTAGCACAGATTGAAGAAAATCCATCGATGATTGACGTCTGATTCGCTGTTTAATGTACTGTATGATGTAAGTGATTCTCACAAAACACATGTGACATGACAACGTAAGAAAACATGAGTTTTGTTATAGTGTAAACTGTCAATGTCCTCAGACCATCTTAGGAGATTCCAACTTTATACATATACAAAACTGTTGTCAGTTTACTTGTCTGATATTTCAGCTAGTTACAAGCTACATCAACATTGAGACTAAAGTTAATTTGTTAATTTGAAATGCTTGTCTATTCTGTGCTTGTATTCTTTTTCTGTACTGTTGGTGTATGTGGCAGTTTTACACATACTGTAGAAGTGCCCTTCATAAGTGTTTGTTGTGGAGTCAAGAAATGTCTAAACATTAAAAGATGAACATGAGACAAAAGTACAGAATCTGTCACATTATTTTTTTAATGGGCACTGAGCTGTGTCCTGATTGTTTACACATGAAAAGCATAAAATATGTAGGATCAGTTTGATTCACTTATGTGCATTTGTGTACAATACACATAAGTCAGCATTTAATGCTGTTGTTCTTTGTTGTTAAAGCATGTATGTGTTGAAACATAAACAAAGGTTAATAAAATGTGACATTCTAAACTTCTGGCATACTGATATTTATCTTACCAATTTCTGGTCTCCACATCAAACAGAAAAAGCTTGTCTTTATTGTTCTGATACTTATGGAGGGCACTGCGTGTGTGTGTGTGGGTGTGTGTGTGGGTGTGTGCGTGTGTGTGTGTGTGTGTGTGCGTGTGTGTGTGCGTGTGTGTGCATATATCTAGATTTATTTTTTCATGAGTAACTAGTAACTCGCTACTTGAGTATTATTTTAATTGCATACTTTTTACTTCTACTTGAGTAATTATTTATTTAGTTACTTTTACTTTAACTTCAGTAAAGTTTTTGGCTACTCTTTCCACCTCTGTTAAAATCTTCATGAATCTAGGCTGAGTTTGCCACGTTGAAGCCTAAATAATCAGACAGATAGTAAGTTAATCGCCCATCGCTCACAGCCCAGCACCTGCATCACTGCATGCGTATCGCGCTGACAAACATACACCTGATTTTACTGCCCTGACGAAATCTAAAAGTATAATTTCTCTTATTAGAAGCTAGCCTAATGTTTGCCAGCTATTAAAATGGCGGTTATAGTTTAAATAGAGGTCGTGAAATAATTAGCATTGACAAAAAACTGCATAAAACAATGTTATATTCCATATTAAAAACTTTTGGTTATGTGTACTTAAGTGAGTAAATAAGTTAACCGCAAAAACTAAATGTGCGTCGACGCCGCCAAAACAGGAAGTAGTTTATATCAGGAACGCTTTCACGTATTGAAACCAAACTTTGTACATGAACTTGAGACTCCAATGTGAAGATGCACAAACTAAATCGGCGGCACCAGAGCAAGCACACTTTTGCAGTTCGTCCCGAAATGCATTTTCTAGTTCTTATTATTATTCCCGGGTAGATTTTTTGTGTCAGCTCTAGCGACCAGACCGTTTGACGCAGAGACACCGTTCAAACTTTAAAATGTTCGGGCAGTACCGGTGTAAGTTGCTTGAGAGGATGAAGTCACAGATCCATGTCGTTCGGCCGCCATATTGGAGAGAACACAAAACCTTAAAAAAGTTTCACAGGTCACAAATTTTGTCCAAACTTTATGAAATTCCACGTACGCGATCCTTGGACCGAGCCTCACAAAAGTTACTAGAAGGATTTTTGATTTTCGGAAGCGTTTGCGCGCCACAGCCCAAACTAAATGTGCGTCAACGCCGCCAAAACAGGAAGTAGTTCAAATCTCAATATGTCTGTAACATTTACTAACCAAAATTTTTATATGAACTCTTTACTCCAATGTGAAGATGCCCAAGATAAAAAAACATTGCAGTAACATGTCTATATTATGTTATTTTCACTTTAAAATGTCCAATTAAAACCTGTGTAAAAATAAAAAATGTCATTAGCCTTTACCAGTAGAGGGCAGCCTTTACGTTCAAACGTGTTTTTTAGACAGAATGTAAAGATAGCGGCAGCCATCTTTAGAAGCTAAGCTAACAGGCTATGGCTCCGTGGAAAAGTTTGAATAACAATGGCGGGATGTAGTTTTAATGTTAAAATGGCAAAATGGAATTTAAAAGAGCTTTTGAGAGAATCGGTGTTCCTTTAAGAGCCACAATACAGCGAAGAGCTGAGGAAGAGAAAGCAGAGAAGCCCGGAGAAGAGGCGACACCCTCAGACTCTGCTGCGAGCCCGTGGAGGACTCAGTAACCTCGGCTGCCACCCAATCTTTGTATCGTATATGGACAGATTCCTGGATACATATTTTTAGAATCGTAAACTTCATCTTATTCACTATACAGTATGCGGTTTCGGACGCAAAACTGCAAATGGATTTTATATTCTGAATGCTTGAATCAACGCGAGCTCTCTGGAGAACGTGCATTTTCACATACAGGTAGGAATTATATGATTCAGACATATTTTAATCCCTTTCTTTTATTTCAGTGATATATGGCACGACAAGTTTAATTCCCTTTTTCATCAATGTAATACATTGTAAACGTATTAGTTTGTAAAGACGTCAGTTTCGCGTCCTCGCGTAGCAGTGATCGTTTGGCATCGGTATTTTAATTAATTACGAAATTTGTATTTTATTTTTAAATTGCTATCTTGTGTTTCTGGCGCATTCGCGGATTAATGACTCATTTGAGTCGTTTTCATTACAAAGTGTTGCAAATAAATGAGTCTTTTGAGTCGACTCTTTACAAAGCGAATGGGCCAAATGTTTTAAAGTGGTTCGCGAATCAGTTTGAATGAATTGTTCAGATCGCTTCAAACACGGAATCGTCCGAAGCTGTTTTACTCGTAACCTATGTAGAAACACGCAGAATATAACCAGTGTTGGGTGACGTGGAAATTAATTTACCAATCTTTTAACTAAAAGCAAAACTTCACACATGTACCCGCCATTACATACGCGCGACCGCCGACCTGTTCGTCGTCAGACACAGTTAAACGCGTGCAACCTCCAGAAACACTGTAGCACAGATTGAAGAAAATCCATGATCCATGAATTCGATGATTGACGTCTGATTCGCTGTTTAATGTACTGTATGATGTAAGTGATTCTCACAAAACACACGTGACATGACAACGTAAGAAAACATGAGTTTTGTTATAGTGTAAACTGTCAATGTCCTCAGACCATCTTAGGAGATTCCAACTTTATACATATACAAAACTGTTGTCAGTTTACTTGTCTGATATTTCAGCTACAAGCTACATCAACATTGAGACTAAAGTTAATTTGTTAATTTGAAATGCTTGTCTATTCTGTGCTTGTATTCTTTTTCTGTACTGTTGGTATATGTTGCAGTTTTACACATACTGTAGAAGTGCCCTTCATAAGTATTCTTCTGTTTGTTGTGGAGTCAAGAAATGTCTAAACATTAAAAGATGAACATGAGACAAAAGTACAGAATCTGTCACATTATTTTTTTTAATGGGCACTGAGCTGTGTCCTGACTGTTTACACATGAAAAGCATAAAATATGTAGGATCAGTTTGATTCACTTATGTGCATTTGTGTACAATACACATAAGTCAGCATTTAATGCTGTTGTTCTTTGTTGTTAAAGCATGTATGTGTTGAAACATAAACAAAGGTTAATAAAATGTGACATTCTAAACTTCTGGCATACTGATATTTATCTTACCAATTTCTGGTCTCCACATCAAACAGAAAAAGCTTGTCCTTATTGTTCTGATAGTTATGGAGGGCACTGCGTGTGTGTGTGTGTGTGTGTGTGCGCGTGTGTGTGTGTGTGTGTGCGTGTGTGTGTGCGTGTGTGTGCATATATCTAGATTTATTTTTTCATGAGTAACTAGTAACTCGCTACTTGAGTATTATTTTCATTGCATACTTTTTACTTCTACTTGAGTAATTATTTATTTAGTTACTTTTACTTTAACTTCAGTAAAGTTTTTGGCTACTCTTTCCACCTCTGTTAAAATCTTCATGAATCTAGGCTGAGTTTGCCACGTTGAAGCCTAAATAATCAGACAGATAGTAAGTTAATCGCCCATCGCTCACAGCCCAGCACCTGCATCACTGCATGCGTATCGCGCTGACAAACATACACCTGATTTTACTGCCCTGACGAAATCTAAAAGTATAATTTCTCTTATTAGAAGCTAGCCTAATGTTTGCCAGCTATTAAAATGGCGGTTATAGTTTAAATAGAGGTCGTGAAATAATTAGCATTGACAAAAAACTGCATAAAACAATGTTATATTCCATATTAAAAACTTTTGGTTATGTGTACTTAAGTGAGTAAATAAGTTAACCGCAAAAACTAAATGTGCGTCGACGCCGCCAAAACAGGAAGTAGTTTATATCAGGAACGCTTTCACGTATTGAAACCAAACTTTGTACATGAACTTGAGACTCCAATGTGAAGATGCACAAACTAAATCGGCGGCACCAGAGCAAGCACACTTTTGCAGTTCGTCCCGAAATGCATTTTCTAGTTATTATTATTCTTCCCGGGTAGATTTTTTGTGTCAGCTCTAGCGACCAGACCGTTTGACGCAGAGACACCGTTCAAACTTTAAAATGTTCGGGCAGTACCGGTGTAAGTTGCTTGAGAGGATGAAGTCACAGATCCATGTCGTTCGGCCGCCATATTGGAGAGAACACAAAACCTTAAAAAAGTTTCACAGGTCACAAATTTTGTCCAAACTTTATGAAATTCCACGTACGCGATCCTTGGACCGAGCCTCACAAAAGTTACTAGAAGGATTTTTGATTTTCGGAAGCGTTTGCGCGCCACAGCCCAAACTAAATGTGCGTCAACGCCGCCAAAACAGGAAGTAGTTCAAATCTCAATATGTCTGTAACATTTACTAACCAAAATTTTTATATGAACTCTTTACTCCAATGTGAAGATGCCCAAGATAAAAAAACATTGCAGTAACATGTCTATATTATGTTATTTTCACTTTAAAATGTCCAATTAAAACCTGTGTAAAAATAAAAAATGTCATTAGCCTTTACCAGTAGAGGGCAGCCTTTACGTTCAAACGTGTTTTTTAGACAGAATGTAAAGATAGCGGCAGCCATCTTTAGAAGCTAAGCTAACAGGCTATGGCTCCGTGGAAAAGTTTGAATAACAATGGCGGGATGTAGTTTTAATGTTAAAATGGCAAAATGGAATTTAAAAGAGCTTTTGAGAGAATCGGTGTTCCTTTAAGAGCCACAATACAGCGAAGAGCTGAGGAAGAGAAAGCAGAGAAGCCCGGAGAAGAGGCGACACCCTCAGACTCTGCTGCGAGCCCGTGGAGGACTCAGTAACCTCGGCTGCCACCCAATCTTCGTATCGTATATGGACAGATTCCTGGATACATATTTTTAGAATCGTAAACTTCATCTTATTCACTATACAGTATGCGGTTTCGGACGCAAAACTGCAAATGGATTTTATATTCTGAATGCTTGAATCAACGCGAGCTCTCTGGAGAACGTGCATTTTCACATACAGGTAGGAATTATATGATTCAGACATATTTTAATCCCTTTCTTTTATTTCAGTGATATATGGCACGACAAGTTTAATTCCCTTTTTCATCAATGTAATACATTGTAAACGTATTAGTTTGTAAAGACGTCAGTTTCGCGTCCTCGCGTAGCAGTGATCGTTTGGCATCGGTATTTTAATTAATTACGAAATTTGTATTTTATTTTTAAATTGCTATCTTGTGTTTCTGGCGCATTCGCGGATTAATGACTCATTTGAGTCGTTTTCATTACAAAGTGTTGCAAATAAATGAGTCTTTTGAGTCGACTCTTTACAAAGCGAATGGGCCAAATGTTTTAAAGTGGTTCGCGAATCAGTTTGAATGAATTGTTCAGATCGCTTCAAACACGGAATCGTCCGAAGCTGTTTTACTCGTAACCTATGTAGAAACACGCAGAATATAACCAGTGTTGGGTGACGTGGAAATTAATTTACCAATCTTTTAACTAAAAGCAAAACTTCACACATGTACCCGCCATTACATACGCGCGACCGCCGACCTGTTCGTCGTCAGACACAGTTAAACGCGTGCAACCTCCAGAAACACTGTAGCACAGATTGAAGAAAATCCATGATCCATGAATTCGATGATTGACGTCTGATTCGCTGTTTAATGTACTGTATGATGCAAGTGATTCTCACAAAACACACGTGACATGACAACGTAAGAAAACATGAGTTTTGTTATAGTGTAAACTGTCAATGTCCTCAGACCATCTTAGGAGATTCCAACTTTATACATATACAAAACTGTTGTCAGTTTACTTGTCTGATATTTCAGCTACAAGCTACATCAACATTGAGACTAAAGTTAATTTGTTAATTTGAAATGCTTGTCTATTCTGTGCTTGTATTCTTTTTCTGTACTGTTGGTGTATGTTGCAGTTTTACACATACTGTAGAAATCCCCTTCATAAGTATTCTTCTGTTTGTTGTGGAGTCAAGAAATGTCTAAACATTAAAAGATGAACATGAGACAAAAGTACAGAATCTGTCACATTAATTTTTTTTAATGGGCACTGAGCTGTGTCCTGACTGTTTACACATGAAAAGCATAAAATATGTAGGATCAGTTTGATTCACTTATGTGCATTTGTGTACAATACACATAAGTCAGCATTTAATGCTGTTGTTCTTTGTTGTTAAAGCATGTATGTGTTGAAACATAAACAAAGGTTAATAAAATGTGACATTCTAAACTTCTGGCATACTGATATTTATCTTACCAATTTCTGGTCTCCACATCAAACAGAAAAAGCTTGTCTTTATTGTTCTGATACTTATGGAGGGCACTGCGTGTGTGTGTGTGTGTGTGCGCGTGTGTGTGTGTGTGCGTGTGTGTGTGTGTGCGTGTGTGTGCATATATCTAGATTTATTTTTTCATGAGTAACTAGTAACTCGCTACTTGAGTATTATTTTCATTGCATACTTGTTACTTCTACTTGAGTAATTATTTATTTAGTTACTTTTACTTTAACTTAAGTAAAGTTTTTGGCTACTCTTTCCACCTCTGTTAAAATCTTCATGAATCTAGGCTGAGTTTGCCACGTTGAAGCCTAAATAATCAGACAGATAGTATATAATTTAAAGGGATTGTTCACCCAAAAATTAAAATTATTTAAATTACAATTCTAAAAAAATTTAATAAGAAAACACTGAACATGTGCAGCATAGCTGTTATAGTTGGTTCTAGGCTAGCTAGAGCGGGTTATCTAGGCTTGTGATCCCTGTATTTACATAAAATGGTCTGTGCTAAACCCCGGATGTCCTTCAATGCTGGAAACACCCCTGGTTACAAGCCTGTATACATTTCTGTGTGTGTGTGTGTGCGTGTGTGCGTGTGTGCGTGCGTGCGTGCGTGTGTGTGTGTGTGTGTCAGGAATGCTTTCACGTAGAGGTCGACCGATATGGCTTTTTCTCTGGCCAATGCCGATATTTAGAAATCAGGGCAGCTGATGGCCGATATGTTAGGCCGATTTTCTATATGTACATAATTATCAAAATGTTCTCATCATTAGCAGATATTTTAAATGTAAAAATGTCACTATTTAAGTCAAAGTCTTTTAAAAAAATTATGACTGGTCTTTCTGAAGAGTTTTACAACCTCCTCTGCACCATGCATTTATCAGACACAGATATTACCTGACACTCTTCTGTCATCATCTTTGATCAGTTTTTTACCATGGCTTTTATTGCTTTGTAGGATAAAATCCTTATTTGGTAGACCTGATAAAATATTTATTCATCATAAAGTTAACATAGTAATAAATGTCTATGTTTTTTAGTTGAGACTGTTATTTAGGGCAAATCTTTCTAAACAGATTTACATTCTCCTTTCTGAGGCGCTATAAGTGACTGATTGTGCTGACAGTGACGTCTTGTGAGTTTAGTGTTGGGACAGATCTGTTGTTTCAACCGTTCATTCAAACGAATCCGTTCAAAGGAGTCAGTTCGCGAATCGGACGCATTGTGTTGTAATCCAGGCTGAGCAGCGCAAAACTGTAAACAAAGTGTTACTGTAACAACACGAAAAACATTTCCTCTGTGGATATGATTTGGTCTTCCGACCTTTCGCCATCGAGTCAGTTTTGTTTTGAGTAATAAAAGCAGGGAGACAGTTTAAAGACAGAACTGTCTCCCTGCTCTCCAGTAACGCATAACTTATGTTGTTATGCAGTTTTAAAATTCAAAATACGAACATGTCTGGATGTAGCATTTTTTGTGGAGGGAGGTGCCCTTTTTTTTAGGTTAGAGCAACTGCCCCTTAAAATTCCTGTGCACGTCCCTGATGCTTAGTTACTGTTGAACGGGAACACGATTGATTGCATTATGCTGTCAATCACTGAGTGAAATATTTTTTTTTTATGGTAAATTTTAGAGAAACAGTTGTTACAAGTCTGTATACATTTCTGTGTGTGTGTGTGTGTGTGTGTGTGTGTGTGTGTGTGTGTGTGTGTGTGTGTGTGTGTGTGTGTGTTTTTAAAATGTTCGGGCAGTTCCGGTGTAAATTGCTTGAGAAGATGAAGTCACAGATCCATGTCGTTCGTCCGCCATATTGGAAACCTTAAAGTTTCACAGGTCACAAATTTTGTCCAAACTTCACGAAATTCCACGTACACGATCCTTGGACCAAGCCTCACAAAAGTTACTAGAAGGATTTTTGATTTTCGGAAGCGTTTGCCCGTCACAGGCCAAACTAAATGTGCGTGGACGCCGCCAAAACAGGAAGTAGTTTATATCTCAGGAATGATTTCACGTATTGAAACCAAACTTTGTACATGAATTTCGGTCTCCAATGTGAGGATGCACAACATCAAAAGAACAATTTTTTTCCTAAAATTTTACGCTGCCAAACAGGAAGTAGTTTATATCTCAGGAACGCTTTTACGTATTAAAACCAAACTTTGTACATGAACTTGGGACTCCAATGTGAGGATGCACAAACTAAATCGGCGGCACCAGAGCAAGCACACTTTTGCAGTTCGTCCCGAAATGCATTTTCTAGTTATTATTATTTTTCCCGGGTAGATTTTTTTGGCCAGCTCTAGCGACCAGACCGTTTGACGCAGAGACACCGTTCAAACTTTAAAATGTTCGGGCAGTACCGGTGCAAGTTGCTTGAGAGGATGAAGTCACAGATCCATGTCGTTCGGCCGCCATATTGGAGAGAACACAAAACCTTAAAAAAGTTTCACAGGTCACAAATTTTGTCCAAACCTCATGAAATTCCACGTACGCGATCCTTGGACCGAGCCTCACAAAAGTTACCAGAAGGATTTTTGATTTTCGGAAGCGTTTGCGCGCCACAGCCCAAACTAAATGTGCGTCAACGCCGCCAAAACAGGAAGTAGTTCAAATCTCAATATGTCTGTAACATTTATTAACCAAAATGTTTATATGAACTCTTTACTCCAATGTGAAGATGCCCAAGATAAAAAAAACATTGCAGAAACATGTCTATATTATGTTATTTTCACTTTAAAATGTCCAATTAAAACCTGTGTAAAATTAAAAAATGTCATTAGCCTTTACCAGTAGAGGGCAGCCTTTACGTTCAAACGTGTTTTTTAGACAGAATGTAAAGATAGCGGCAGCCATCTTTAGAAGCTAAGCTAACAGGCTATTGCTCCGTGGAAAAGTTTGAATAACAATGGCGGGATGTAGTTTTAATGTTAAAATGGCAAAATGGAATATAGAAGAGCTGTTGAGAGAATCGGGTGTTCCTTTAAGAGCCACAATACAGCGAAGAGCTGAGGAAGAGAAAGCAGAGAAGCCCGGGGAAGAGGCGACAGCCTCAGACTCTGCTGCGAGCCCGTGGAGGACTCAGTAACCTCGGCTGCCACTCAAGCTTCGTATCGTATATGGACAGATTCCTGGATACATATTTTTAGAATCGTAAACTTCATCTTATTCACTATACAGTATGCGGTTTCGGACGCAAAACTGCAAATGGATTTTATATTCTGAATGCTTGAATCAACGCGAGCTCTCTGGAGAATGTGCATTTTCACATACAGGTAGGAATTATATGATTCAGACATATTTTAATCCCTTTCTTTTATTTCAGTGATATATGGCACGACAAGTTTAATTCCCTTTTTCATCAATGTAATACATTGTAAACGTATTAGTTTGTAAAGACGTCAGTTTCGCGTCCTCGGGTAGCAGTGATCGTTTGGCATCGGTATTTTAATTAATTACGAAATTTGTATTTTATTTTTAAATTGCTATCTTGTGTTTCTGGCGCATTCGCGGATTAATGACTCATTTGAGTCGTTTTCATTACAAAGTGTTGCAAATAAATGAGTCTTTTGAGCCGACTCTTTACAAAGCGAATGGGCCAAATGTTTTAAAGTGGTTCGCGAATCAGTTTGAATGAATTGTTCAGATCGCTTCAAACACGGAATCGTCCGAAGCTGTTTTACTCGTAACCTATGTAGAAACACGCAGAATATAACCAGTGTTGGGTGACGTGGAAATGTATTTACCAATCTTTTAACTAAAAGCAAAACTTCACACATGTACCCGCCATTACATACGCGCGACCGCCGACCTGTTCGTCGTCAGACACAGTTAAACGCGTGCAACCTCCAGAAACACTGTAGCACAGATTGAAGAAAATCCATCGATGATTGACGTCTGATTCGCTGTTTAATGTACTGTATGATGTAAGTGATTCTCACAAAACACACGTGACATGACAACGTAAGAAAACATGAGTTTTGTCTAAGTGTAAACTGTCAATGTCCTCAGACCATCTTAGGAGATTCCAACTTTATACATATACAAAACAAAACTGTTGTCAGTTTACTTGTCTGATATTTCAGCTACAAGCTACATTTTTCTGTATACTGTTGGTGTATGTTGCAGTTTTACACATACTGTAGAAATGCCCTTCATAAGTATTCTTCTGTTTGCTGTGGAGTCAAGAAATGTCTAAACATTAAAAGATGAACATGAGACAAAAGTACAGAATCTGTCGCATTATTTTTTTTAATGGGCACTGAGCTGTGTCCTGATTGTTTACACATGAAAAGCATAAAATATGTAGGATCAGTTTGATTCACTTATGTGCATTTGTGTACAATACACATAAGTCAGCATTTAATGCTGTTGTTCTTTGTTGTTAAAGCATGTATGTGTTGAAACATAAACAAAGGTTAATAAAATGTGACATTCTAAACTTCTGGTATACTGATATTTATCTTACCAATTTCTGGTCTCCACATCAAACAGAAAAATCTTGTCTTTATTGTTCTGATACTTATGGAGGGCACTGTGTGTGTGCGTGTGTGTGTGCGTGTGTGTGTGTGTGTGTGTGTGTGTGTGTGTGTGTGTGTGTGTGTGTGTGTGTGTGTGTGTGTGTGTGTGTGTGCGTGTGTGTGCATATATCTAGATTTATTTTTTCATGAGTAACTAGTAACTCGCTACTTGAGTATTATTTTCATTGCATACTTTTTACTTCTACTTGAGTAATTATTTATTTAGTTACTTTTACTTTAACTTAAGTAAAGTTTTTGGCTACTCTTTCCACCTCTGTTAAAATCTTCATGAATCTAGGCTGAGTTTGCCACGTTGAAGCCTAAATAATCAGACAGATAGTAAGTTAATCGCCCATCGCTCACAGCCCAGCACCTGCACCACTGCATGCGTATCGCGCTGACAAACATACACCTGATTTTACTGCCCTGACGAAATCTAAAAGTATAATTTCTCTTATTAGAAGCTAGCCTAATGTTTGCCAGTTATTAAGATGGCGGTTGTAGTTTAAATAGAGGTCGTGAAATAATTAGCATTGACAAAAAACTGCATAAAACAATGTTATATTCCATATTATAAACTTTTGGTTATGTGTACTTAAGTGAGTAAATAAGTTAAATTCTCAATAAGTGTGATATGGCTCTTATTTACCACTTTAAATGTAGAATAAAGCTTACTCGGGTATCTTACAATGCACTTATGTTGTTATGCAGTTTTAAAATACAAAATACGAACATGTCTGGATGTAGATAAAGCCTACTTGGTCATATTACAATGCACAAGTTTTGTTGTATGCAGTTTGAAAATACATGTTTGTAGAAAAAGTATATTGTACAATGCACTGATTTTGTTGTTATGCAGTTTCAAAATACAACATGAGTATGTTTAAATGTATATGTCGTCATCATCACTGATATATCTCTGGCCCTCATGACAAACTAATTGAATAGCCCTGTCGTAGATGCTCAACACACAATCATATTCATAAATAGTAAAGAAATGCAATGATATTAGGCTATCAGTGCTGCTGTCGCTCTTTCCTATCGCTTATTTTAAAAATGAGCTTATGATCAATAAAATGCAGCTTTTATCTGCTGCTTTTGGTGACGTGAACTCTGGCCTACATTAAAGGTGCAGTGTGTAATTTCTGGAAGGATCTCTTGACAGAAATGCAAAATAATATACAAAACTATATTATCAGTGGTGTATAAACACCTTTCATAATTAACCGTTATGTTTTTATTACTTTAGAATGAGACGTTTTTATCTACATACACTGAGGGTCCCCTTACATGGAAGTCGCCATTTTGTGCTCCCATGTTTCTACAGAAGCTCTTAATGGACAAACTTTTTTATTAAGTTGTCTCCAATCATGACATGTTTGTCCTGTGGTGGCTACCGTAGCTTCTCTATGCATTTCAAAAGCGAGGGGTGAGCTGTGAACTGAGCTGTTGGTTGCAATTTGGAACCTCACCACTAGATGCCGCTAAAATATACACACTGCACCTTTAAGTCTCATGTTTTTAAGATTATCTTAAGTACTAAAGGATTTTTGGTATATTATGTACAAAACTAGTGTGTGAAAATAGGGCACTTTAAAGGGATTGTTCACTCAAAAATTAAAATTAATATGCACAAAAGTCACTTGTCCGGGTAAAGTTTTATAATATAATGTATTTTTTGTGTTTTGCTAATCAGTGGCAGAGCAAGGGATTTTTCATAGAGGAGTCGGACAACTAATTTTTTCTTACACTTGTCCTACAAAAAATCCACTTGTTTCGGACAAGCGGACAAGCCTTAATGTCGAACCCTGAACATGTGCCGCACAGCCGTTATAGTTGGTTCTAGGCTAGCTAGAGCGGGTTCTCTAGGCTTGTGATCCCTGTATTTACATAAAATGGTCTGTGCTAAGCCCCGGATGTCCTTAAATGCTGGAAACACCCCTGGTTACAAGCCTGTATACATTTCTGTGTGTGTGTGTGTGTGTGTGTGTGTGTGTCAGGAATGCTTTCACGTATTGAAACCAAACTTTGTACATGAACTTGGGACTCCAATGCGAGGATGCACAAGATAAAAAACATTCTAAAATTTTACATTTCACAAATCACGTTAGTGACCGCACCAGAGCAAGCACACTTTTGCGGTTCCTCTGGAAGTGCATTTTCTAGTTATTATTATTATTCCCGGGTAGATTTTTTGTGTCAGCTCTAGCGACCAGACCGTTTGACGCAGAGACACCGTTCAAACTTTAAAATGTTCGGGCAGTACCGGTGTAAGTTGCTTGAGAGGATGAAGTCACAGATCCATGTCGTTCGGCCGCCATATTGGAAAGAACACAAAACCTTAAAAAAGTTTCACAGGTCACAAATTTTGTCCAAACTTCATGAAATTCCACGTACGCGATCCTTGGACCGAGCCTCACAAAAGTTACTAGAAGGATTTTTGATTTTCGGAAGCGTTTGCGCGCCACAGCCCAAACTAAATGTGCGTCAACGCCGCCAAAACAGGAAGTAGTTTAATTACAATTCTAAAAAAAATGTAATAAGAAAACACTGAGGGCTTGACATTAACTTTTTGAGGAACTTGTCCTTCGGACAAGTAAATTTGTGTTTCACTTGTCCATGCACAAAAGTCACTTGTCCGGGTAAAGTTTTATAATATAATGTATTTTTTGTGTTTTGATAATCAGTGGCAGAGCAAGGGATTTTTCATAGAGGAGTCGGACAACTAATTTTTTCTTACACTTGTCCTACAAAAAATCCACTTGTCCCGGACAAGCGGACAAGTCTTAATGTCGAACCCTGAACATGTGCAGCACAGCCGTTATAGTTGGTTCTAGGCTAGCTAGCTATCCCTGTATTTACATAAAATGGTCTGTGCTAAGCCCCGGATGTCCTTAAATGCTGGAAGCACCCCTGGTTACAAGCCTGTATACATTTCTGTGTGTGTGTGTGTGTGTGTGTGTGTGTGTGTGTGTGTGTGTGTGTGTGTGTGTGTGTGTGTGTGTGTGTGTGTGTGTCAGGAATGCTTTCACGTATTGAAACCAAACTTTGTACATGAACTTGGGACTCCAATGCGAGGATGCACAAGATAAAAAACATTCTAAAATGTAACATTTCACAAATCACGTTAGTGACCGCACCAGAGCAAGCACACTTTTGCGGTTCCTCCGGAAGTGCATTTTCTAGTTATTAAGTGTGCTTGCAAAAGCACACTTATTGTTCTTCTTAAGTTTTATTATTCTTATTATTAAGTGTGCTTGCAAAAGCACACTTATTGTTCTTCTTAAGTTTTATTATTCTTATTATTATTATTCCCGGGTAGATTTTTTGTGTCAGCTCTAGCGACCAGACCGTTTGACGCAGAGACACCGTTCAAACTTTAAAATGTTCGGGCAGTACCGGTGTAAGTTGCTTGAGAGGATGAAGTCACAGATCCATGTCGTTCGGCCGCCATATTGGAAAGAACACAAAACCTTAAAAAAGTTTCACAGGTCACAAATTTTGTCCAAACTTCATGAAATTCCACGTACGCGATCCTTGGACCGAGCCTCACAAAAGTTACTAGAAGGATTTTTGATTTTCGGAAGCGTTTGCGCGCCACAGCCCAAACTAAATGTGCGTCAACGCCGCCAAAACAGGAAGTAGTTCAAATCTCAATATGTCTGTAACATTTATTAACCAAAAATTTTATATGAACTCTTTACTCCAATGTGAAGATGCCCAAGATAAAAAAACATTGCAGTAACATGTCTATATTATGTTATTTTCACTTTAAAATGTCCAATTAAAACCTGTGTAAAAAATAAAAAATGTCATTAGCCTTTACCAGTAGAGGGCAGCCTTTACGTTCAAACGTGTTTTTTAGACAGAATGTAAAGATAGCGGCAGCCATCTTTAGAAGCTAAGCTAACAGGCTATTGCTCCGTGGAAAAGTTTGAATAACAATGGCGGGATGTAGTTTTAATGTTAAGATGGCAAAATGGAATTTAAAAGAGCTTTTGAGAGAATCTGGTGTTCCTTTAAGAGCCACAATACAGCGAAGAGCTGAGGAAGAGAAAGCAGCCCGGAGAAGAGGCGACACCCTCAGACTCTGCTGCGAGCCCGTGGAGGACTCAGTAACCTCGGCTGCCACTCAAGCTTCGTATCGTATATGGACAGATTCCTGGATACATATTTTTAGAATCGTAAACTTCATCTTATTCACTATACAGTATGCGGTTTCGGACGCAAAACTGCAAATGGATTTTATATTCTGAATGCTTGAATCAACGCGAGCTCTCTGGAGAACGTGCATTTTCACATACAGGTAGGAATTATATGATTCAGACATATTTTAATCCCTTTCTTTTATTTCAGTGATATATGGCACGACAAGTTTAATTCCCTTTTTCATCAATGTAATACATTGTAAACGTATTAGTTTGTAAAGACGTCAGTTTCGCGTCCTCGTGTAGCAGTGATCGTTTGGCATCGGTATTTTAATTAATTACGAAATTTGTATTTTATTTTTAAATTGCTATCTTGTGTTTCTGGCGCATTCGCGGATTAATGACTCATTTGAGTCGTTTTCATTACAAAGTGTTGCAAATAAATGAGTCTTTTGAGTCGACTCTTTACAAAGCGAATGGGCCAAATGTTTTAAAGTGGTTCGCGAATCAGTTTGAATGAATTGTTCAGATCGCTTCAAACACGGAATCGTCCGAAGCTGTTTTACTCGTAACCTATGTAGAAACACGCAGAATATAACCAGTGTTGGGTGACGTGGAAATGAATTTACCAATCTTTTAACTAAAAGCAAAACTTCACACATGTACCCGCCATTACATACGCGCGACCGCCGACCTGTTCGTCGTCAGACACAGTTAAACGCGTGCAACCTCCAGAAACACTGTAGCACAGATTGAAGAAAATCCATGATCCATGAATTCGATGATTGACGTCTGATTCGCTGTTTAATGTACTGTATGATGTAAGTGATTCTCACAAAACACACGTGACATGACAACGTAAGAAAACATGAGTTTTGTTATAGTGTAAACTGTCAATGTCCTCGGACCGTCTTGGGAGATTCCGACTTTGTACATGTACAGGACTGTTGTCAGTTTGCTTGTCTGGTGTTTCGGCTGCAAGCTGCATCAACATTGAGACTAAAGTTAATTTGTTAATTTGAAATGCTTGTCTATTCTGTGCTTGTATTCTTTTTCTGTAATGTTGGTGTATGTTGCAGTTTTACACATACTGTATAAGTGACCTTCATAAGTATACTTCTGTTTGTTGAGGATTCAAGAAATGTCTAAACATTAAAAGATGAAAATGAGACAAAAGTACAGAATCTGTCACATTGTTTTTTTTAATGGGCACTGAGCGGTGTCCTGGCTGTTTGCACATGAAAAGCATAAAATATGTAGGATCAGTTTGATTCACTTATGTGCATTTGTGTACAATACACATAAGTCAGCATTTAATGCCGTTGTTCTTTGTTGTTAAAGCATGTATGTGTTGAAACATAAACAAAGGTTAATAAAATGTGACATTCTAAACTTCTGGCATACTGATATTTATCTTACCAATTTCTGGTCTCCACATCAAACAGAAAAAGCTTGTCTTTATTGTTCTGATATTTATGGAGGGCACTGCGTGTGTGTGTGTGTGTGCGCGTGTGTGTGTGTGTGTGTGTGTGTGTGTGTGCGTGTGTGTGTGCGTGTGTGTGTGTGCATATATCTAGATTTATTTTTTCATGAGTAACTAGTAACTCGCTACTTGAGTATTATTTTCATTGCATACTTTTTACTTCTACTTGAGTAATTATTTATTTAGTTACTTTTACTTTAACTTCAGTAAAGTTTTTGGCTACTCTTTCCACCTCTGTTAAAATCTTCATGAATCTAGGCTGAGTTTGCCACGTTGAAGCCTAAATAATCAGACAGATAGTAAGTTAATCGCCCATCGCTCACAGCCCAGCACCTGCACCACTGCATGCGTATCGCGCTGACAAACATACACCTGATTTTACTGCCCTGACGAAATCTAAAAGTATAATTTCTCTTATTAGAAGCTAGCCTAATGTTTGCCAGCTATTAAAATGGCGGTTGTAGTTTAAATAGAGGTCGTGAAATAATTAGCATTGACAAAAAACTGCATAAAACAATGTTATATTCCATATTATAAACTTTTGGTTATGTGTACTTAAGTGAGTAAATAAGTTAACCGCAAAAACTAAATGTGCGTCGACGCCGCCAAAACAGGAAGTAGTTTATCTCAGGAACGCTTTCACGTATTGAAACCAAACTTTGTACATGAACTTGGGACTCCAATGTGAGGATGCACAAACTAAATCGGCGGCACCAGAGCAAGCACACTTTTGCAGTTCGTCCCGAAATGCATTTTCTAGTTATTAAGTGTGCTTGCAAAAGCACACTTATTGTTCTTCTTAAGTTTTATTATTATTATTATTATTTTTATTATTTTTCCCGGGTAGATTTTTTTGGCCAGCTCTAGCGACCAGACCGTTTGACGCAGAGACACCGTTCAAACTTTAAAATGTTCGGGCAGTACCGGTGTAAGTTGCTTGAGAAGATGAAGTCACAGATCCATGTCGTTCGGCCACCATATTGGATAGAACACAAAACCTTTAAAAAGTTTCACAGGTCACAAATTTTGTCCAAACTTCAAGAAATTCCACGTACACGATCCTTGGACCAAGCCTCACAAAAGTTACTAGAAGGATTTTTGATTTTCGGAAGCATTTGCCCAAAACAGGTCAAAATATACCTATGGCGTAGTCCCCAAACAGGAAGTAGTTCATATCTCAGATTGTCTGTAACATATCTTTATAATTTTTTTAATATGAACTCGGAACTCCAATGTGAACATGGCCAAGATAAAAAAACATTGCAGTAACATGTCTATATTATGTTATTTTCACTTTAAAATGTCCAATAAAATCCTATGTAAAAATAAAAATGTCATATAGCTTTTACCACTAGAGGGCAGCCCAAGCGTGTTTAATTGCCTTGCCTTCACACGTGACTAGACCGAAACTTAGTCCGTGCCTATTGAAAACTATATATACTGAGGATTATTTGATACTAAATCCAATGGAATATTAATATTTCTCATATACATGTGTGTACAAAACTGCAAATGGATGTTATATTCTGAAGGCGTGAATCAACGCGAGCTCTCTGGAGAACGTGCAGTACAGGTAGGAATGTTTCGGGGATTCAGACGTAAAACCCTTTCTTTTATTTCAGTAATATATAACATGACAAGTTTAATTCCGTTTTTCATCAATGTAATACATTGTAAACGTATTAGTTTGTAAAGACGTCAATTTCGCGTCCTCGCGTAGCAGTGATCGTTTGGCATCGGCTCTATAACAGCTGCATGGTTTAAATGATTGTGAATTGACGCGAAAAAGTGTCACTTTACCTTAAATCATGCATGTTATGCCAAGTGTATTTAACGTAAACAGTCATGACTTTGAGAAATGTATGAGACATTAAAACACAGCTTGCCACAGCTAGAAGACTGCGTATATTTACATAATCTTCAGATAAGAAAGTTATATATCATCGTATGCTTAACTAACGGGAACACGATCGATTGCATTATGCTGTCAATCATTATGCTGTCAATCACTCAGCGAAGCATTGATTTCACATGGAAAGCAAGAGGACAGGGTCGCAATCTTGATGCGCGTGCATATGTTGTTGCATGAGATGCAGAGCGCGAGTCACCCCTTCACGTGTATTCGCGCTTTGGTCTGCCCGCGTCAAGATGCAGAGACCACGGACTCTATGGCTGTTTTAACTTTATTTATTGTATTTCCAGCTTACAACAACTCCTCTTCCGACAGTTGTTGTCTGATATGTCGGCTCAACGATCACAATGACATTAGATGTCTTAATAAAGGAAACGATTTTTGTGAACTAGATAAAAGATCCTGGCGTTTCTCCGAAGTTCAAAGCAGACAAAGGCTCAAATATTATGCGAGTCATCGTTCTCACACAAGAATGCAATTTAAACGTGTAAGTTAATCGCCCATCGCTCACAGCCCAGCACCTGCACCACTGCATGCGTATCGCGCTGACAAACATACACCTGATTTTACTGCCCTGATGAAATCTAAAAGTATAATTTCTCTTATTAGAAGCTAGCTTAATGTTTGCCAGTTATTAAGATGGCGGTTGTAGTTTAAATAGAGGTCGTGAAATAATTAGCATTGCCAAAAAGTGCATAAAACAATGTTATGTTCCATATTATAAACTTTTGGTTATGTGTACTTAAGTGAGTAAATAAGTTAAATTCTCAATGAGTGTGATATGGCTCTTATTTACCCCTTTAAATGAAGAATAAAGCTTACTCGGGTATCTTACAATGCACTTATGTTGTTATGCAGTTTTAAAATACAAAATACGAACGTCTGGATGTAGATAAAGCCTACTTGGTCATATTACAATGCACAAGTTTTGTTGTATGCAGTTTGAAAATACATGTTTGTAGAAAAAGTATATTGTACAATGCACTGATTTTGTTGTTATGCAGTTTCAAAATACAACATGAGTATGTTTAAATGTATATGTAGTCATCATCACTGATATATCTCTGGCCCCCATGACAAACTAATTGAATAGCCCTGTCGTAGACGCTCAACACACAATCATATTCATAAATAGTAAAGAAATGAAATGATATTAGGCTATCAGTGCTGCTGTCGCTCTTTCCTATCGCTTATTTTAAAAATGAGCTTATGATCAATAAAATGCAGCTTACATCTGCTGCTTTTGGTGACGTGAACTCTGGCCTACATTAAGTCTCATGTTTTTAAGATTATCTTAAGTACTAAAGAAGAATTTTTGGTATATTATGTACAAAACTAGTGTGTGAAAATAGGACACTTTAAAGGGATTGTTCACCCAAAAATTAAAATTATTTAAATTACAATTCTAAAAAAATTTAATAAGAAAACACTGAACATGTGCAGCATAGCTGTTATAGTTGGTTCTAGGCTAGCTAGAGCGGGTTATCTAGGCTTGTGATCCCTGTATTTACATAAAATGGTCTGTGCTAAACCCCGGATGTCCTTCAATGCTGGAAACACCCCTGGTTACAAGCCTGTATACATTTCTGTGTGTGTGTGTGCGTGTGTGCGTGCGTGCGTGCGTGTGTGTGTGTGTCAGGAATGCTTTCACGTAGAGGTCGACCGATATGGCTTTTTCTCTGGCCAATGCCGATATTTAGAAATCAGGGCAGCTGATGGCCGATATGTTAGGCCGATTTTCTATATGTACATAATTATCAAAATGTTCTCATCATTAGCAGATATTTTAAATGTAAAAATGTCACTATTTAAGTCAAAGTCTTTTAAAAAAATTATGACTGGTCTTTCTGAAGAGTTTTACAACCTCCTCTGCACCATGCATTTATCAGACACAGATATTACCTGACACTCTTCTGTCATCATCTTTGATCAGTTTTTTACCATGGCTTTTATTGCTTTGTAGGATAAAATCCTTATTTGGTAGACCTGATAAAATATTTATTCATCATAAAGTTAACATAGTAATAAATGTCTATGTTTTTTAGTTGAGACTGTTATTTAGGGCAAATCTTTCTAAACAGATTTACATTCTCCTTTCTGAGGCGCTATAAGTGACTGATTGTGCTGACAGTGACGTCTTGTGAGTTTAGTGTTGGGACAGATCTGTTGTTTCAACCGTTCATTCAAACGAATCCGTTCAAAGGAGTCAGTTCGCGAATCGGACGCATTGTGTTGTAATCCAGGCTGAGCAGCGCAAAACTGTAAACAAAGTGTTACTGTAACAACACGAAAAACATTTCCTCGGTGGATATGATTTGGTCTTCCGACCTTTCGCCATCGAGTCAGTTTTGTTTTGAGTAATAAAAGCAGGGAGACAGTTTAAAGACAGAACTGTCTCCCTGCTCTCCAGTAACGCATAACTTATGTTGTTATGCAGTTTTAAAATTCAAAATACGAACATGTCTGGATGTAGCATTTTTTTGTGGAGGGAGGTGCCCTTTTTTTTAGGTTAGAGCAACTGCCCCTTAAAATTCCTGTGCACGTCCCTGATGCTTAGTTACTGTTGAACGGGAACACGATTGATTGCATTATGCTGTCAATCACTGAGTGAAATATTTTTTTTTATGGTAAATTTTAGAGAAACAGTTGTTACAAGTCTGTATACATTTCTGTGTGTGTGTGTGTGTGTGTGTGTGTGTGTGTGTGTTTTTAAAATGTTCGGGCAGTTCCGGTGTAAGTTGCTTGAGAAGATGAAGTCACAGATCCATGTCGTTCGTCCGCCATATTGGAAACCTTAAAGTTTCACAGGTCACAAATTTTGTCCAAACTTCACGAAATTCCACGTACACGATCCTTGGACCAAGCCTCACAAAAGTTACTAGAAGGATTTTTGATTTTCGGAAGCGTTTGCCCGTCACAGGCCAAACTAAGGCTGCGTGGACGCCGCCAAAACAGGAAGTAGTTTATATCTCAGGAATGATTTCACGTATTGAAACCAAACTTTGTACATGAATTTCGGTCTCCAATGTGAGGATGCACAACATCAAAAGAAAAAATTTTTTCCTAAAATTTTACGCTGCCAAACAGGAAGTAGTTTATATCTCAGGAACGCTTTTACGTATTGAAACCAAACTTTGTACATGAACTTGGGACTCCAATGTGAGGATGCACAAACCAAATCGGCGGCACCAGAGCAAGCACACTTTTGCAGTTCGTCCCGAAATGCATTTTCTAGTTATTATTATTATTATTATTATTATTCCCGGGTAGATTTTTTGTGTCAGCTCTAGCGACCAGACCGTTTGACGCAGAGACACCGTTCAAACTTTAAAATGTTCGGGCAGTACCGGTGTAAGTTGCTTGAGAGGATGAAGTCACAGATCCATGTCGTTCGGCCGCCATATTGGAAAGAACACAAAACCTTAAAAAAGTTTCACAGGTCACAAATTTTGTCCAAACTTCATGAAATTCCACGTATGCGATCCTTGGACCGAGCCTCACAAAAGTTACTAGAAGGATTTTTGATTTTCGGAAGCGTTTGCGCGCCACAGCCCAAACTAAATGTGCGTCAACGCCGCCAAAACAGGAAGTAGTTCAAATCTCAATATGTCTGTAACATTTATTAACCAAAAATTTTATATGAACTCTTTACTCCAATGTGAAGATGCCCAAGATAAAAAAACATTGCAGTAACATGTCTATATTATGTTATTTTCACTTTAAAATGTCCAATTAAAACCTGTGTAAAAAATAAAAAATGTCATTAGCCTTTACCAGTAGAGGGCAGCCTTTACGTTCAAACGTGTTTTTTAGACAGAATGTAAAGATAGCCGCAGCCATCTTTAGAAGCTAAGCTAACAGGCTATTGCTCCGTGGAAAAGTTTGAATAACAATGGCGGGATGTAGTTTTAATGTTAAAATGGCAAAATGGAATTTAAAAGAGCTTTTCAGAGAATCGGTGTTCCTTTAAGAGCCACAATACAGCGAAGAGCTGAGGAAGAGAAAGCAGAGAAGCCCGGAGAAGAGGCGACACCCTCAGACTCTGCTGCGAGCCCGTGGAGGACTCAGTAACCTCGGCTGCCACCCAATCTTCGTATCGTATATGGACAGATTCCTGGATACATATTTTTAGAATCGTAAACTTCATCTTATTCACTATACAGTATGCGGTTTCGGACGCAAAACTGCAAATGGATTTTATATTCTGAATGCTTGAATCAACGCGAGCTCTCTGGAGAACGTGCATTTTCACATACAGGTAGGAATTATATGATTCAGACATATTTTAATCCCTTTCTTTTATTTCAGTGATATATGGCACGACAAGTTTAATTCCCTTTTTCATCAATGTAATACATTGTAAACGTATTAGTTTGTAAAGACGTCAGTTTCGCGTCCTCGCGTAGCAGTGATCGTTTGGCATCGGTATTTTAATTAATTACGAAATTTGTATTTTATTTTTAAATTGCTATCTTGTGTTTCTGGCGCATTCGCGGATTAATGACTCATTTGAGTCGTTTTCATTACAAAGTGTTGCAAATAAATGAGTCTTTTGAGTCGACTCTTTACAAAGCGAATGGGCCAAATGTTTTAAAGTGGTTCGCGAATCAGTTTGAATGAATTGTTCAGATCGCTTCAAACACGGAATCGTCCGAAGCTGTTTTACTCGTAACCTATGTAGAAACACGCAGAATATAACCAGTGTTGGGTGACGTGGAAATTAATTTACCAATCTTTTAACTAAAAGCAAAACTTCACACATGTACCCGCCATTACATACGCGCGACCGCCGACCTGTTCGTCGTCAGACACAGTTAAACGCGTGCAACCTCCAGAAACACTGTAGCACAGATTGAAGAAAATCCATGATCCATGAATTTGATGATTGACGTCTGATTCGCTGTTTAATGTACTGTATGATGTAAGTGATTCTCACAAAACACACGTGACATGACAACGTAAGAAAACACGAGTTTTGTTATAGTGTAAACTGTCAATGTCCTCAGACCATCTTAGGAGATTCCAACTTTATACATATACAAAACTGTTGTCAGTTTACTTGTCTGATATTTCAGCTACAAGCTACATCAACATTGACACTAAAGTTAATTTGTTAATTTGAAATGCTTGTCTATTCTGTGCTTGTATTCTTTTTCTGTACTGTTTGTGTATGTTGCAGTTTTACACATACTGTAGAAGTGCCCTTCATAAGTATTCTTCTGTTTGTTGTGGAGTCAAGAAATGTCTAAACATTAAAAGATGAACATGAGACAAAAGTACAGAATCTGTCACATTATTTTTTTTAATGGGCACTGAGCTGTGTCCTGACTGTTTACACATGAAAAGCATAAAATATGTAGGATCAGTTTGATTCACTTATGTGCATTTGTGTACAATACACATAAGTCAGCATTTAATGCTGTTGTTCTTTGTTGTTAAAGCATGTATGTGTTGAAACATAAACAAAGGTTAATAAAATGTGACATTCTAAACTTCTGGCATACTGATATTTATCTTACCAATTTCTGGTCTCCACATCAAACAGAAAAAGCTTGTCTTTATTGTTCTGATACTTATGGAGGGCACTGCGTGTGTGTGTGTGCGCGTGTGTGTGTGTGTGCGTGTGTGTGCATATATCTAGATTTATTTTTTCATGAGTAACTAGTAACTCGCTACTTGAGTATTATTTTCATTGCATACTTTTTACTTCTACTTGAGTAATTATTTATTTAGTTACTTTTACTTTAACTTCAGTAAAGTTTTTGGCTACTCTTTCCACCTCTGTTAAAATCTTCATGAATCTAGGCTGAGTTTGCCACGTTGAAGCCTAAATAATCAGACAGATAGTAAGTTAATCGCCCATCGCTCACAGCCCAGCACCTGCACCACTGCATGCGTATCGCGCTGACAAACATACACCTGATTTTACTGCCCTGACGAAATCTAAAAGTATAATTTCTCTTATTAGAAGCTAGCCTAATGTTTGCCAGCTATTAAAATGGCGGTTGTAGTTTAAATAGAGGTCGTGAAATAATTAGCATTGACAAAAAACTGCATAAAACAATGTTATATTCCATATTATAAACTTTTGGTTATGTGTACTTAAGTGAGTAAATAAGTTAACCGCAAAAACTAAATGTGCGTCGACGCCGCCAAAACAGGAAGTAGTTTATCTCAGGAACGCTTTCACGTATTGAAACCAAACTTTGTACATGAACTTGGGACTCCAATGTGAGGATGCACAAACTAAATCGGCGGCACCAGAGCAAGCACACTTTTGCAGTTCGTCCCGAAATGCATTTTCTAGTTTTTATTATTTTTCCCGGGTAGATTTTTTTGGCCAGCTCTAGCGACCAGACCGTTTGACGCAGAGACACCGTTCAAACTTTAAAATGTTCGGGCAGTACCGGTGTAAGTTGCTTGAGAAGATGAAGTCACAGATCCATGTCGTTCGGCCACCATATTGGATAGATCACAAAACCTTTAAAAAGTTTCACAGGTCACAAATTTTGTCCAAACTTCAAGAAATTCCACGTACACGATCCTTGGACCAAGCCTCACAAAAGTTACTAGAAGGATTTTTGATTTTCGGAAGCATTTGCCCAAAACAGGTCAAAATATACCTATGGCGTAGTCCCCAAACAGGAAGTAGTTCATATCTCAGATTGTCTGTAACATATCTTTATAATTTTTTTAATATGAACTCGGAACTCCAATGTGAACATGGCCAAGATAAAAAACATTGCAGTAACATGTCTATATTATGTTATTTTCACTTTAAAATGTCCAATAAAATCCTATGTAAAAATAAAAATGTCATATAGCTTTTACCACTAGAGGGCAGCCCAAGCGTGTTTAATTGCCTTGCCTTCACACGTGACTAGACCGAAACTTAGTCCGTGCCTATTGAAAACTATATATACTGAGGATTATTTGATACTAAATCCAATGGAATATTAATATTTCTCATATACATTTGTGTACAAAACTGCAAATGGATGTTATATTCTGAAGGCGTGAATCAACGCGAGCTCTCTGGAGAACGTGCAGTACAGGTAGGAATGTTTCGGGGATTCAGACGTAAAACCCTTTCTTTTATTTCAGTAATATATAACATGACAAGTTTAATTCCGTTTTTCATCAATGTAATACATTGTAAACGTATTAGTTTGTAAAGACGTCAATTTCGCGTCCTCGCGTAGCAGTGATCGTTTGGCATCGGCTCTATAACAGCTGCATGGTTTAAATGATTGTGAATTGACGCGAAAAAGTGTCACTTTACCTTAAATCATGCATGTTATGCCAAGTGTATTTAACGTAAACAGTCATGACTTTGAGAAATGTATGAGACATTAAAACACAGCTTGCCACAGCTAGAAGACTGCGTATATTTACATAATCTTCAGATAAGAAAGTTATATATCATCGTATGCTTAACTAACGGTAACACGATCGATTGCATTATGCTGTCAATAATTGTGCTGTCAATCACTCAGCGAAGCATTGATTTCACATGGAAAGCAAGAGGACAGGGTCGCAATCTTGATGCGCGTGCATATGTTGTTGCATGAGATGCAGAGCGCGAGTCACCCCTTCACGTGTATTCGCGCTTTGGTCTGCCCGCGTCAAGATGCAGAGACCACGGACTCTATGGCTGTTTTAACTTTATTTATTGTATTTCCAGCTTACAACAACTCCTCTTCCGACAGTTGTTGTCTGATATGTCGGCTCAACGATCACAATGACATTAGATGTCTTAATAAAGGAAACGATTTTTGTGAACTAGATAAAAGATCCTGGCGTTTCTCCGAAGTTCAAAGCAGACAAAGGCTCAAATATTATGCGAGTCAATCGCCCATCGCTCACAGCCCAGCACCTGCACCACTGCATGCGTATCGCGCTGACAAACATACACGTGATTTTACTGCCCTGATGAAATCTAAAAGTATAATTTCTCTTATTAGAAGCTAGCTTAATGTTTGCCAGTTATTAAGATGGCGGTTGTAGTTTAAATAGAGGTCGTGAAATAATTAGCATTGCCAAAAAGTGCATAAAACAATGTTATGTTCCATATTATAAACTTTTGGTTATGTGTACTTAAGTGAGTAAATAAGTTAAATTCTCAATGAGTGTGATATGGCTCTTATTTACCCCTTTAAATGAAGAATAAAGCTTACTCGGGTATCTTACAATGCACTTATGTTGTTATGCAGTTTTAAAATACAAAATACGAACGTCTGGATGTAGATAAAGCCTACTTGGTCATATTACAATGCACAAGTTTTGTTGTATGCAGTTTGAAAATACATGTTTGTAGAAAAAGTATATTGTACAATGCACTGATTTTGTTGTTATGCAGTTTCAAAATACAACATGAGAATGTTTAAATGTATATGTAGTCATCATCACTGATATATCTCTGGCCCTCATGACAAACTAATTGAATAGCCCTGTCGTAGACGCTCAACACACAATCATATTCATAAATAGTAAAGAAATGAAATGATATTAGGCTATCAGTGCTGCTGTCGCTCTTTCCTATCGCTTATTTTAAAAATGAGCTTATGATCAATAAAATGCAGCTTACATCTGCTGCTTTTGGTGACGTGAACTCTGGCCTACATTAAGTCTCATGTTTTTAAGATTATCTTAAGTACTAAAGAAGAATTTTTGGTATATTATGTACAAAACTAGTGTGTGAAAATAGGACACTTTAAAGGGATTGTTCACCCAAAAATTAAAATTATTTAAATTACAATTCTAAAAAAATTTAATAAGAAAACACTGAACATGTGCAGCATAGCTGTTATAGTTGGTTCTAGGCTAGCTAGAGCGGGTTATCTAGGCTTGTGATCCCTGTATTTACATAAAATGGTCTGTGCTAAACCCCGGATGTCCTTCAATGCTGGAAACACCCCTGGTTACAAGCCTGTATACATTTCTGTGTGTGTGTGTGCGTGCGTGCGTGCGTGCGTGTGTGTGTGTGTCAGGAATGCTTTCACGTAGAGGTCGACCGATATGGCTTTTTCTCTGGCCAATGCCGATATTTAGAAATCAGGGCAGCTGATGGCAGATATGTTAGGCCGATTTTCTATATGTACATAATTATCAAAATGTTCTCATCATTAGCAGATATTTTAAATGTAAAAATGTCACTATTTAAGTCAAAGTCTTTTTAAAAAATTATGACTGGTCTTTCTGAAGAGTTTTACAACCTCCTCTGCACCATGCATTTATCAGACACAGATATTACCTGACACTCTTCTGTCATCATCTTTGATCAGTTTTTTACCATGGCTTTTATTGCTTTGTAGGATAAAATCCTTATTTGGTAGACCTGATAAAATATTTATTCATCATAAAGTTAACATAGTAATAAATGTCTATGTTTTTTAGTTGAGACTGTTATTTAGGGCAAATCTTTCTAAACAGATTTACATTCTCCTTTCTGAGGCGCTATAAGTGACTGATTGTGCTGACAGTGACGTCTTGTGAGTTTAGTGTTGGGACAGATCTGTTGTTTCAACCGTTCATTCAAACGAATCCGTTCAAAGGAGTCAGTTCGCGAATCGGACGCATTGTGTTGTAATCCAGGCTGAGCAGCGCAAAACTGTAAACAAAGTGTTACTGTAACAACACGAAAAACATTTCCTCGGTGGATATGATTTGGTCTTCCGACCTTTCGCCATCGAGTCAGTTTTGTTTTGAGTAATAAAAGCAGGGAGACAGTTTAAAGACAGAACTGTCTCCCTGCTCTCCAGTAACGCATAACTTATGTTGTTATGCAGTTTTAAAATTCAAAATACGAACATGTCTGGATGTAGCATTTTTTTGTGGAGGGAGGTGCCCTTTTTTTTAGGTTAGAGCAACTGCCCCTTAAAATTCCTGTGCACGTCCCTGATGCTTAGTTACTGTTGAACGGGAACACGATTGATTGCATTATGCTGTCAATCACTGAGTGAAATATTTTTTTTTATGGTAAATTTTAGAGAAACAGTTGTTACAAGTCTGTATACATTTCTGTGTGTGTGTGTGTGTGTGTGTGTGTGTGTGTGTGTGTGTGTGTGTGTGTGTGTGTGTGTGTGTGTGTGTGTGTGTGTGTGTGTGTGTGTGTGTGTGTTTTTTTTAAAATGTTCGGGCAGTTCCGGTGTAAGTTGCTTGAGAAGATGAAGTCACAGATCCATGTCGTTCGTCCGCCATATTGGAAACCTTAAAGTTTCACAGGTCACAAATTTTGTCCAAACTTCACGAAATTCCACGTACACGATCCTTGGACCAAGCCTCACAAAAGTTACTAGAAGGATTTTTGATTTTCGGAAGCGTTTGCCCGTCACAGGCCAAACTAAATGTGCGTGGACGCCGCCAAAACAGGAAGTAGTTTATATCTCAGGAATGATTTCACGTATTGAAACCAAACTTTGTACATGAATTTCGGTCTCCAATGTGAGGATGCACAACATCAAAAGAACAATTTTTTTCCTAAAATTTTACGCTGCCAAACAGGAAGTAGTTTATATCTCAGGAACGCTTTTACGTATTGAAACCAAACTTTGTACATGAACTTGGGACTCCAATGTGAGGATGCACAAACTAAATCGGCGGCACCAGAGCAAGCACACTTTTGCAGTTCGTCCCGAAATGCATTTTCTAGTTATTATTATTATTCCCGGGTAGATTTTTTGTGTCAGCTCTAGCGACCAGACCGTTTGACGCAGAGACACCGTTCAAACTTTAAAATGTTCGGGCAGTACCGGTGTAAGTTGCTTGAGAGGATGAAGTCACAGATCCATGTCGTTCGGCCGCCATATTGGAAAGAACACAAAACCTTAAAAAAGTTTCACAGGTCACAAATTTTGTCCAAACTTCATGAAATTCCACGTGCGCGATCCTTGGACCGAGCCTCACAAAAGTTACTAGAAGGATTTTTGATTTTCGTAAGCGTTTGCGCGCCACAGCCCAAACTAAATGTGCGTCAACGCCGCCAAAACAGGAAGTAGTTCAAATCTCAATATGTCTGTAACATTTATTAACCAAAATTTGTATATGAACTCTTTACTCCAATGTGAAGATGCCCAAGATAAAAAAAACATTGCAGTAACATGTCTATATTTTGTTATTTTCACTTTAAAATGTCCAATTAAAACCTGTGTAAAAATAAAAATGTCATTAGCCTTTACCAGTAGAGGGCAGCCTTTACGTTCAAACGTGTTTTTTAGACAGAAAGTAAAGATAGCGGCAGCCATCTTTAGAAGCTAAGCTAACAGGCTGTTGCTCCGTGGAAAAGTTTGAATAACAATGGCGGGATGTAGTTTTAAGGTTTAAATGGCAAAATGGAATTTAGAAGAGCTGTTGAGAGAATCGGGTGTTCCTTTAAGAGCCACAATACAGCGAAGAGCTGAGGAAGAGAAAGCAGAGAAGCCCGGAGAAGAGGCGACAGCCTCAGACTCTGCTGCGAGCCCGTGGAGGACTCAGTAACCTCGGCTGCCACTCAAGCTTCGTATCGTATATGGACAGATTCCTGGATACATATTTTTAGAATTGTAAACTTCATCTTATTCACTATACAGTATGCGGTTTCGGACGCAAAACTGCAAATGGATTTTATATTCTGAATGCTTGAATCAACGCGAGCTCTCTGGAGAACGTGCATTTTCACATACAGGTAGGAATTATATGATTCAGACATATTTTAATCCCTTTCTTTTATTTCAGTGATATATGGCACGACAAGTTTAATTCCCCTTTTCATTAATGTAAAACATTGTAAACGTATTAGTTTCGCTCGCGTCAGTATCGCGTCCTCGCTCGCGTGATCGTTTGGCTTCGGCTCTATGACAGCTGCATGATTTAAATGATTGTGAATTGACGCGAAAAAGTGTCACTTTACCTTAAATCATGCATGTGATGCCAAGTGTATTTAAACAGTCATGACTTTCAGAAATGTATGACACATTTAAAAACACAGCTTTTGCCAGAAGACTGCGTATATGCCATTTACATGATCTTCAGGTAAGAAGATACATATATCTAAATCGTATGCTTAGCTACTGTTGAACGGGAACACGATTGATTGCATTATGCTGTCAATCACTGAGGGAAATATTTTCTTTTATCATTAATTTCACAGTCTGGGTCGACAGAGGCGCGGGCGCCGCAAAATCTTTATTTTTCAATCACTCCGCAAAGAGACTTAGATAACTCTGCTGATTTTGGACTTACAGATATGATTTATACATCATTTAAAACGTTAAAGTGTCTAGTGTTTTTTCTGTCCACTCCCATTAAAAACAGAATGTTGTGCTTTTCGCAAAATTAAGAAAATAAACATAATGCGCGTTTGTTCTCTCTCTTAGTGACGTCCTTTCAGAAACACGTCAGAAAAATGAGCTGTAACTTAACAAATTGTTTTCATAGAAACAAAAGATAAATGTCTACATAATGCTTGGAATGTCTGCTTTTAAATGGTGTAAGTGAAATCGAAAACAAATATTGTACTTCGTTGTTAACTGTATTAAAAGAGGGAGATGTACCGTCTCTCATGTTACTGCATTATTTATAAAGAGCCACGCCCCGCTCCATTGAAGAGAAGAACAGAGATCATCCATATTCATTAGTCAACGCCACAGTCAATGGAGACTCCGTCTCTGCAGCCATTCAGTGTTGAGTTTTAATCCGAGTGCTGAAAACATCACATCTACTTGTTTACTCGGGACTGTAACTACAGTTATCTCCAGACGCGAATGTTTTCTCTGTGCTTGCTCATACAGCAAAGGCTCAAATATTATGCGAGTCATCGTTCTCACAAAAGAATGCAATTTAAACGAGTAAGTTAATCGGCCATCGCTCACAGCCCAGCACCTGCACCACTGTATGCGTATCGCGCTGACAAACATACACCTGATTTTACTGCCCTGATGAAATCTAAAAGTATAATTTCTCTTATTAAAAGCTAGCCTAATGTTTGCCAGTTATTAAGATGGCGGTTGTAGTTTAAATAAAGGGTTGTGAAATAATAAGCTTTGACAAAAAACTGCATAAAACAATTTTATGTTCCATATCATAAACTTTTGGTTATGTGTACTTAAGTGAGTAAATAAGTTAAATTCTCAATGAGTGTGATATGGCTCTTATTTACCCCTTTAAATGTAGAATAAAGCTTACTCGGGTATCTTACAATGCACTTATGTTGTTATGCAGTTTTAAAATTAGGGCTGAACGATAAATCGCATGTGTTTGTCACGCGCATCACGTCAGTAATGCCGGTTCCTTGATTAGTATTAAATCGCCATCAGCTTTTTTCAGATGGAGCAGCTTCAACCGCACAGAGCCGTAGCTCCCCGACAATCGGGGCAATTTCGCATTAATTATCGCGGACGTATCGCCTACGATATGGGCCAAATTGTCAGGGAACTACGGCTCTGTGCAGTTAATGTCGCGCTATATGAAAACAGCTGATGGCGATTTAATACTAATCAAGGAACCGGTGTTGTGTCGAACTCAGTTCCCCCTATGTTTCCCTTTAGTGTAGTTCTTTTATAGCGTTTTCATCACGTAACATTTAGAATTATTAAAGATTTTAATTGGTTATACTAAAAGGGCATAATATCATGTATTTTATAATACAATTTATTAAATATTTCATACATTTGACAGTTTTCTATTAGGGTATTTCTTTTAAAATATAGCCTGTCTTTTTCTTTTTTTTCCTTTACTGGTTGTTTTAAAAATGTAATGTTTGCATACATAATTAAATAAATATTATACATATAATATGATTCATACTGTAAAAATAATTGACTTACCATTAAGAACAATACAGATACATTACAGAAATGCACACATATACATCTCAATAGCCATTAAAACTTTAAATATATAAATAATAAAACCTATAACGTGATAAAAACACCATGAAAGCACTGCACTGAAGGGAAAAATAGGGGGAACATGGGGGGAACAGACTTCGACACGACACCGGCATTGCTGACGTGGTGCGCGTGGTATCGCATGCGATTTGTCGTGCAGCCCTATTTAAAATACAAAATACGAACATGTCTGGATGTAGATAAAGCCTACTTGGTCATATTACAATGCACAAGTTTTGTTGTATGCAGTTTGAAAATACATGTTTGTAGAAAAAGTATATTGTACAATGCACTGATTTTGTTGTTATGCAGTTTCAAAATACAACATGAGTATGTTTAAATGTATATGTAGTCATCATCACTGATATATCTCTGGCCCTCATGACAAACTAATTGAATAGCCCTGTCGTAGACGCTCAACACACAATCATATTCATAAATAGTAAAGAAATGCAATGATATTAGGCTATCAGTGCTGCTGTCGCTCTTTCCTATCGCTTATTTTAAAAATGAGCTTATGATCAATAAAATGCAGCTTTTATCTGCTGCTTTTGGTGACGTGAACTCTGGCCTACTTTAAAGGTGCAGTGTGTAATTTTTAGAAGGATCTCTTGACAGAAATGCAAAATAATATACAAAACTATATTATCAGGGGTGTATAAACACCTTTCATAATTAACCATTATGTTTTTATTACTTTAGAATGAGACGTTTTTATCTACATGCAAAATAATATACAAACTATATTATCAGGGGTGTATAAAGACCTTATATAATGAACCGTTATGTTTTCATTACTTTAGAATGAGATGTTTTTATCTACATACACAGAGGGTCCCCTTACATGGAAGTTGCCATTTTGTGCCACCATGTTTCTACAATCTTAAAGGAATAGTCTACTCATTTTCAATATTAAAATATGTTATTACCTTAACTAAGAACTGTTGATACATCCCTCTATCATCTGTGTGCGTGCACGTAAGCGCTGGAGCGTGCTGCGATGCTTCGATAGCATTTAGCTTAGCCCCATTCATTCAATTGTACCACTCAGAGATAAAGTTAGAAGTGACTAAACACATCAACGTTTTTCCTATTTAAGACGAGTAGTTATACGAGCAAGTTTGGTGGTACAAAATAAAACATAGCGCTTTTCTAAGCGGACTTAAAACAGGAACTATATTTTATAGCGTAATAGCACTTTTGGGAGTACTTCGACTCGGCGCAGTAACACCCTCCCTCTCCCATTATGAGAGTGAGAAGGGGAGCGGACTTTTCAGGCGAGTCGAAGTACTCCCAAAGGTGCTATTCACAAATCACGTTAATGACCGCACCAGAGCAAGCACACTTTTGCGGTTCCTCCGGAAGTGCATTTTCTAGTTATTCTTATTATTCCCGGGTAGATTTTTTGTGTCAGCTCTAGGGCCTAGACCGTTTGACGCAGAGACACCGTTCAAACTTTAAAATGTTCGGGCAGTACCGGTGTAAGTTGCTTGAGAAGATGAAGTCACAGATCCATGTCGTTCTTCCGCCATATTGGATAGAACAGAAAACCTTAAAAAAGTTTCACAGGTCACAAATTTTGTCGAAACTTCATGAAATTCCACGTACACGATCCTTGGACCAAGCCTCACAAAAGTTACTAGAAGGATTTTTGATTTTCGGAAGCATTTGCCCATCACAGCCCAAAATATACCTATGGCGTAGTCGCCAAACAGGAAGTAGTTCAAATCTCAATATGTCTGTAACATTTATTAACCAAATTTTTTATATGAACTCTTGACTCCAATGTGAAGATGCCCAAGATAAAAAACATTGCAGTAACATGTCTATATTATGTTATTTCCACTTTAAAATGTCCAATTAAAACCTGTGTAAAAATAAAAATTTCCATCAGACTTTACCAGTAGAGGGCAGCCCAAGCGTGTTTAATTGCCTTCACACGTGACTAGACCGAAACTAAGTGGGTGCCTATTGAAAACTATATATACTGAGGATTATTTGATACTAAATCCAATGGAATATTACTATTTCTCATATACGTTTGTGCACACAACTGCCAATGGATTTTATATTCTGCAGGTGTGAATCAACGCGAGCTCTCTGGAGAACGTGCAGTCTCACATACAGGTAGGAATGTTTCGGGGATTCAGACGTAAAACCCTTTCTTTTATTTCAGTAATATATGGCATGACAAGTTTAATTCCCTTTTTCATCAATGTAATACATTGTAAACGGATTAGTTTGTAAAGTCGCGTATCCGCGGGCGTCAGTTTCGCGTCCTCGCGTAACAGTGATCGTTTGGCATCGGCTCTATAACAGCTGCATGGTTTAAATGATTGTGAATTGACGCGAAAAATTGTCACTTTAACTTAAATAATGCATGTGATGCCAAGTTTATTTAAACAGTCATGACTTTGAGAAATTTATGACACATTAAAACACAGCTTGCCACAGCTATTAGATATGCCATTTACATAATCTTCAGATAAGAAAGCTATATATCTAAATCGTATGCTTAACTAACGGGAACACGATCGATTGCATTATGCTGTCAATCATTATGCTGTCAATCACTCAGCGAAGATTGATTTCACATGGAAAGCAAGAGGACAGGGTTGCAATCTTGATGCGCATGCATTTGTTGCATGAGATGCAGAGCGCGAGTCACCCCTTCACATGTATTCGCGCTTTGGTCTGCCCGCGTCAAGATGCGAAAACTGACAGTGGTGAGTTAAGAGACCACGGACTCTATGGCTGTTTTAAAGGCGGAGTCCACGATGTTTGAAAAACGCTTTGGAAAAGAAGACGGGCCGACTACCAAAACACACTTATAGCCAATCAAATCAAATCAAATGCCGGGTTGCGTATGTGTGGGGCGGGTCTATCAACAGAAGGTCCAGATTCTATTGGGGTAGGGGCATGTTTGTTTAGGTGATTTCAAATATCAACATTGGCTTTCAAACATCATGGACTCCGCCTTTAACTTTATTTATTGTATTTCCAGCTTACAACAACTCCTTTTCCGACAGTTGTTGTCTGATATGTCGGCTCAATGATCATTGCTTATCCACAATGACATTAGATGTCTTAATAAAGGAAACGATTTTTGTGAACTAGATAAAAGATCCTGGCGTTTCTCCGAAGTTCAAAGCAGACAAAGGCTCAAATATTATGCGAGTCATCGTTCTCACACAAGAGTGCAATTTAAGTTAATCGGCCATCGCTCACAGCCCAGCACCTGCACCACTGTATGCGTATCGCGCTGACAAACATACACCTGATTTTACTGCCCTGATGAAATCTAAAAGTATAATTTCTCTTAATAGAAGCTAGCCTTATGTTTGCCAGTTATTAAGATGACGGTTGTAGTTTAAATAGAGGTCGTGAAATAATTAGCATTGACAAAAAACTGCATAAAACAATGTTATGTTCCATATTATAAACTTTTGGTTATGTGTACTTAAGTGAGTAAATAAGTTAAATTCTCAATGAGTGTTATATGGCTCTTATTTACCCCTTTAAATGTAGAATAAAGCTTACTCGGGTATCTTACAATGCACTTATGTTGTTATGCAGTTTTAAAATACAAAATACAAACATGTCTGGATGTAGATAAAGCCTACTTGGTCATATTACAATGCACAAGTTTTGTTGTATGCAGTTTGAAAATACATGTTTGTAGAAAAAGTATATTGTACAATGCACTGATTTTGTTGTTATGCAGTTTCAAAATACAACATGAGTATGTTTAAATGTATTTGTAGTCATCATCACTGATATATCTCTGGCCCCCATGACAAACTAATTGAATAGCCCTATCGTAGACGCTCAACACACAATCATATTCATAAATAGGAAAGAAATGCAATGATATTAGGCTATCAGTGCTGCTGTCGCTCTTTCCTATCGCTTATTTTAAAAATGAGCTTATGATCAATAAAATGCAGCTTATATTTGCTGCTTTTGGTGACGTGAACTCTGGCCTACATTAAAGGTGCAGTGTGTAATTTTTAGAAGGATCTCTTGACAGAAATGCAAAAAAATATACAAAACTATATTATCAGGGGTGTTTAAAGACCTTTCATAATGAACCGTTATGTTTTTATTACTTTAGAATGAGACGTTTTTATCTACATACACCGAGGGTCCCCTTCCATGGAAGTCGCCATTTTGTGCCACCATGTTTCTACAGTCTTAATGGACAAACTTTTTTATTACGTTGTCTCCAATCAAGACATGTTTGTCTGGTGGTGGCTACCGTAGCTTCTCTATGCATTTAAAAAGCAAGGGGTGAGCTGTGAACTGAGCTTTTGGTTGCAATTTGGAACCTCACCACTAGATGCCGCTAAAATTTACACACTGCACCTTTAAGGCTCATGTTTTTAAGATTATCCTAAAGTTCCACTGTGTAGGATCTACTCCCATCTAGCGGTAAAATTCTATATGACAACCAACTGAATATTACTTTCTAGCCCCCCCATTCGGAACGCATTTTAACTCGTATGGTGGCCTGGCCGTGTCATGCCAAGGTTAACATGGCTTCCAGTAGCTACAAAGCAAAAACAATGAAAAAAATGAACAATTTGCAATGTCCTTTGCCTGTGATCTGTCAAAGCACACAGATTTATGTTAAACATGGAAAAAGTCTGATTTTCATGATATGTCCGCTTAAAATCACATACAACAAGCAACCATAAACGTAGCTTAGACACTCCTTTTTCATCGACGCAAGGAAATATATCCCAGGGGCTGTTACACTTGGTATTTTTTAAGATGCGTTTTCGCCGATCGGATCACAAGTGGACAAGAGAGACACATCACTTTTACACTTGGTGTTTAAATCCTTCTCTTTCTGTCCATTTTCGACTGCTTCTCTCCAGATTACTGAGGAGATGGTCTGTGGACGACTCCCTCTCCTGTTATTTAATCATGAGCGGGAGTAATGACGGGTTTAAATGGACACAAACTAATATTATGTCAGTGTCCAATGCTTATGTTTTAAGTAAACATTACATGTCAGTGTATATAAGATATTGGTGAAATAAGATCGCGCAACTTTCACACGCTTGTAAAATGAAACAAAAGACGCGCAGATCAGCGGCGTTAGTTTTATCAATGAAAGGCTAAAAAGAAAAGATGAAAAACATTTATCTCAGTACCTTAGATTACATAAATGGGTGGAGAGATGGCGTGTGGCTGTTTGAACACATTAAACCACATGCGTGTTTACACTAACAAGTGTTATGCATAACCATGCTGTAGTTAGCCAAAGAACTATAAAACTTCAAGTTTACAACATAGACTGTATAGATGTAAACGAATATGCTTAATTACCTGTGGAGAAGATAGAAATAGGCAACTTCGGTGTCCCTTTAGCCCCATCTTGGTAAACTAAATATTACTCCAATATTGACTTTGGTCTGATTGTTTTTCCTGTCACGTTGTCGTTTTAAATCCCCGTTTCGATTCCTTGGCGACGTGTTTTAACCTCTTAAACCCTGAGGACCCAGTCCCGGGGACAAAATTTCGTATTTTGACTCAAATAAAATATTCTTTTAATCTTTAATGGCCCATCATGGACCCCAGTAACACATATGAGATACTGTTTGAAAGCTTAGACTCTCTACTTTCTCCAGATATGCATCACTTTGAGAAATCTTTTACTGTAAGAAAGTTATTTACACTTAATTTACACTATCACCCCCCCCCCCCATAATTTTGTATATGATTTAATATTCACATATTTCATATTTTTCAAGTATGACAAACATGGGCAAGTCTTATATCAAATGAAAGCTCTCATTCTCAGGAATAAGGCTACAGCGTTATTTTTGTTCTATTATTAACACATATCCAACAATAGTTGAATGAATAATGATGTAAAAAATCGTCTTTTGTAAACATATGGGAAAACTGAGTGTGGACTGCCTCAGATAGCACAGATAGCCACAAATAATACACCATCTTTTCTCTTAGGTCCTACTCTAAAAAATGAGTCCATTCACAGCATTTTCTTAGGTTGTGTGCATGAATAATCCCTTGCTATTTATAATATGTGCAAAACAAAAAATTAATATTTATATGAAAAATGTATTTTCGGACACTTCAGTAAAATGAAAATAACTTTTGAATGCGACATGCTAAAGAGATCATTCTTTTTTTGGGTGTTTACTGTCTGCTGCTGGTAACAACCAGAACTGTTTGCAGTCTGCTAGAGCACACAGAACCAGAGTTATACACTATCAAAGGCAGTATTTACAACATAAAAAAAGAAAATTTGGTGTTTCATCATATGAAAAACAACATAAATAACACTATTTGTCACAAACAGCAGCTTTTTATGTAACTTCAAAGGGTTTTCTTTAAAATTATATAAAGAAATTGCATTTATTCCACTGTATGTGGTTATGGGAGCAATTCAAATGTTTTTAGGCAGAAATTGTATACAAAAAGGGTATTATTCCTCCCATCAGTTGGAGTAAAATAACTTTTGCATAGATTATGATAGAGAAAAAAATCTTTTTTCCTCTGTGAGCTGGCAATTGCTGGAATCAAACAAAACTGTCTGCAGGGAGCTGAGGCACCCAGGGCCAGAGTTATACACTTTTAAATAAAAACTTTAGAAAAAAAACATCAAAAAGCGCCTATTTATTTTTGTGTTTATTAGAGGACTGACATCACATACAACCATGTTTAGCACGTTCAACAGTGTTTTATGTAATTTCAAAGGGTTTCCTGTAAAATGATACCAAACACTTGTATGTAAACCTCTGCATGTGGGTATGGGAAGCTTTTGAAATTGGGTAGGCCAAATCCAGGCGAAAATCCCCAAAATAGCTTCAGGGTGGAAGAAGTTAATGTCCTCGAAAATAGGTCTTCAACAGGCTTTCAAATCTGCCTCAAATCAAAGCATTAGATCGCGGGATCATCACGGTGTGCAGCTGTTGTTGAATCAGAAGGATTCAGTCTACAAGGTCGCATATATTCGGGCTGCATACGTCATTAAGCCTGGTTTATTTAAATTAACTGAGCATTACATTCGCAAGTCATAAGCATATTACATCAATTTACAATTAATTAAGAATAATTGTCAGCTTTATAATTGTTAATATTCCGAAATAAGACTGTCTTGATGTCTTGATGACGTATACCGCCTACACATGCAACCTCCAGAGGCTTCAGCTAGCAGCCAGCGTCAGTGTAGTCTGAAAGCGTGAAGCGTTAATAAACTAGATTTATTAGTTTGCAGAGAATGATAACATGGATCTCTTCTTATGCTTTATGAAAATGTTTGCTGAGATCTGCACAGAAATCCTTATGGTGACAAATAATGTCTGTAAGAACTACTGTATTTACTATACCCTGTAAACAACAACAACATACAAGAACAGTGCATATAGAACAGCAAGATATCACTGTAATTGCTGATATAAATGTGTCCAAGAAATACACACTCTTAGTAAATATAGAAATGTGTCACATTGTTTTCAGAAGCATACATTTTGTGTATTTTAAATATTGTTAACGTATGCACCAGCATAAAGTTGAAATGTTTTAGCATCTTAAAGTAGACCTTTTGTATGTACAGTAAATTAGAAACTTATTTCTTAAAAGTAGCTTTATTGACAAAGGCAACAATTTCATCTTCATCATAAAAAAGAATCTGAATATAAAAAGCTACATAATGTAATGAACAGCACTTGTGACTGAGAATGACATATAACAGATTAAATGGGACCTATTATTCAAAATTTACTTTGTGTTTGATCATAAATGTGTCTGCAGCGTGTTTCTTTCTTTCATTCTTCATGCCATTCTAGCATCTATGGCTGTATTCATGCAAGAACTTAATCCATACCCAAGTTGATCCAGACAAATTAATCCATAGGGGGAGGGACAATTTGGTAGCCTGGGTGCCAGCCGATCTTAGCCCCGCCCACAACATTTTAAAAGACGGGAAGATCGGTCTGGGGTTTCTCCGTTGAGGAGCTTCTATGCTAGACCCAAAGCTGGTCGAACCAATCAAATTGTCAGGCCGGGCTTTATACGATGATGGACAGATGATCAACAGTAACTTAATCAACCCCGTCACCAAAGAGCGCGCGTGTTGAATCTTATAACAACGAAATGGCTGCCGCTGTAGAATTCAGATGTGTGGACTGGATTCTGACATTGAGTCTGTTCTAAAAGATATCGATAGAGCATTGATTTTAAAAGAGGAACAAAGAAACATCATTTGTTGATCGGAAAGATGTTTTTGCCATCCTTTCTACGGGATTCTGCAAAAGTTGGTCGCACTTATGGAGGACAAAGTTAAAGAAGCAACTGAAATGGGTATCGCGGCGATGCAACTCGGCATGCACGACGAGATGGATATAATTATCGGTCGTTGCCAGCTTCTTTTCGAAAGCCCGGATGCGTGGCTGCTGAATAAGTGGAGGGACATGCTAGGCTCCGTTATTTTTCAAGCCAACGTAATGGGTATCATCGTGGATGAAGTTCAACTAATGTACAAATGGTAAGAGAAAGTCTTACTGTATGACTTACAATGTTGTGATATAAATGAAATGTTGTAAACATAGTAGGTGTTGAGGTACGTTCGCTAACTCAGACTTAGTATAATCACAATGTTAGTGTCATTGTAGCGACATAACTAGCACAGTTCAGTCAGGCTGCAAAAGACGTAATTTCAACATACGTCACACACTCTGTTGCTCTGATTGGTCATAGGTTTATCCAATTGAGTGCAGAGGCATTTTTCGGTTGAGACACGCCTCATAATCATAGCCCAATGGAGCGACTAGAATTGAGTATGACAACGTCAGGCTAACAATTTGGTATCTTTTGGTATTTTTAAGAAAGACCTAATATGTACCATTAGTAGGGCCCTATAAAATCCGTTTTATTTTTTCCCAAATTCCGTTTTATTTTTTCCCAAATTCCGTTTTCACCGTTTTAATTTTTGCAAATTCCATTTTATCCGTTTTAATTTTTGGCAATTATATTTTTTACCCTTTACTTTTATTTTAGTCATAAAAAGAGTGTGCCTTTAATGTTAATGATTAAAATGTAAATGATTTGGGGAAAAACTGGATAACTTAATGACTATAAAAGATGCATTTACACACGCACATACACACGACCACGCGCGCACACACACAACTCAATTCAATGCATTGTTTAGTGTTGTTGCAGGATGTTACAACAAGGTGTCAAAGCAGTGGTGCCTTCAGAAGTGCCTTAAACACATCAATCCAGCGGAACGCGATCCATATTTTATACACAATCGCTTGAAATGCATATAACTTTACAAACATACACAGGATTACTGATATGACTTAGGACAGCATGAGCGCGCAGCTCTTTGCACGTGCAAGCGAAAGAGCGACAGAGTCAGAGAGCAGCGCCATAATGCAGATGGTTATATTTTAAATGCGAGGGATAGTTAGTTTGCCTCAGCTCGCTTGAAATGCATAAAGCTGAACAAATACATGAGGATTTGTGTTCGCACTTCTGACAGATGCGTGAGCGCGTGCACGTGAGAGAGGTACAGTGAGACAGACGTGGATGAGAGAGTGCATGTATCTTTGCGCTCACCGTGAACAGAGTGTTGACAAAACTTCCAAAATAACAGTTCTCCGGTCACATAAAAGTCATGTGAGACCTGCTCGGAGTAAGTGCTTAGCGTTGAATTTCTTCTTTTTTTCGCTGACGAAAGCAGAGTCGTGGAGAGCCGCTTCGCCATGGTTTCAGGGGTCTGAAACGACGGGAGGGGGCGTGTCGCCCAGATTTACTTCCCCCGGTCTGCATTTCCCCCAGACATACGTTCGTCTCCCACACAAAAACATACTTTTATTCAAAATATGTAAAATTCCGCAAAATTCCGCATTAATACTAGATTCCGTGTTAATTAGCTAATTCCGCGATTCCGTCCGCGATTCCGTGATCGCGGAAATTATAGGGCCCTACATTAGGTACAGATACATTTGGTACCAGAACTAATAATATATCTTTGGTTCCAGTATGTACTTTTGAGGTACTAATAAGCTGAGCGTTTTGAAAGCGTACAGTGTTTTAAAGATATAAACAAAAATAGTTTTTGATCCCACCTGAAAGAGAAATTTAGGGCATGGTGTAATACATGTTGTGTGTTGTATTAGAGCTGAAACTTCACAGACACACTATGTGGAGACCTGAGACTTAGTTTTCTTGTAAAAGGGAGAATAATAGGTCACTTTTAAGAGTGATATCTCTTATTTCTGCTGTTTTTCTGGTTGTTGAATCAGCTCCCCCTTGTTATACTTTTGTCCTATTCCATACGGCACATGGGCAGAAATAGTGCCCATCTCCTTGGCCCCCTCAATATGGAACATCTGGTCATCAAAGAAGATGTGTGGACGTATCTTCTGCAGCAGAGGCCCTTTAGGGGCCCCAGCTAGGAACAAAGCCTCATCTATCTCGAGACCCCAGCTTCTAAGTGTCTTAAGCACACGTGCCCCAGAGCTTGCTGCACTTCTGGCAGTTACTAAAAAGGTGCGAATAGGGCAGTTCAGCCGCTCATTCTTGGCATAGAATTTCTTCTGAAGCTTCCCAAGAGCCTCCAGAAAACACTTAAGAGGGCCCTGTGGAAGCAAAAGTAATGGTCAATTCTGGGGCAACATTAACAATCCACCTTAAGGCCAATTCACACTGACCACAGTAAGAAAAAAGTGAAGCTAGCAGTTTGAGTAATGCTGATGAGTTGGTTATAAGCTGGTGATTTACTACTGATCACAGAACCGACTTTACTGATGAAATGCACATGAGAATCACATGCAATTTATCATGCAGCCCTAATTAGGGTTGCCAACTTTCTGAAATGGAAATAAGGGGGGGAGGGATAGCTGGGTCCGGTGACATGCCCCCACGAAAGAGAATTTTGAGGAAAAAATAACCCCTGAAATGAAGACTTCTGGTGAAAATAGTGGAAACTAATTAATACATTTAGATAAATATATTTCATACAACTTCTTAGGCCTAAATATTTAATGAATAGCAAAGTATGCCTAATAAGTATACACGACTGAACCACATAGATGTGAAATATAAAGGCTATCATGATCATTTTGCCAACAATGAACCATGGTTTTGTTAAGTTTATAATACGCCCTCTTCAAAGACCCCACCCCTTTTTAAACCTTGAGCTATCTAAATCCATAATTATTTAATAAAAAAAACCATCAGAAACGATTGACACATTATGAGACGGGAGGGAGCGGGACACAGGAACAGAGGGAGAGCACTGGAGAGATATATGTGGATTATTAGGCTAAACCTGTACTTTCTCTTTTAATATAATCACTTTCTTATCAACTATATTTGAGTTTTAAAAATCCACATAATTACATACCATATGAGCCTCTGGAGACGACTGATGGACAATGAACCTTGACATTAGTGTTGGGCGATATGCCCTATTTTCAGATCGTCCTATCGTCAGCCTGTGAGATCGGCGATACACGATATTATCGGGGGGCGGGGCAGTAGTTTACTCATTTTTTTATTTGTTAATTTTTTACTCATTATAACAAGTCTTGATGGGTGGACAAAAAAACAAGAGCAACACCGTCATGACCGCAACCTTCTTAAACCTGATGCCATTAATGCGAGCGCGTCATTAAAACCCTATCATGATTACTTAATAACTGTAAAAACATGCATCTGCGCACGCACACACACGTGCGCGCACATAAACAATTCAATGCATTGGTTTAGTGCTGTTGCAGAAGACTACACGTCTCAAGCAGTGGTGCTCTCATGAGGTGCCTTTTTAAACGCATCGGTCCAGCGAAACGCTATCATATTTTAAACACACTCATATATTAAACACGAGGGACGTGTTTCTACAACTCCTTGAAATGCATATCATAAACAGGATTAATACTTAGTGATCTGACTTCAGACAGAGCGCAGCTCTCTGCACGTACCCGGGAGTGAGAGAGAGGCGCTAATATGCAGCGGGTCATATTTTAAACAAAAAGTAAAGTTTGCCTCAGCTCGCATGAAACGCATTAAACTGAACAAATACATAAGGATTACTACTTTAGTTTATGTTTAGACTTCGGACAGACGCGAGAGCGCGTGCACGTGAGACAGAGAGAAGCGCAGCTGCTCATGACGCGGCGCGCTGGATTTTAGTGGTAGAAGGAGACCAAGATGCGCGCATTAATGCAGGTACGTGCAAGAAGGAATTCTCTCTTTACAAGCTCTCCACGTAAAGTGAAGCCAAACCCTCATGTGAGGAAAAGCATGCATTGTGGGTGTTAATATAAAACTATGATGATAATAATAATAATAATAACCATTTGCCAACTATCGTCGTGACTATCGCCATGAAAGCCTGCCATTGGCGATATGTCTGAAGATCGTCGATACACGATACTATCGTCTATCGGCACAACCCTACTTGACATTGCTCCATCCTGTGCCCGCAGCCTCTCGCTCCTCTTGTGATTATCTCCTCATGCGTGCTGCTTAATATCACACACTCCGCCGTGACAAACAGAAAAAACGTGACGGCATATGGTACAATTGGCCTTGTATTCATTGTTCCTCACGCATTCCAGCCACGGGCAGTCATTTTCCCATTCAATTCTGTATTTTTGTGCTCGTTTTTTTTCCCGCCGGCTGCTCGGATGCAGTCATTTTTACATTTCTCGCTGTTGTCACTTGTCGTCATCGTTGCTATGATACGTGACATCACAATGACTAAACGACCAATTAAAAGGGCATTCCCTGATGGGGCTGCAAGATGTTAAAAACGCTACGCTGATCATAGACAAACAGAGGGAGAAATTACCGCACCGCCAGGGTTTTCTTATACAAATGTCTTCGTTCATGGCTGACATATTATAAGCTATGTGTCTGTCATGTATTTGCACTGAATTAATTTTCATAAAATACGGAACAAACTGCGTTCCGTATCAGTTCAATACGGAACAAGAATTTTATGTGTCAAATACGGGACGATTCCGTATTATACGGAACGGTTGGCAACCCTAGCCCTAATCCACACATATTTGCCCATGCCAGCTTCTATGGCTGCATGCAGTTATGTTTATAAAGTAATCAAGCAAATCACATACCTGTGGTATATTATATAGTTGAGTTAAATAAAAAACATAAAAAGCATTTTATACACAGAATCTCAATTTATTTTAAGATGAAGATCGCAATGGGCCAGTTTTCCGGACAGGGTTTAAATTAATCCAATACTAGGCCTTAGTTATATTAGGACATTTAAGCAGTTTTTACATTCAAACCTTACAAAAAACAATACTGGTATGCATCTTGAGACAAAACAATGGCAATGATAGTTTAACCTGGGACTAACTTATCAGACGGCCTTAGGGTGAGTAAATGAAATGCAAATTTAATGCCATGGAGACATACAGTACCTGAGCCAGTGGCTTGTTCTCATGCTGCTTTTCATGTTCAAAGAACGTGTCCAGGCCATGCTTCTTCACAATAATCTCTGACTCATCAGAGAAAATTACAGCATCCCCATCGAAGGCCACGCGAAGTTGAGTGTCAGAGAGCTCCGTCTCCATATCAGGATTGAACATAATGGCTGCTGCTATACCTTAAAGACAAATATGTTTTTAAAGAAAAAAACACCAGACAATGGGTTTATCAAAAAAAGTGTCTAAAAGTGGAAGGTCATTTTCCTACTTAGCCCCTAAGCTCTGGAATGATTTACCAACCGATGTCCGAGAATCAGACACAGTCGATAATTTTAAATCTAGACTTAAAACTTTTCTCTTCAACAAAGCATTCGCATAATTTGTCTAGTAAAAGTACTTAACTCAAAATAGTTATTTGTACGGAACAAAGCACTCGCGGTCATAACACAGACCAACCAAATAAATAAATAAAAACCTTATCTTAACCTATAGTCGGATTGCGATTTCGGAACTTTCGTGTTCTTGTGAATAGTATGCCATACAAACCCGTTTGCCACTGAACCTGCATTAACGACGACAGTGGGGCCTCCAGCCTTAGTCAAACGGGTTGGTTGGTATGGTTGGGTTGTGATTTTGGCATTTTTGTGTGTCTTGTGAATAGTATGCCATACAAACCCGTTTGCCACTGAACCTGCATTAACGACGACAGTGGGGCCTCCAGCCTTAGTCAAACGGTTTGGCACGTATGGTTGGGTTGTGATTTTGGCGCTTTCTTTGTATTGCGAAAAGTATGCCATACAGACCCGTTTGCCACTGAACCTGCATTAACGACGACAGTGGGGCCTCCAGCCTTAGTCAAACGGGTTGACACGTATGGTCAGGTTGCGATGTTGGTGTTTTCTCGTGATCTTGTAAATAGTATGCAATATAGACCCGTTTGCCACTGAACCTGCATTAACGACGACAGTGGGGTTACAGGCCTTAGTCAAACGAGTCGACAGGTTTCATTTTCTCTTAAAAATCGGAAGGTGACCCTTAGTTACCATATATACCGTCGCAGTGGGCCCCCAATTTGCAAAATCCTCAACTGTGGATAATATAATTATGCCGCAATAGTTAGTCTGTCTGAAACTAAGCTGATTAAACCACATCACTGTGTGACATTGCATTACATGTCAACGGCCCCTACGCTAGTATGATTTTGTTTTTCTCTCCCTGTCTCGTCCTCGACCCTGAGGACAATGGGACAAACAGAACCAGTTCCGGTAGATGTGAAAGTCGGCACACCTCTGATCTATTGGTCGTCCCTCAATGTGATGCCCAGCTGATGCCTGACCAACGATCACCGGCAGAACCCGCTTAATCTCCGCTTAATCTCCTTATCCGTTTATATGTGTTTATATACATGTATATCTCCCAAGGGTTTTTCCCTCCTAGGACTTTTTATTTTTTATTTCCTCGGCTAAACAACCCGGGGTTTTTGTTTTTTTTTCTCCTAGGGGGTTTTTTACCCCGGGGAGGTAGCCTGCTTGGGCTTAACTTAGCTTCTTCTCCTAGACGTTACATTAGTAATACGCTCGCTCACAATGTCGAGTCATAGCCACAGCAAATTTGACTGCTTATGCTATTGTGTATTATGTTGTGCTATCTGTCGTTTTTCTGTTTTTCTATTAATGTAAAGCTGCTTTGAAACAATTGAGTATTGTGAAAAGCGCTATATAAATAAAATTGAATTGAATTGAATTGAAAATAACAAAAAAATATTAGAGCACTTTAAATACTCCTTCCAAAGGTAAGTGCGTTCACATGCACAAAACAAGTGGTTATCTATCAAAAGTCAGCTTATTAAAGAAACCTGTTTCATGCGTTTACATGAACGTCAATAAACTGGCTACGCAGAAAACAGCATTTACATGGGATTTGTAAGGTTTCTCAGAGGCAGTGACATCATGTCATTAAAATTTTTTTGGAAAAATCTGGCTGCATCCGAAATCTCTAAAATACTGCCTTCGGAGGCATCAAGGCACGTCCAAATACAATGTTTGGTTTACTTCTTGTCTCCTGAGATAACTTAATCTTCTTGTCCGATAGTTCTATACGTGGCCATGCACGGGGAATGTGACTGGTCGAGCCCGGTCGACTTCGAAAATGGTGGCGAAAAAAGACTGGAGCACAAATTTATTCACTTTTTACACCTTTTGATTGCATTTCTAGCAAGACATTAGTATTTATGTTTTTAAATACTTCATGTCACATGAGTTTTTAAAGGGGACACATTCCATGAAAATCTGACTTTTTACATATTTAAGTGCTACAATTGGGACCCCAACACAGAAAACATGAAAAATACCAACCCTGTAACTTTTTGGTAAGCCTCTCTGCAAGCATGTGAAAAAATAGGTAATTCAGATTTTGTTCGTAATACATATGACATGGGGATAATATTATAATGATACCGCCCCTTCATCTGCACTATCCAACCACCACGTCACCATTTAGTGCGAGGGACAGAGAGAAAGAATGACTGAAAACTTGTGCCTGTATTCCCTAAAACACATACAGTACAATCTTATAACTTATAGTTTTAATCGTCTTTTTAAAAGGTTAAAGATGAGGATTACCATCATGTAAGAGAGAGAGAGAGAGAGAGAGCGAGTGAGAGGAAGCAAGAGAGAGAGAGCAACGCGACTGTATTCACTTTCATCAATATAAGCATAAATATGTTGTTTAATGTGCTTCTCTAAAGGTTCAATTGAATACGAAGAGTCACAAGACAGAGAGTAAGAGACTGACAGAACACCGTGAATGTATTCCCTTATTCATACACAATATAAGCATAAAAATGTTGTTTTATCTGTTTAATCTTAGTTTTTTTCAGTTGCGTTGCTAAGAAACACTGTCTTGTTTACCTATGTCTCACGTGCTGAAATCGTGTTTGTTCCTGTGTGTCCTTGCGTTACTTTCGGCTATTTGTTGTTGATTTTTGTCGGGCGTGGCCTGCTGAGTTCAGTTCACAATTGAAGCAATTATTTAAGCAGTTAGTCCACCCCAGCAGTGGTCGTGGGCAGCCTCGTCTTGTGTACCCCTCCTAGCGTGAAGACTGAAGAGTGAAAAGACCATTGACTCTACCTGCGCAACTCCACCTAACTTTTTATATTTATCTATTTATCTGTCTTTTTCCTCTCTTGCACATTTCCCATTCTTCCATTTTTACTATGTGTTTTCAAATCTCTACTGTCACAACAACTCGTATATCAGTTGTATCACGTTGCCGTCGACGAACTGTTAATAACCTCCGCACACTCTCACCATCCACCACCGCTTCAATGACTTTTCCCATTGGCTTATTGAACTGCCAATCTGCTGTAAACATAGCAGATTTCATTACAGCTATTGCTTCACATTCTGGTCTTTTTGTTCTAGCACTTACTGAGACCTGGATTAAAACAGAGGACACTGCCACTCCGGCTGCCCTCTCCAACAACTACGTTTTCTCCCACAGTCCTCGCACAACAGGAAGGGGTGGAGGGACCGGTCTGCTCATTCCAAAGGACTGGAAATTCCAACAGCAAACACCCTCATGTGACAGCAGCTCTTTCAAGTCACATGTTGTTACTATCATCCACCCTACTAAAATCAATTTTAGTTATCTAAATCGCCCCCCAGGTCAACTTGGAAATTTCTTGGAGGAGTTGGATGTACTTCTGTCTTCATTCCCAGAGGATGGTACTCCTTTAGTGGCACTTGGTGACTTCAACATTCACCTTGAGAAATCACAGGCAGCTGACTTTAACACTCAATTCATTTCTTTCCGCTGGTCCCTTCCCCGCATCATTTAAAAAGGCCTGGATAAACCCACTGCTGCAGAAACCCACACTCAATCCTGCTATGCTAGAGAACTACAGACACGTTTCTCTTCTTCCCTTTATTGCCAAGACTCTTGAACGCATTGTGTTTGACCAGCTCTCCTCTTTCTTCACACAAAAAAACACTGGTGCTGTTCCTAACAGCCTGAAACATGCCTCGGTTTTGCCTAAACTTAAAAAGTCTAGTTTGGATACCACAACTTTAAGTAACTACCGCCCAATTTCAAATCTCCCTTTTATATCTAAACTTTTAGAAAAAGTGGTTCTGAGCCAACTCCAGTCTTTTTTAAATGATTGTCATATTCACGAGAAATTCCAGTCTGGTTTTAAATCACGTCATAGTACGGAATCTGCACTTTTACGAGTTATGAACGATATTCTGTCTACCACTGACACGGCAATTTGTTGCGTTTGTCTTGTTAGACCTTAGCTCCGCTTTTGATCTGGTTGATCATGATATTTTAATCTCTCATCTCGAATCCTGTATAGGTTTAAGGGGTACAGTTCTTGAATGGTTTCGCTCATACCTGTTTAACAGAAGCTTTTCTGTTCGCATTGGGCAACAGAGCTCATCCAAAAACTTGGATCCGGAGTTCCACAGGGCTCAATTCTTGGGCCAGAACTTTTCAAACTATATATGTCACCCCTGGGTTCAATTCTATCTAATCATGGGGTTTCATTTCACCTATACGCTGACGACACCCAAATTTACTTGCCTATGAAGGTGATGACATGTCTGCTTTAAAACCATTATTGGACTGTCTGGATGAAATGTTAGCTTAGTGTAGCGTAGCTTAAGTTCTACCAGGAAACTTGAATGTTACGTCATTCATTTCACAAGGCGCAATCAATCAACCTGAGAGTATATAAGCCTCGTACTCATCTGTCTTTGCGTTCGCAGATACTGATGCCAGCATTTACAATGCTAATGCTAACTAAAGCGTTAGTTACCCGAATCACGCCGATTTAAATGTTGAGTGATTTTATCGGGCATTCTAACTAGTTTCTTGGGATTTTTCATCTCGTTTCGTTTTACCTGCAACATCGCGAGGAGCTCTCACAGAAGGTTAAAGACTTAAAAAGGGAAGTCTGCAAGCTTCATTAAGTGTGTAACCCTGCAGTACACAGAAAAGGATACCACAGGCCGTTTCTTTTTATGAACAGTGCAAGAACATTTGGATGATCTGTAAAGTGTAATATTAATATTGACTGTCGCACACTCTGATCGCCCGCAGCAGATGTCAGTAATCATCATTGATTGGCGAAGCGCCGCACCTGCACGGGTTTGGAAGAATGCCGAAGCTTGTTATCTCCCTCACCACAGGATCTTTGTCTTTCATCTACAATACCAAATGCTCCGCTTATTATTGGTTTTAAACCGTACGCGAATGTTTTGTGAAGCAAAGACATGGAATCGACTTGGATGAACGACTATTGCTCGCGAAAATTTCACACATTAAATACAGCGTGTATGCAATGCATGACATGCTGCAAACAGGCAAATGACGCGGTCTAATGTTTGTGTGTTTCATTGGAATAAGGAATGCGCAAAGTATACGAGCTTCATCTGAACTGTCCCTTTCAGTGTTTCCCTAAAACATCAATAATATAAGGTACTATTTATTCATGTAACAGGTTCTTGCAACGTCCTATACCTGCTACGGTACTACAATGCAAGTTGCTTAATGCCTAACAGTATTCATGCAAACTGTTCATATCAAATGCAAATATTCACGTTAGATCTTCACTCACCTGACCCTAATTACAGACTTTAAGGATACGGGGATACGCTATTTTACGAACTTTAAATCTTATGGTAGGACACACCATTTATATCATTGGAGAATAAATCCTGGTCATACAGCGGAAAGTTTTCAAGCACACATTTTGTTGCTGAGCAAATCGTAAGTGTGTGTGTGTGTGGTCGAATGGCAACAGTAATGCATATTGTCAATTTTATTGAGCACGGGGTTCAGCATAAATGTTTCCATCTAAAGCTTTGTGCTTTAAGATCTTCAGTTATTTATGCACATGTATAAAGTACGAGAATGCATCAACTTTTACCTGTATACTTTTCAAATGAGACTTTATTCCAGATCTCAGTCAACTTCTTATCCGAGCTCGGTTGCGTTGAACATCCCATCTATTTATTTGGATTATCTTCTCCTAAGGTAAGCTCTCTTATTTATTATACTGGATTGGCTGATAGTGCACGGTACATGCTTTTACAACCGAAAGATGGCAATGACTATGTCTTACAGCGCAATATGGAGATGGAGCTGAGGTTGTGTCCTTAATACAATTAAAACGTGCATTGGTGTTATTCCTGAGGGCTTGCCATTGTTTTGATCGGTGTGCATTCTGCGGATGTCTCAACAAAGTTGAGCCTGTAAACCCTTATGTTGAGTTGTTTGTATGCAGTAGACCTCACTTAAAGTTGAAAAACGTGCGCCTTGCCTCTTCAAGAATACAACAGGTTGCATCAGTTTAAACCATTAAGTGCATTGTGCTTTATTTGCGACGCAGGCGCACAGAATATGCGTATGGATAGGCTACAGCGGATGTCTGGATACTGGTTTGAAGATGTAATGTGTCTGCTAGCTTTAAATCACATCACGTAATTCCTATTTTAAGTGCTGTTGAACGTTGGCAACGTATGTTTCACCCGAAATGGTGGTGCACCAGCTATACAGAATACAAACACAATTCCTTCTTGTTTTAGCATGGAACCCAATGGAAAAATGTCTAAATATTTCTTCGAGTGGTGTTATGTTTGAATATGGTGGTGTTCGATTATCTATGTGTTTCACTATTTAATTCTAATCATCATATGCTGTTTTAATGAATTCCAACATGACTGGAGAATAGGAATGCATCTGAAATAACTTGTTTCTAATTTAATTCAATGTTTCGTTTAAAGCCTGGAATATACCACAGGATTTTTGCACTCTGACTAGATTATAGCAGCAAACGCATTGTGCGGTGATCATGCTGAATTTCTGACACTGTCAGAAAACTATTGTAGGCTATCTTGGACGCAAGACCAGGAAAACGTCCGTCTTTGAACTTCTCCCACCGTACGACACTGTACCACCGACGAAGAGCCACGATCATAGAAATCGTGATGATTGTTTCACGATGGAAATCTTTCGTCTGGGAAAGCCAAAAATCATGCAGTTATAATTATAAATGAGGACTTTACAAGGAACTTTGTCTGGAATTAGAAGCGTACAATCTACTTACTCTGCATCCTCAAGAAAATAGCGAAACATGCATCAACTTTCCATATAACCACATTACACCGGCTGCTAGGATTTAAAACATTATAACAGTGCAGCTGCTTACATGAGGCAAGCTATTTTAAAACTATATACATGTTTTTACACAGACTACGGACATGCAGTTCTATAAGTGCTTTATTTTCAGTGCCTGTATTACCATCAGGGCTCTTTATCGATTTCCAGGAACTCTAATTGCATACGGCTGCAAGGATTTAAACATGCATAATTGCTACATGTACAAGAAATTAGCTTTCGTTAGCACTGGGCCGTGCACACTTGCCGCGTGCACGCAGGTTGTCACGTTTCACGTCCGCGGTCATGTATGGTGCGGACTTCGATCGTTTCTGGATTGCCAGTGTGGCGGAGGATCTTCTTTCAACAAATAATTCAGAACTTCTTAAGTGCATATCATGTAAGACTATTTGCACAAAACTGTTACGTTTAATCATGCTATTATGGTTAGTCAAAATTTAAGCTGTAAACTTTCATCTAGAAGGCTATTACTTTCGGAGTACGTCCATCTATCAACTGCACAGCCCTACTGATACCGCTCCTCAGTTTTTGGGGGGTCTTAATTTACATCGTAAACGGAGAATTTTATATAATCATCTGTGTGTCATGGCGAAGCAAGCAAGACAAGGCAACGGATCCAAATGCTATGGTTTATTTCTTAAACCCAAAAGTGCACAAAGCAGAACCAGAATGAAGACCAGAATACAGGACTAAAAAGATGACGGCAAACTATACTCGACAAAGGACAACTGAAACACAAGGACTGTATATATTCATGTGGGTAAACAAGATATCAAGACACACCTGGGGAAACAATCTAGAACAAGGACCAACGAACTACAAGAACTACAGACATGGATGACATTACAGAACTTCAAATAAAGAGTACAGGACTGGGGAAACCCAAGACACGACAGACACCGTGCAATCTTTAGCATCAGTCAGATTTGTTTGTAACCATCTAATCTTCTCCCTACTTTTATAATGACAATATAAAAGCATGTATACTTCAATTGTCTCTCTTCATCAGGAGCCGCGCTCCTAATTTCACTGTGTGCAGGAAACCACTATGACAGTCAATTGAATATAGGCAAGCAGTAATCAAGGTATGTTTAAGCAAACTACTGGTGGTGGTGGTGGTGGTGTATTTAACCATGCTAAATCATGGCCTTTGCCATTTATATCATTTCTCACTCTGGCATAACATGCCTTCTGCGGCCTACGCGGCCTCTCTGCTATCAAGCCTAACGTGGCAGCCCTCTACGGATATCCTCTACTGCTGATATTATGGTCGACATTTACGGACATGTTAATGGTATGTACCTTTTGTCTATACTGGTGGTGGTGAATCTATTGCAAGCTAACCTGTTGGCTTTTCCTACTGGGCATATCGTTGCCTTCTACGGCCTATGCGGCCTATCTAACCCTGGCATATCTCTGCCCTCCATGGCCTACACAGCCTCTCTCAACACGGCATATCGTTGCCTTCTATGGGCATGCGGCCTTTCTTACTCGGCATATCGTTGCTTTCTATGGCCTACGCGGCCAATCTCTGTCTGGCATATCGTTGCCTGCTATGGCCTACGCGGCCTATTTCTCTGGCATATCGTTGCCTTCCAAAGGCCTACGCGGCCTTTTCCCACTAGGCATATCGTTGCCTTCTAAAGCCTACTTGGCTTTTCCCACTAGGCATATTGTTGCCTTCTACGGCCTACGCGGCCTACTTCTCCAGTCTCTCTCCAGCCTATCTCAATCTGGCATATCGTTGCCTTCTATGGCCTACGCGGCCTATTTCTCTGGAATATCGTTGCCTTCCAAAGGCCTATGCGGCCTTTTCCCACTAGGCATATCGTTGCCTTCTCTGGCCTACGCGGCCTATCTCTATCTGGCATATCGTTGCCTTCTAAAGCCTACGCGGCCTTTTCCCATTGAAGCATATCGTTGCTTTCTACGGCCTACGCGGCCTATCTCTCCAGCCTATCTCTCTCTGGCATATTGCTGCCTTCTACGGCCTAAGCGGCAATCCCATGGCCTCTCACGGCATCCGTCAATGTCAGTGGATAACAATTTCTCTTATCTCTGTTTCAGGAACCTCTAAGAAACACTGGTGGGTACCGATCATCGTTACCAATTTTTGGGGATTAGATTCTGGCCTGTCTTCATCTTCAGACAGGAACCGCAAGAATCTGTGACCCCCGAATTTGAACTATGGTCGGGGCCTACGCCAAAGAACTATACTGTGTTACATTTCAACCTTGGTTGCTAACTACTGTTAAATAAACTCATATCAATTCTTAACCTATCTTCGAGTCTTTCTGGTAGAAATGTTAGCTTAGCGTAGCGTAGCTTAAGTTCTACCAGGAAACTTGAATGTTACGTCATTCATTTCACAAGGCGCAATCAATCAACCTGAGAGTATATAAGCCTCGTACTCATCTGTCTTTGCGTTCGCAGATACTGATGCCAGCATTTACAACCCACCCTCCCTACCACCATCACCAGGTCGGTTCCGTCCATACTCGAGGGGGATTAGATTCTGGCCTGTCTTCATCTTCAGACAGGAACCGCAAGAATCCGTGACCCCCGTATTTGAACTATGGTCGGGGCCTACGCCAAAGAACTATACTGTGTTACATTCCAACCTTGGTTGCTAACTACTGTTAAATAAACTCATATCAATTCTTAACCTATCTTCGAGTCTTTCTGGTAGAACTTAAAAAATCTGGCAACTTTTTGAGTTTAAATGAAAAAAAACTTAAATTATTTTGTTTGGCCCCAATGATCGTAGTACGCATGGCGTTAACCTTCAATCACTGTCACCATACAGCACCAACTGTGTTCGGAACCTGGGAGTCTGGATTGACAACAACATTAAATTTGAAAAGCAGATAAGTGCTGTAGTAAAGTCCTGTTTCTTTCATCTCCATCTATTAGCTAAGGTTAAGCCTTTTTTGCCTGGCAAGCACTTTGAGATGCTTTCGTTACATCCAGACTGGACTACTGTAACTCCTTATATATCGGTATTTCTCAGAAATACATGAACCATCTTCCAAGTAGTCCAAAATGCAGCTGCACGACTCCTCAAAGGTAAACGTAAATTCAACCATATTACACCAGTTCTGATCTCGCTTCATTGGCTACCGGTTAAATTTCGAATAGACTATAAAGTTTTACTTTTTGTTTTTAAGTCTCTACAAAACCAAGCTCCCCAGAACTTATCTGAACTGATTCATCCAGTCTCCCAGTCAAGATCACTTAGATCGGGCGATTCCAATCTACTATCTATCCCTCAAACCAGGCTCAAAAATAGAGGTGACTGTGCTTTTGGAGTCTATGGACCGAAGCTATGGAATAGCCTACCTCTTCACATTAGATATGCCCAAACCCTGTCACTTTTTAAAACTTCCCTTAAAAAACTTATTTCTTCTCAAAAGCTTTTAATATACCTTGATGTCTCTTGTCATCCGCCTATGCTGTGTCTCTTGTCTGATGTCCTGTGTTTCTCGTATTGTATTTTTCTCCTCGCCTTGTCAAGCACTTTGGTCAACGCAAGTTGTTTTTAAAAACGTGCTATACAAATAAAATTGTATTGTATTGTATTGTAAAAAAAACCTCCTGGATAGCAATCAGTCTGGTTTCAAAAGCAGTCAGTCCACTGAAACTATGTTCCAAATCTTCTGTGCTGACCTTACTGGATCTATCTGCTGCTTTTGACATGGTCAATCACCACATCCTCCAGCAGACCCTCATGACTATGGGTGTCTCTGACACAGCGCTTCTATGGTTCAAGTCGTACCTCTCAGGTAGGTCATATCCTGGAGAGGTGATGACTCCGAACCAACGGCTATGTTTATAACTGTAAGCCTCGAACAACTGGCCGCGGAGGAGGTGTAGCTGTACTCTATAATGAGAAATGGAAAGTCCTTTGTTTATCTCTGCCAGATTATACCTCTTTCGAAGTGCTCGCTATGCAAATTAAAGGGGCAACGCCAACGATTATTGCAACTCTATATCGTCCTCCTAAGGCAAATACTTTATTCATACAGGAATTCTCTGCCTTGCTAACATATTTGTGTGCCCTGACAAACAATGTTATGCTGTTAGGTGATTTTAATATTCACGCCGATTGTACGACTTGCACACTTACGAAGGACTTTCTACACTGTTTGGACAGTTTCGGGATAAAACAATATATAAATGCTCCAACCCATATAAAAGGGCACACACTGGATCTTGTATGCTGTTCTGGCATAATACCATCTAATTGTACTGTGACTAATATGTCAATATCAGATCATATGTTGATATCTTTTAGAGCCCAGGTGCCAGTTTTTAAGCATAATTTTCCTCGCACTATTACTTTCAGGAATTTAAAGAATATGGAGATAATGTCATTTTCACATGAAATAACCTCTCTATCTGATACTGTATCCCAGTTGTCTGCTAATGAACTAGTACTGTATTACAACACTGGTCTCCAGAGTATTTTGGATGGTTTTGCTCCATTGAAAACTAGATCTGTTACCTTTGTTAATTCCGCTCCGTGGTTTTCTCAGGAACTACGTGAGCTAAAACGCAAGGGCCGTCGCCTGGAACGTCTGTGTTCTAAAACTGGACTTGTGATACATAAAGATCTATATGCTGAACATTTGCAGACTTATAAAACTGCTTTGCATACAGCCAAAACTGAACACTATGCAGGACTTATTAGTTCTAACGAAGGGAATACAAAAAATATATTTTCTGTGATGAATAACATTTTAAAACCGTTGGATGTATTTCCTTCTCATGTGTGCTCCGTCGATCTTTGTGAGGCTTTTATGTCCTTTTTTAATGATAAAATACAAAATATCCACCAACAGATTGCATCCCTAAATTTGAGACCTAGTACTTTTAATGAACATCCTGATCAGCCTGTACCTTCATTACTATCTAACTTCCAAGCTCCAAGTACTATGGATATAATTCGGATGATAAAGAAAGCTAAATCTACTACCTGTCATCTAGATCCCATCCCAACTTATTTGGTTAAAGCTTGTCTACCGTCTCTTTCACCTTTAATCACTGATATTATTCATGCTTCACTTATGTCTGGTATAGTCCCTGACTCTTTTAAAACAGCTGTCATTTCTCCAATCCCCAAGAAACCGGGGGCTGACCTGAGTGACTTCAATGACTTCCAGCCTATCTCAAATTTACTGTTTCTCTCAAAAATACTTGAACGGGTTGTTGCTAATCAACTCCAGGAACATCTCTCCACAAATAACCTATACGAACAGTTCCAGTCAGGTTTTCGTCCTTCACATAGTGTTGAGACAGCTTTAGTTAAGATCTCCAATGACTTATTGATTGCTGCTGACGCAGGGAGTCTGACATTACTTGTTCTACTTGATTTGAACGCAGCGTTCGATACGGTTTTTTCATGCCATTTTACTGAGCAGACTGGGGTCTATAGGGATCACAGGTACTGTTATGTCATGGTTCCATTCCTACTTAACTGGGCGTTCCCAATTTGTTCAGCTGAAACAGTATATATCAAAGCCCACTTGTGTAGCCACTGGAGTCCCTCAGGGATTTGTCCTCGGCCCTCTTTTGTTTATTATTTATCTATTGCCCCTTGGTAGTATTTTTAGAAAGCACGGTATTCAATTTCATTGTTATGCTGATGACACCCAGCTTTATCTTTCCTCAGACACTACTTCAAATTTTCCATTATCACAACTTACCGACTGTCTTGTTGAGATCAAACAATGGTTTACATTTAATTTTCTTAAATTAAACAGTGGAAAAACTGAGATCTTGCTAATTGGCTCAAAAACCAATTTAGCAAAATCTAAATGTACCGCAATGTTTGTTGATGGTTCACTAGTCCCAATATCTACAAAGGTTAAAACCTTGGGTGTCATTTTCGATAGCACTCTATCATTTGAAACGCATATAAATAACTTGGTATGTACTGCATACTTTCACCTTCGCCTCGCGAATTGATTTTTGTAATTCACTACTGTATGGCCTACCTGCAAGGGTCCTGAACAAACTACAATTGGTCCAAAACGCAGCCGCATGTATCGTTAGTAGGTCCTGTTTGGCTGATCATATTACACCAGTGTTAGTAGAGTTACATTGGCTTCCAATTAAATACCGCATTGATTTTAAACTACTTCTTCTCACCTACAAAGCACTTAACAATCAAGCACCTTCTTATTTAACTGATCTTATACGGCACTACACTCCATCCCGCGCATTAAGATCAGCTAATTCCTTAGCTCTAGCTCCTCCCCGGATTTATACAAAATCTTTTGGGACACGAGCGTTTAGCTATGCAGCCCCTTACCTGTGGAATACACGACCAGTGAAAATCTGACTCTTTTTAAAACTAGACTTAAGAATCTTTTTAGGCAGGCTTTTTATTTGTGTAACTGATGTATGACTTATTTGTATTATGTATTTTGACTGTATTGTTTTATTGTAAGGTGTCCTTGAGTGTCGTGAAAGGCGCCCATAAATAAAATGAATAATAATAATAATAATAATAGCTTATCTTCATGGAGCATGTTGCCAGTGCTGCCCGCTCTTGTAGATTCATCCTCTACATTAGCATGCTACGCAGGTCCTAGTCCAAGCTCTTGTCCTGTTCAGGCTGGACTTCTGCAATGCACTACTGGCTGGACTTCCAGCTTGCAATACCAAACCCCTAAAGATGATTTAGAATGCAGCAGCAAGACTGTCAAGTCACTCCTCTCTTTGTCAAGTTACACTGGCTTCCCATAGCAGCTCGCATCAAATTTAAAGCTCTGCTCCTGGCCTTTAAAATGTATACAGCCTTATGTACCCTCTCGATCCCTGCACTCTGTCACAGAGTGATGGCTTGTGGTTCCATCTCAAAAAGGGAAAAAACATTATTGCGTACCTTCTCTGGAGCTGTTCCACAACTGTGGAATGATCTGCCGGTCTCATGACATGATCTGTTGACTCTGTAGCTGTCTTTAAGAATCGACTAAATGGAAGGGTCATGTGACCTGTGAGCATGATGGCAGCATAGCGTCTCTGCTCCGCTAACCCTACTCGTTATAATTTATATTTCCACGATTTTTGTTAATATTTAGACACAGTGTTGTTTGTTTTGACATTGGACATCAACGATATGACATGTCGTCAAGGTAAATCGTCCGGTAGGCAAGTTCAGCGCGACCAAATGCACGAGGCGGACAGGACCAAGGAGGCCCTCGCCACCATGATCGCCTCCGCTATGGAGAAACAGCAACAATTCATCGAAGCACAGTTTAAATCTCTGCAAGACAGGCTGGATAATATTCAGTCGGAGCTCTCCAGCTGTTCAAATGGGGGAGAGTTACGTGACCGATATTCCAGCCTGAGTAGCCGTGTTGGCAAATCTGAGAAAAACTACGACAGGTGTGCCACCAGATTAACATCATTTGAGGAAAAGTTAGGGGATTCCGTAGCCGCAGAGATAATGTTCGCATTATAAATCTCCTGGAAGGCGTGGAAGCTTCAAGGATCATGACATATATATCGGAATCTTTACCTGTATGGTTCCCCTTGCTGATCGAGACCAAACCCGAGATCATGAGAGCTCATCGCATCGGCCCTCCAAATAATTCTGTCAGACCTCGCACTGTAATCATGAAGATGCTTTGCTTCACTGCCCGCGATTTAATTCTCCGGGCATCGAGGAAATCTCCAGTTAAAGTCAACGGGAAAGAGGCAGTTCGGCTCAACACATATTCAAGACCCCAATGGAGGCCGAAGACTTCCTAAGCGAATTCTCAACTCCGGAAAGTGATGTAGTGTAAAGTCTCATTCTTATAATCAGAAGATTTGTTTTATCTCGCTCTCTAATAGCGAGAGTAAGTCAATATGTACCTCGCACATCACGGTTTGATCGAGCCTCATTTGAACTTTCTCTGTCAATTTTGATCCTGGATAGTTTTGTTTATTGACATAATAGAGTAGGGAGTGGTAAATGTGTGTCTGCCGCCCTGCTCGGGGTTACGTTGTCCAGTAAATGGTTAATATAACACCCGTTTGGTGGTTTCTGTTTGCTGTGTTTTTGTTTTAATTTTTATGTTTTTGTTTTTTCGGCAGTTGCCTTGTTGTATTTATTTTCTTTAATTGTGGGAAATTTTGTACTTTTGGGGATCATGGCGACCGGGGTGGGTGGGTTCTCTCTCCTTGTAATCTCTTATACACCGGTGGTGCCTTTGATTTGCTGCTTCTGTATTTTTTGATGATTGATAACACTTAAGAGTTAAATTATGACTTCGACAAGGCTTCATATAATTACTTGGAATGTAAATGGTCTGAATAACCGCATTAAACGCACTGCTTGCCTGGATTATCTGCATAGACATCAGGTCGATATTGCACTTATACTGGAATCACATTTGGAAAAAATAGATGTTAACAAATTCTGTAATAAGTTCTATTTTGTGGCTGCCTATTCCTCATTGGATAGCAAGTTATGCGGTACTTTGATTTTGTTGAAACGGAAACTTTCATTTAACATCTTAGAGAGATATAGCTGTGAGGGGGGTAGAATATCATATATTAAGACGGTTATTTCAGGTAAGAACGTTGCTTTCATTTCAATTTATGCCCCTTCTCATTTTGATTCTAACTTTCTCCCTGATCTTACAATGATCTTACTGCGTGTTTTTTAATTATAGGGGCAGATTTGATATGAATGCTGTTGTCAACAACTCCCTAGATCGTTCTTGTGTACAGAATTATCTGGCGCAACTCTTATCATCCAATGATTTATCTAAATTTATCTCTGACCTTAATTTGAACGATATATATATATCTTTTCACCCCACAAAGAAACAATACACATTTTACTCGGCCAGACATAAAAGTTATTCCAGATTGGATTATTTATTGCTGTCTAATGTTTCATGCTACAAAATACACAGTGCAGATATAATAGCATGTTCCTTATCAGATCACAATATGGTATCATCTAAAATCTCTATTATGGCTACTAGAGCATCACGTTGGCGTTTTAATATCACACTATTACAAAACAACGACTGTACAAAGCTCAAGGAAGAGTTGAATTGGTTTATAGAACTAAATACTGGTAGTGTTGCCGATCCACGTTTTCTCTGGGATTCCATTAAGGGCCATATATGTTCTGTCTCTATTGCTTTTGCATCCAAATTAAATAAATCCAGATTGGAAGAAATAAACATCCTTGAGGAAAAATTGAATAGATTAGTGTCTCAACAGCAATCTTTATATTCAGAGAATGCTCAGAAAGAACTTAACGCTATGCGTTCGGATCTGAACTCGCTATTACGACACAGAGCTGAATTTTTAATTCATAAAGTCAGAAGAACATACTATTTTAACAGTGCTAAACCCAGCCACCTCCTAGCCCTCAGATTAAAGAATGATGAAAAATATTCTAATATTACAGCAATTCAATCTTCTCAGGGCTTGACAAGTGAAGCCAAGGTTATAAATACAGAATTTAAACACTTTTATCAGAATAGGTCAGACGTGGTCTTTAGTGAGACTTTATATGATAGCTTTATTAAAGACCTGACACTAACATGTCTTTCTGAGGCAGAGGCCACTTCCTTAAATACTGCAATTACATTGGAAGAACTGAGGGATGCGCTCATGCTCATGAAAAAGGGTAAAGCTCCTGGGTGGGACGGCATCCCCCCTGAGCTATATCTCGCCTTCTGGGATCAGTTAGGGCAACCCTTGTTAGATATGATTCATTATTCGGTATGGGTGGGATCATTCAATAATAGTGTTAATATGGCCATTATCACTGTACTACCTAAACCTAACAAAGACCTTATTATAGGCCCTAATCACTGTTAAACAGGGATGTAAAATTGTATGCTAAAGTTTTGGCCTCCCGTTTAGAGATATACTAGGGCTGGGCGATTAATCGAAAAATAACCGAAACCGAAATTCAGAACCTCTAACCGACATTATTTTATCATGTCGGTTATTTCGGTTTTTAATCCTGTAAATACTTTCCCTTTAAAAACAAACTGCTGCGTGTGATGTTGCGTAACTCCGCCCTGTCCTGTCAGTGGCACAGCGAAACATGGAGGAGAACTCAAACACTGTTTAACTGAGCAGCAGGATCATCTAGTGCCCAAAAGAAACACAGTACTTTTTTTTAAGAAGTACTCGCGAATGTGCAGGCACCTGTGACAAAAATACGGAATGCGCGATCGGGTTTTTACCGCACACGCGCTCAGTTTAATCTACCGATGGGTCTCTAAGCAGCCCGGGTAATGTCATCACATCTCACTCACTCAAAACCGCGAAAAGACGCGCCCGCGTGAGTTTAATTAGACACTTCAGAGATGACGGAGAAAGAGAACGGGGGAACTTCTAGTCTACATTAACACCAAAAGCATTACAGATGAGAATAAATGTCTTAGACATCAGTGCCCAGTTAAGAAAAAATGGATTGAATACAAGAAACGTGTAAAGGATACAGTCCAAGTATGTGTTTTGCCCTACTCATCTCATTACAATATGCTATCTGGATACAACTTATTATGTATGTATCTTATGTCTATAATTAGTCATGGGGGTTGTATGATTCTTTGGTTCATAACTTCCCATTCTGAAAGTTTCATCAATTGTACATAATGACATGCAACATCTGCATAGAGTTAAGTCTATTTAATATTTTTCAGTAATGCAGTTATTTTGGGAAAATGTGAATAATTGCATTGCAGGCTGATTTAAGGTGTGCCCTAAACTTTCCAACCTTGTCAGGGAACTATGAGGCAAAAAAAAATAATCGTTTATTAATTGTAACCGATGTCAAATGCTAGATTAACCGAGGTTTTGATTTTAGGTCAAATCGCCCAGCCCTAAGATATACATGACTAAATTGGTGCATAACGTCCAGACTGGTTTCATAAAATCTCGCCTCGCAACTGACAATGTCCGCCGACTGCTACATATTATTCAGGCGGCTACTTGAATAGATATACCATGCGCTACTTTATCTTTAGATGCGGAGAAAGCCTTTGATAGGCTTGAGTGGCAGTATCTCTGGTTAGCACTGAACCGTTTTGGTTTAGGCAATGATTACATTAATATGATTAAAGTTTTATATTCAAACCCATCAGCTATTGTTATGACATTTGGCATTATGTCTGTGAAGTTTCCTATTCTACGTGGTACCCGTCAAGGATGCCCACTCTCACCACTTTTGTTTGCCCTCTCCCTTGAACCCCTTGCACAGAAAATCCGCCCAACATTCTTTGATCAGCCCTATTACTTTTAACAAAGCTCCCATAGGATCTCACTGTATGCTGATGATATCCTACTATATGTTAGTGACACAACTAAGTCTATTCCACACATTTTGTCAACCTTTAATACATTCAGCCAGTTTTCTGGATACAAGATTAATTGGAAATATAGCTGCAAGCAGCAACACGGGGTCAAGCACCTTCGGCACAATGCAAACACAGCACAGCAAGCACACAAAGCACAGCAAGCTCACAATGCACAGCAAGCTCAGAAAGCACAGCAAGCACACAAAGCACAGCAAGTACTCAAAGCACAGCAAGCACACAAAGAACATCAAACACCCAAAGCACAGCAAGAAACATACAACGTATCAATCACCCAGGGCGCATTGAGCACCCAAGGTGCATCAAGAACACAAGGCATAGCATCACAGAGCAGAACCACCGCAGTGCCAAGAAGCAACCGAAAACATGGCAAAAACTGAACATATGTGAACTACAGACAGGTCGAGAAGAATAGGTGAGAAAGAACAAAATGTAATAGAAGCGACGAACACTTGCTTCAGGCGGGATTAGAACCCAAGAACTCAGAATCTCATTGCGTGCGCCTTACCCGCCACGCCACTCATTTAACACAGTTCAAGGAACAGCAGAAAAGAAATTACAGAGATGCAAGGATTGACATATGCCAATTACCAAAGATGTAGAAATGACACTGCAGAGCAGAAATAACAGAAATACAATGTATATGAGAATCAAAAAGCTCAAGTGAGATTGAAGACAAGAAAAACATTCTGTAGAGCAACGCTATAAAATGTAATATACAGTAATTAACTATGACAAATAGACAACATCACAGGCACGATCAACTTTACAGAGGTATTTCTCAAAAAAATGCCTAGGTGCCAGAAAAATCTGTTCAGTCATTTCTGTGCGGGTTGCTCCAAAGAACCTACGAGCAGAACCTGGCATAAAATAAACAAAATTTGTAAAAGGAGTAGCGAAAAGATAATTTACCATATGCCTTACAATAACACATTAATAGAATGTTGGAAAATGACAAATTAGGTATCGTTGCAATCGGCATAAACCAGTGAATTTAATTTCACAAAGAAAATTAATATCAGACAAAGTATTCAGAAGTTATAGGCAGTTCTATAAGAACTGTTATTGTTTATAACCCCTAGGTGGCGCCATACTCTGACTTCCCAGGTAACTTCAGGACATCATGCCGAAGCTCCCTACCTATTTTTTTCGCCGATATAGCCAATACTTCAAAAGTTATAGCAATTTATGACTCATTTCAAAATGGCAGACAAGCGGTCCGGTCAATCCCGGCATAATACACATCCACAGATGCGGCATGAGCCAAGGAACCCGTAGACACCACAATCATAGTTTTCTGACAAACAATTCAGTAGTTATGGGCAAAAATAGCCTTTTTTCATATCTCATGACCCATAGGTGGCGCTGTCACCAGATTCAGCATGGTCCACCAGTTTATGCTTGACATGACGTGTACCAAATTTCATTTCGATTGATAAAATAATGACCGAGATACAGCTTCAAAACCATTTTTGCGACAACCTCGTTAAGTTTGTGCATTTATTACTTTTAAACAAAGATAAATATCAAAATTCTGTTCGGTCATTTCTATGCGGCTCACTCCAAAGATCACCTGTGCCAAATTTCATAACAATTGCACCAAATTTGAAGGAGGAGTAGCGAAAAAACAAAATACTGTACATTTCAAAACTGTAAGGTATTAAAAACAATAAGCATGAGGAGAGCAATCACGTGTACCAAGTAGAATTTTCATGGATCAAACAGATCTGCAGTTATAACCATTTGAACATTGAATTTTTGCACTGCTGGTGGCGCTATAGAGTTACTGCTAGACACCCCATTTTTGGCAACCTGACTATTTATGACCACCACTACAACTGTGCCAAATTTCATCATTTTCCTACATACGGTTCATAGGGCTGCCATAGACACCAATGGCTAAGAAGAAGAAAAAAGTACAATTCCAATAGGTGTCTCAGCACCTTCGGTGCTTGACCCCTAATAAGTCTGCCTTGATGCATCTGAACAATTCTTCTTTAAATTCTGTTCTTCCCTCATTTATACCAATTGTTAGTAGTTTCAGATACTTGGGTATAGATATCTTCCCCTCCCTGCACACAACGGCACATAAAAATTTCCAGGGTATATATAACAGAGTAGAAATGGACTTAACTCGTTGGTCAAATTTACCGATATCGTTACAAGCCCGGGTTGCTGTCATTAAAATGGATATTTTACCTCGCATACATTTTTACTCCTCCATGATACCTTTACCTCCACTATTAGATTATTGGTCTAAACTACAGAGAGCTGTATCCAAGTTCATATGGAATGGCAAGTCCCCTAGAATAAAGTATCAAACTCTAGCGTTGCAAAGAAGCAGGAGGTCTGACACTACCAGATTTTAGGCTCTATCATTGGGCATTTATTTTACGACATCTAACAGTATGGCTAAATCCTGACTCAACAGTATCTTGGCTACCGAATGAGCTAAATTTGGCATTGCCCTATAGATTACAGGATTTGATATACTGTAATATTCCAATGAAGTCTGTTAAACGGCGTCTTGGACCAATAATAGCATAATCTCACATATGGCAGATCGCCTCAAAAATTTCTAAGAACGATCTCAAATGGCATTACAATTCCCTGTTATTTCATAATCATAGACTTCTCTCTGACAGTAAACCTTTTGTTTTTCCTCAATGGAGTACCAGAGGGATTAATGTTTTGGCTGATGTTTGGGGGGACAATGGTTTACGATCGTTTAATGACCTCCGTGCAGAATATAACCTACCAGGCAACTCATTTTTTTTCTATTTATGTTTGAGATCTGCCATGCGTGCATATGGGGTCCCGTGGGGCTCTAATATTCCTTGCCTTACTTTACACAGGTTGTTGACCTCACTTGAGGGTACAAGGGGTATGGTCTCTTCCCTATACCTGTTACACTGAAAAAAACAACTTGTAAAATTTACTTAAAAAAAATCCTCGTAACAATTTGCACGAACTTTTTTTAAGTAAAATTTACAGCTTTTTTATAAGTAAAACTTACCTACTAAAATCAAATAAAATTTACTCAAAATTGCATGATAAAACATATGTTAAATAATTAATTAAATGTTACTTAATTATTTTATTTAGAAGTTAGCTTTATTTTAATCGTTTAGGTATAGTCTATGAGGGTTTTTTTGAAAATTGAAGCATTACTGTCCTAATAATATTAAATAAATCGTATTTTCTGTTTGTTATTTTCTTTAACATATTCCTATGGACCTAGTTATTTTTAGTGTTATAAATGGCATTATAACGCAAAATTCATGACTGACAACAAAATTATTATTTACAACAAAACATCATCAATAATATAAGAGCTTAAACCTTTTTGACATTTTGCTAACAAATATTTAAGTAGTTAAAGTTCTTATCAGTTCTTATTCTGTGATAAAGCTTAAAAAATAAAAATATTCAGGCGCAAAGAATTGTGGGTATTCCTTACAACATGTGCAAATAAATGTAAGTAAATTTTACTTAAATAATACAAGAAAATATCTAATAAGACTTACTATTCCCACACAGTTCATTTTTTACATGAATTAATTGTGTATTTATCATAATTTTACTTAGGAAAATCTAGTTCTCAATAAATGTTAATATTATTATGTAGAAATTATGAGAGTTAATCTAATAAATATTACTACACCAAAAAGTTCGTTTTTTCAGTGTATTTTTAGAATCCACTTACAAAAATCTGCCAATCAAAAACATTTGGAATAGAGATACTAAGGAGTTGGACTCTGGACTGAGTAACGACATATGCTGGGACAAAATATGGTCTAATCTTAAATATGTCTCCAGAAACCCTAATCACCAACTGATTCATTTCAAAATGATTCACATAATGTATTATACCCCTAGAAAGTGTTTCTTAATGAAAACCTCCACCTCTCCAATATGCAACTTTTGCTCCACTGGAGAACATGGCACATTTATGCACATGTTTTGGGACTGCAATAAAGTTAACATTTTTGGAAACAAGTAATCATTACCCTGAAGGACATTCTGAAGGTAGTAATACCATGCTGCCCCAGACTTTTGCTGCTGAATGATGACGCTTCTTACGACTTCTCGCTAACCCAGAAAAAAATGCTCTTCTGTGGTCTTACGGCTGCCAAGAAAATGCTCGCTTTACATTGGAAACCCCCACATTATTTAAATTGGACCCATTGGATGCAATCCTTCTTGGATATTGCCAATATGGAACTTTCAGTGGCAAGACTACATGGTGCTTCTCAAAAGACAATTTCAGCCTGGTTAGAAGTTATTTTAAAAATTAAAGAGCAGCTGTAAACTTTAACCTTTTGTCCTGGTGGTCTAGGACTGCTCAATTTCTTTCTTTATGCATGCAGTGGTATATGCCTTTTATCCTGCACTACCTTCAAATTATTTTACATATAAATATATATTATATATATATATTGTTTTATTTAACCACTAAGACATGGGGTGGGTTTGGTCGCCTGGGAATATGGGAGGGCAATTTGGGAAAGGAAAATGGGAAAATTGTTCAGAGTATTATCTGTATTTTGGCAATCCTTTTGTGAAACTCTCTAACAATAAAAACTTTGATAAAAAAAAGAATCGGCTAAATCTCTTTCACCATTACCTAACTTTCTTGTATAAGACTTACTATCTTTCTCTATTTTTCTTTATCTCTATCTGTACATTTAAAAAAAAAGACTAACCAACCCTTGGCTATGTATACTGTGTTGGACTTGATGATACTATTTCCAGTGCATTTATGTATTGCTGTTCTTATGTTGCTATAATTGCTTCTATTGTTTACCTCATTTGTAATTCGCTTTGGACAAAAGTGTCTGAACAGTGGCGGCTGGTGCTAACATTTTTTGGGTGCGCATACAAACTTGAAATTAAACTTTTACTGTAGTAATGCAGGTCTGTAATAGGGCTGTGCAAAAATAAATCACCTGCGATTCTCATGCGCATGTCATCAGTAAAGCCTGTTTGGTGATTATAAGTAAATTGCCATCACCTGCTTTCAGATGGAGAGGCATTTACTTCACAGAACCATAGTTCACAGAGAAGCTGCGCAAAATCGCATAGATTATCGGGGTCGATTTTCCTTGATTATGAACGCGATTTTGCCTAGCTTCTCTGTGAACAACGGCCCTGTGTAGTAAATGCCGCTCCAATCTGAAAGCAGCTGATGGCATTTACTACTTATACAGTCAGGTCCATAAATATTGGGACAGAGGCACATTTTATGTTATTTTAGCTGTTTACCAAAATGTATTCAAGTTACAGTCAGATTATGAATATTTGCTTACAGTTCACACTCTCAGCTTTATTTTGAGGGTATTCACATCCAAACTGGCTGAAGGATTTAGGAATTACACCTGTTTAAAATGTAGCTCCCTCTTTTTAAAGGGGTCTCAAGTAATGGGACAGTTGACTTATAAACTGTTTTATGGATAGGTATTGTCTATTTGTTAAATAATTTCATCATTAATGACAGATGTTAAAGGTCTGCAGTTGATTTTAAGTGTGGCAATTGCATTTGAAAGCTGTGGCTGTGAACCCAAATCATTCGGTTCAGGGACACCTCCATGCAAGTGACACAGACCACATCCAGGCCTCAAAAACACCACAAATCCATCAGAGAGACAGCAGGAACATCAAGAGTGGCCAGATCAACAACCTGGTACATCCTGATTAAAGAAACAACACACTGGTGAGATCAGCAACATAACAATCCTGTATGTCTCCTGTATGTCTATATAGGATAACAGTGGTGGATGATCGCATTATCCCCTCCATGATAAAGAAAAAACCCTTTACAATGTCCAGTGAAGTGAAAAATTCATCTGAATGCTTCTGTCTTCTGTTACATCGCCGAAAAACACCAACAATGCAATACCACTGCCTGAACACTATTTTACTGAAGATGTTGTCTGCTGATATCATGAGATCTTCTTGGCCTTCTCCCTCATTTTTATTCTCGTTAGTCTTATACAGGTTGATATTAGTTTAATCTCTCCAAATAAAGCTTTTTATGGGCTTTTTTGGAGTCTAATCTCCCCTTCCTATTCTTGTGTCTTTTGTGTCTTGTGGTGAACCCTCTGTATTTCTCCTTGTAATTTCTTCTCTTTATTGTTTTGATTGACAATGACATCTTTACCTCCTGTAGAGTGTTCTTCGTTTGTCTGGACATTGTGGGGGGTTTTTTCTTTATCATGGAGAGGATAATCCGATCATCCACCACTGTTATCCTATATTGACATACAGGATTTTTATATGTCAAATTGTTGATCTGGCCACTCTTAATGTTTCTGCTATCTCTCTGATGGATTTGTTGTGTTTTTGAAACATAAATATGGTCTGTATCACTTGCATGGAGATGTCCCTGAACCGAATGATTTGGGTTCACAGCCACAGCTTTTAAATGCAATTGCCACAATTAAAATCAACTCCACACCTTTAACGTCTGTCATTAATGAGGAAATTATTTAACAAATAGACAATACCTGTCCATAAAACAGCCTTCAAGTCAACTGTCCCACTACTTTTGACCCCCTCCAAAAGAGGGAGCCACACACCAAACAACTACAATTCCCAAATCCTCCAGCCAATCCGGATGCGAACACCCCCAAAACAAAGCTGAGAGTGTGAACTGCAGCCAATAGTCATAATCTGACTGTAACTTGAATACATTTAAACTAAACTGTCCCAATATTTATGGACCTGACTGTATATAATCATTGGTGGATGACAATTCACTTCTTAGCAACCAATGAGAACACCCTACCAACCGTTTTGCAATAGCTATATTTCTGCATCAGAACATCGTCACAGTTAGGTGGGCTCTTTTGTCTCATTTTGTGTCCCAAGTTTTGCCACAGGAAGCACTACTCACATTTTTTCTTAAAAAATCTAGTGCTTCATGATTCTCAATAAGAGAGGGATGATTGCAGTGAACAAGAACATAGATTTGTTGATAACTTTTGCTCTTTCTGTGCCCTTTACCTTTGTCTGTGCCCTTTTTGGCATTTACAGTGAGGAAAATAATTATTTGAACACCCTGCTATTTTGCAAGTTCTCCCACTTAGAAATCATGTAGGGGTCTGAAATTGTCATCCTAGATACAGTATTGTTCAAAATAATAGCAGTACAATGTGACTAACCAGAATAATCAAGGTTTTTAGTATATTTTTTATTGCTACGTGGCAAACAAGTTACCAGTAGGTTCAGTAGATTCTCAGAAAACAAATGAGACCCGGCATTCATGGTGTGCGCGCTCTTGGGGCTGTGCAATTGGGCAATTAGTTGAATTAGTTGAAAGGGGTGTGTTCAAAAAATAGCAGTGTGGCATTCAATCACTGAGGTCATCAATTTTGTGAAGAAACAGGTGTGAATCAGGTGGCCCCTATTTAAGGATGAAGCCAACACTTGTTGAACATGCATTTGAAAGCTGAGGAAAATGGGTCGTTCAAGACATTGTTCAGAAGAACAGCGTACTTTGATTAAAAAGTTGATTGGAGAGGGGAAAACCTATAAAGAGGTGCAAAAATGATAGGCTGTTCAGCTAAAATGATCTCCAATGCCTTAAAATGGAGAGCAAAACCAGAGAGACGTGGAAGAAAACGGAAGACAACCATCAAAATGGATAGAAGAATAACCAGAATGGCAAAGGCTCAGCCAATGATCACCTCCAGGATGATCAAAGACAGTCTGGAGTTACCTGTAAGTACTGTGACAGTTAGAAGACGTCTGTGTGAAGCTAATCTATTTTCAAGAATCCCCCGCAAAGTCCCTCTGTTAAAAAAAAAGGCATGTGCAGAAGAGGTTACAATTTGCCAAAGAACACATCAACTGGCCTAAAGAGAAATGGAGGAACATTTTGTGGACTGATGAGAGTAAAATTGTTCTTTTTTTGGTCCAAGGGCCACAGGCAGTTTGTGAGACGACCCCCAAACTCTGAATTGAAGCCACAGTACACAGTGAAGACAGTGAAGCATGGAGGTGCAAGCATCATGATATGGGCATGTTTCTCCTACTATGGTGTTGGGCCTATTTATTGCATACCAGGGATCATGGATCAGTTTGCATATGTTAAAATACTTGAAGAGGTCATGTTGCCCTATGCTGAAGAGGAGATGCCCTTGAAATGGTTGTTTCAACAAGACAATGACCCAAAACACACTAGTAAACGGGCAAAGTCTTGGTTCCAAACCAACAAAATTAATGTTACGGAGTGGCCAGCCCAATCTCCAGACCTTAATCCAATTGAGAAATTGTGGGGTGATGTCAAAAATGCTGTTTCTGAAGCAAAACCAAGAAATGTGAATGAATTGTGGAATGTTGTTAAAGAATCATGGAGTGGAATAACAGCTGAGAGGTGCCACAAGTTGGTTGACTCCATGCCACACAGATGTCAAGCAGTTTTAAAAAACTGTGGTCATACAACTAAATATTAGTTTAGTGATTCACAGGATTGCTAAATTCCCAACAAAAAAAATGTTTGAACAAAATAGTTTTGAGTTTGTACAGTCAAAGGTAAACACTGCTATTTTTTGAACACACCCCTTTCAACTAATTGCCCAATTGCACAGCCGATGTTTCTTCAGGCTCCGGCATGAATATAATTCACTGTGTGTCAAAAAAGCCGATTTAAGTCCGTATTTTTTCTCTTCTAACGTTCGATAAAACACATAATAGGCTTAAAATCTTGTTTAAGAATCTGTTTTATAATGAGAATCTCTCTTTCAGCACGCCTATGTGTGTGTGCGCTGCGCGACAGCTGATTTGAATCGGACAGAGTTCGTCACTGTACATTAAAAATCCCACACGAACATCACAGCGTAAATGCTAGGTTTAAGATATATATATATATATATATATATATATATATATATATATATATATATATATATATATATATATATATATATATATATATATATATATATATATATATATATATATATATATATATATATATAACAGATAATCTAGATAAATTTATTCTAATATTCTGTTTTTTAAAACATGGTAATGTTCAGTGTTTTAATGTCAGACAATCATTGAAAAATCTTCCATTATTTTGCTTTAATTGCTAGTCCGGGTTTGGTTGAAGGCTACAGTTTGTCCGGTTAGAACAAGTATGTCTCACTCAAAGTATTAAAATCGTTGACTTTATTAAATGTACATAGATGAGTGGTTAGTATAATGCACGCACACGCACAGTCCACAAAACCTCCTTTGATTTGAATCAATTCTGCTTATTTAAACTATAACTATTTACACTATTCAGCCGATCTCCTATCATTCACCTGCTCTATTCTCCGACACTGCGCAGACTCTAGCGGAAAGTTTTGGAACAGTCCATTTCGCACTTAATAACAGGGGTGACCGGATTAGTCCATTTATTAAAGGTGACACTTTTCTACAATCATTGAAATGTGGGGAAAATGAAGAGAAAGGCAGCAGATATAGCATCATTCTCCAGAAAGAGTAGCAAGAAGCAGCCAAATGATTTGATTAAATTATTTGATTATGACTATTTGATTAAATAGTTTAAAAAAACATGATGTTGAATTATGACTATAAATTGTATGTTAATCTCAATTCATTTTAATTAAAATGAAAGTATTGCAGCAATTGTATGTTATACATTATTCTTATTAACACACCTATTATACTTAAAAGTATTTTAAGGTTGGATGATAGAGATTTTATGTGCCACCCCAGAGTAACTGCTGGTCCCTGCTTGGCCACCCCTATAAGAAATCCCTTGCTCCGCCACTGATTAGCAAAACACAAAAAATACATTATATTATAAATCTTTACCACAAGTGACTTTACGGACAAGTGACTTTTGTGCATGGACAAGTGAAACACAAATCCGACAAGTTGCTCAAAAAGTTAATGTCAAGCCCTGTGTATGTATGTATGTATGTATGTATGTATGTATGTATGTATGTATGTATGTATGTATGTATGTATGTATGTATGTATGTATGTATGTATGTATATATATATATATATATATATATATATATATATATATATATATATATATATATATATATGATTTATATATGATTTATATATGATTTAACAATTTATACTTTCCATATAAACAACCAAAGCGTATGCATGAATATGCATGGCATATAGCCTAAAGAAAATATTGAAGACAAAAATCTGCATTACACAAATAATCATTGAAACAGCAGAGACCTTCCTTTCATTTTCTACGTTTGTCAGTACTCTACTCAGCACCAACTGCTTCAACCAGAATGCGTGCCAAAGGCGATGGAACATTATGCTTGAGTAGGAAGCTGAGATTCAGGCGCGAGGAGAGGACAGGACACGTAAGAGACACTAGCCACAAGGAGGCTGATAGGCCCTACCTATGGTCCTAACCCACACTCCTAATCAATAGGTGGTGGTAATGCACCTAAAAGTTGTTTGCTAACCACCAGTAAAACTCGAGAAGGAGACTGATCGTTGGCATGCTCTCGACCCAGGAAAAACAGAGGTGGTGCTTTCCAGTTTTGATTGCATCTCTTCCAGGAGAGATTTTTGTGAACCAGAGGGGCAGCAGAAGGAGTGAGAAGGGAGAGAGTAATCGTTGTTTTGTTCCACAGATGCTGTTTTAAACCAGTTTCCACGGCCTAAGCTGATGTTAGAAAATCCATCAACAGGGAATCTGCAGGCTAAGACACCAAGTGAAGTGCAAAAGCATGGGTATATAAGTCATTTAAATTAGTGAAGAACCAAGATGGACTCCTAATCATGATAACAGCATGTTCTTTTGGCAATTTATTTCTTTGCTTTTCCACGTTCCCAAAGCTCCTTGAAAGTTTGTTTATTATTTATTTATCTATTATTGTCTGTGCATTTTGTTTATACATATATTGTATTTTTTAACTGTATAATGGCACTGCTGAAAGTTTGAAATACATAGACATTGGTAATTTAAATTTCTTTAATTTATATTTTGTATATTTTCTGTTTTATGTCACTCTTTTAAAATGTAATTTATGTAAAATGTAATGCCACACATTTATGTAATGTAAAGCAAATCACATTGTCTGACCATGTGTTAAACCTCTTGTGGTTGTAATAGGCCTGTTTAGCTCTCTACCTTAAATTGGTTTTAGTATGTGTGCCCGATTAAAAGAAAATAAAGGTGGCTTTTGATAGATTATCCATTAGTCTGTGTTAATATGTGGTATAAATGTGTGCACATATATTTCATGTATGTTTTCCATATCATTTTACATATATTTAAAATATATTCTACCATATAGTAAACATACATGTGACACTATATCTGTACATATATTGTTAATACATTTTTGCATATCAATTGGAATACAATATGGAAGATATTTATAAATATAATATTGCATTTATTTTGAGATATATAAACATATATTATATTCATGTGCAATATATTAATAGCGGCAATTATTTAAATTTACAATATACTGCAATAAATAACATATCGTCGCTGCCCGATGAAACTCACGTATGTCCAAAACGGTTACTTTTCAGAAAGTGAAAAAAACACCGTATATCAAAAGCAGTTGAATGTAGCGTTGTCATACTTGGTACGGCATATTTACATGTAACCATATTCTTGCTAGTGTAATGATATAATCCACATTTGACCAAAATTGAGTTTAAATGGACATGCGTGCATATTTTACAGTAACTGTGATCGATACGCGTTCTTCCGATCATTAATTAGAATGGCCAAGTCGCGTTTCGTATTGACAGATGAATACGCTCAGTTCATTAAATAGCCTACGTCTTAGTTAAATACGCTTACTTTATTTAATATTAATTATACATTTATTAAATGTCTCTTGCAACCTATGAAGGGACAATGAATCAATACACTGACATGGTAATGCTACACAGCAGGGGCGTCAGTTTGTGTTGAAAAGTGGTGGGGACAAAAGATCAGATAAAAACATTACTGCAGGACAGGAAAAAATTGAATAACGGCGCATCAAAAATGGGCATAGCGTAGGCTATTCAACAACAAGAAAAACCCTCAAAAATGTCGACTGCACACATGTAACAGTCCCTGCAACACCAGCTCAACCGAACAGTGCCAAAGCACCATAGCGTAGAAAACAGCAGCGCTTTTAGTCAATGATTACAATTAATTTCATTACATTTGTACAAGAAAACACACCATAAGCATACAACGCAACATATGTGACACTAGACCACAAAACATCGCTTGATTTTTCAGAACATTTTAACAAAACGCCTTCAAAAAGCGGTGGGATGTCCCCAGCGTAAATAACAACACCAATGCTAGACAGATACTTTGTTTGCACAGTCCTACCGTAATTAAGGCACTCCTAGATGTTCGTCTGGCATCCGGGGGAAACGTTTACCTCGATGAAGGAAAGTCATTGTCATGTTTATTCGGCTATATCCAGTGCTGAGCTTCGATGAAACTTTACGAGACCGGCGAGATGCTTCACAGGCGGAAGATATGCGGCGTGATTGACAGCTTTGACACCAAATGGGTATACGTGAAAATCAGATGACATGATTTCACAATTTTTAATTGGCCATTTAGGTATGTGACGCATACTTTATACGGAAATGAACCTGGACATTCAATCAGTCGAAAAATCTCAAAATCTGCAAAATGAACATATGTGATTTTCATCGGACAGCGACGATATATATATATACAGTATTGTTCAAAACAACAGCAGCACAATGTGACCAACCAGAACAATCAAGGTCCCCAGCATATTTTTATTGCTATGTGGCAAACAAGTTACCAGTAGGTTCAGTAGATTCCCAGAAAACAAACAAGACCCAGCATTCATGATATGCACGCTCTTAAGGCTGTGCAATTGGGCAATTAGTTGAGGGGGGTGTGTTCAAAAAAATAGCAGTGTTTACCTTTGACTGTACAAACTCAAAACTATTTTGTACAAACATTTTTTTTTTCCTAATATTTAGTTGTATGACCACAGTTTTTTAAAACTGCTTGACATCTGTGTGGCATGGAGTCAACCAACTTGTGGCACCTCTCAGCTGTTATTCCACTCCATGATTCTTTAACAACATTCCACAATTCATTCACATTTCTTGGTTTTGCTTCAGAAACAGCATTTTTGACATCACCCCACAAGTTCTCAATTGGATTAAGGTCTGGAGTAGGGATGCAACGATACCACTTTTTCCATCTCCGATCCGATTCCGATACCCGAATTCTGAGTATCGGCCGATTCCGATACCTGCCGATCCGATACTACTGTATTTTTCTTGAGCAATTTAAATTACAGACAGACACGCACACAGACAGACACACGCACACAGACACACGCACACAGACACACACACACACACAGACACACACTCACACACACTCACACACACACAGACACACACACACACACACACACACACAGACACACACACACAGACACACACTATATAAATGTCTAAATCTAGCATAATATAATTATATTATATATAATTATACTTTTAAATTAAAAACCAATAATTTAAAATGATTTACAAGTTACAAGAACATTAGTAATTATTAACCATGGCAGTGTTTAGGAGAAAACAAAATAGGCACGTTTGATCAAATAAGTGTGCTAAATATATTTTCCTTAATCGCGCAAAAAGTCACAGTAAAAAAGCTTTAGTGTGCAGATGGTTATTTTGGGAATTATGCACTTAACCGGACCTTTTATGCACATTTCGGGTGCAGAATTGATGCGCCTAAATCATATTGAGTGCGCATTCTGCGCAATACTGTGCAGCATTGATGCTCTAGAAGCGTCCTCACACTCGCATGGGAATCCTCGCTCCGCAATGGAAAGCTAAGTTCATAACTATTAAAACACAAAGAGATTTGATGCATCGTGTGCTCAGCACATACTGAATTGCATCCATCCAACAACTTACTGAGACTTTATAAAATCAGATCTTTAAAACAGCCTACAGTTATTGAGGGTTCGTGTGTTGAATGACGCATTTCATCCGTCCGCTTCACCTGTGAATCCTCAGCACATAGTGAATTGCATCCATCCAACAGCTTACTGAGACTTTATGAAATCAGATCTTTAATAAAGACTAACGTTACAGTTATTGTGTGTGTGCGTGTGTTGAATGACGCGTTTTCATCCGTCCGCTTCTCATCAGTGGATTAACTCAGTTTGCAAGTAAGTTACAGTGTTTCTGTGAACATGAATATTTTTAAATGTGCGTTTGTTCCTTCACATGAAGCTATTGAGTGTAAGATGACTTTGATTATAGTGCATAAAAACGTTTATGGTGCTTTTATAATACTTTGACGTTTAATCGCTTGTCAGTGACAACCATGGGTAACGCGCAGTATCGGAATTGGATCGGTCCTGTTAGTCCGATATCCGATCCAGCAAAAAATGCCGGATCGGCCCCGATACCGATCCAGAATATCGGATCGGTGCATCCCTAGTCTGGAGATTGGGCTGGCCACTCCGTAACATTAATTTTGTTGGTTTGGAACCAAGACTTTGCCCGTTTACTAGTGTGTTTTGGGTCATTGTCTTGTTGAAACAACCATTTCAAGGACATGTCCTCTTCAGCATAGGGCAACATGACCTCTTCAAGTATTTTAACATATGCAAACTGATCCATGATCCCTGGTATGCAATAAATAGGCCCAACACCATAGTAGGAGAATAATGCCCATATCATGATGCTTGCACCTCCATGCTTCACTGTCTTCACTGTGTACTGTGGCTTGGGGGTCGTCTCACAAACTGCCTGTGGCCCTTGGACCCAAAAAGAAAAATTTTACTCTCATCAGTCCACAAAATGTTCCTCAATTTCTCTTTAGGCCAGTTGATGTGTTCTTTGGCAAATTGTAACCTCTTCTGCACATGCCTTTTTTTTAACAGAGGGACTTTGCGGGGGATTCTTGAAAATAGATTAGCTTCACACAGACGTCTTCTAACTGTCACAGTACTTACAGGTAACTCCAGACTGTCTTTGATCATCCTGGAGGTGATCATTGGCTGAGCCTTTGCCATTCTGGTTATTCTTCTATCCATTTTGATGGTTGTCTTCCGTTTTCTTCCACGTCTCTCTGGTTTTGCTCTCCATTTTAAGGCATTGGAGATCATTTTAGCTGAACAGCCTATCATTTTTTGCACCTCTTTATAGGTTTCCCCTCTCCAATCAACTTTTTAATCAAAGTACGATGTTCTTCTGAACAATGTCTTGAACGACCCATTTTCCTCAGCTTTCAAATGCATGTTCAAAAAAGTGTTGGCTTCATCCTTAAATAGGGGCCACCTGATTCACACCTGTTTCTTCACAAAATTGATGACCTCAGTGATTGAATGCCACACTGCTATTTTTTTGAACACACCCCTTTCAACTAATTCAACTAATTGCCCAATTGCACAGCCTTAAGAGCGTGCATATCATGAATGCTGGGTCTCATTTGTTTTCTGAGAATCTACTGAACCTACTGGTAACTTGTTTGCCACGTAGCAATAAAAAATATACTAAAAACCTTGATTATTCTGGTTAGTCACATTGTACTGCTATTATTTTGAACAATACTGTAGAATATATGTATCAACATATTACTCCATATATTGCCAATATATACTGCAATACATTACATAAATTTAGAATATATGTATCAACATATTACTTCTTATATTCCCAATATATACTGCAAAAGTTTTTAAACCAAAACTTTTAGTAGATTTGTAATAGATAGGCCTGAAAAGTGTGCCATAACTCTGTTCTGTGCAATAACTAGGTGTTCTGTACAGTTGTTATTTGTATCTATTTATTTATTTTATTTTATTTGTGTATTTATTGTTCACAATGGCAGCTGCTTCTTTGCACTACGCACTTTGGAGTCCATGACTAATTTCCCTGAGGGGACAATAAAGTATATTCTATTCTATTCTATTCTACATACATTTAGAATATATGTATCAACATATTACTCCAAATATTGCCAATATATACTGCAATATATTACATACATTTAGAATATATGTATCAACATATTACTCCATATATTGCCAATATATACTGCAATATATTACATACATATAAACAGGGTTCTAAATTAACACCCACCAACTGCGGGTTAAAATTCATTTTGGCGGGTGTTAATTAAAACTTACCCGCCAGTTTGGCTGGTGATGCATGAGGCATTGCATGAATGATACATAAAGCTCTGTTCTCGGACAATTATCCCTCTGGCAGTACTTCCTACATTTCCCATGAACACTGTGCCGTAATGCTACGTGATGATGTTTCATACACCCACTGGTGTTGAGTGAATCCAGTGCGAGAAACCATGGAAACGAGTGGAGCGCATCCACCAAAACACAAGGAAGGCGGAACGTGCCCCAGTGTTAATCTTAAGTTTAAATTTTAGCAGTTAACTAGTGTATTAATAGTGGCAAAACGGATCTATATTAAATGTAGTTACCCAACTTATGCTTGTAAAAGTGACGCAGCAGTCACACTGACGCATACACGCACAAATCCATGTCCGTGCGCGTCTTTGCATTCATGCAATTACATGACGCCACGTAATTGAGTAAGCAGCTTATGAAAACATGACAAAACTAAAGTAAGTTTCTAAATAATAATGATAATCTTAAACTCGATCACTATTGGCTTCTGTAGATGGACATCTGAAATGTTTTGTGCAAAGCAGTAAAAGGGAAGCAGAAAGGAGATGATGAGTTTAAGGGAGGTAAGACAAATTACATCCTTACTCAGTCAGGTCTCAAACATTAGAGGAAATATCTCAGGGAAACCTCTTTTCAAGTCTTTAGGATTGCATTGTTGCAGAGAAAATTAACACATTTATGTCTTACACTGTTCTGTATTTTCAGATATGAAACTAATATTTAGTTTACTAATACTTAATTCTAGGACACTATAAACACTTAGCAGTAACTATGACTAAGATTATTTAAGTATAGCAGTTATAAAATGACTGGTTTCTTAAAATATTGTAAAAATATTATTGTAAAAATAAGTTATTAATCATTGCTGTCATTGTGTAATGTTGAAAATATTTCTGCTGTCATTATTTCCAAATATTTTATGCCATTTATGCCTCCAAACATGTTAATAATGTTAGGTATGATGAAGATGAGGGAGACTTTTTGAAGCGAGAGGAGGCAAGGATATAGACAGAGAAACAAAGAAAGCTTGTGTTTGATCACAAAAATGTTGTCATGTTTTGTCAGGATTGTTGCATACGCGAAAGAAAAAATGAAATGAACAATTTCGTGGTGGGAACTAATAACTTTAAAGTTAAGGCAGTAAAGGACCATGAGAGTGCCCAAAGTCATCAGAGAGCCTAACGTTAATTAAAACTGCCAAGACAGGTCGTATTGAAGAGAGCCTTACATTTATGTAAGCTTGGCTGGTGATCAAAAAAGTTAATTTAGAACCCTGCATATAAAATATATGTATAAACATATTACTCCATATATTACCAATATATTATGGGATATATGAAATAGTATAATGAGATGTATTTACTCAATATATAAAAACGGCAATAATTGCAGTATTGTTCAATATATTGCATTATACAACAGTTCTTTCTGGTTCTCGAATCTGATTGGCTAAGAGCTATGCGATATTCTACTGATAACGGACCAGTAACCGCTTCACCTTTCGTATCATTCCGCTACCTAGTGAATGGAGGTCCTTTAAACAGGCTCATCTCTGAATGGAAAAACTGCACGCACACACGGACAAACACAGACGCGCTGTTTTTAAACACTCTCCGTGTGTCTCATTTCACTAGCTCGTAAATCAGTCTGTGAATCCCAATCGGAAGCGACTATTCCGTCAAAGATCAGCGCTCTTGGATGTTACGTTAAATTTAATGGGAGTAATGTCTTGTCACATCGTGTGGACTATTAACACTTGGAAAGAGGAATGTAAACAATATTTTTTCTGGAGCGATATCTCTTCTCTAATAATCGAGTGCTCGTATCGCGTTAAGAATATATGGGAAAGCAATAGTAACATTATATAAGTATAGTTTTATTAACTTTTACCTCGCGCCAATAACAACACAAAAGACCCTAAATATGAATAAGAAAACAAGCTCGGCCTATGTGTAGAAACAGGTGTGAATCAGGTGGCCCCTATTTAAGGATGAAGCCAACACTTGTTGAACATGCATTTGAAAGCTGAGAAAATGGGTCGTTCAAGACATTGTTCAGAAGAACAGCGTACTTTGATCAAAAAGTTGATTGGAGAGGGGAAAACCTATAAAGAGGTGCAAAAAATGATAGGCTGTTCAGCTAAAATGATCTCCAATGCCTTAAAATGGAGAGCAAAACCAGAGAGACGTGGAAGAAAACGGAAGACAACCATCAAAATGGATAGAAGAATAACCAGAATGGCAAAGGCTCAGCCAATGATCACCTCCAGGATGATCAAAGACAGTCTGGAGTTACCTGTAAGTACTGTGACAGTTAGAAGACGTCTGTGTGAAGCTAATCTATTTTCAAGAATCCCCCGCAAAGTCCCTCTGTTAAAAAAAAGGCATGTGCAGAAGAGGTTATAATTTGCCAAAGAACACATCAACTGGCCCAAAGAGAAATGGAGGAACATTTTGTGGACTGATGAGAGTAAAATTGTTCTTTTTGGGTCCGAGGGCCACAGGCAGTTTGTGAGACGACCCCCAAACTCTGAATTCAAGCCACAGTACACAGTGAAGACAGTGAAGCATGGAGGTGCAAGCATCATGATATGGGCATGTTTCTCCTACTATGGTGTTGGGCCTATTTATCGCATACCAGGGATCATGGATCAGTTTGCATATGTTAAAATACTTGAAGAGGTCATGTTGCCCTTTGCTGAAGAGGACATGCCCTTGAAATGGTTGTTTCAACAAGACAATGACCCAAAACACACTAGTAAACAGGCAAAGTCTTGGTTCCAAACCAACAAAATTAATGTTATGGAGTGGCCAGCCCAATCTCCAGACCTTAATCCAATTGAGAACTTGTGGGGTGATATCAAAAATGCTGTTTCTGAAGCAAAACCAAGAAATGTGAATGAATTGTGGAATGTTGTTAAAGAATCATGGAGTGGAATAACAGCTGAGAGGTGCCACAAGTTGGTTGACTCCATGCCACACAGATGTCAAGCAGTTTTAAAAAACTGTGGTCATACAACTAAATATTAGTTTAGTGATTCACAGGATTGCTAAATCCCAGAAAAAAAAAATGTTTGTACAAAATAGTTTTGAGTTTGTACAGTCAAAGGTAGACACTGCTATTTTTTTGAACACACCCCTTTCAACTAATTGCCCAATTGCACAGCCTTAAGAGCGTGCATATCATGAATGCTGGGTCTTGTTTGTTTTCTGAGAATCTACTGAACCTAAAATATACTAAAAACCTTGATTATTCTGGTTAGTCACATTGTACTGCTATTATTTTGAACAAGACTGTATATATTCTTATATAATATATCATGATATATTACTATGTAAATTTCACAATATATGGAGACACATGAAATATATTGTCACGTAATATATTTAGAAATATATTTTTGTTGCATAAGGGCTGCCCCATTTCCGACTCCTCCTCTGCCCTGGAACCCTGCCTTGTTCCGTTCCCCCCATCCTTTCTGGTCCTACCCTACCACAGCCTGTCTTTCCTAAACCCCACAAGCATGCCCGGACTCCTCGCCCCAAGTTCTCAACTTCACCTCCTGGACCTAAGACCCCTTCCCCGCCCAGTCCCACCCTGCCTGGACCACCCCCTATGAACTCTGTTCCCCCCCTCCCTTGGTTGTTGTTTTCATTATGTCACCCCAACCCTGTCGTTGTTTATTCCTGTTTACCCTTGTTATTATTTGTCATGTTCTGTTGGTGTGTGTCTGTGTTTCAGTCTGTCATGTCCTGTGTTTAGTGTTCCCCTGAGAAGCGTCTGGTAGCAGCTCCTTAAGGGGGGGTCTGTCATGGTTTTGCACTCTTGTCCTTGTTCTACTCTAGTTTTGAGGCCGGATCATGACAGGCCCATGTTTTGTGTGCTAGCACATGGCCTTTTGTTTGGGCTGTGTGCTTGAATGTCTAGTCTCCTGACTGTTTGTTTCCATGCAAGTCTTTGTATCAAGTCAAGTCAAGTCAAGTTTGTTTTGTCTAGTTTTGTGTTACCCTGAAAGTCTGTCTGTTCATTACCTTGTTTACCCCCTCATGGGTTTTGTTTTTGTTTTTTGTTCAATAAACCTGTTAAGTGTTCACCTGAGTCTGCAATTGGGTTCTGTCTTCCTACAACCCTGACATGTGTATATATATATATATATATAGAATGATATATTAAATACATGGATGTATTGAAACAATGGATGGTTGTGATGCAAAAAATGTTAAGTATAAACAATTTACCTTCCTCAATGGCCTCCAGGACTTTCTTGGAGTCTTTAGAGAGATACAGGTTGGTCAAATAGGCCTTGAGGTAGCCGATTGGGCTTTGACCTCCAGTCATACAGAAACGCTCAATGGTCAGATCTGATAAGAAGGAAAAAAAGCATAAATCCATATTACCATTCAAGTATTTAGCTGCTTGTTCTATTGCAGTGCTTCCCAAAATGTGGGTCACAGCGTTATTGCATGGGGGTTGCGGCCAAGGTTGAAATAAAGTTTAAAGCATTTCACTGCAAAAAGCAAATATTAATTACAGTTTTATTAACGACTTTTGTTATAGACCAGATTCAGAGCGATGATCAAAACATACACAGAGCCTGCCCTGTTTTCTAGTCTGCCTTGTTCTCTCTTGTTCCTGTGTGCTCTACCACTTGTTTGTTGCCATGGACATTAATGCCTATGTGTTTCCATAATGATTCATTTTTTTCTGCTTTATGATTGGTTGTCTTCATGTTTAAATACTCTGTCTGTCCAATGCCTGTTTGTCCGTCATTGTTTGTTTTTACCTTGTTTATCCTGTGGACCCCTCGCCTAAACTTTTTGGTGGGCAGTATACAGCAGGCTCCGCAGGCTGGAGAGCCAGGCTGATCTCGGATGCCTGTGTGCACTACTCTAATGGTGGCTAGCCAAAGACTCATGACAGCATCTGAACCACTTTCCAAGACTGCTGCCATGTCTGTATCTGTTCCTGTGTCCAAGATGGCCACCGCACCCGAGCCACTTCACAAGATGGCCACCCCACCCGAGCCACTTTACAAGATAGCCGCCGCACCCGAGCCACTTCACAAGATGGCTGCCGCACCCGAGCCACTCGACAAAATGGCCGCCGCACCCGAGCCAGGCGAGACGAGACAATGTCAGCCGTGTGGAACTATTCTAAAATGAATGAAGATGACAAAACAAAGGCGGACTGCAAATTGTGCTCAGCGAAATTGTCCAGAGGAGGCTGAAAAGGTAGCACAATTAACACAAGTAATTTAATCAAGCACCTAAAATCCCAACACGACAACGAGTACAAAGAGTTTACCCACGCTTCTAAACCAACATAACCCACGCTGCATCAAACTCTTGCAAGACGTGAGAAAATGTCCTGAGACAATCCACATGCTGTGAAAATAACACAGGCAATTATCGAGTACATTGCATTGAGTGACCAGCCACTCTTGGAGGTAGAAAATGTGGGATTCCTGCATCTCCTCCATGTTCTGAAGCCCAGATATGATGTCCCAAGCTGCCGCTACATGACTGACATGGAGCTGCCTAAACTACACGACTCCGTGAAAAAAAATATCCACAGCCTACTGCAAACCTCGTCTACGTTTAGTTTCACCACGGATATTTGGGCAAGCAGTGTTAGCCCCGTGTCGCTAATTAGCCTAACCTCCCAGTGGATAGACGAGAGTTTCACGCCGCAACGAGGCATATTACATGCGAAACAATTCCGCGGCTCGCACACCAGCCAGGCTATAGCGCATGTGTTTGAGGAAATGCTCCAGACATAGGGTATACCTAAAACATCAGTACATGTTGTGTTTCGTGAAAACGCCAAAAACATGATTAAAGCCATGATTGAAGCAGGGCTCCCAAGTCTGCCGTGTGTCGCGTACACGTTCCAACTGGCTGTTCACGAGGGTTTATTAGCACAGAGGAGCATAGCTGATGCTATAGCCGTGGGGGGGGAAATAGTTGGGCATTTTAAACATTCCGCCTTAGCCTACTTGAGGACATTCAGGGACAGCTCAACCAACCAATAAAGAGACTGCAGCAGGACGTACAGACGCACTGGAACAGCACGTATTACATGCTCCAGTCCCTCATTGAGCAAAAGCGAGTGCTGGGGGTGTATGTGTCTAAGCATGAACTCTCTGACTATCTCACTGCTCACCAATGGGCTTTTATTGAGAAGACTGTTGCCATCCTCACCCCCTTTGAGGAACTAACTAAAAAAGTGAGCAGCTGCGACGCACTAGCCTCTGATGTCATCCCAGCTGTGACTGTACTAGTGAGCCTTCTAAACAGAGAAACAGATGAGGACCACAGCGTCAAGACAATGAAAGCAACCTTACTGGCAGCTGTCAAGAAGCACTTCAGTGACGTCGAGACCAACCCACTGTACTTTATCTACACAGTACTTGACCCAAGGTAAAGTCTGTGTGCTATTCAATGATAAACTACAGTACTAAATGTAAGTTTCATTTCCATCTGAAATATTATATTTTTGTAACTTAAATATACAAGTACAAATGCAATATTTATAATATGAAATATATTTCCCTTATTACTACCAGAAAGCCAAATGGCTAGCATTTATGACCGTGGTTTAGGGAAAACTAAAATATGTCCTATTTTTCCACATATTAATACATTCATGAATTTTGTTCAGGTATAAATATCGCTTCTTCTCCAACAATGCTCAGGAGACAAAGCTGCACCTGAAGCAGGAGCTGCAGATGATGTCCAGAGCTGAGGCAGAGGGGAGTCAGGCAGAAGCTGCAGAACCTCCTGCTAAACGGATCCTCAAGGCCCAGGCCAGCACTAGCAGCAGTCTGGACACTCTATTTGAAGAATTTGCTAAAGAGCAGCCCCAGGCAGCACAGCCGCTGGCGGCAGGTGCTGCCATTGAGCTCGACACATACCTCGGAGAGGCCCCAAGCCCTCGTGAAGACAGTCCTCTGAAGTACTGGGGTGTGAACAAAATCAGGTTCCCCACTTTGGCTAAAAAGGCCCATAAATACCTCTCAGCCCCATGTAGCAGTGTGGAAAGTGAAAGGCTTTTTAGCTCAGTGTCACACATTATAGATGAAAAAAGAAACAGGCTGACTGCTGATAATGTAGAAAAGCTACTTTTCTTAAAAAAACCCTGCCACTCACTTTTTCTAAATAGGCTCCATTAAGTGAGTCGTCTTAGACTTGATGTTGATACCTATCTCAGTTGCACTGACTGCCACAGTTCTATGTTGGTGGATGTTGTTAGTTTGTTCAAATACTGTGCAATAAATAGCAAAGATGTTTATAAATTTTTTTATATGAATTATATTTTCTGTAATATGTTGCATACAACATGCTTTTCATTTTAAATAAATGTTCTTAATTACAAACTAGTCCCTTGTTTCTTTGTTAAATTATATGACTAAAGCTGTTACCTGTAAATTTAAATCATGTTTTTTGGTTGGGGCATTAAGTACTCGGTATCGGCGAGTACTGAAATGCAAGTACTCATATCCCTAAAAAGTGGTATCGGTGAATCCTTAACAAATAACACATTAAATGTGAATAATAGACACAAATAATAAATTCATAACACAGAAGAATGCTCATTAAATATACCGAAAGTACATTAAGGCTGTTTCTCAATTCCAAGAACGCAAAGAACGGACTTGCGTTCTCAAGGAGATCAGTCTTGCCAGGCAACCTTGGAAAAACGAACTTTGAAGGTCGTGAGAACACAGAACGCACTTGTGAGAATAAAGTGTATGCACGTGGCGTCACCTTTGGCAAAAGTGACTGTGGTTACGCCCACGGAGTGGCAAAAGACAGAGCAGCAACAATTGTGTACAGTGTGAAATCAGCAAAAACACAGCGAAAATGCGTCTGAATTGGAAAAAGCTAGACTGATAGACTAGATAGTAGATAGACTGTACTAACAGATTTAACAGGAATTCGGAGCAATCGTTTTACAGACTGCCAAGAAACACAGAAAAGAGAAGTAAATTGATCATCCATGTCAACCTCCACTGACCACAGGTGGTTGACGAGTTGCTACGGTCACTATCAAATACAACTAAATTTAAATCTTTGCTAATATTTGTCAGTTATAGTGACATTTTCGCAGACGCCGCTAGAAAAGACAGCCATTTTGTTGAATGTTTTGCGACAGGGCGTGCTCCAGCGTGGAAAAGTGACGTCAATGCATACCCTTTATTAAGATGTGTGCAATTTTCCTGTTGGTCACCTGACCTCTGCCATTGTTTTGCCGCAATGACTTCTGGGGCGTAAAGCGATTTCAGCGTGCAAGTCTGCACTCGATGCATCCTTGATATCAAGAACACATCCGGGTATTTTCATGCTTCCTCTGTACTTGCGTTTATTGAACTTCGACGGTTATTGAAATGATGACGTAGAGCAGGGCTATTCAAATCTTACCCTGGAGGGCCGAGCACTGCAGAGTTTAGCTCCAACCCTAATCAAACACACCTGAGCAAGCCACGCTGCAAAAAATGACTTTCTTACTTAGTATTTTTGTCTTGATTTCAGTAGAAATATCAAAAAAATTCTTAAATCAAGATGTATTTTCTTGATGAGCAAAATGACCTAAGAAAATAATACTAGTTTTTAGACAAAAAATATACAATTTAAGTGAATTTGTGCTTAAAACAAGCAAAAATATCTGCCAACTGTGAGAACATTTTACTTGAATTAAGTGTTTAAGAAAAAGAAATCTTATTTCACAATACTTTTTCTCACCCCATTGGCAGATAATTTTGCTTGTTTTAAGGACAATTTCACTTTAATTGTATATTATTTATCTTAAAACTAGACTTCTTTACTTAGGTCATTTTTCTCATCAAGAAAAAGCATCTTAATTTAAGAATTTTTAGATATTTCTACTGAAAATAAGACAAAAATACTAAGTAAGAAAGTCATTTTTTGCAGTGCAATCAAGGTCTTCACGATCACTAGACAAGCACAGATGTTTCTGCACACACACTGGCGACTCATTTTCTGCTAGAAACACATTTGCATTTTCTAGGTTAGGGGGGCTTTAAGCTTATTATCTATATGGTATTTTGAGCTAATACTTCACATATGTAATGTAGGGACACCAATTTATTTGACATCTAAAAAAAATATTGTGACATGTTCCCTTTAAGTGCAAAAATGATCCAGAAACAGTTTTACATGACCATTTAGTTTGAGTTTGTAAATGGGGAAGAGTCATATCACTCCCCCGTTAAATACGGCGTACCTCAGGGATCAGTTCTAGGCCCTATCCTATTCTCGTTATATATGTTACCTCTAGGAGACATTATCAGGAAACATAACATAAGTTTTCACTGCTATGCTATACATCTACTCATGTAAAGCTGCTTTGCAACAATTAACAATTGTGAAAAGCGCTATATAAATAAAATTGAATTGAATTTACAACACTAGGATTTGTAATCAGAATTAAATGGTCTATTATTACCTTATTTGTTGTGTATAATAATGTTAAGCTCTGCTCTCATAGCAGCTCCTTCAGTAGCTGTGTGTGCGCGCAAACAGAACTTATGGTTGAGCCTGTATCAGATGAAGATACAGATTTTGAAGAATAATCAATTATTCAGAGTTTTGAAATGAGTGGTAAGTTTCTGAGAGGTACGTTTCTGTTTTTTCAGTATGGACCTGCAAAACGTAACTGTGACATCAACAGTAGAACTTCACCCTAAACTTCAGCATATAGCATTAACTAGCATATAGAGCTAACTCAGCAGTCACAACTGGCGTACATCACGACTGTAATGTTTCCAGCAGTCTTTTGCATGAATGAGGTTTACATAAGAAGGATGAAACAATCGTGTTTGAGGCTCATGATATGTCATTACCATGTACAGAACTCTTATTATTCATCGATGCCCATGTAAATACAGTTTTACATTCTACAGAGTCACTGTTCAGGTGATCAGTGTTTGCTATTAACTACAGGTATACCCAGGGACGTACTGGGACCGAAATTCAGCCCGGGACTTTAAGATGGAGAGGCCTTTTACGCAAGTGCCCTTGGTGCACGAGCAGGATTTTTTGCAGTTATTTTAATTCTAGTAGTGTTTTTATGGTATGAAGAGAATCAGATTATGCTGAAGACCTTAAAGAAACTTTAGGATAACACCTGCCTCCTCAGGTTGTATAAGCAAGTCACCACTGCACAAAACACAACCAGGTCAGCAAAACCTAATCTCGAACACATAAGTCACAGTATACTGCTAACTACCAGCATGTCATGTGTACAGTCAGTTGGAGTGATAAAATTGTTACAATTACTCACACATACCCACTCAGATAATCAAAAACTACAATACAGTCCCATAAAACATAAAATAGAGATTGTGTGTGTACGTACTCACTTTCAACTCTCCCTGGCTCCACTTCCCCTGTGCTGGACCTTGCCTCTGCTTACTGATTGTACAGCTACATGTGCATGAAAGAACATCAGTAATAAATATGACTAAGAATAATTCCTTTTTTTAATTCAATCTGTGCTTTAGTCAGGTTATAATCTAGTAAGTGAAACGATTGCATTTTATCCTATATGTAAATATGTAATATTGTGCTGTATTTTTCTATTTGTGTGTCCTTAATAAAGCTTTGATTGATTGATTGATTGATATGCCTACCCTGCTGAAAAAAACAGCATAAAACCAGCATGGGAATTATGCTGGTTTGATGCTGGTCACCAGCATAGCACCAAAACACAACATATGCTGGTCTTGCTGGTATGCTGGTTTTTCCAGCAGGGTAATATGATTGCCTACCCAGCCCTGCACACTGCCCCGTCACTGTTTTTGTACTGGTTCCATTCTCCTCCTCCTCTTGTTCTGCTTTCCTTCCTCCTCCTCATCAATATGACTGCAAGGGTCATCATCAACCTGTCTCTCTCCATCAGTGACCTTAACAGCTAATATACAGACATACAGGGATTCCTTAGACCATTTTACTGTTTGAACACAATGATGACGTGGAAACGTATGCATGCGCATGTTGGCAATGGAAGTATGGCAAGAATCAGCAGTGAAGCAACACAGACAGAGAAAGTTATATTAAAAAGTTGACTTTATCAAGTTTTTCAACACAGCTACCAGATCCGTGTACTATAGTGGAGTGAATAGAAGACGTTAGCAGATGGCCAAATATAAAGTGACCATATATACGTATATTGGTATATTATTAGTGCAACCAAACGCAATTACCAGACATTTTGATGCTGGGAAACTGTTTTGACAAACTTACTGAGTTGCTAACACGTTAAAACCACTGGGGAACAACACCACTTCTGTTGCCAAAATGCGCACGCAGGTTATTTCAATTTCATAAGCGGGATAATGTAGAGCGAGGCGGTTCTTATAGCGAATACAACCCCGTAAGGCTGATTCAAGCTCCGCTTTGCGTGGGGTCCTGATAAGTCTGTCGGGGTTGTATTCGCTATAACAACCACCTCGCTCTACATTATCCCTTATATATGCCTATATTTAAATGCAAATATAAATGATTTCAGTGTATAATAGATGCATCACTAATTGTGCACCTGTTCTGTCCATGCTGCTGGTTCTTCCTCATCTGCACCTCCTGCCACAGCGTCCTTTTGACTGCGAAAAAGGTCTGTTAATTTGCCGCATTTGGCTGCCTCTTGTGCCAACATTTTTATTTTTTAGGCCCCACTCATTTCTTTATCTTCTTTTCTTGTTTTCACAATTTTTACCGTCTTGTCTATGTTGCATTCACACGAATCCAAACCTGACCAAAAGTAAACTCTTTTGATCGGCGCCTTTGAGCCAATCGGATGTGAGGGAAAACGAGGATCAGTCCAAGTTGGGAGGGGCCGCTCTTATCCCCCCTCAAGATTTGAAGAATTGGTTTGGCCCGGTCTGAAACAGACACAGCGTTCCGCTGCAGCTGAGCGCCTGCTCAGGCATTTAAAAAAAAAAAACTTTTTGACCCCCGGCCGGTTCGGCCTGAAATTCGGGATTGCTCCCGGAACTCCCGATGGCCAGTCCGCCCCTGGGTATACCTTTTCTAGGCGTGTTTCCCGAACGGTACCTTAGCGAGTTTCTTAAGGTATTCCTTCTTACGTACAACATTACCAGGTGCTGTCCATGGCGATGGTGCTGAATAGGTTGATATCGATTGCTCGACAATCAATTGTTCACTTTATGTAATAGGTTTCGCTGCGTTATGAGATAGTGGTGATCTTTATTAAAGAAACATTTCAGAAATAGCTCAAGTTAAATTTATTAGGAATATCTTGTAAAAATATATCAAATTGCAAACAATTAAATTCAACCTTTTATTTTATATCAAACCCGTGCAAAACCCGCAATTCATTTCCAAACGTATCATGCATAAACTGCTCCAATGCATCCACTATGCCTTCACTTTAAAGGATAATTTATATTAGAGTAGGGATGTCCCGATCAGGTTTTTTTGCCCTCGAGTCCGAGTCATTTGATTTTGAGTATCTGCCGATACAGAGAATAAAATAATAAAGAAGAGTGAAAAAACAGATCCAGGACGTTCCTTATGTCATGCCGCATGCATTGCTGTTTATGTGTGAAGTCAAAAGGGTCTAACTCTGTGCCAGCGCATAACTATAGATGTGTTAAAAAATAATGAGAATATAGTATATATTTGCAGAGGTTAAATTTGGGTTTGTTTTGTGGGGATGCTCTGTTAGGAGGGAGGGTTCGAGGGTCCTGATGACAGCAAAGCCACTGGTGTGTTTCAATGACATTTTGGACCTCTGATAGGATTTTATAAGTTTCAGCTTTAAAGCTGTGCCACAGGTTGACCCAAACTTTAAAACCTGAACTTTAAATTATGCAAATCTATGAGTCTGACATGCATTTGTTGCATATGTCATTATGCACAATTGATCAAACTTTGAAGGAAGTTATAAGAATCAACCTCCTTGACTAATTCTAGGCATAAGATAGACTACCCAAAAAGACTCAATTAACAAGAAAAACAACATACTGATTCAGCAATAGGCTATGTCTTATAAATTAGCCATAGAGATTCCCTGAGCTGGTCAGCAGTTAGTTAAACCAGTGGTTCTCAAACTGGGGGCCGGGGCCAATTTATCATGAATTCTGTGCAATTAAACCTATAGAAATTAGGCTACTAACCAACAGCACTACTTTCTATCATTTAATATGTTTTGTTTAATTAAAAGTTGAGTTTTAGAACAGTTTTTTGTCATAAATATTCTTTGGGGGGGCCACGAAGGTATGCGCCGTACACAAGGGGGGCCGCACGCTAAAAAAGTTTGAGATCCACTGAGTTAAACAATCACTATAGTTAGGTCGTAATTGATTTGTATAATCAAAATACATTATTTTATTAAACTATACAATAAGTTCTATCCAGTTATCTAGTTATCATATTGTAATGAGATGAGTGACATGGCTACACATACTTTAATACTTTGTTTCTAGACTTCTATTAAGTTTTCTCGACGTGGGCACCATTCTTACCCCTCTCTCTCTCTTTAACCTCATTCACACAGACCTCTGGTCCCAGAAAATACCCGTAAAATTGCCAGACAAGCGTCTGTGTGAACAAAAACTCGTTTCGTTAATCTTCTGGGATTGTTGCCGGAAAGAGCACCTAGTAAGATACGCGGGTAACCCTCTGTGTGAACAAGAAGCGTGTCGAAGTGAGGACGCGCGCGTCATCATCACAACACAAGTTATGGTTCAGCTCCTTACAACGAAATAACATGCATATAAACATTCATCACGAGAAATGTTGCAAACTAGATTGACGCAGTAATCAGGAAATGATAAGACGCATAAACAATGACGCACGTGCCGTAGTTAGGACGCGCGTGTCATGGCAACATGAAGTTGGTTCAACTCTTTAAAATGAGGGATTTACAACATTCACAACGAGAAATGTCAGCAAACTGGACTAACGCAGATATCAGGTAAGTTAGCTCATTACTTACTGCGCTGAAACGGAGATCATTCAGCAGCATAAAAGAATATCGCGTCACATGCTCATTTGAGCTAAAATAAACGAAAATACCTGCGCGTCATCCCAACAAGTCGTTCAGCTCCTCAAAATGCGGGTTTTAAATGCATATAAACAATCACAATGAGAAATGTCTGAAAACTGTATTAAAGCAGAGCTCAGGGAGCTCGTCAAATATCCACTCAGAAGCTGAGATCATTCACCAGCATTAGAACGGTGCGTCACGCGTTCCTTTATAATCTTATCATAAACAAAAATGCACGCGAGTGGTTCTTGGAGGGAGAAATAATATATAATATGCAAACTTCAGACACTGCGTAGAAGAGAGGGCGGGACTTTCAATAGGTCACGTGTCTTTCCGGGACCGTCACATGCCGGATAAACTTGGCAGTGTGAATGAAAAAAAAATCTAACTATTCCGGAAAAATCCAGGATGCATATCCCGTGTATTTCACGGAATTTGTGTGTGAAAAGGGCTTTTCTCATCTCTACAATGTGTAGTGTGATCCTCCAGCCCGAATGCGCGTTCTTGAGGTTCTGAGTGAGACATGGAGCTGCGTACTGATGTAGATTAACTGAGCACATAGTGACAAAAACGATCAACGCGTCGTTTAAAGGCGGGTGTACACGGTGCGATTTTTGTTGTCGTAGGAGCTCGCATGCGATTTTTTTTCTCGGGAGCAAATCGTTCATGCTCGTATGGTCGCGGCTCGCATCGTGTGAGAGGAATTACGTGCCGAGCAGGTTACGAGCACCTTACGACCTCCCGATAATTTTTAAACATTTCAAAAAAGTTTGGGAGCTGTCGGTATAAATTCGTAGTGTTGGTGCGGGTGAACGAGACGATCTGGCAATGCACTTGAAGTTGACCAATCAGAATGTCCAAACACAGAAGAAGAAAGACAAATGTGGCAATGCTACCTCAAATCTGGACTACAACTCTATAGCTGGCTATGTTTCGTGCACACACACACACTCCGGTGACCGACATCATGACAAAAATGACAGGTCCTTTCAGTGACGACCTCTTGATCAGCTTCTTTGCCTGAAAAACCTGTCATACGTGTTTTTGTGATGTCCGGTCACAGCTTTGGATGTGTGCGGAAACAGGAGAGAGTGTAGGCTATAAGGGCTACCACAATGCATAAAACGAGGGCTACTTTTTGATATTAAAACTTTTTTGTTTTACTTTGTAATACTGTTGATTTTTCTTTACTTGTTAATATGTTTTATCATTATTTACAATCTAAACATAAAATAAGCCAACTAAAATATGTAATAAATAAATATAAAAATTATTAGACTTTATTATTATTATTAGAAAAATTATTGCAGAGACCACTGGTTTAAACAGTGCAGGATGGACAGAGAATGTCGCAATTTTTGTGTAATCCAAGCTGTGCCAAAGCCGCTGTAGTACAGTTTATAAATGAATGGATATTTAAAGGGCTGTCGCGACAGAGAATAAAAAGCAACGGAATGTCCATGTTTAATAGGCTATAAGATATGCATTTATTATTTTACACTTTATACACGTATAATAAATGCAAAATAAATTGTCAACGAACAGGAGACTACATTAAACATGATGATCATACGCGGAGACAACGTTTTCCACATTATTGGAGCTTCTGCTTTGACAAGTGAGCTTAAACCTTTTTTTCGGTATTTTTTACCCACATATATATATTTTTTTTACATATTTTCAACCAAAGGAACACATGATATAGCCCAATGTAAGTTGTTATGGTAGCCTTAGCTTGTTCTGAAATGATGAGAATATTTAAATGACTAAATGTAGGCTATCTCTGAAACTTTATTTAAATAAAAATTAATTTGTTTTCATACTATATTTGTATTGCTATATATTAATTTACATAGGCCTACTGAGGAAATGCCATATATTAATATGCAATGCCTTCTGTATGGCATATATTTTGTTTAGACGTGCTTAATTTAGGTTTAATTTAGACGTGCTTCTCTGCCGCATCAGCGCGCATCATGAGAGATTTGTTAGCTTCTTGTTATGGCTTATTTTATTTTGTTATTACAGCTAAAAGGGACAGACATGGAAAACGAAACGGAGAACATTTATTATATGCAGTGCTCTATATGGAAAATGAAGTGGAACTGCAAATGCCTGTTTAAGCAGAGTTTTCTCCACTGGCATTAACTCTTTCCCCGCCATTGACGAGATATCTCGTCAATTAAGAGAAAACGCTTCCCCGCCAATGACAAGATTTTCCGTCTTTCCGCAATACCGCTATTACCCTTCTGCAACTTTTTAAAACCGGAAGTATTGCCCTATGACAAGCTGCTGCATGTCCGTGTCTGTTTTAAAGATCGCTCTGAATGGAATCTCTATGAAAAGTCCATCACAAAAATGGAATTATCTCTGCTTTTTGCTCAAAATGTGGTGTTTTTGCAGAAACCTACCCATATTCAAAAGCTGATTACAAAAGAACTTCTAAAGGTAGGATGAAACGGGGTTTTTTGTTTGAAAGCAGAGGGTCTGTTCTTTCATTTGGTATATTGTATGTTTATATATTTGAAGAAGAAAATTTTCTGGAAGGCATTAAACTTTTATGAAAATCATGAAAAACGCTGGCGCTGGCTGGCAACTTTTTTAAAAAACGCTGGCGGTGAAAGAGTTAAGAACAGGCTTTCACCGGAGCAAGTAGGCTAAATATGGTTGTCTTTCTTCATAAAAACATGAATATCTTCTTTATTTGGTTTGACATATGCCGACCGTGCAGTTTGTTATGTAGCCTATGTTTATTCGTTCGTCCGGGCTCTTACTTGGTGTTTCGAGTCTGTTTGATAGCGTACTTTGTCATGTCCTCAAACTTTGCTTGCGTTTGGGGTTAGAGTATAATATTTGCTATACTATAATTTCTGTAAGATAAACAGTACTGAATTCATACTAACGACCCCATTGAAACCAAGAACCAAATTCTTGATTCACTTAAATGACTAAGTTGGGTTGAATTCATGAATCAATTGATTCGGTTCAAAGGACCGTTTGTTTCTTTAAATAGTTCAAATAGTTCAGTTCAAAGTCAGTGTCCTTTGAAGAAAATCCAAGAAAATACGGAAAATGAAGTTTCAGCGAATTCACGTCCTAGTAGTTGTCCGAAACAAAAAGAAAAAAAATATCCTCCTACCAGTTCTGATGAGTTCAAAGCACAGTTTTGGTTGGCTCGCCTTTTTGTATACACCTTCAGTATATACTTAATTGTCTCGCGTGTCCAAGATGGAGCAGGAGAACTTCACAGATGTTCGCAATTCTCACAAAAAAAAACCCAGCCTTGTAAAAACACAAGGCAGAACAGTAATTAATCTTCAATTCAACAGATTTATCAATAAGCATCATGTAAACATTTCAAATAACAACATAACTCAGGGTTTCAACACTTATTGAACATATTGACACTTAAAATGTTATTTTTTAACCACATTTACGTTACTTGACTGTTAACTTTCAAATGTAAATAAGTTAGCTTCGGCTCGTTCGTTATATACCAGCGGCCAATGTAAACAAACTAATAAAACTCATTGTTTGCGGCCAAATTTGCAACACTTATGCCATAATGTCAAGTTAATATTTAGAATATAACTCACCAAAGCATAAATTTTAACTTCTTATTTAAAAGAAGAAGTTCATTCGCAGTGTTTTGATGCTCTGTGATTCTGCATCTGCCTCCGTTCTAATTCTCTATTTTGCTCTCTTCTCACTCTAGCGACATCTTTTCCAAGTTATCGCATCACTTCAGGAATTCAATAATTTGTTTTAAATCACTGTTTTGAATCACTTTTTCCTCTTAATAAATATTTTAGTTTCTAGAGATCGCCCCGTGCAGCTGCTCATCTGACTCGCTCTCACTCTGTGCTCGTGCTGGCACCTGTGTGAACTGAATGCGCTGCTACCATTGGCTCATAAAAGTGTCTGTCACCGTAGCAAGATCAGCGATTGGTTAAAAGTTTCTTCTCCTTCTAGAACACTCGCTTTCTCTCTCTCTTAATTCTTTTACAACAGCAAATGCATCAATGTTTATGTGCGGTCTGAAAAATGTGCGCGGTCTGACAAATCTATTGCGCGACCACTTTGACTGGCCTGCGCGATTGCGCGTGCGCGCAGCTTAGAGGGAACATTGCTTCAAAGGTTCTGAAACGATGGTAAAGGTTCTATATAGAACCATAGCTTACTGAAGAACCATTTTTTGCTGAAATGGTTCTTTGTCTTGACAAAAGGGTTCTTTATTTCTCTCCTTTTTTATTTTAAATTTAGTCAGTTATTTTCAAGCTGCCTCCTGATTATTTTCACATGTAAAAGCCCTGAAACATCAGTCCTGCTGAACCGCCTGCAGACTAACAACACAAACAGGTAAGAGAGGAAAATAATCATCATTTACTGCTAAAAAAATTTTGAAAATTGAAGTTTTGTGTGTTCTTATTGTAATTTATTTATTTTATAACAGCTAAACTTTATACTGTAAGCTTCATTCCCTTTAAAGCAGGTAAGCTTCATATTGTTTTATCTAACATCTAGATTAAAAACACATCTGTTTAACTCTGCATTTACTGAATGAGCACTGTGCTGCTTCACACTGACTGCACATTTAACTCAAGTCATTTTTACTCCTGTTTTATTATTTTTAACATTTTAAACTGTTTTATTTAAATCACATTAATTTTCTTTAATTTTTATTTTAAATTCTCATGTATCTTTGTCTTTATTGTGATCTTATTGTGTTTTTACATTTTCTTTTTTATATATTGTTTTCTCATTTCTGTGTAAAGCAGTTTGAATGACCTCTGTGTATGAAATGTGCTATACAAATAAACTTGCCTTGCCTAGATTTCAGGGACTCTGCTTTAACAATGAATTAGGATAATTATAGCCCGCTAGCATCAGCAATCGGGGAAACGCTGCTCCGTGCATTGGAGCTCCGTCGAGTTCATCATCTAAATCCTATTTTCTTACTATCTCGTTCCTATCTATATAATATAACGTACTAGTTTATCTTAGGAATACTTTACCGTGACGATTATTGAACAGTATTAATAAGTAAAACAATCTATCACTAGTAAACACCTAGTGTTAGCATATAGCCCGCTAGCATTAACAAACGTGCCGGTTGAAGTTAGCACTTGCTCACTGTCTGTTTACTGTAAATCTGCCTTCCTTTTCGATTTAATGGCGGACTCATCTGATGCATGTTTTTCAGACCTTTCCTCACCAGAGCGGGAAGCTGTGGAGGAGTTGTGGCCCGGCATTCGCACCAGGCGGTACAGCGTGCCTCACATCACCCTGGCTCCAGACACCCGGAGACGACTTCATGAACTTCTTTACTAACAAAATTATGTTTATTAGGGAAAACATAGAAACTACGCAAGCAGCCACCACTCTACCCAATAGTACATTTTCCACTAGATTACCAAACGAACATCTTGAGTCATTTAATCCTACTACAATAGAACAGCTCTCTAAACTAGTAACGTCATCCAAATCATCGTCCTGTATACTAGACCCCGTTTCCACAAAATTACTAAAAGAGGTATTTCATGTAGTGTCAGACACGGTACTTAATATCTTTAACTCATCTCTAGAATTAGGATACGTTCCAACAGCTTTCAAACTAGCAGTTATTAGACCGCTCATTAAAAAACCAAACCTTGACCAGGGAGATCTTAATAACTTTAGACCAATCTCAAATCTACCTTTTCTTTCTAAAATATTAGAAAAAGTAGTGGCAAGCCAGCTACGCACATTCGTAGAAAATAATAATACATATGAAAAGTTCCAATCAGGATTCAGGCCCCACCATAGCACAGAGACAGCGCTGCTTAGAGTTACAAATGACCTCCTATTAACATCCGATCGTGGTGAAATCTCAATCCTTATATTACTAGACCTTAGTGCAGCCTTTGACACAATAGATCACACAATCTTACTCAATAGACTAGAAAACTATGTTGGCATCAGTGGTCAGGCGTTAGCCTGGTTCAGATTGTATCTAACCATTCGATATCACTTTGTTTATGTAAATGAGGAAGAGTCATATCACTGCCCCGTTAAATACGGCGTGCCTCAGGGATCAGTTTTAGGCCCTATCCTATTCTCGTTATATATGTTACCTCTAGGAGACATTATCAGGAAACATAACATAAGCTTTACATCTCGTCGCATCCTAGCGAAACCTACCAGTTTTCTAAGCTAACAGACTGCATTAGTAATATTAGGGACTGGATGGCACATAACTTTCTTATGCTAAACTCCAATAAGACAGAGATACTTATTATTGAACCGAATCGCTACAAACATAATATGTCAGATTACAAGTTGCCCATAGATGGCTGCACGGTGGTGCCATCTTCCACGGTTAAGAATTTAGGCGTAATGTTCGACAGCAATCTATCTTTCGATAGTCATATCGCCAACGTCTGCCGCACAGCATTCTTCCATCTTAGAAATATCTCAAAAATATGCCATATGCTGTCTGCATCAGACGCAGAAAACTACCAGTTAAATATCGCATACAATTTAAAATATTACTAATCACCTACAAAGCCTTAAATGGCCTAGCGCCCTCGTATATTAAAGAACTACTATCAGAATACAATCCATCACGTAAACTGCGCTCACAAAATTCTGGTCACTTAATTATCCCTAAAATATCAAAAGTATCTAAAGGTGGTAGATCCTTTTCCTACTTAGCCCCTAAGCTCTGGAATGATTTACCAAATAATGTTCGAGTATCAGACAAAGTCGATCAATTTAAATCTAAACTTAAGACATTCTTCTTTAACAAAGCATTCACATAAAATGTCCAGTAAATGTACTTTTCCTGCAGTAGTTAGTTTGTCTAGAACAAAGCACTCACATACCTCATATGGGTAATATACTATTGCCGCAATAGTTAGCCTGTCTGGAACCGAGCTGACTTCAACTATAATGTTTGACACTTGCATTACATGCGAACGGCCCCTACGCTAATAGAATTCTGTTTTTCTCTCCGTCTCGTCCTCGACCACGAGGACAATGAGACAAACAGACCCAGTTCCTGTTGCTGTGAAGATCATCGCACCACTGATCCACTGGCTGTCCTTCAACGTGATGACCAGCCGATGCCCGACCAACGACCACCGGCTAAACCAGTTTAATTCGCTTACCCGCCTCCTATCCCTACCGTATCTATATATATATATATATATATATATATATTAATTCCTCCCAAGGGTTTTTGTCCTTCTAGGAGTTTTTCCCATTGGGTTTTTTCCTACGGGGTTTTTTCATCCCAGGGAGAGTCAGCCAACTTTGGCTTAACTTAGCACTTTACGTACTAATTATGAAAAGAATGTGGTACAACATATGTTTAGTTTTTTTTATTGATTATTTCAGAGTTTTTATATGTGAGGTAATCTTGCTGGGAGTGAAGGCAGTGCGTATGACCACTTGATACAAGAGACACATTCTATTTTTAAAGGTGATGTATGCATGTTCCTTTCAATCCTGGCATTAAAACAATAATATTTACTGTTTAAACATTTTGTAAATTGAGGTTTTGTGTGTTTTTGATGTACTTTATTTCTTTTATAACAGGTCAACATACTGTAAGCTTCATTCCCTTTAAAGCAGGTAATCTTCATATTGTTTTAAATGATAGATTTCAGGGACTCTGCTTTAACAATGAATTAGGATAATGATTTGGTATAGTGTTTGTTATAAAGCATCTACATGTATATTTTACATTAAGTTTATTAAACTAATTATGAAAAGAATGTGGTACAACATGTGTTTAGTTTTTTTTTATTGATATTTTAGAGTTTTCTATGTGAGGTAATCTTACTTATGCTGGGAGTGAAGGCAGTGCGTATGACCGCTTGATATGAAAGACACATCCTGTTTTTAAAGGTGATGTATGCATGTTACTTTCAATGCTGGCATTAAAATAATAGTTATTTACTGTTTAAACATTTTGGAGATTGTGTGTGTGATCTTGTGGCACATTTACTTTTGATAACAGAATTATTTTTGTATATCTGTTGTAGGTGGATCATAAGTGAAGCTCTGCAGGTCTGCCATTGGCTTGATAACAGTGGTTTATGTTAATTGAGTGAATTCAATTTATAAATAAATCTTTCACCAAGCATTCACCTAATTACTGACAAAACAGGTATCTTGAGCAGAGTCATATTAAAACTTCTGTCAAATCATGTTTTACATACAGTATGTGGGTGATTCTCACGAAACCATTGAAACACCACGGCACTAATAATTTTAGCTTTAAAATGTGTAATATAGTAACATTAAAAAGCATCAGAATGAACACAATACTGTGTTCTACCTTGCACAATGTGTGATTTCAACATATTTATAATTGTAAATTTTATCTCATTTTCTGCTGAAATTCTCATTACCGCAATGTGTCCGGCTGTGTTTGAACATGCGTTATGTTGTAATTTAATCAAATTAACACAAAAATATTACAAAAAAAATAAATGGATGTTTTTCTAGACTACTTTAGATGACAGAAAAAATATTTACTGAATATTCATGTATAATAATAATGAAGAAAAATTAGGAAAATGATGTGTCCATGCCTGATGTTCTCATCCTCCGCAACACTTTTTGAGAACAATTTAAGCACACATACAGAATTTTAATAAAGTTTGATTTTGAGTGACCAAGCACATGGACCAGTTACTTCAAGATGGCTACCAAGATCATTTTTTTTACAGTTAATTTGAAATATTGTCTTGTCAGAATGCTTACACGACATTTTGACTATCATTACCGCAACAGATGCTTATTAAATGTTAATTTAATGAATAGAAGCATAACACTTTGATTTTAAATGCATGTGCAGAATCTCCAAATTATGTTCTTTCAGGTTTGTCATGTCATTTTGAAAATATATCAGTGTTGAAGTTTTCTGACTGTTGCGGTAATTAGATGTTTTAGGACTTTTTATATTATGTTACAAAAATATTTTAAATGATAAGAAAAAGTAATTAAATTAATGTTACCATTTACTCCAGACTTTGTTTTTCAATGTCTGGTCGGAAAAAAAGTAAATTTAAGCAATTTTTACATTTTCATGCTTGACATTTTTAAAACCAAGTTTTCGTGAGAATCACCCATGTAAGCAAACTCCAGGCTAATATTAACTTGTTTTGTCTCCATGTCTTATCCTTTCTCCCATCTCCAACAGATCCAAATCTTGTTCGACTTGATGCTCAACCTTGTATGATGATGACCACAGCCAGGTGATGGAGATCTGTGTTAATTAGGGCTGCAGCTATCGATTCTTTTTGTAATCGATTAATCTAGCACTAAAACGATCGATTAATCGAATAATCGGATAAAAATTTTGTATGTGTTTTTAAACAACCAAAACAAATAATGCTTAACGAAAATGACGTGGCTGTAAAATGTTCAAGCATTTGGCTTTTGTTTCTAAAAAACAGAGGTATTTGGCTCCAAAAAATAAGCCTATTTATTTCAATTTTTACCCATTTAGTGTTTATAAGTGCCAGTGCCAACAATTAAACACTTTAATTTATTAATATGCACAACAGGTTTCATGCTGTAATCTAGCCCTGACATCAAAGTAAATATTTGGTTTATGTTCATTTCTACAATTGCAGCATTAACCATTAGGCTACTAACATATAATAAATCATTTCTGGGGTGAGCCTATTTGCTATGGTAACAACCTGTGTGTATGCGCGCACGTGCACGCGTTCTGTGCGTGAGGAAGATTGACACCCCACTCAGACGTTCAGTTGCTTCATTGCATTTTGGTACGGCAGTCGGCAGAAATACATACATTCCTTTTCAATAGAACGCTGCATTTGGTTTGCATCACTTGCATTGCGGTGCATTTTAGGCTAAGAATCCGTTCGAAAAATCACAACATCACGTCCCGCTGTATACAGTGAATGCATGCAGCTGAAATTATTGTTGCGTGGCTACATAAAAGTTTAAGCATATGTGATGCATTGCGCAATCGGTCTGACTCGCGTGAGAGAGAATAACTTCCTTATGCTAAACTCCAATAAGACATAGATTATTATTATTGAACAAAATATGTCAGATTACAAATTGCCCATATATGATTGCACTGTGGTGCCGTTTTTTTGTACACACACCTGTAAAAGTGCATGCGCGTGTGTGAGGTTCTTTATTAAGCTATAACGTTACTCTCCTGCAATTGAACGTGAATACGTTTACTACTTAAAAACATCAAAGCTAAACATCATATCTAGTCAAACCGCATAAGGACATCGCTACAAATACAGTATGGGATTAAAATCAGCGGAAGCTACGTTACCTTGTTTTATCGACGCTTGGTGAAACAGCAGTTGATGTTTTCGTTTCAGATGCTGAATGTAATGATAATGTAATGATCCCAAAATTTATACTTTCTCTCTCTGCCTTTTTTGGACATATTCGCTCCGCCATCGCGCCAACTAATTCAAAATGTATAACGCGCTATGATGTGCTTCCTGAACATTGAACAACGGTCCGTGTGAATCAGATCTCGGAACGTGTAGTGCGCGTCATAGGAATTTAACGAGGCTTCGAGGCAGAATTTTTGCCTCGAGGAATTTTTTGAATCGAGTAAATCGAGTAACCCGATGAATCGTTTCAGCCCTAGTGTTAATCACAGCCTGCGTCTCAAGATCAACATGACAATAGCAGACCATTTCTTATCTTACTTTCACATGACTAAGTGTTCAACCTCATTGCAACAAAACAAAGAACATTGGATGGAGTATTGGATGATCCCGTAAAGAAAATAATATGGACTTTTTTGGTGAGATTCTACAAGGATTGACACAATCCTATTGACTTTTATTTTTACAGTTAATCAGAGGTGGAAAGTAACGAATTACATTTACTCAGGTTACTGTAATTGAGTAGTTTTTTTGTGTATTTTTACTTTGAGTAGTTTTTAAAATCTGTACTTTTACTTTTACTTAAGTATGTTTTATTTAAAGTATTGTACTTTGCTACATTTTAAATCATATCCGTTACTGAGTAAAAAAATATTTTAAAAAGCAAGGTGATTAAGACGTGCAACGGATGTAAATGGGCGGGGCTCGGGGGAACGCGCAAAAAGAACCATGGAGACGGACGAGACAGGCGCGCGCTAATACAGACCCGCCTCAGTTTAAATCTTATGAAAGTATTACGAAATTGCACGACGCGTTTTTAATACCATGCGCATTATCTTCCGAGGTCTAGCAGCTTCGCGTCAAGTCAAACACAACTTCAAAACGTCCTCGAGAATGCGCAGGTCATTAGACATTGCAGAGACAGAGAGAGAGAGAGAGAGAGAGAGAGAGAGAGAGAGAGAGAGAGAGAGAAGAATAAATGTCCTCAGGTACCCAGGTCAGGGAAGTAAGTAGATAATAAACGTGTCAAATGTATATAGACATGGCACTCATCTCATTATATGCTCATTTAAACTATATATAGTTTAATAAAATAATGTATGTTACCAGCAATACATCAATTACAACCTTACTATAGTGATTGTATTTACTAGCTGCTGACCACCTTCAAAAGTGCATAACTCATCTGTAAAAATCATTAAACAATTCCATAAATGTTTCTTACTTTAAAAAAGCTTTTTATTTTATTAACTTTTTGTTATTGCACTTTAATTGTAAAGATACAATTAAAAACAACTAGTTTGAGATGTATATTCCCTTGTCGTTTTTGAACTATACTAGAATCCTCCACCTCTTCCCGCTGTAAAAAAAGTAACTTTTACTCTGAGTAAAGTTAAAATGACTTACTTTTTACTTTTCCTTGAGTAGATTTTTAGACAAGTAACTTTACTTTTACTTAAGTAAAATATTATTCAAGTAACTTTACTTTTACTTGAGTACAATATTTTAGTACTTTTTCCCCCTCTGCAGTTAATAATGCATTATAAACATCCCATTCATTTGTATTCTATGTCATCGATCTGTTTGTGCTAAAATGTATACATCTGAATGTAATGTCAATAATATGTTAATATTCAGGATTTATTATCATTTGCATGTTTTGATGTTGCATGTCATGATTTTATTGATTTCATGTCATTGTTGTCTATTTAAAATGATTTTAATTGCCAAATTTTATTGTTAATTTATTTAAACTGTTAAGCGTCGCCGTCCCGAATACGGGACACCTAAGTTTGCATTAATATTGTTGATGTAAATTTTAATCTATCACTACAAACTATATATCGTTGGAAAGGTCTAAGCCTCCAGAATAGACATTTCAACAGTGTTTTATAAAACAAATTATGTAGGAAGAGTAATTGATTCATTTATGAAGAGAGTGTGCTCAAAAAAATTATTTTCTGCTAAATGTCACTGTCCCACCAGCAGGACGACTACATTTACTTCAATGTTTGCATATAAATTCTTATCTTATCATGACAAACTGTATATTGTTTGAGAGCTCCAAGAGTGTAGATTTAACTCAATAGGGTGGGATGACGCTTACAAGGTTAATATTGAAGCTGTTATTTAACATCCATATCTTATTTGAGTAGTGATTTGTTATATTTGCATAATAATTCATATATTTATTCTGATTGTGATTTTAATGCACATATTTATTATTGTATGACACCTCATGTAATGAAAAAGTGAAAATTAAAGTATGTTCTGATGTCTTGCAATTCTGTTTTTAAACTGTTAAACCTTATAAAGTGCTATAAATAAGAAAAAACAAATAAAATAATCCTCCTGACTGCTGATAAATGAAAGGGTTCTTTATAGCACCACTGAGGTTCTATTTAGCACTTTTTCAAGGCAAGGTTTTATATAGAACCATCTAAAAAAGGGTTCTATATAGTACCAGAAAAAGTGCTGCTATTGTTACAAGCTGAAGAACCCTTATTTGGTACTATATAGAACCATTTTTCTTAAGAGTGCAGTGTTTTGTAACATTAATCGTTAAAACAAAAACTCAGTTTTCAAATGTATACTGCATGATAAACACGCACCAAATGATTAATTAAACAAACAAACAGTTTAACTGTTAACAACCTGATTTGTCACTAGTGCTCACCAGTTCTTCCAGGCGCGAGACACATAGTGTATAACAGCATTGGGCATGTGCTTCCCGAAGTTGCCACGGTATGTCCCACATAATGTTTAGCTTAATTTTCTTTTTAACTTCATGCGTTGACCCCATTTCTATTACATGCAAAATCCCACCGGGACACGCGGGTCTCCCGCAAAAAAATTCTGACCGCCCACTCCCACCCGCAGCAAAGGTGAACCCGCTCCCGCGGGTCCCGCAGGAATCCCGTCCTAATGCATCCCTCTAGCCCCTAGTGGAGTCAAGTGGGATAAGGTAAAGCTAAGAGTGCTCCAGACCAACCTTCTGAACATATGATTTACAGAAGGCATACGTAACTAAGAACATTTCGGGAAGCACGTATTATCGATAAGGTACAGCTTAAGGTACAACTTAAGAACGACGTAGAGCTAAGAAGGTTTCGGGGAATGCAGCCCTGATATAATACTAAGTATTAACATAGACTTATATTTTTTTTTAAATAACAATAAAATAAACTATAAATCTTAAACTATAATTATACAATTTTAGGGGTTGTTTTGAATGTATATAATTCATCTCCACAATAAAAAAATCTTTATAACAGAGGTATTATATAGGGAAAGAGCAAAATGCAATGAGGAGTGCTATGCATACCATAGTGATTTATACTGTTCATGAGTCGCACCCCAACCTGGGCGTGATTGTTGGTCATGAGAACGATGTCAAACAGCTCTTCACTGTCTGGATAGAGAGTCCTGAGTCGTTCATTTACAGTCATCAGCGCCTGTATGCATATAACTTTTCAAATTCAATTATTTTTTTCTATAGCGCTCTTCATAATGAACATAGTTGCAAAGCTGCTTAACAGAAAAAACATTTTTGGGTAACACTTTAAATAAGGTTCTAGTAGTAGTAAACATTAGTAAAGGCATATCATTAACAAATAATGAACAATGTAGTTTTTCAGCATTTCTTTGTTAATGTTAATTAATGTCAATACCCCAGCCAACATTGATATGTGGGCCCCACGTGGCTCCTATCTAGGCAGTATGGGTTCCATGTGGGCATGGGCTTTACATGGGCAATATATGAAGAGTTTGGTTCTAAATTGCGATAAACGCCATTAAAAAAAATCAGTATTATCAGGTCAGTATTTAAAAGTAAATTCTTAATAAATTCTAAATACAATATCTGCTGTGTTATTGTCATCTTTTCCCCTTTTTCCCAAAATGCAATAAACGCCACTCCTACTTTTCTGCAGATTGCAGAATGCAATAAATCCGCTCAACAAATCACAGTGCACCATACCACACATTGTGAACAAACAATGGCGGCGCGTTGTGTACTTAGTTTTCTAAGTCTTAGTTTTCCTCATCTACTTTGTACTTCGTGATCAACAAACAAACAAAAACAAAATAATACTTTAATGGCATTGATAAACCTGTGGTGGTTTTCTGTGACGTGAAAGAAACGTAAGCCATCAACATCTAATAATTTACGCGAGAGGCACTCGGTAGCCGGTTGCTTGTTCTCCCGACAGCATCAAGCTTCTGTCATGCTAACACATTGAGCCCAGGGGATCTTATGAAAAACTTTACATTATTTTACTAAAAGTCAATGAAAATCGAGCAGGACCAAAACATTTTACAGCCGATCGCTGTAAAAAATGTTAAGCGACGACGTCAAGTATAACCGCAGCAATGACAGCGTTCTTAATATGACAAAGTGTTTTGGTTAATGCCATTAATGTTTATTTTTTAATCAGTATATACCATTAGTCAACTAAATGAATATAACATGGCAAAGATGAATGCACATTTATATATTGATTCAATAGATTTAAAGCATTTTGAAAAAAAACTGTCACGAATTTATTTCATTTTGTGGAAAAATAATTAGTTTTTATAATAAATCTTTGAAAATCAAGTTATGGATTTTTTTAATGTTTTTATAACCTAAAGATGCTGTGTGAAAGTTTATAACAGAAAATAGTGGTTTTGATCTGTGGTCACTTTCTTGGTATAGAAAACAAATTTTTACCGCAATTAGTTAAAATGGATTTATTGCCTTTTGGAACCAAAATCTTCATATGTGGGTCATATATACGTTTCACTATGTGGGTCACATATAGGTTTGCCCATGTGGATGATAATATGTGACCATCATAGGACCTATGTGGGCAAAAAAATTTCATGCTTGAAATTAGGGATGTAAATTATTAATCGATTATCTCCCTAACAAGCTGATGAGTTGAATCGGGTGTTTTAAATAAGGATTGGGAAACACTGTGCTAAGATACCACCTTCGTAACTTGCATGCAGCTATGTTGCAGGGAGGAAGTCTGTCGCTTTCACATCCTACAGTCGCTGCTGTAGTGGGAAGGTGAGTATGTGACCACAGGAAAGCAGAGGGCATTACTCAGAGGATTTGCGGCATGATCGAAAAAGATATGATGCCAGTTAGCACCCCTGATGGTGAGGGAGATAATACACTTCATGGAGACAGGATATAATATCCCTTCTCGACCGACCATAACTACCCACTTGGAAGCAACAGTTCAAAAACAAGAAGGCTGAGCTAAAAACAGTTAGTCGTGGCTAATGTGGCTCTGACGACGGATTGTTGGACGGCACTGATTACATAAAGCTACATTACAATCACTTGCCACGACATTGAAGATGACTGGCATGTAAAGTCAGCAGTCCTTCTTACGGAGAGCCTCTCAGAGAGACATACAGCTGATAATTTAGCCGACAAACTTAATCAGGCTATGGAGTCATGGGGACTCACCAGCGTGTAATAGCCTGTGTGCATGACAACGCTCTGAAAATTGACATCTATCAGACCGCTCAGAGACCAAGCTTACAGATGCGCGGACGCTGGAGTTGGGAGACAACTTCTGGCAGGTGATAGAGGACATGGTGCCAGCACTGCACTCTCAAATGTGCAGCTACTGTCATGTCTGCAGATACTAAAGTATCCATATCTAACGCGTACCCCATCACATTCAGTCTGATCAACACGCATCTCAAGACAGCAGATGGAGACAGCAGCAGAGTGGCGGAATTCAAATCTAAAGTGCGCACTTCATTGGGTCATTAATTAATTAAACTCTAAAATGACATCTCATTTGAGCGAGAATATATATACAGTTGAGCTCAAAATTATTCATACCCTTTGTAAATATGACCAAAGAAGGCTGTGAAAATAAATCTGCATCGTTTTTTGTTCTTTAATTTAAAAAACCTACAAAAATCCAACCTTTCGTTGGAGAATAATAATTTTAAAATGGGGGAAAATTTCATTATGAGAGAAATATTTTTCTCTAATACACACTGCTCACAATTAATCATACCCTTTTATTTAATAATTTTTGCAACCTCCTTTCCCAAGAGAACAGCTCTGAGTCTTCACCAATAATGCCTGATGAGTTTGGAGAACACCTGACAAGAGTTTAGAGACCATTCCTTTATGCAGAATCTCTCCAGCTCCATGTTAGTGCTTCTTCTCTTCAGTTCATCCCACTCATTTTCTTTAGGGTTCAGGTCAGGGGACTGGGATTGTCATGGCAGACTCATTTTTGTGTTAGTTTTGATGTTTGTTTTGGATCATTGCCCTGAAGGAAGATCCAACCATGGCCCATAATATGATTTCTAACAGGGACAGAAAGGTTTTGATTTTTTATCTGTTGGTATTTCAAAAATGTTTTTAGCAGCAAACACTCAACATTAGTTTGGTGCACACAGGGGTAAAATGTACCCCATGTGTACAATGAAACATACTGCTGTATCTTTAATGTTGTGGGACTATTCTTCTGCTGGAGGTCCTAGACATCTTGATCAGATACATGGCATCATGGATTCTATGAAATACCAACAGATAAAAAAATCAAAACCTTACTGTCCCTGTTAGAAATTTTATAATGGGCCATGGTTTGATCTCTTAATTCAGGGCAATGATCCAAAACAAACATCAAAACTAACACAAAAATTAGTCTCTGAGCACAAAATGAAGCTTTAGCCATGACAATCCCTGAACCCTAAAGAAAATGAGTGGGATGAACTGAAGAGAAGAAGCACCAACATGTAGCTGGAATCTAAAGGATCTGGAGAGATTCTGCATGAAGGAATGGTCTCTGATCTCTTGTCAGGTGTTCTCCAAACTCATCAGGCATTATAGGTGAAGACTCAGAGCTGTTCTCTTGGGAAAAGGAGGTTGCAAAAAGTATTGAATAAAAGGGTATATTAATTGTGAGCAGAGTGTATTAGAGAAAAATATTTCTCTCATAATGAGATTTTCCCCCATTTTAAAATTATTATTCTCCAATGAAAGGTTGGATTTTTGTAGATTTTTTAAATTAAAGATCAAAAGTATTAACGATTAACCCCTTCTTTGGTCATATTTACAAAGGGTATAAATAATTTTAAGCTCGACTATACATGCTACAATTACACTCCTTTAAGATAATGTAATTAATAGTGGGAAATAATCAGTTTTTAAATTTTTTGCGCTATCTATCATCGATCGCATGACGTTCTACAACATCTGCTTTAGTTTGTGTTTATTAACCCTTTAGTTTCACTTCATCACACAGCTATTCCCATTAAAGGTATCTGTTAAAAACATTTAATTCATTAATAACCTAGTATGTGTTCATTTTCTGTCATAGTTTCTTCAAAATTAAGTTTTATTTGAGTGTTTTAAATAAAAATATTTTAATTTTCATCATGACCCATACTCCCCTTTGATTGCCACGCCCTCTGCCACGCCCACTCACCCAACCCTAACACCTTAACTAACAAATGTTCTGCGGGAAACCCTGACAGTCATGTTTTTGAATGGTCGTTTTTTGAATCATTCCCTCAGTTCCCCCGAGACAGGAGAAATACGGATTTCAGTGTTGCACGTCCTTCTTTAAATTATGTAAAAATCGTCATTTGCCCATCTGGACCCCACATAAGCCCCACACAGATTCTATATCCAATTCAGGTGGGCTGATCCAGGTGGGGCCAAAGTGGAACCCAAGGACAAACCCATATATAGGGCCCCACCCTGCAGTGTTGGCTGGGACAGTTTATTGTGCATTAATTAATGTTAACAGTTTCAATGTTTGATTTAAAAAAAATATGAATAAATGCTGAAACAAACATGAACTAAAATTAATAAATACTGTAGAAGTATTATTCACTGATAGTTCATGTTAGCTAATGCATCAAACTAATTGTTAACAAATACAGCTATATTGTAAAGTGTTACCCATTTTGCATTAAACACTAGAGACAGAAGGAAAAACTGAAGAAAAAAAATCTAGAAATTATAAATATTTGAAAATGAAAGCAGAACAGAACAATTGCGTTACAAAATACAAAAGTGGTGTCTACACACAATTGTAAATAAATTGTCAGCAATCCAAAGGTGACAGTGGCAAAAAATACAAACCCTGCGGTTATGAAGTGAAGAAGAAAACTTGGAGAAAACCAAGCTGGGTCAGTTCCCCTCTGACAGATTAAAGGGACAGTTCACCCAGAGTTGAAAATTCTGTCATCATTTGCTCACTCTCATGTTGTTACAAACCTGTATAAATGTCTTTGTTCTGATAAACACGAAAGAATATATTTTGAGTAATGTTTGTAAGCAAACCAATCATGAGTCCCATTCACTTCCATAGTAGGAAAAAGAATACTATGGAAGTCAATGGGGCTTCTGATCAGTTTGCTAACTAACATTTCTCAAAATATCTTCCTTTGTTGTGTATCAGAACAAAGACATTTATACAGGTTTGTAACAACAACACGACAGTGAGAATTTTCTTTTTTGGGTGAAATATCCCTTTAATATTAGATGATTTAAGCAAAGGAATACTATTTGTACACCGTGTGCACAATTATTAGGCAAGTTGTATTTTTGAGGATTACTTTTGTTACTGTACAACTACAGTGTTCTTGGCCAATTCAAAATGTTAACAAACCCTCAAACCTGAACATTTAAGTAGTAAAAGTGAAGTTTTGGCTTTCTTAAGAGAACATTATTAGGCAACTACATGAAAAACAAAGATTTTCCAATCTCACTTGGTTTTTTTCACCTGTTAAAGTGAGAATAATAAACAAACTCTAAATTGACAAATCAACACTTCTGAAAAAAAAAAATCTCAATAACCTCAGTAGCCACCCTTTTTTTCGATAACAGTCACAAGCCTTCCATTCGCGGATTCGGTCGGTTTCTTGGTCTGGTCAGAGTCCACATTTTGTGCAGCCGCAACCACAGACTCCCAGACACTGTTCAGAGAGGTGTACTGTTTACCTTCACTGTAAATGTCCTGCTTAAGAAGGGCCCAAAATAGGGTTTAAGTTAGGGGTGTGCATTGGCACTGCCCTCACAATTCGATTCAATTACGATTCACCAGGTAACGATTCAATTCGATTCTACGATGCATTGCGATGCATCAGAATTCTACTGTACACAACAAGGCAAGTTTTTTATCAGTCAAGTGCAACTATTCTCAACAAAAACGGAAGCTTAGCAGCTTTAAGACAATGACAATTATATACCTGAGATGAGAATTTACAAACAGCTTAAGTCTTTTCTAGTTTTTCCATTAACTTAGAGAATCCGAAATGTGCCCATATGTCCACTTTGAAAAGGGTGCGTTTTTATTTACCCGTCTATCACAGTCATCTCTCCTCCGCCTCAGCCATCTTGATTGTTGTTGTTTTGCCCCCGGAAGTAATTGAAACTTCACAACTTTATTGTCCACTCGAGGCCAAAATAATAAACAGTGACATAACCAATTATGGCACTTTGCTGCATCGATGCTGAATCGTGCATGCCCGCATTGCGATGCATTGCCGAATCGATTATTGTTGACACCCCTAGTTTAAGTCAGGTGAAGAAGGGGGCCATGTCATTAGTTTTTCATCTTTAAGGCCTTTACTGGCCAGCCATGCAGTGGAGTACTTTGATATATGTGATGGAGCGTTGTCTTGCAAAATAATCAGTCTTCTTGAAAGATTCAAACTTTTTCCTGTACCACTGCTTGAAGAGAGTGTCTCTTTTAAACCAGGGGTTTCAAACCTGTCCTGGAGGACCACCAGCACTGCACATCCCGCATGCCTCCCTTTTGTGACACAACTCATACAGTTACCTTACACACCCAGTTCAGGTCTTGCAGTGTCTACTAATAGACCGTTTCAGCAGTAACAACATAAACAAGCGGCTGTCGCGGTCCGCACATAACTTCCGGTAAACTCCGCTAAGAATAAATAACAACAAAGTTCTTTAAACGTAGTTTATTTATATAACAAGCAAAAAAACAACACATTACCTAGGAAACCAAAACATTTGTTATTTTCGACAAAACATTTGCATTAGCAACTAGTCAGACCATTAAAAAAACAAAACCGGAAGTAAGGTTCAGATCCAGACGTGTATCACCTGTGTCCGATGAAACCGTCTATAAGCTGAAGATTTAAACCAGGTGTGTCTAATGAGGGAGACATGCAAATTGTGCAGCACCAGTGGTCCTCCAGGACAGGTTTGAAAACTCCTGTTCTACACTACAGACAGGCAGGCACAGGAAGGCACAGACAGGCATTATTAAAGATGAGCTAGTTGGACCTTTTTGGGTTAAAACTGGAAATAAAAAACAACTCTCAGATCTAAGTTACAATTTTTAGAAGATACTTTCTTCAAGCAGTGGTACAGGAACAAATTTGCATCTTTCAAGACTTTTATGCAAGACAACGCTCCATCACATGCATCAAAGTACTCCACTGCTTGGCTGGCCAGTAAAGCCCTTAAAGACTTAACTTACAAGTTAACTTACACGCACCGGTGTAGTTGTACAATAACAAAAGTAATCCTCAAAAATACAACTTGCCTAATAATTGTGCACACGGTGTAGTTAAGCATGCTGCTGTCAAACCAGGCAGTTAAGCAACCTACCAGAAAAGACTCTTAAATTGTATTCAAAACTTTACAAAGAATAAGAATAATGGGTGTGACAGCATCTTTTATAAACAAGTTAAACAGGTCACACATTTCATTTTAATTTCTTACAATAAGTTAATGAGAGTTATCCTCACCTTAACGAAAGGAAAAGCAGGACCAGGTTTCAGGGGCTCATTTTCATGATCTTGCTGATATTCTACATATTTTTCCAGCCCCTGTTCCTCAAATATCTTCCTCTCTCCAGTCATATCAAACAAGGTCCGTGACGAAACTGCGATTGTAACTGCATATTTTGGTTTGGGCTGCCCAAATAACAGCGATTATTGACATGTCCAAGTCAGCTGGCGCTATAGCAACTACTACATAAATATTTCACCTTCTTAAAAAAATGATACTTACAGGTCTCGGTTTCTTTGATTTCAAGTTTTCGTAGTGGGCTTTAGCTACTGCCCAGTCAATTTCCTCTGCTGTAGCAACCTTTTGATTAACGGAACGAACTTCTTGTTTCGTTTCACTCATGTTTATCTACTAAAAAGCCTGATGGTGTAACTCAGCGTGCCGAACTTCCTAGTTAAAGAATAGGTGTGTTCGAGATCATCCGGCGCTGCGCAGACCGATCGGCGAGGTTTGCCGCTTGCAGTTGAGGGAGGAACTGAAGACGGAGCCGTCAAGCCGGACACCTGCTGCTTGCCGTAGTGACGTGTGCGCCGTGTTTCCTTGTTTTTAATCGCGAATGAAGTGAATTAGATGCTGAATTTGATAAAACAAACCTTTTAATAAAAAGTTGCAACCAGAAACATTTTATATCAAATATTTTAATTGCTGCTCATACGAAAATAACGGGAAACAAGCCTATATTATTAAAATACCAATAGAGTTTGTTACTTTCATTTTTATTTTATTACACAACACAATATAACATATGTATGCATATTAGTGTTTTTTCCTGTTTTAAAACATGAATTTATAGGGGCGGTTTCCCGGACAGGGATTAGCTTAATCCAGGACTAGGCCTTAGTTTAGTTAGGAAATATAACCAGTTTTAACAAACATGCCTTACTAAAAACATTACCTGTGTGCATTTTGAGGCAAAACAAAGGGCCCTGATGTATTTTAAGTCAGCTCAAGTTGTTTTCCATTTGGACAGCTCTTAAAAATGTTTTAGGCTACTGAGATGTATATGTGTGCATTTCTGTAATGTATCTGTATTGTTCTTAATGGTAAGTCAATTATTTTTACAGTATGAATCATATTATATGTATAATATTTATTTAATTATGTATGCAAACATTACATTTTTAAAACAACGAGTAAAGGAAAAAAAAAGAAAAAGACAGGCTATATTTAAAAGAAATACCCTAATAGAAAACTGTCAAATGTATGAAATATTTAATAAATTGTATTATAAAATACACGATATTATTAACCTCAATACAATTTATTAAATATTTCATACATTTGACTGGTAACCCAAATGCACTGGTAACCCAACGCTTCGAGGGGTTTATTGCGTTTATAAAACGGTTACTTCATATGCATAAAGTTAGCGGGATTTTATAAAATAAAACACAAATAAGTTGTAATTATATTAGTATAAATATTACTCTTCCGCCAAACAAAGTAGTTCCTCAGAATCAAGTGTGACTGAAACAGAGCGCAGTTCACAAACAACACAGACGCAGCAAAGATACAATGAAAATATGATTAAAGACGGTGGTGTTTATTTTATAAATCACCATTCATCTAATTTATACATTAACATTTATATTGTGCTGTTGAAGTGATGATCAAATATGCTTGTAAGCATGCTGAACTCTTTCCCCGTCAGCGTTTTTTTTTTAAATTGCCACCCGGTTTTAGTTTAATGCCTTACAGAAAAATTATCTTCTTTAAATAAACATAAATATAAAATGAAAGAACAGACCATCCGCTTTCAAACAACAACAACAACAAAAAGTTTCATCCTACCTTAATTTGTTCTCTTATCAGTTATCACCTCTCAAATTTTCAGCTAAAAGCGGAGATAATTCCATTTTTGTGAAGAACTTTAGTTAGAAATCATCAGATTCAGACATGAACAGTACACGGTGTTTTCAGTGAATGCGTCAGTGTTTAAGTTGGGAAAGATCGCCACCCAGTGGATAATAGCGGGCGTATGAACTTCAGTTATAAACTCCTCAGACAACGTTTTCTCTTTATTGAAGAGATGACTCAACAGTATTTATTGACATTTATTTGGATATCGCCATTAATTGTGCAATTGTAGACAAATTAAAAATATGATTAAAGACTGTTGTGTTTATTCTCATAAATCAGTACGCAGCAACAGTGGCGCAGTGATACTTATGTAATGTGTTCTGAACCGTGAGGTTACCGGTGTATTTTATCACGGCTTAGAACGCGTTTCAACCAATCAGAATGAAGAACCAGACCTGCCCGTTTTATAATAAACGTTGTGCAACGTTTAGTCGGGGCTGAACGCAGCCCAGGTTTTAGAAGCGTTTTCTCTTGTTTGGTGGGTGTGTCAGAAATGTCAGCCCAATCAGCGGCAAGATGTATAAAACCACGCGGTTGTAAAGAGACAGCTCGCTCAATGGGTTCAAGTTGGAATGTTGTCTTTCATTCTGGACGCCCAGGTCAGTGACTGTAACATTGAGGGTCTTTTACAGTATTAAACACACATTTATAACGATTTCATCAGGCTTCAGAAACATTTTAAAAAGAACACAAAGAATGGCCTCTCAGCTACCGTAGTTGCAACTCTTGCGTCATCACAACAGGGCGTTCAACACATTGCCGTTTCTGTTTAATAAACATTGTGCAACGTTGTGCAACGTTTTGTCGGGGCTGAACGCAGCCTTGAAGCGAGGCTCCGGAGCTTGTGTCAAGCAAAAAGGGGCGTTCCAGATGAAGCCCATAGATTCGAGGCTTGTATCGTTTCCGTGAAAATCACGTGACGATGACAAACGAGGCCTCGGCTGAATCCGAAATCGCATACTTACTGTGTAGGTACTGAATTTCATTGGGTACCTACTTAACGTGCGCTAAGGCAGTATGTACGTTCGCGTTAAGTATGTACAGCATTCGCCATGTTGACGTTATCATGTGACATATGACGTAGTTGACTTGTTCGAGTTCATGCGGAAGCACAAGAACCGACAGGAGGTTGACATCACAATACCGCGAGAGCAACTCGAAATCAGAGTTCTCCGTGTGATTTCTGGAATCGCTCTCACGGTACTTTGATGTCATCCAGCTGTTGGTTCTTACAGCGGTGCATAAACTCGAACACACCTAATAGGCTTGTTTGAGATGAGCAAATTCTGCGCAGAATCGATCACCGGTGATCCGCGCAAGATGCATGTCGGTTAGAAAAGTGTCCGACTTACGTCCGACTTGCTCTGATGTCACGCTGAAGTGTGCAAAATAACTCTCGCGATGGAGAGGCGGGCTCGTCGGATTCTACAGCCGAGCGCAGTTGCTCTCCACCGACTGCATTGAAGAAAAGCACGATGGGAAAAGACTTGCTGACGACACAGCTTAATGCTCATTGGCCAGGTTATGTCAGCTGATGACTTGTTAATTCTAAAAACTCTAATTCCTGTAGTAGTTTTTATATTAATTCAATTGTTCTTTACTATGACATTTATATTTTCTATGAATTCCTGTAAACTTCTGTATTGGTGTTGATTTATTTGTACTGTGAGCTGTTCATATTTCACACAACAGAAACGAATTTGTATTACCACTAGATTTATTCATCCCAACATTTACTAAGTAACCTTTCCAGTAACGAACAGTTCAGCTTCGTTGATTCTCCTTATAAACATCTTTATGTAAATGAATTTATTGGTATTTAAGTTGCATCTATTTAATCCGCGATAAAATACGCGAACGTGATCTCTGCCTATGCTGACGTTTGTAGTCGACTGGACTGCGAGTTTGGTGAAGTGTCTGACTTAAAGCTCTTTTTTCACTCCTCCCCTTACTGCAGCCGTCTGCTCTCGTCTGAATTTCAGGCAAGGCAAGCTGCATCTCAAACAAGCCTAATAACAGACATGAAAACGTATGCGTGTGTGTATGAGGGACAGGTGCACTAACACCTGATTGCATCAGTAACTTGATCTGTAACACTGTGTGTCTCAATTCGTTCCCTAGCTCCCGAGGTCGTGAATCACTATATCGTGTACACAGGTTCGGGCACTGGTAAGGACCCTAGCTTACTTCACATTGGGACGATGTTCACTTATTTTTCTGTCACGGCTGCTTAAGCGCGTTGTAATCACTCACAGCTGTTACTCATCAACAACCGGCAAAACCAACATCTTTCTGACTTAATTTTAAAAACAGTACATTGTGAAAAATGCTGTCATTATTCTCTTACATATCTGTGCATAAAATTGGAGGCATATAATTACATTTTAAATGTAATAAATATATTTACAATTTTAAATAAATATTATTCTTTTAAATATTGAGTATATTGTGGTCCCTTACTGTGTAGCAATGTGTGTTTATATTTACAACTAAAACAAACATTTGTCTTTATAAAAGTTTCATAAAGTTTATTGAGTTGGCGAGCTTCAGAAAAGGTCACGTGATTTCCGGTTAGGGAACATAGGAGCCGTTTCTCAGGTCCTGTCCCAAATGGCACACTCCGGACTTGTGGTCCTCCTCAGAGTCCACACTTTGATGACATCACGTAGTCCAGACTTTAGGGACCCTTAATGCGAGTCCACGTGGGTGCAACGGAGTCGTATTTTGGGACAGACTCGAGCGTCACACCGGAAATAGGTAGAGAAGTTGCCCGTCAGTGTGAGCTCCTCCCTTCCGTCGTCTGATTGGTCTGAATGCTCTTTCGCAAGGACTTCTGGGTTGGTAAAGTGCGCAAAGCCTGATGCAGTGCGGGCTTCGCTTAAGACCGCATCAAGGGGGCAAAGGAGGCGCTGATGAGCACACTTCAAAGCGTAAAAATGACAGATGGGACACCCTACGGACTCGTGGACTAAGCGAGCACGCGCAATTTAAGGCCACGAGACCGAAAGTCCACATGAAGTGCGCCATCTGGGACAGGGCCTAGGTGTCAAGAAAGGATCCTCGGAAGCTAGAATTTCGAGGATGCTACGTCATCGACGTCCGTCGAAGGACTGTTCCAATGTCGAGGATCCTTGAAATTTCAGCAAAGGACTGAGTCCTTCGTTCGAGAAATATCCCATATACAGGAAAGGATGCAAATTTGTATCCTTCGCGCTCTTCACGCGCTGAAATCACCCACAATCCCATGCGCGCAGCACCGAAAGCACACCTTTCAATCACGCAATGACGTAATGACGTGCACTTGTTAGCCTGTTCCATTTAACGTGTTCTCCGAATGCTTAAAAGGAGCCTCGCCTAGCCTCTAAAGGAAGTGACTTGTAAGGACTAGTCCTGCCAAGGAAGTATCCTTGACATTGAGAAACGGCTAGGGATCATCGATGCTCACTGGTTTTTGCGTTGCATTGTGGGAATTTTTAGGGAACGAACGTTCCAGTGCACTGAACGGATTTTGCAATTGAGACAGCCCTTAAAATGGCCGACTCCCTGATCAGTGGCCTGACTACTGAACAAGGGAGCTGATTGAGACACACGGACAGTGTTACAGATATATTACACATTATTTTGTAGGGGACAAAATAAGTAAAACAAGCAGATTGTAATTTTATATCTATTGTCAGATGACAGCTGTGCTTGAATACAAACATTGCAAGCAATGTGATTATATATATATATATATATATATATATATATATATATATATATATATATATATATATATATATATATATATATATATATATATATTAGTGAAGCAATCTCTTGTATTTACTTAAAACGACAGGAAACATGAATAAAAAAATGAATGAATAAAACCATCACAATAAATAAAAACGTATTGAAGTGAATCCCATATGAAACAAAACTTTATTCAAATGTATTTTTCTAACAAACCATCACATATTTACTGTCAGCTCAACATAGCTGTGACAATTCTACAGCTTTATTTTCATGAATCAGCTGATAACTTTGTGGTATATCCTGGGTCTGTGCGTGAAGTCAGGGTGCTGAGGAACAGTCCTAACGTATCGAAATCACCCTATTGGTTAGTCTCCGGTCGATTGCTTTGCTTTCCCGTGGCATCATGGGATAGAAGTGTCCATCCGATGCACGCTTCAGAATAGGGGCGGAATCAGTAGGGCATCCGGGGATTTGTCGCCTACTGATTTTATGGATACTGAGGATTCGGACGTACTACTCTGTTCACGTGCTGTTTCCCCTACTACATTAGGTGTGTTCGACATCGGCTGTGGCTGGATGTAACCGATCGGCGAGATTAGCCGCGTGCAGGCGGGGAGGAGCTGAAAACGGAGACGTGAAGTCGGACGCGCTGTGGTTCCCGTAGCTTGCTGCATTTGCATCAGGCATGGCTGATCACGTGCCCGTTTGCTTGCTTAATTGCATTAAACATGATTTGTAAGATGTAAACTACATAAAAAGTGAATTATACTGTTTTGAATGTCCGTGTATGAGCATGAGTGGAACTGAAGAGGCTTACAGCATCTGTTTTTACAAGAATAAAGTTCAACATAAGCATAAATTATTTAAATACCAATGTAGTTGGGTCTACGTTTTTTATCCATTTTATTTTGATGAAGATGACACAATATAACATCGCGACTACATGAAAAGAGCTTTAACTGTTTAAAAAATACATATTTGTGAGCATTTGTGGAACTGAGGGCGTGAAAATACACACAAAACACACGTGATTGTTGTCATGTGGTGAATCCGACCAATCTTGAAACAGCTGTGTCGTCATTACAGCCCGTGCAGCTCCTCTTCGGGAACTGCACTGGCTAACTCAGGCGGCTGATCTCGAATCGCTCTCGCGGTACTTAAAAACCATATGACGCAGTCATATGCCTGCAGCGCCAGTTTAAGTCGGACAAAATTACTAACCGGAATGCACTGCTTCAAGTCAGCCACCGATCGGTCTGCGCAGCGCCGCATGAAGTCGAACACACCTATGCTGCGTCCGAAACAGGGGGGCAGAGTTTCATAGTTTCTTGAAGCCGCCCTAGGCACCGCCATTAGCTAGCGGACCCCCACCTGCTCTTAGCATTCCATTGACTCCCATTCATTTTGGCGTCACTTTGACAGTGAATAACTTTACATCTGAGGCGTTTAAAGACTCAATTTGTGCATCAATTATTTCTAAAGAAACACGAAAATGTATAAAAGGCTCCATTACCTTGTATCTTACGTTATGGCCCAGTAAAAGCAGTTTTAGTCAAACTATGCTAACGATTGCGTCATAACCACGCGACTCTCTGTTGCACAGTTGAGAAATTACCGTATGGACAGGAGGAGAAGCGCATATAGAATATGGCGTACTGGCGTTAAACTTTAAAATAAATAAATACTATGCAAAATGACAAAGTAATTAATCAGAATACTAAATATACTTAATACAAAATGTACTCCTGTTCACGCTCACCGTTTCTGCAAGATTCGGTGGGTGATTCAGATTTCTCTTGGCACAGCTATTAGAAGACTTACAATTGTCAGACAGGTTGCTCACGTGACCAAGCTCAGTTTGAGTCTGCGCAGTACGCTCGACCCCCCGGAAGTGTGAGCTTCTAATTGGCTTCACTTGTCTCCGTTGAATCCAACGGGGTCGCTGTGTCCATTTCTTTTACTGTCTATGGTCCGAAACCGCCTACTACATACTATATAGTAGGCGAAAAGCAGTAGGCGAGGCGAGTAGTATGTCCGAATACAGTAGCCGTTTCCCAATGTCAAGGATACTTCCTTGGCAGGACTAGTCCTTTCAAGTCACTTCCTTTAGAGGCTAGGCGAGGCTCCTTTTAAGCATTCGGAGAACATGTTAAATGGAACAGGCTAGCAAGTGCAAGTCATTGCGTCATTGCGTGATTGAAAGGTGTGCTTTCAGTGCTGCGCGCATAGGATTATGGGTGATTTCAGCGCGTGAAGAGCGCGAAGGATACAAATACGCATCCTTTCCTGTATATGGGATATTTCTCGAACGAAGGACTCAGTCCTTGGCTGAAATTTCGAGGATCCTCGACATTGGAACAGTCCTTCGACGGACGTCGATGACGTAGCATCCTCGAAATTCTGGCTTCCGAGGATCCTTCCTTGACATTGAGAAACGGCTATAGTATTCGAAAAACAGTATGCGAAAAGTACCCGGATGACCTACTACTTCCGGTTAGATTTTGCAGTGTGCATACGATGGACGCTTCACTATCCCATGATGCCCCGGACGAGGAGTTATCCAACGAAGAAGAAGAGGCACGCGGCTGTTTTCGCGCTGAAATGACATGACGTGATGACGACGTATATCACGTGATGTAGCAACATGGCGGATGTAGTACGTCCGAATCTCATTCATACTACCAGGATTCATACTATACAGTACCTACTGTTTTAATGCCAAGTAAGTAGGTACTTCATCTAATTCAGTACCTACTATACAGTATGCGGTTTCGGACGCAGCCTAGCCACACCTAGTAACAGCTGTGAGTGATTACAACGCGCTTAAGCAGCCACGTGACAGAAAAATAAGTGAACATTAGGTGTGTTCGACTTCATGCGGCGCTGCGCAGACCGATCGGCGGCTGCCTTGAAGCAGTGCATTTTGGTTAGTACTTTTGTCCGACTTCACCTGGCGCTGCAGGCACGTGACTGTGTCATATGGTTTTTAAGTACCGCGAGAGCGATTCGAGATCAGCCGCCTGAGTTAGCCAGCGCAGTTCGCGAAGAGGAACTGCAAGGGCTGTAATGACGACACAGCTGTTTCACCATTGGTCGGATTCACCACATGACAACAATCACGTGTATTTCATGCTTATTTTCACGCCCTCAGTTCCACAAATGCTCACAAATCTGTATTTTTATAACAGTTAAAGCTCTTTTCATGTAGTCGCGATGTTATATTGTGTTGTTATATTGTGTCATCTTCATCAAAATAAAATGGAAATAGAAATGAAAAAACGTAGACCCCACTACATTGGTATTTAAATAATATATGCTAAACTATATTCCTGTAAAAACAGATGCTGTAAGCCTCTTCAGTTCCACTCATGCTCATACACGGACATCCAAAACAGTATAATTCACTTTTTATGTAGTTTACATCTTACAAATCATGTTTATTGCGATAAAGCAAGCAAACGGCACGTGATCAGGCATGCCTGACGTAAATGCTGCAAACAACGGGAAGCACAGCGCGTCCGACTTCACAGGTGCGTTCCATTCGACCGTAAGTGGACTGTGAAGTGGACTTCACAGGGTATTCCGCCATCTTAAGTGAGATTCCAATCCGAAGGGAGCGTACATGTTCAGTTCGTAGGGCACTGCGCACGGCATAGGGAATCAGGGAACATCGATACATCACTTCACAGGAAGTGGAGAGCGATAATCACCCAACTGTCATTGCGCGCATCATGTGATCACCAGTTAAAACGGTCAGACCGCTATGCAGTTATATGACAATCGTTTAAAAACACATATATACACATAGTTAACCAAATAAAAGTTTACTTTCATATTTGCATGACAGTTACAGCAGGGATTCAATTCTGTTAATAGTCAAGTAATAGCAGCAAAAGTCAATTAAAGTGTATTATAAACATACGTTTTTCATTATGTAGTACTCAATGTTTTTTTTTATTGTATAGTGTACATATTTTAAATGTGATAGTAAATAAAAATTAAAATATGAATGTAGTCCTATATACATTTATGTTATATCAATCTGCGCGACCCCGTTGTTGACTTTCTTTGATGACGTTTGCAGGCCGTTCCAAATGAGCGGTTATTGTCTGTGAAGTCCACTTCAACTGATACCGTGCTCAGGGAGTAGGGAGTGTCAGTACCCGATCCGTGCCGCCTGTCCAATCTGTTTTGCGCATGCGCATAATTGTACGCATGCGCAGAAGCTCAACTTGTTTTACGACAGTTTACGACCCTACCTGATCTGTTCTACCCATGCGCGACAACCGGAGTTTAAAAATAGTGAAGAAATGCGTCATATAAGAACACTGTCAGTACCCGATCCGTGCCGCCTGTCCAATCTGTTTTGCGCATGCGCATAATTGTACGCATGCGCAGAAGCTCAACTTGTTTTACGACAGTTTACGACCCTACCTGATCTGTTCTACCCATGCGCGACAACCGGAGTTTAAAAATAGTGAAGAAATGCGTCATATAAGAACACCGGCGAACATATGGAGGCTAAGGTAAGTGACGGAAATGTTCGTTCAAAAGTTTTTAATGCAGATATACAGGCGTCTTTATGCATAAACAACAAGGTCACTAAGACATAATATACAGTATTTCATATCATCATGTAGTAGTTAGCTAGACTAGCTGGCTGGTTAGGCCTACAATGAAATGCAGTGTGTCCGGTTACCTGAAAACTTTGAGTGTTTAAACTTACATTTATTTGATGGTGTATTGGCCCTGACTAGATTCGTGTGACATGTAAACCACAATCCTTGTTGATACCAGAGGTGGACACTACTTAAGTATTTTACTTTCTACATAAAACTAAATGTTTAAGTATTCCTTTTTAATAGGTGTTTTACTTTGGAAAACATACATTCTAAAGTATATTATCATAATTTTTACTCCACTACATTTCATAATTTCAAGTGTTTGGTTTCCCTACTGGATATCCAGCTAAAACCAGCATAAGCTGGTAGCTGTTTTTTTGCTGGTTTGGGCTGGTCAGGCTGGAAGACAGCTGATCCACCAGCTTTGCCAGGCAGGGAGGACCAGCTTAAACCAGCCACCTTAAAGCTTAGGCTGGTTTTAGCTGGATTTTCCAGTAGGGGTGTATTTTAATCTCTATCTGTTTATCTTATTTATGTTTATTGTTTCGTCATGTCATCTTTGTTTTAGTCCCTTTCATTGTTTGTGCATGTCACATTAAAAATGTGCAATATAAATAAAGTTGATTTAATTTGATTTAGTCTTTCATCATTGTATCTATGTGTTAACATTGTAGCAGCATATGGTGAGTCAAGATATCTTCTTTTTTTTTTTAAGTCATTCGTATAAAGGACCAACATGGACCAGTAGTTATTTCATGCTGCCCTTCGGCAGTACCTACTAAGTGGGATGTCGATGTCGCGGTTGACTGGAAGAGAGTCATGCGGGTGGCCAACCACTTCGTTGTAGATGGTAAGTTAGTTGAGATAACATTGGACAGACAGACAGACCAATGAATCAATAAATTAATAAATCATCTATTTTTCAGACAATCATCTTTTGTATACTATTATTTTCTTTTCAGTGTTTTACATCTGCTCTTGGTTGTTTCCATTTAATGAATCTCGCACTGCATACTATTGTTTGCTTTGTGACAAATTAAATGTTATGTTTGTAGGTTTGTCCATGCTGATGGCTATGCAGCATAGTTGAAGCAGACCTGTCAGAAAACTTCTCTAAGGTGCTATGAATCCTATGACTAGTAAGTAGAACCTCAAACTAATACATTGCTGTTCAAAGGTTTAAGTTTGTGGTTTATTTATTTAAAATGCAACCATTTCATTGCTAAAAAACAATGTTATCTTGTGTATTTGGTATAATACAATGTGTTTGCGTGGTTTCTAGTAAAAAAAATATATTTTCAACATACCGTACATTTTTGTAGGTTTAGATTTCAATCCTTCCTCAAACGCATTGATTTTGTACAGAACTCATTGATTTAAAAAGCTCTGTGTCCCTAATTGACCAGCTAATCTGTACATTGTGACGCTCCTTACCATGTTTAAAAAAAATTGCTCGCAATGCTAACAGGAGTTAACTTACAGGCCAAAGTGGGAAGAATTATGATAATGTCGGTCTTGTTTACATCACCAATCCCAGGAAGTAAACTGTTGCCTACAATCCGTGTGTTTGTAGTCCAATAAAAGATATTAACATTGGAGGCAATAACTTGTGTCATCGTTTACTTTGGGGTTTATACCTTTAGCATATCGTTAACATTTACTAATACACACGTACACACCAAAGGAAATGCAAAAAAGTGAATCAGACCATAGTTGCACTTTAACAAAAACAGTTAAACTATTTTTTAACAAAAACAGTTAAGAGTTTACTCCTAAACTCTACAGTCTTAATTAAGAAAAACACCTCTTCTAAGCCAAGCATTCACATACACATCTTATGACCTTGTTCTCCAGTGATGAAATAAGAAGTGCACATAAGCTTTTGCTTGAAATAATATGAACCACAGTAATCCTCATCCTTCTAATTTTCCTTTCCTGTTTTTTTCCCCATCAGGATACACATCCTAAAATTACTAGAGGTTACGGAAGCTCCTTTTTGGATCCAGCTTCATTTGTGAAGACTTCAGATGATGCCAACACTCACAGAGGCTTAAGACGATGGCAACAATAGATGGACATACAAAATTGCCAAATATAATATTGTAATTATTGCCCCAAAGCGCAAGTTTGCCGATTTTTAACCCACTTTATATTGTTACAAATACAATAGATGCTAACATTTGAACAGAAAATGTTTCCTCTTTATTCTTGAGTTAATTGTGCTGATTTATTTCCATTTTTTTATCCACAATTCTTTGCCAAAATGATGTTTTGCATCATCCAAATGGTTCATTTTCAAATTACAGACATTGTAACAACACAAAGTGGGTTGAAATTCTGCCAACTTACCCTATAATAATAATTGTCTTTTAACTGAACAGGACTTTAAACACATGACTTGTATTAACTTAGAGCTATTGTGAAATTAATATTGTTTTGTTTCCAGAACATTCTCCTCAGTGGGTCACTGTTACCTCAGACTGATTAAGGGATTTTTTGTAACCTTGAAACATGCATTGGTTTTATTATGGTAAAACTGCATATCTTATTTCAAACCAAGGTTTTGTAACCATGGTTCTACTACAGTAACATTATAGTAATGCTGGAGTTAAACTGTGGTAACCATATTATTTTAAATCATGGTAAAGTTTGTGGTTACTAAAATGCACTTCTATATGCTGTTGTAAGAGCATGATTATTTTTTATTTATTAATAAACCATGGTTGATTTTATTTTTACTGTGGTTTTACTGCAAATTATGGTAAAAAAAATTATAGATAACTTTTGCATGGGTACAGAAAAAAAGTGTAAACTGAAAGTCACGTTGGTTAAATGCATCTGATAAATGTAAATGGATTTGTATATTTATTCTGTTCACTGAAAATAAAACATTTGCAGTTGCTATTGTATATTGTTTATTATTCTGTTGAAAGACATTTTGGTTAGAGTGATTTAACGATTATGAACCATTAGCCGCTGTATGTTAGCTGGGATGCGGTTTCGGATAATTGCCTTCATTTAAATATGTCTTTAAAAAAAGTCTTCATTTAAATATGTTTAAAAAGAGTCTTTATTAACTACACAAAAGTGTAGCCTACAAAAATACGCTGCCAGTTGTTATGCTTGGCCGTAAAGTGTTTCAACGCATGCGTGGTACCAATCGCACAGTGAAATGATGACGTTTTCTACTACGCAATTACCGCATGCGCAAAACAGATTGGACAGGCGGCACGGATCGGGTACTGACACACGCAGCCTGAAGAGATGGAGAGGCGTGCTTCATACACTCCAGTCCAGTTGGTGGGGGTAACGCACCATAAACGGTCGTGTCAGCCGCTACAATAACCCTAAAAGAAAAAGTTTTGCGTCCTCTGTGTGGAGATGTCAACGATGGGCGCAAGAATAACACGCGTGATTGCAAACTTCAATGTAGAGAATCGAGCACACCGAGAAATCAGCAAATTAAAACCCCGAGCAGCACCAAGACATCAAACATCAGCCAGTTTTCCCCAGCACAATACTGCAGGTGACACATTATGTTACAGGATTCTAGATATGTAACGTCTCTCAAATTGGGATTTACAGATCAGGATAACTTTTAAATAAATTAAAGCATGCATGTGAAAAAATATGTATGACAGTGTTAATTAACCTGTTCTTACAAGTTTCTACATGATACATTTTATGTGCCAGCATTCAACATGCAGACATCATTACAGAGAGCATTAAACTGTCATTAGACTTTATAACTCATCTAACTATGTGCAGCTGTATCATTAACCTGCCACCATATGAGCTGCGTCCCCTCACCTTGTTACAGTTATTCTACTTAATACGTCTGTCCTTCAGCATATATGTGCAATAACTTCAGACTCTTGACACTGTACCATGCTGTTTTTATCGATATACATTTGTAAATTTGTGTTTAATTGTATATTGTAAATCTATTTTTTACTTGTAAATTTTAAAGTGTTGTAAAATGTATTTATTAAGTTTATTCTTTTCATGATGTGTATTTAATGTTTAAATGTCTGTGATGTCAGGGGCCCCCAGTTTTATATAAAATACATTAATTTATCATAAATGAATAAGGCTACTAACCAACAGCAATGGGGTCTCATTTATAAAACTGTACGTAGGATCCTTACTAAAAGTCTACGTATGCACAAAAGCCAAAACTGTCATATGCCAAAAAATATTAAGACTTATAAAACACAGCAATGTTGTTTCCTTTATATATCACAGATTACCTGCAAGTGTGCTTACATGCATCATCCTCAGATCCCACCCTGCAAGCCAATACTCCAATCATTTGTTTTTTATAGATCACAACCTTTGCATGGGAACTGGCGTACACTCATTTCGAGTAGAGCCTGACCGAAAAAGGATTTTGAAGGCCAATACCGATACAAATGTTTGTTGGTTTTAAAATCTGATATTCCCATATATCAGCAGATTCTTCTTTCAGAAACGCGCAATATAACATTAACAGATTTCTCTAACATTAGTTATTTGTAGTTATTTATGAGTTTTAAAGGGGACATTCCATGAAAATCAGACTTTTTTCATGTTTAAATGCTATAATCGGGTCCCCAGTGCTTCTACCAACCCAGAAAACATGAAAAATAGCAACCCTGTAACTTTGTTTTGGTAAGGTTCTCTCTGCAAGCATGTGAATAAATAGGTCATTCGAATTTCGCTCCCCCCATGACGTATTAAGGGCCTCTTATTATAACGATACCGCCCCTTCAACTGCGCTATCCAACCATGAATGGCCTCACGAGTGCGATAGACAGAGAGAAAGAATGACTGACAGCACGACGCGTTTGTATTCCCTCAAACAAAAACATGAGCCTACAATCTTATAACAATCTTATACAATCTTATAGTTTTAATAATCTTTCTAAAGATTAAATTAACGTTCTAAAGAATTAACCTTACCTTAGTGCAACAGAGAGTGCGAGTGAGTGAGAGAGAGCGAGTGAGCGAACGAACGAGAGAGAGAGAGAGAGAGAGAGAGAGAGAGCAACACGATGGTTCACTTTCAAGTATGTTGTTTAATATGTTTCTCTGAAGTTTATATGAATGAACACGAGGATTAATGCACTGCACAAGACAGAGTGAGAGAATAACGCGTATTCACTATCATACACAATAAGCATAAATATGTTGTTTAATGTTTCTCTCAAGTTTCAAATGAATACGAGGAGTTACAAGATAGAGAGTGAGAGACTGACAGAAATGCGAATGTGTTCAATATGTGTACACAATAAACTTAAACAATTTGATCGGTTTCTCTAAAGTTTAAGCATTAAACGTGTTGTTTTATTACAGATCATTTAAATGTGCTCGTGTGGTTTGGTCAAAAACTAAACTTCTGAGTGTTTGTGGACGTGTATTTTATTGTAACATGCTGAAAATTATTGTGCCCGTTTAAAACACTGGCAGCATGAGACCTAAAAGTCTTTATTTTTATTCCACAATGTTCCCCATCTGCTGATAAACATGTATTTAGTATGCATAAAACAGATGATTGACTATTTAAACTTGTTCAAATATATAATGCTGAACATCTCTTACTAACTTCTTTCGTGAGAGAATGCAATGCCTTGTCGACAGCGTGAGCGCTTGAGACTCCGCCCACCTGAGCAACTCATTTGGATTTAAAGGGATACACACAAAAACGGTGCATTTTTGCTCAGACCCATAAAGTGCCTATTTTAACATGCCACAATAAATTACCTATATGGTATTTTGAGCTTAAACTTCACATATGTACTCTAGGGACATCAACGATTTATTTAATATCTTAAAAACGTCTTGTAGAATGTCCCCTTTAACTAAAATAATATGATAATGCATTTCTTTCAAAAAGAAACTGTTCTTTTAAAGTTTCTTTTATTGTCACAACAGAACAGAGGAACATCAAAATATATTAAAGTTCTGATAAATAAAATGTATAAAAATTCAAACTTAAGATATGAAACGTAAAGGCCTTTGAACAAAAACACAAAAACAACAACAACCATATCAATGTTACCAGTTTTAAAAGACTTGGTTCATAAATATAGCTTTGAATAGGACTGGAGACAAATTCTGTTAAGTTCTGATAAATAACAATAACCGCAAAATATAAATTGCTGATCACTTGACTCAGGCAGTTGCTAGACGCCTAAATCTGGACCCCACCAGCAGCTACTGGTTCAGAGCGCTCTATCAAAAACACCAACACTAAGGAAATCTAATGAAGGCTGTTTCGTCCGTTTTTTATTTTTATTAAAATATTAATTTATTGGCCATTATGAATGCCGATACAGATAGTTTGGAAAATGCCTAATATCGGCCGGACTCTAATTTCAAGCCCCATTTTGTGTGTATGCACGCTTTATAAATGAGACCCCTGCACTGTGTAATTTAAAATGTTTTGTTTTAGATAATTTTTTTTAATGTAAAGTTTCAGAATGTTATACATTTTTTTGGGGGGGGGCACAACGGGATGCACACATAAGAGGCCGCACGCTAAAAATGTTTGAGAACCACTAGTCTATGTGTAGTTTGTGCTTGTGTACTTTTACTTTCTAAAAATGCTAATGCACCTCAATTTCTTTAGTGAGATCAATAAACTACCTATCTGTCTATCTATCTAGACAACATTAACCAGAGGAATGATCCACTGCTCTCCATGTTGAAAGATGTTTATGTGGAGTCTGAAAATCCAGCATCTCAGGTTTGAAGTTCAAATATCTTGACTTTCGTGTCTGTGTGTGTGTTTGGGTGGGGTGGTCTTTCTGTGACAAATCAACCGAAGAAGTAGGTGCATGTACCTTCATCCAGATCACAGCCATTAACGATACATGAGGAGTTTGGTTCCAAAACGAGATAACTCTGTTTTAAATTTTTTTGTCAAAACATGTTTATTGTTATGTTATCATGTTTTTATTTGTTTATTGTGCTACTTGGCTGTATTTTTTAGTTATGAAGGCTTAAATCAAAACAAACCAACTGCAGTTTGATTGATAGTAATTGGATCAAAAAACTAGTTTTGGAACCAAACTTTTCATATGTAATACAAACAAACGGGATTTACTGAACTGATTTGCGGGGAATCCCTTCAGCAGATTCAATTCAATTAAATTTTATTTATATAGCGCTTTTCACAATTCTTAATTGTTGCAAAGCAGCTTTACATGAGTAGATGTAGAGGAGAACACAGAAAATCAATAAATAATATAAGAAGTAGAGGCTAAGGTTAAACCGTACAAGCGAGCGTATTAATAATGTAACGTATACAGTAAAATGCTAAGTTAAGCCAAAGTTGGCTGACTCTCCCCTGGGACGAGAAAACCCGGTGGGAAAAACTCCTAGAAGGACAAAAACCCTTGGGAGAAATTTATATATATATAAATATATATATATATAGATATATATATATATATATATATATATATATATATATATATATATATATATAGATATAGATATAGATATAGATATAGATATAGATATAGATATAGATATAGATATATAGATATATATATAGATATAGATATATAGATATATATATAGATATAGATATAGATATAGATATAGATATAGATATATAGATATAGATATATAGATATATATATAGATATATATATATAGATATATATATATAGATATATATAGATATAGATATATATAGATATATATAGATATATATATATATATAGATATATATATATATAGATATATAGATATATAGATATATATATATATATAGATATATAGATATATATATATAGATAGATATAGATACGGTAGGGATAGGAAGCGGTTAAGCGGATTAAACTGGTTCAGCCGGTTGTCGTTGGTCGCGCATCGGCCGGGCATCACGTTGAAGGACAGCCAGTAGATCAGTGGTGTGATGACCTTCACAGCAACAGGAACTGGGTTTGTTTGTCTCATTGTCCTCGGGGTCGAGGACGAGACAGGGAGACAAAAACAGAGTTCTATTAGCGTAGGGGCCGTTCGCATGTAATGCAAGTGTCATACATTATAGTGGTTTAAGTCAGCTCGGTTCCAGTCAGGCTAACTATTGCGGCAATAGTATATTACCCATATGAGGTATGTGAGTGCTTTGTTCTAGAAAAACTAACTACTGCGGGGAAAGTACATTTACTGGACATATTTTATGTGAATGCTTTGTTAAAGAACAATGTCTTAAGTTTAGATTTAAATTGAGCAGAAAAAGTACTGGGTGCATTGGTATATCTCTTATTAACCCTTTTAACCCCCTGCCAGTACACTTGTATTTTGGGACGTTTCTTAAATATGAATGTAATCTGTAGGGCTGCCCTTGACCAAAGATTTTCCTAGTCGACTGGTAGTGTTTCATTTTCGTTATTATTTGACTATTTGCACGTTTATGATCTTAATTTATCATTGAAAGGCGCAAAAGAGGACCTTTCCGCCGACTGAGAATCCAAAGACCGTTTCTGAGTTTTTTAAATAAGCGCATGCGTAAGAACAGCCTCCCTCCTTCACAGCTCATTTCTAGAGAACGCCTTCCAAAACTCATGCACGAGTATTTGAACACGAGTGTTTGTTTACCACTAGCATATGCTGTGTCGCGTCAGTGGATTCATTATGTGAAATGATATGATAATAAACACATAAGACGTTAGATCAGTCGACGCTACCTACTCCCATTTCAACTAGCATGTAGCAGACTAGTCACTGCCTTACAACTACAGTACAAGAACAACGTCGATATACCTGAATAACAGTACAACAATAATTATTCCACAAACAAAGAATGATCACTGTTACCTGTAGACGAGAATTTTTGCGAACTGCGCATCTGTCTTGACACCTCTCTGTTCCTTCATTGCTCTCCAACTTGAAATGTTTCTCTAATAACGGTTAGATTACATTATTCTGACAAATTTCTCCTCTTCTCACCTACTTAAAGTCTTTCTTTTGCGTCCTCCTTCGGGTTTCTTCTCTTCCAAGGTGCAAATTCGAGGAGAAAAGCAGGAGCGACAATGAAAACAAACCGAAACTAAAGACGGAGTTTCATGCGCTATGCGCATGCGTTACTCGTGTAAAGTTACTGGAGCGTGCAGGTCTCTCACAAGGACCGTAATGGCCGTGATTGACAAGCCAGAGGGCCAGTCTTTCACGCGATGATTGAGTCAACGATTTGCTGGTGTTTTTAAGGCCCTACCTTATGCACAGACGACATATATTAATATTATTACTTTCAGTGCACCTAATAAGTCTCTTATCATTTAGTAAAGACAGTTTCAGATAATATTGCAAAAATGTATTAAACAAACATCCTCTTTTCCACCTTTAAGTATATATATATATGCAGGGTCGGACTGGGAACAAAATTCGGCCCTGGCAATTTTCTCGTGGAACGGCCTACCCCTGGACTGACGACCCCCCCCCCCACTCCACTGATCTTTCTACTAAATGGCAGTGGCGTGGTTGGATAGTGCAGATTAAAGGGATAGTTCGGCCAAAAATTATATTAAACCTATGGTTTACTCACTCCGAAGCCGTACAATATGCATATGTCCATCATTTTTCAGACTAACACGTTTTCAGTTATTTTAGAAAATGTCTTATATCTTTCAGCTGCTAAACAGTAAAGTTACGGGGTCCACCTCCTTAAAGTCCAAAAAAATGTGCATATATCCTTCCCCAAGGAGATCCAGGCGGCTCCAACATGATGGACGGGGGCCTTCTGGGGGTGGTCTGTGCAGTGTTGTTGTGGAAGTACCATATTTTAAACTTTATAAACGAAAAAAAAAAAACTACCTTCCGGTAGTGCCGCCATCTTAGACTCCTCTGTATTCAGGAGAGAATATTAGCGTAGTGTACGTACTTGTCTTTGATGTATGACAAATACGGAGGGCGTGGGCACAGAGCAGCAGCAGAGAAACCTTCGTAAGCTGCGTAAGCTCTCATCTTGAATGCGGACACGACTAAGATGGCGGCATTACCGGAAACACGTTATTTTCGTTTATAAAGTTTAAAATGTGGATATTTCTACAACAAAACTGCACGGATTACCCTCAGAAGGCCTTTGTTTATCATCGTGGAGCCATTTGGATTTATTTTGTGAAGGATAGATGCACATCTTCTTGGACCCGAAGGACGTGGACCCCACAACTTCACATCTGATTAACTGAAAGATCTAAAACATTTTCTAAAATAACTGAAATATGTGTTTGTCTGAAAAATGATGGACATTGAAAAATGATGGACATCTCCGACGGCTTAGGGGTGAGTGAATCATGGGTTTGATGTCATTTTTGGGCGAACTATCCCTTTAAGGGGCGGTATTATCCCATTCTGACATTACCAGGGGAGCCAAATTTTAATTACCTGTTTTTTCACATGCTTGTGGAGAATAGTTTACCAAAACTAAGTTACTGGGTTGAACTTATTCACATTTTCTAGGTTGATAAAAAGCACTGGGGACCTAATTATAGCACTTAAACATGGAAAAAGTCATATTTTCATGGTATGTCCCCTTTAATCTTTATTTAAATGGAATAAGTTTTACCTAGTGACCTTAAGTCATTTGTTTATAATTGCTAAGGTTGTCTGTGATCTTAATTCCACGCGACTCGGCCATGTCTGTAATTTCTAAAGTAAAATTTTTCCCACAAGTGACCTATCATGTTTCGCCGAACGCCAAGATCCTGTGATCATTGAAGTACTGTGCGAATCGGCATCTCTGTAATTTGGCCAGGATTTGGTGGATTTACATATAATTTTTCAAGCTCTTTACCTGTGCTGTTTTTATCTATGTTTTCGTTTCTGCGCAGCCGGCTCTGCAGCTGAGCAGTGCACACACATAATAAACGGAGACGCATGAAATGAAAACTTTGAGGTTAGAATGAAAAAATAGCCTTTAATATAAATAATTTAAAAAAACAACAACATATAAATATCCTACAGCAAATTAAACACTTGAGGAGAAAAATCATTGGAAATAATTGTAGTCGTTGTAAATATTTTTTATGCTTTAAAGGTGTCCTTCCTCTGTCATTTTAATTGGTTTATACTGTTGTCTGAGGTCTACTCATGACGTTTGCGTGGTTTTTACATCCAAAAACATCAAAAGCAATAAGTAATAGGCTATTTTGTACCCTGGTTTTGAGGCTGGCTTAAGAAATGATTTGTTTTGATGGGCCAGTCGCATTGAAGACTTGGAAGTAAACGGCCACTGCTATGATTCGATAACAGTTTTTCGTAGTCAAACTAAATTTCAATACTCATTTAATCTCATGTGTAATCAGTTTAGACACAGGGCTGGGTAACTATTGGACAGAAAACATATCTGGTTTAAAATGACCCAAATAAAGGTTTTTTTTTCCCAACTGCTGGGTTATTGTTAATCAACCATGTATTTTGGGTCATTTTAACCCAGAAATGTGTTCTGTCCAATAGTTACCCAGCCCTGGGTTAAAAATAACCCAATATTTTTTAGAGTGTACAGTGGGGGATTGGAAAACATGTCTAAGGTGTCTCCCAACATTAGGTGAAGTTTGCTTACTTTTATTGTTACACTTTAAGATTGAATACTGTTGTTATATTAATAAACCCATTGAAACATTTCATATGATACCAAACAAGACCAGATTCAGATTCTTTGTGCATGTAGAATGTAGCATTCCATATACAGTTTGTCCTGAGAAAATGTGAAGAGGGGGAGATGGGGACAAAGTGAGGTAGGGTGTGACCGAGTGGTTTTCTCGAGTGTAGATGTGAATTCTTTGGGAGGGGTTTCAGATGTTAATTCAACAAGAATTAGAAAACTGTTCCCTGTGGATTCAGCTATTTGTTCTGGTCTTACAAATATCTTTTGTCAGGGTTTGGTACACCTTACAACAACCCTACTCACATATGCCAAAGGAGACAATTTTGCCAAATGACAAAAATATTATGCTAGCTCGACATAAATCAGAAGTAAATACATACACACACTGAAAATGGGAAAATGTAGGTGGTTGATAATTTGTCAAGGTAAGTATATTTTATATTCTATTTTTTCATAGATTAAAAATGGCTTTTAAAATATGCAAACTGACAATTTTAATGCAGTTTAAAACATCCCCCCTTAAAATGCTATCGTTTCGTCTATTTACATAGTGTCAGTTAAAATATTATGACTTGGCCTGAAATAAATTCTGTCAATATTTTTCTTTCACTTAAATCCATGAACAAATTACTAACTGTCTATGCTTTAATGCTCTGCAGGTTGCCATGTTAAAAAAGACTGAGCAGGAGACGGAGCGCAGGCTGCTCAAGTTCAGTCTACCGGGTGACCCCTATGGTATCTGTAACATAGCAGATGTTCCAAAAGGCAAACTATCACTTGTAGAAGCTTTAACTGTCCTAAATAATCACAAACGCATGCCTAAAACATGGACTACTGAGAAGATGGCAAAGGAATATGCTCTTGACCCCAGAGATGTCAAAGCACTGACCGATTTCTTCATTCCCTTTGATGTCAAAATCTTCCCGGCAAAGTCAGTGGAGAATAAACAAATTAATGATTCTTAGCAGCGCCATTTGAGCTTTGTCCCATACACACATAAATAAATGCCTAAATACATTTGTTTTAACATATTGCTTGCACTGTTGTTATGTAGTTGTGTTTTTGTGTGGCATTAGAACTATTGTGCCCTCAAAATGTTTGGGACAGTTATTTGATTTTCCACAGTTTGCATTTTCCACAGATTTTTTATTAATTTACATCTGGTTTAAGTGCACATGGTATTATTAAAGGGCATGTATATACAATCTGATTTCAACATGTAGAAATTATTTTTAAAAAATGACATAAATCTCCTTATTTCAGAGGATAATTATTTCATCATTCTTTAGTCTTAAAGGTCACGTTTTTCCTGTATATATAACATGTGTTCATGTTTCACGTGTAAAAACGCAGTATTTTTCACACAATTTGCTTATTTGTATACTGCTGTTTTCACTGTCCTAAAAATAGGCTGATGTTTTCCTTGTTCTATGAAGTCCCTCCTTCAGAAATACATAACGAGTTCTGATTGTGTAGTTTGTTTAGTGTGCTGTGATTCGACAGCAGCTTAGCTTATCGGAGCCATTTAAGCCAAAGCTGCCAACTGATGAATTCCTGTGGGCGGAGTTTAGTCAAAAACTGTTTTATTGACGTCATTCGATCGAGAAGTAGAGGGCTGTAGTCCAAACCAGCCATTTGCTGTGTGCTTTGAAAGGGGTCTTCTGTTAAAGAAAATATATCGCCTGGCAGTGAGCTTTGCTTTATCATTTTGCAGGTATTCTTTATGCTCGTAACAGCAACATTACACACTTAACAAAAGTTTGGATCAGGAAGAATGTGACCTTTAACACATGCATTATGAAGTCATGTCTTCTCTAGTGATCCTCTGCTAGGCCTCTGTACAACTGCCATCTTCAACTAAGTTCCTTATAAGGACATAAAGTGACTGCAATTGTATTTCAATTTAAAATTTTGTTCACCTGAAGAAAGCTACATCTGGGATGGCATGAGTGTAAATAAATTAGGATTGAATTTACTTTTTTGGTGAGTTATTCTTTTTGAACCTGAGATGCACTTTAACTACTTTGTTTTCAAATCTTAAACAGTGAAATACCGTGGAACCTTATAATTATTATATATATTTGGCCCAGATGTTATGGAGGGAACTTTAAACATGGCATATATAGAATCAATGGACTGTAATCAAATAAAATGCATATCCCTGTTAAACATTGAGCATTGTAAATTTGATCATTTATATCATTCTTTAAAAGAGTTATGATATATGTTACACATTTTATTTCATATAAAGTAGTTAGCAATTAATCAAGCAATTGCAAAAATGCAATATCAGTCTCTCTAAACCCCTCTATTCTGTGAGCTCAGCCTGCTGTGATTGACCATACAGCGCATGTCTCAAACAAAACACTTATTAACAACGTTCATAAAGGTTGTGTGCATCTGGGAAGACTAACTTGTTGGACAAAACTTGTAAGTGTCATACACTTTTGTTAAACACAGAGCTTACTTTTGCAATAATTCAAAAGTCTATGGGATAAATTAGGAAAACATTATGGTGTTTGTAGCGGAATCCAGGGGGTTAATATGTACAAAATGTATTTCATACCTAGTGGAGTTGGTAACTTATAATAGCAGTAAATGTGTAAAGTAGCATAAAATAGAATTACATAATAAAGCAAGAAAAACTCAAATGTGTATCTATTTAATGATTGGATTCCACAACTGATAACAACAACACAACAGATACATGCATACATACATACATACAAGACAATAGAGCATTTACTGTAGGTGTAGCAAGTGAACAAATTTTAATTAAAAAAAACTTTAACCTAATGCGCTTTTGATTTGGCTGTGAGATTCGCTGAAAATCATTCCAAAATGGCGACCTCGCTACCGAAGCGCCACCTAGTGGCTGTTGCAAAAACGCATAGAGTTTCGCCTCTTGTTCTTCTATACTCTTTGCTGTAGATGGCGCATATGTGCCTTCAAATTGTTCTGCCAACCGCAATAATTAGAACGAAGAAGAAGCAGCGAAGCGGCAGTAAACATGGCGGATAACAGAGAAAAGGGTCTACAAGACTACAGAAAAAAATTACTAGAGCACAAAGAAATTGACGGACGTCTTAAAGAATGTAAGAATAATATGTTTCTGTCATTGAATTATGGCAGCGTGTGATTGATCAGTTTGATAGCGTATGTGGCTGTTTGCTGATTTTTTTCGTTGGCTTCTTTGGAAGTCGCTTTGTCATGCCGTACTGAGATGCATTAGCCGCTAATGATAACATCTGAACTGATCATATAATTCTATTACATTGATGTGCATAACGTTCTTTTAACTGTTCCGATTTTTATAAGATCAATAAAGAAATAATATTATTTTTTCTCAATTTCAGAAACTAGCTCACAATGTTTATTTATAGCACGTCTGAATCACGGACGTTAAAACTTGTATGTAACTTTTGCCTCGTTCAGGTAAGTTAACTCAACCCTTCGCATCGCTTCATAACCTAAATTATTCTTTTCAGTGCGAGAACAGTTGAAAGAGCTAACAAAACAGTATGAGAAGTCGGAAAACGATCTGAAGGCTTTACAGAGTGTGGGACAGGTAAAAACGATTGTGTGCATAGAAGGTTTTTTTTTTATTTAGGTAAAAGGTGAAAGTTTTATTTGGTTAAAAACGTCAAGAAATGTGACATTTGCATGTTTTGTGTCTTAATCGTTTCATTGTCATTTGTAGATTGTTGGTGAGGTGCTGAAACAACTGACGGAGGAGAAATGTAAGCTGAGAAAGTTATTCTGGTGTGTGTGATGATGATACTGAAGCTACAGCTCTGTTCTGAAATGTCTCTTTGTGTTGCAGTTATTGTCAAAGCTACTAATGGCCCTCGCTATGTTGTTGGATGTCGTAGACAGGTGAATGTGTTCTCTGTACTTTACAATTAATGCTTTTCTTTTATAGTAAAGTTTTTTGGGATTACTAAACACTTTTTGTTTCAGCTGGATAAAACCAAGCTTAAACCAGGGACCAGAGTGGCCCTGGACATGACCACTCTTACTATAATGAGGTATGATACTGAATATCACATCTAAGATCAACATTTTTAAAGAATAAAAATGATCTCTTGTAAAAAAAATTGTAATGTAAAAAGGGTTATTCAATTATTATTATTATAATTTACTAAGTGGTTATTAAAAGAAAAACTGATTTGATGAGCTGTAGTAAGTCATATGCATCTGAGATGGCATGAGTGTAAGTAAATTAAGAGAGAATTTTTGTTGTTGTGTACATATTCATATCCTTAACACTTTGGTTAAGAGTCCAGTTAAATGTGTAAAAGAATTTCTTATTAAAAAAATGAAAATTCTGAATCTAATGTTTTTTGACACTCAAAATTTAGTCTTTCTTAAATACATTTTTTTTTCTTTAATTCTGATGGTTCTTAATAAGCTACTTTTAATGGAACTTTTCCCCCAAACCCTTTAAGGTATTTACCTCGTGAGGTGGATCCTCTCGTGTACAACATGTCCCATGAAGATCCTGGCAGTGTTTCTTACTCTGAGATTGGTGGTTTGTCTGAGCAGATCCGTGAGCTGAGAGAGGTTGGTTTGCAGTTTCTGAACTTGGATTTGTTCAGGCAGCATGCAGTTGTCAGCTAAATATAGATCTTGGGTCTTTTTTTGAAAGACTGACATGTATTACTTTCTGGACATTTTTAAGGTAATTGAGCTGCCTCTGACCAATCCTGAGCTGTTCCAGCGGGTGGGCATTATCCCTCCCAAAGGCTGCCTGCTCTATGGGCCTCCAGGTTAGTCGCTTAATGGCTAGTGGCAAATGTATTTACTTGTGGTGTGTACTTAGCTGTGGGGGTGTGCGTGAATTATGTATTGAATATACATATATATATTGAGAGAGAAGAAAAATCTTTAAATAAAAAAAAATATTCAGACTCCCAATATATTCATGTGAGGGGTGTTTATCCATTTTTATTTTATGTCCTATAGGCACTGGGAAGACTTTACTTGCCAGAGCTGTGGCCAGTCAACTAGACTGTAATTTCCTTAAGGTAAGAAAAATAAAGTTGAACCTAAATCATTATTGCCAGAGATTGACCAGCCATACATCGGAACTGGATGGTTTTTGCACTCTTACACGCGATTAGCAACAGACTGCTTTTTTGTTTAATTCGGACAGTCTGTTTTATGGACGCAAAGCTTTAATATGAATTTTTTCATCCAAGTCATGGAATATTAGGGATTTTTGTTTGTCACTTTAAAATTTTGTTTAATTATTTTGTTTAATTATAATCTATACTATAGAACAATTAAATAAAATTTTAAACAAAAACATTTCATGTTGCATATTTGATCATTGTGCTTAAGATGTAGTTGTTGCTTTTTATTTCAGATAACTACAGTTTTTTTAGGCCATTTAAACCTTTTAACAAACAAACATCTTGTTCATGTACTGTTTTAGGCATTCTTGTCTGTTGTTTAAAGAAAAAAAGCAGAATCAGCTTTTTTGCTTTTAAAAATGAAATTCATGATTGGTGCGTCACTAATTATTTTTTGACAAAACAGAACAATTGAAATTAAAGTTTGATTGTTTAAACAATTATACATTTTAATGAATGTACATTATACACAGACTGTTATCCCAGAAGATCAATAAAATGTGTTTTTTACCAGGTTGTGTCGAGCTCCATTGTTGATAAGTATATTGGTGAGAGCGCCAGACTCATCAGAGAGATGTTCAATTATGCCAGAGACCACCAACCTTGCATTATCTTTATGGATGAAATTGATGCGATTGGTAATATTTACCAACTTTGTATTCTAATCTGTTCTTATTAAGAGAAATGACTTTTTGAATTGAAAATATGGTTTGTTTTCAAAGGTGGCCGTCGGTTTTCAGAAGGAACTTCAGCAGATAGAGAGATCCAGAGGACACTGATGGAGGTAGGGGCTCTGTAACTTGCACCTTCCTGTCAATATAGGAGCACCTTTCTGCTATAGGAGCCTACACAGTCGCAGCTAGTGTTGTCATGGTACCAACATTTCAGTATAAGCTACCAATACAAGTGAAATTTCACAATTCTCGGTAGGGGTGTGCGATATGACGATATTTGATCGTGAACGGCTAAAAAGTCTCCACGACCATTGCAAACAAGGTTTAGAACAAGTAGGGATGTCAATTTATGCAATTTCCCATATTCGATGATCATTTAAATTAACGATCAATCAATCGAATAATCGTTAACAGTAATAGTGCAATAAGCCTTCACTGCAGTGGTATATAGCCAATGACATAAAAGTGTGCATAAAAACGACAGCTTCCTCACGCGAATTAAAAGATTTTATTTTGTCTAAATAACATGCTAGTGGGATTGTAAAATGAGTCAATGTAGTTGTTGTTTTGATAAAATCATCAATTTAAACTTATCTCGTAATGAAATATAATGACAGTGTATAACTCCGCCTCACATGGGCACTCTGCCACAGACGCATGAAAGTCCATGTCAAAATAACAGTTTTATTATCATCAAGTGTTATTTATCAAGTTGTTTACCTCGCTTTCCGAGTCGTTGATACACTGTTTGTAATTATATCCAAGAAGCACACGAAGGGCACTTTTCTCGTCGTCACCTCAGTTTAGACGTACTTTCAGCAAAGATGCTTATATTACGGAGATGCCAACCTTCCATTAGAAAACACGCAGCGCCTCGGCCAGTCAATATTGATGATCAGTGATATATGTTGCGGGCATTCAGGGTGTAACGTCAGTCAGTTACAGTTTACATTTGACAGTTTCTTGCCATAATTTAAGATTACATTTTAATCTGTTCATTAAAAACGGCTTCTGGTCTCCTTCTCTGTATATAGCAGTGTTGCTATGCTAATCTTGCAGGCTTCCCCGAAGAGGGTCTTTGCTTTCAGTATCCTAAACGTATTTGCATTTTCTGCGTCGGACCCTGTCAGATCCACTGCGGATGTAATTTCGTTGCGTTGACAGCCAGCCAGCCTCGTCTCGCATGACGTTAAAAAGCACATGCGTGTGCTTTGCATCGAGCATCGTTGTGATCATAGCTAGTAGTTTAACTTTTTCGCGCTCGCTTAATTTTTTTTCTCCGACTGTATGTGTTTTGCGCAGGCGCCGCACACACGTGCATGATCTTGTTTTTCAACAATCGTTAAGTTTTATCGAGTAAATTTTTATCGACAATTAATCGAAGATCGATTAATTGTTAACATCCCTAAGAATCAAGTAAAAAAAGAACATGAACGTTATGGTGACGAAAATGCTTCACAGCTTTCTGTTCTTGGAAGAATTGAAAATAAAAGTAGAGAAAACTCTAGTGTTTGTGCAAATGCTGTCTATTTCCTTTGTGTAATTGTTTGTAGTGAAGTGTCCTATCTCAATATTTTCTTGTGCATGCGCTGTTGTACGCATACTGTCCGTGCACTTTCTGCGCATATATTCGTTACCTTGTAGGACTGCATTTTTAAATAAGGGCATTTAAAAAATATATATTTAAAAATCTGTGGCCGATAGATCGGATCATCCCTGAATTTTAGTCTTTAGACAGAAATGTATTTTTTGGATGAACTACCCCTTAAAAGAAACTAAACCATAATTTGAAGTTATTGTCGTCTTATCAGTTGCTGAATCAGATGGATGGATTTGACACTCTACATAGAGTCAAGATGATCATGGCCACCAACCGACCTGACACCTTAGATCCTGCTCTCCTGCGTCCTGGCCGCCTGGACCGAAAGATCCGTAAGATTGTGATTTTCTGCCCGTTCACTTCCCTTAAATATATGCTGTTGTAGTAATTAGTGCTCTGCGAGTTGAATATACTTTTCATTTCCTGATGCACAGATATTGAGTTGCCCAATGAACAGGCTCGACTAGACATTCTGAAGATCCACTCCGGGCCCATCACAAAGCATGGCGATATAGGTGCGTCTGTGAATGACTAGTTTTTCTGTTTTGTATTTTTGCTTTCTTTGCAGGGTCCTTGGCTACTTGGTTCTCTTGTTTAAAAAAGTTATTTTATTCAGAAGCATATTTTGATCATTTAAGGGTGTGCTGTGTTTCATACCTGTTCTTTTTATACACTACTGTTCAAAAGTTTTACAACACTTACTGATTCTTTATTGATTTTTTCCCCACAAAGAATATTGGTTAACTTCTTAAAACCTTTAGAATGACAACTAATTATGTTGTGACTAAAAGCATCCAAAACAATTAAAGGTCACATTCTTCCTGGGGCCCGTTTCAATAAGGAGGTTCAACCAACTCTGAGTTTAAACTTGAACTCTGAGTTGACTTACTCTGAGATAGTAAACTCTGAGTTTTCGGTTACAGAACAGCTCATTTGAGTTAGTTCAATCGACTCAGAGTAGGTTGACTCTGAGTTAAGCGCGTGCACAGCCACAATGAAAAGCCATCATCAATGGAGCTCAGATTTTACGATTTACCATGACAACAGCACATGACAAAGAGGTCTTAATCATTTTTACTACTAAAATTGAAGGTGTTACTGCAAGTGTAATGCAACTACGAGCATATATTTTAAAGAAAAGAGTTGTTTTTGTAAATTGCTACTCTAGTAAATGCGTACATTTAATTTTTCATCACAGTTAAAATATCCGAAGTAAATAAACTGAGGACTGTACGTTATTATATTCATTTACATGCAGATGCAATCCCATGGACAAAAAGATGACAGCAGCTCAGCTAAAAATGAAATTAAGCATAATACTTTGTCATATAAGGCTATGAACTTTACAAATGTTTGTCATGAATAAAACAAAAGTTCGCCGAGCCGGGATTCGAACTCCGATCGCCGACAGTACGTCTGCCCTAACTACTGCGCATAGCACTACCCACTAGACCAGCGATAATGACGAGTAGATGCATAAGAAATGTCAAGGCAACTGTATAGATGTAAGAGCACCATAAATAGTGATATTAGTAATATAAGTATATTTTTATATCTAAAATGACTGCAAAAAATAATAATTTCGCTCAAATAAATTTAAGTGGATATGAAAAAACACCACTCGGGGTCTCAAAATCCACTCGCAACATAAATCTAACTTTCTACAAATGAATGCAACATCATCATCTACAGGATTCTCTATAAAAGTACATGACATTATAGTCACTTAGACCATCTATGCACCTAAGTATATCATATTAGCTTTACAATTCATTTCAATTTACTGTTTACATTTTTTTAGTTGAAAGTTTAGTGAAATATATAAAAATATAAAGTCGTAAGTTAAAATGGTTTGCACTGGCAATTTAATTATAACTTAAAGACAGCTAAAAATATTTTACAGTGTACATAATAAAAATGTGCGCAATGATTGAATGTACTAAAGCAACTAACAAGATTAAACACCGCTACTCCTTTAAAAAAGGGGAGGAGACCACAAGAAACTCAGAGTTTACAGGATAAAACCTGCTCCCGACCAGGTTAGGTTCAGAGAGTATGTTACTCCGGAAACAGACTCTGAGTATAAGTTACCTCTCCTTCTGAAACAGGCTTGACTTACCCCGCCATCTCAGGTTTAACCTACCTCCCTTTTTGAAACGGAAAACTCAGAGTTTCCCTTATTTCAGGGTTAACAAACTCAGAGTTTGCACTTAACCACCTTTCTGAAACGGGCCCCTGGTCCCATTTTTTAAACCCTAGTTAGTGTGTAATGTTGCTATAATAGCATAAATAATACCTGTAAAATGATAAAGCTCAAAGTTCACTGCCAGGCGATATATTTTCTTTAACAGAATTCGCCTTTCAAAGACTACAGCGAACGCCCGGTTTGGAGTACAGCCCTCTACTTCCTGCTTTAATGACGTCAGTAAAACCGTTTTTTGACTAAACTCCGCCCACAGGAATACATCAGTTGCCAGCTAAGTTACTGGCAAGCTAAGCTGCTACTGAATCACAACACACAAAACAAACTACACAATCAGAACTTATGTATTTCTGAAGGAGGGACTTCATAGAACAAGGAAGACATCAGCCCGTTTAAAGGACAGTGAAAACAGTGCTAAACAGATAAGTAAATTGTGTGAAAAATACCGAGTTTTTTACACGTGAAACATGAACACGCGTTATATTGCGCAATCAAAGCTTCAAAAACACAGAAAGAACGGGACCTTTACAAATTATCAATTTCTGATAAAACAGAAATTGTATTAATTGAAGTGTAGTCACCCTTTGCCTAGAATCTGCAAAATCATACTCGTGGCATTTTATAAAGGACCTTCTTGAGAGCTCAACCTGAACTGAATTTTGAACAATATTGAAGGAGTTCACATCTATTTTGGGGTTAAGTCATACTTTTCAAAATAATTTAAATAAACTGTTCGTTTTCTAATGAAAGAAATTATGTTGTGTTGTTCACAAAAGTAATTTCAAACATTTAAGCATACACCTTCAGATTAAAATATTTTCAAAACCATAGAAAGATTGCAGTCAAATGTTCTACAACTTTTGAACAGTGTATGTATGTACCAGGTCTCCATCCATTGGGGGATGCCACATGAAAGGACAGTGGTCTCAAACTTGCAGCCCGCGGGCCATTTGCGGCCTGCCCTCCCCCTTTCTGTGGCACACGTCTGCTGTCAAAAATAGAACATAAACTGGCTCACAGAAATTTTTTTTTATTAAGTTTGTTTAAGTTTTTTTTTTTTTTTGGTTTTTAATTTAAACGTTTAAACATTCATATGTCACATCTAACAACTCCCTGTCAAAGACGAGTCAAGGCATTTCTTTATTTCCAAAGCGCTCGGGAGGTTGCACGTCTTCCGCTGAGACGCCTGTCGGTAATGGTGAGAATAAGGAATGCGCGATCGCATTTTTCATTGCTTATCTACACTTCAATCATATCAATGTCAACCTCAGTCTGGTCTGGACTTTGGCGTGTTCGTCCAGAGAAGAGCCGTTACTCTGTGGGGTCCCTCAGCTCTACCCTTCTAAAGCAACAAACGAAAGTACAGGGGCCTCATTTATCAACATTGCGTAGAAAATGTTCTATATTTGTACCTACAAATGAAATTTAGAATGTGCCTAAGTACAAAAAAATCGGGATTTATCAAACGTGCGCACGTGGTTCGTACGCACATCAGTAATTAATCTTTGATGATAAATCCCACTTGTTCTTAAGCACCATGCTCGTGCACGTTCATAGTCATTTGCATTCCGAAACGACTCCAATGAACCATATATGGTGACAACACCTCCCGTTATATGTCACGTGGTTGTGCTTTTTCCCTCATCGCAATAATGACAAAGAGAGCATAAAAGAGGAATTTTACAGACACAGAAATTGAGTTACTGGTGGATGAGGTTAAATCCTAATAACACATCCTGTTTGGTTTACTTAGTGCGGGAGGAATGACTAACAAAAGAAAACAAATCTACATTGGAACATGTTACCAGTGAGTTTAATTCCGTTGAATATGAGGAGAGAACACTTCCAGAAGTGGTTTGACATTAAATTATCAGAAAAAAAAAACGCGTCACAGCACACCCACGTGAAACGAGTGCAACTGGAGGAGGACAGACAACTTTCCACCTTGGACAGCAGCATATATAACCAGCATCATTGGCGCGATCTTTGAAAACGCGCTAATGGCGGAATGTATTATTTGCCAAGTCTTCCAATAACGCAAGATAAGCCATTGCACTGTGTCAAGCATTTGTCCGAGACTTCATTTATACAAATCACATGTAGAGCTTTCACAAATACACATACATATCACAAATAAATCATTATACTTATTTGCTGTTACCATACTGACATTAATCATTTTTAACACCTGCTTGTGGATAATAAATAGACACTTCTTTTTACTCACTGGAACAGGGTCCTGTGTAGTATCGCTATTCTACCACTAGATGCTCTGCGTACGCATACTCCGAGGTGTGCGTATATTTACACACATTTCTAAGTATAAGTGCAATTTGATAAATTCCACACTTTGCGTAAAACTGTTCCTACGCACACTTTACGCACACTTCTGTGCGTACGCACGCTTGATAAATGAGGCCCCAGATGTCTGAAACCATGACCTAAACCTCACGTGGCAGTTGTATCTGCTGAATTATAACTGCATGTGAAACAAGTCTGCGCTGACTGCATCTGGTGCAGCTTTTCCAGAGTTAGTTTAATAGCTACTCAATATTTTTAGACGTGCTGCTTTGGTCACACACACCCAAATCATCACTTAACAACTATAATAAAATGCAAAGTTATACCAACATATCTCTGAAGCATTGCCATCTGATGTGGTTTTACCTTGGTAAAAATATAACCTTTCAAGCAACTGCAAACAACTAAACAATAAATAAATGTTCAAAAACAACTAAAGCTGAATGGTTAATTATGTATATGTTATGCTGATATTACAAATATTTACAAAAGCAAAGTACAGTATAGAATATATTAGGGATGTCCTTAGCCAATCGCAAAGATCTGTATCGGAGCCGATCAGGGCATTTTAAAACATATCGGGATCTGCCATGTGTATCGTGATCTCCCAATCCTTTATTTACCTCAACTGTCATTCAGTGTCATTAACAGAGAGCACGCATGGCTGAACATGTGATTATATGTGGTCTGCTTTGTGTAAATATGAAAGCATCACAACATAAACTTTGTAATGTCTGCAATGCCAGCAGTGTCTACTGCCCAATTAATAAGACGCATCAAAACTGAAATACCCAACAGAATAAAGCGTGTTTACTCTCGCTTATCTGTCCAGGCAAAATAAAGCATGCACGCTTTCTCGTGTGTCTTTGTTAGGAAAAGGTTTCCGCCAGTCTCCTGTTCTCTCAACGTTAGTTTTAATGATCCGCTATACCGGAGTTTATGTAATTCAGATGTCATTGATGAGAAAAATGCTGATTGTACTTCATTTCACAATAAATCATAAAGAAGTCTGCTTTCGATTGCGCTACTTTAATGTCACCCGCTTTTTGAAGGTTCCTTGGGCCTCTTTTATGAACTTTGATCTTCAGTTCTCCTCATAGATTTTCTATGGGATTTAGGTCAGGTGATTGACTGGATCATTCAAGCAACTTTCTTTCTTTGAAGCCACTTCATTGTTTCTTTGGCCTTGTGTCTTCATTTTCAGCTTTCTGGTACATGACAGCAGATTTTTATCCAAAATTCCCAGTACATTTCTTCATTCATCCTGCCTTCAATAATATGAAGTTTGCCAGTACCCCTTGCTGAAAAGCAGCCCCAAACCATAATGCTTCCACCCCATAACTTAACTGTTGGTATGATGTTCTTGGGGTGGTGGGCAGTGCCATTTCTTCTCCAAACATGGTGTGTAGAAGGACTGCCAAAAAGTTCAATTTTGCTTTCATCTGACCATACTATAGTCTTCCAATAATCCACAGGCTTATCCAAATTCAATTAAATTTTATTTATATAGCGCTTTTCACAATATTTAATTGTTTCAAAGCAGCTTTACATTAATAGAAGCAGTGAAAAGCATAGAAAGATAGATAGCACAACAAAATACACGATAGCATAAGCAGTTAAATTTGCTGCGGCTATGACTCAACATTACAAGCGAGCGTATTACTAATGTAACGTCTAGAAGAGCAAGCTAAGTTAAGCCAAAGAAGGCTGCCTCCCCGGGGTAAAAACCCCCCGGGCTTTTTAGCCGAGGAAATAAAAAAAGTCCTAGGAGGGAAAAACCCATGGGAGATGCGTGAAGGACGGCCAGTAGATCAGAGGTGTGCTGACATTTCACATCTACCGGAACTGGGTCTGTTTGTCTCATTGTCCTCGGGGTCGAGGACGAGACGGGGAGAGAAAAACCAATCATATTAGCGTAGGGGCCCATTCACATGTAATGCAAGTGTCACACAGTGATGTGGTTTAAATCAGCTTAGTTCCTGACAGACTAACTATTGCGGCATAATTATTATCCACAGTTGAGGATTTTGCAAATTGGGGGCCCAATGCGAAGGTATATATATATATATATATATATATATATATATATGGTAACTAAGGGTCGCCTTCCGATCTTTAAGAGAAAATGAAACCTGTCGACCCGTTTGACTAAGGTCTGAAGCCCCACTTTCGTCGTTAATGCAGGTTCAGTGGCAAACGGGTCTATATTGCATACCATTTACAAGACCACTAGAAAACGCCAACATCGCAACCTGACCATACGTGTCAACCCGTTTGACTAAGGCTGGAGGCCCCACTGTCGTCTTTAATGCAGGTTCAGTGGCAAACGGGTCTGTATGGCATACTATTCGCAAGATACTAGAAAGCGGCAAAACATTCTCTTTTGCAAACTTTAACGGAGCCTTAACATGCTTTTTGTTCAACAATGGAGTCTTGCGTGGTGAGCGTGCATGAATGCCATGGGGGTTCAGTGCATTGCTTATAGTTTTCTTTGAAACAACAGTACCTGCTGATGCGAGGTCTTCCTGAGATTCTGCCCAAGTGGTTCTTGGCTCTTGGAGAACTCTCCTGATTATTCTTTGGGCTCCTTGGACAGGGATCTAACGTGGAGCACCTGATTGTGGCCGGTTTACGGTGAAGTGATGCTCTTCCATTTCCAGATAATGGCCCCCACAGTGCTCACAGTATCATTCAGCATTTTGAAAATGCGCCTATAACCATTTCCCCATTCAACGATAAGATTACAAAGATCTTGAGAGAGTTCTTTACTTTTACCCATTGTAACGACAGGGAAGGAGTTATAGGTCCTGAATTTGACGCGTGCATTAGGCTTGCTAAATAAAAACAAATGTATTGTCCATATCTCAGAATGAAGTTAAATATGCCAGTCCATTTATTATCATGGCACAAAAATCAAATAAAGACAAATAAAATACTTTACAAAACTTCAACCTTCATAACAAATAAACAAAATACGAACGTAACATTAGCACAACCAGTTCACACGGTCAAAAAAGTTTGTTTGACCGTTCATTCCTTGCCACCTGCGGCTCATTAACGCAAACTTAAATACATCACAAAGGCTAATGGTGCCCTCTAGTGTCAAACAAAGAAACTCAATAAATAATGGCTCCAACATTCCGGCCCCTAATTGTTAATGACATAAAGGAATAAACAATTTTAAATCATATAATAATATAAGGAGCCATTAAATAGATTATCATCAACAATAAACAATTGCCTTCTTTAACAATAAAGGTACATCATATCCCATTTACCTTTCACATTTCCAATAAAAGACAAAAGTTTTGTTATAGGTCTTACTATTGTGTTTGTTTTGGTTTGAATTCGTGCAGATCTAACTAAACCCTTTTTATCTGGGTAAGTTTCTAACACTCTACCAAGTAACCAAGAATTGCGTGGGGCTGAAGGATCTGCAATAAGAACAATATCATTAGGCATAAAATTACGTCTTTCCATTGTCCATTTTTGACGTTCTTGTAGCAAAGGTAAGTACTCTTTGATCCATCTTTTCCAAAACAGATCTGAGAGGTATTGTACTTGTTTCCACCTTCTTCTTACATATTGATCTGATTTGTCAAAAAGACCTGGAGGATAGATGGGTTCTCTCTTCATTGTAAGAAGATGATTGGGGGTTAGCGCTTCCAAATCATTTGAATCTCCAGATATTTTAGTGATAGGTCGATCATTGAGAATTGCCTCAGCTTCACACAGGACAGTATGCAATTCTTCATCATTCAGTGTCTGCTGATTTAAAACAGAGGATAACACCTTTCTTATCATTCGAATGATACGTTCCCATGCACCACCATGATGAGAGGCTGCAGGTGGATTAAAACTCCATTTAATTCCTTTGTGTGCTAGAGCCTTGGTGATTTTACTTTGATTCAACTCTTTAAGAGATTTTCTCAGTTCCTTTTCTGCGCTGGTGAAATTTGTTCCATTATCGGATATCCTGTGACATACTTGCCCTCTTCTGCATATGAATCGTCGCAGTGCATTTATGCAAGAATCAGTGTCCAATGAGTATGCCACCTCCAAGTGAACTGCCCTGCTGGCCATGCAGGTAAAAATTACACCATAGCGTTTTACCAAACTGCGACCTCTTTTTACCTCAATTGGACCAAAATAGTCCAACCCAACATTAGTAAATGGAGGAAGATCTGCAGTTATTCGGTCTACGGGCAAGTCAGCCATTTTTTGCTCACCCAATTTACCACTGTGCCTTTTGCAGAAGGTACACTTCGAAATAACCTTTCTGGCTAATGAATTGGCGTGGGTAATCCAATAATTTTCTCTTAAAATGGAGAGCATGTGATTTCTTCCACAATGACCATTTTGTACATGAATGTGCCTGAGGATTAGTGTAGAAATATGCTGATCTTTGGCTAAAATAACCGGGTGCTTCCTTTCTTTGGGCATAGCAGCTCTGCACAATCTCCCACCAACTCTCAGTATCCCATCTTCTAAAATAGGGCTCAACTTACGTATAGCACTGTCTTTTTTCTTATTTCAGATCTTTCTGATTTTAGTAGTGAAATCTCAGTGCTAAATTTTTCCCATTGACAGAACTGGATTACAGCTTTTTCTGCTTCTAAAAGGTCATCTGAAGATACGCATTGACCTCCAAATGAAGCTTTGGTTTGTTGCAATCTCTGTTTCAACACATTGTCATCATTCAAAGTCATTGTCAATTGTTTTCTTTGGCGACTTACTTCAAGTAGGACTTTCCTTATTCTCAGTATCCATGCAACTGCGGTTTTAAGTCTTTTCCAATCTGAAAAGTAATTGATAAGCCTATGGGGGTTGCATTCTCGATGACCTCAATATTTACAGCATTTGCTGAGAGCTCTTTCTTCAGCTCTGAATCATTGTCAACAACGTTTAAGTCAATGTTGTTTTTTGACCATGTTGAAACTGGCTCTTTTAGAAATTCTGGTCCATTTAACCATTCTTTGCTGGTAACAAATTGCTGAACAGTCAATCCTCTGGATGCAACATCTGCAGGGTTTTGTGAAGTATGAATATACCTCCATTGTGTTACATCTGAAGCTTCTCTGATTGCAGAAATCCTGCTTGCAACAAAGGTACGGAATCTCTTGTTTTAATTTTTTATATACTTTAGGACAGATGTGCTGTCAGTCCAAAAACAAGAGTTTTCCAGTTGAAGCTGAAGTTGTTTTCTGAGCATTTTATCAATATGAACAGCTAGGACTGCAGCAGTCAACTCCAAGCAAGGAATAGTGATTGATTTTAGGGGTGCCACCCTAGATTTGCCAAGCAGAAAGGAGACATGCACATCATTGTTACAATTCTGTAGTCTTAAGTAGGTTACAGATCCATATCCACTTCCACTGGCATCTGAAAAAGGGTGTAGTTGGGCACTAGCCAGTTCTCCAAAATTAGATGGTTTCAGACATCTGTCAACTTTGAAAGTATTTAACTGATCCAAGTCAGTAATCCATTTAGTCCATCTTTGCTCAAGAAATTTAGGAATCTCATCATCCCAGTTATGGTTTGTTCTGCATAACTCCAGTAGGATAAGTTTGACTGGAAGTGTCAATGGTGCAAGATATCCTAAAGGATCATACACTGAACTAACTACAGACAAAATGCCACGTCTGGTTGGAGCTTTTTCTTTGCAAACAGTTTTAAAGTTAAAGGTGTCAGTTTGCACGCACCATTGAAGTCCTAAGGCTCTTTCTACTGGTAGCTGGTCTCGATCCAGATTGAGTTCATTAAGATTTTTGGATCTGTCTTGTTCAGTAATAGATAGTAAGACCTCTCTGCTGTTACTCATCCATTGCGTTAGATGGAAACCACATTTGTGACAAAGAGCAGTCAGGTCTTTAATCATTTGAATTGCATCTTGTTCTGTAGGTACGCTTTGGAGGCAATCCTCCATGTAAAAGTTTTTGTAAACAGTGTCACTTACTTACTCACTAAAGCAGTGTTGATTGTCCTTTGCAGTTCTTCTTAAAGCGAAACATGTACAACTGGGAGAGGAAACTGCTCCAAATAAATGAACAGTCATTCTGAAGACAACAACATCCTGCGTAACATCTCCATCTGGCCACCATAGGAAGCGTAGAAAATCCCTGTCTTCCTCTGCCACTGTGACCTGATAAAACATTGCTTTGATATCAATCATGAAAGCAATAGGTTCTTGTCTGAACCTCAAAAGGACTCCTATTAATGAGTTGGTTAGATTAGGACCTTGTAGAAGTTGACTGTTCAAAGATGCTCCACTGTACTCTGCTCCACAGTCAAAAACTACACGTAATTTACCTTTTCGAGGGTGGTAGACACCATGATGTGGGATATACCACACTTTACCATCATCTCGATCCAACTGATGCTCTGGCACTTTCTCAGCGTAACCCTGGCTCGTCATATCATTCATAAAATCAGTATATTCCTGCTGAAATTTCATGTTTCTTTCAAGTTTTCTCTTTGTTCCAAGCAGACGTTGTTTGGCAACGTTAAGATTGTTTGGCATAGCAAGATCTCTCTCTTTGAAAGGCAGCTTCAAACTATAATGTCCACTTTTAAAGCTCCAGATTTCTCCATAATTTCCATAAACCTTTTATCCTGCTGGGACATTTCTTCTTTGTCATCTGACAGCTTTTCACTGAAATCATGCTGGTATTGCTTTTCCAATAGCAATTCCAATGTTTCAACAGACACCCTATTTACTCTAGCAGTATGTTGTTTATTTTGAGAGCTGCCTAGAGAACCGTTTACAACCCACCCCAGTAGGGTACGTACGGCATAAGGACCATCTCCCTGGCTATTCACTACTTGCCATGGTTCAAGTAATTTAGAGGCGTTGTTACCTATCAACAACTCTACTTCAGCTTGAATATGCGGAATGTGAATCCCATCAAGATATGGCCATTTAGTTAGGTCTTTTTGTTCAACAATGTTTGCTGGGCTTACTGGCATTTGCTTCTGTGTGTAAACTTCTGGTAACCCATAAAAAACTTTACCAGTGAGACTTGAAATCTCCAAGTTGTTTACTACATAGCTTGAAACTGTCGTTTTGGGACTCATTGTAAGTAAACTAATTTTTGTCTTTCTTTCATTCAGATGCAGCTTTCTCATAAGATTTTCTGAACAGAAAGTAGAGGTGCTTCCTGTGTCCAGAAATGCATAAGTCTGAATGACTTTGTTACCTACTGCAGACTTTACTTGGACTGGAAGGATAGGCAAAATATCATTGTTACTCCCGGCCCCTGTATGACCACATGTCTGTGCAGATACAAGCACGTTATTAATTGAAGGTTCTGCATTCTGTTCATCATTCGTGCTGACAGCTTTATCAACTTTGAGCTCTTTAGAAAAAACGTGAAGAATACTGGGATGTTTCTGGTTGCATACTTTGCAAGTTAGGCGCCTTTTACAGTCTTTGCTTCTGTGTCCAACAAGTAAGCAACCAAAGCAAACAGCCTTTTCCTTTATAAAGTTTACCTTTTCCCTATGTTTCTTCTTGCCAAACTCTTTACATTGCTCCAAAGAATGCCCTTGTGAACAAAACAAACAACTAGATAAGTTGCTTTTAGATTGACTGCTTGAATGTTCATCATTTGTACTTTTGGTTTTACCTACAATGGGTTTGTCAACATGGATAACATTGGTAGCAAAACTGTCTCCTTTAAACTTTGGTTTTGACTGGGATTGTGACTTAAATTTATAAATGTCCTTTGGTTTACCAGTGGTTTTTGTTTCTAGATTTTGAATTGACCCAAATATTGGATCTGAAATGACTTTCACTTGGTATTCAATAAATGTGACAACATCATTAAATCTTGCTCTTCGTTTCTGTCTTTCCATGATGTCACATGCAGTAGTTCTCCATTTGTCTCTGAATTTAAATGGAAGTTTTAGAATCACTGTTCTCATGTTTGTTGGCATGTCCAACTCTTGCATATATTGTAGGTCTACCATTGCATTGCAACATCCACGTAAAAAGAGAGCATACTCCTGTAGAGCTGTGATATCCTCATACTTGATCATGGGCCATCCAAGCACCTTTTCCATATATGCAGCAGAAACAAGATAGTCTTCTCCAAACTGCTGTTTAAGCATGGCTTTAGCTGTATCATAACCCCTTTAAGGTGCCATATTCATACAACTTCGTACAATTTCTCTTGGGCGCCCTCTTGTGTATCTTTCAAGGAAATACAAACAGTCACCTTTGCTTGTTTTCTCCTCTACACAATACTTAAAAGCTTTTGTGAACAAACTGAATTGTAAAGGATCCCCTTCAAACACTGGAATCTCATGTGGTGGCAAAATGTTGAGACTTTTGTTGCAGTAAAAGTAACTCTGTCATTTCCTGTTGCTTTTGAAGTATCTTCAGTGTATCTCTAGGATTTACTGAAACAGTTATTCTGGGCTTTGATGCATGTTGCTGTATAGGCTGAGATAATTCAAGTTGTGGAGTAGCATTTATGTAACTTTGCAAAGAAGTCCCCTTTTGTATTTCAACGTGTGGATGGAGAGATGCAGTTGTGGTTTTTGCATGTTTACGGATATAAGATTCTATCCCGTCCACTGCAGTGCTACCTTCCTTTTGCTGCTCAAAAGTCCTGATCACCGATAGCTTTGCATTGGAGGCTGCAATTTTTGCTTCAATGTTCATTTGTTCCTTACGTTTTTGTAGCATTTCCATTTGTTGCTCAATTTCATGCTTTGCTTTTAAAGCCTCTGCCTGAGCGACAAGAGCCGCATTTTCCGCTTCTATTTCAATGCGTGCAAGTTCCACAAAGCTTTTAGATTTGCTGGAGCGTGAACTGTGGCGGCTACCACTGCTGATCCGTGTTTGTATATTTGAAGCACTATCATTGGGTTCAATTTCACTGGGATCACGTCCACATTCCTCGTGTGGCATATCCAACCATTCATTTACCACATCATTAAATTGTTCAGCCCATAACATCTTGGCTTTGAACCATGTTTCGTGCTTATCCTTCTCATCATCAGGCAATAAAGCAATTATAGACTCATGTGCTTCTCTTGCGTCCTCACATTGTAATAAAAACCTTTCAAGCATCTTCTTGACCACATCTTTAAATTCATTATTTCCAAAACACTCTTGAATTGACTTTTTTAACTTGGAGGCTGTGTTAAACTTTGATTTTCTTAATTTCTGCAAAGTATCGAGTTTTGCCATTAACCCTTTTTCAGTAAGTTTAACATCTCTCTTTCGAACAACAATTTCAACATTTTCAGCCTCTGCGTTCTGTGTTTGAGACTCAAGCTCATTTTTATCTGCCATTTTGAAATATTTAAATACTCACAGCATGCTTTAAACCCATAAGCATTACCTTACAACACATTGTAAACATGGGTAAGCTAAACAAGCATTTAAAGAAAACGCAAACAAACAAGCAATCATTTTTTTTCAAAACCACCTTTTTACCACTAATGCGCATTGGATTTGTGTTTGTTCGTTTCGTGTGTACACACAGTTTATGGCCATTCAAGTTCAAGAGAAAGCGCTTTCATTCCTCAGTACCAGGCTGAAGACTCGAGTGTTCGTGTACGCTGTGTCCTTTTACAGCTTCATAGTCCTTTGAAATCCGCGAACAAAGAAAGCAATAATCCACAGAAGATCCGATAAAACGAAACAGTCCCGAATGAACATCATCCGACTCCAGATCAGCTGCTGACTTTTACTGTTGTCTCCCAAATGATCGAATTCAAACGCCGAAGTTGATATTCAGGCTCCTTTGGTCAAACTTTTTTGACTAAACATGTAACGACAGGGAAGGAGTTATAGGTCCTGAATTTGACGCGTGCATTAGGCTTGCTAAATAAAAACAAATGTATTGTCCATATCTCAAAATGAAGTTGAATATGCCAGTCCATTTATTATCATGGCCCAAAAATCAAATAAAGACAAATAAAATACTTTACAAAACTTCAACCTTCATAACAAATAAACAAAATACGAACGTAACATTAGGACAACCAGTTCACACGGTCAAAAAAGTTTGTTTGACCGTTCATTCCTTGCCACCTGCGGCTCATTAACACAAACTTAAATACATCACAAAGGCTAATGGTGCCCTCTAGTGTCAAACAAAGAAACTCAATAAATAATGGCTCCAACACCCATCATGAAGTATTTCCTGTGTGCCTCCTGGGTAATGAGAAGCCTTTATAGGCCATCAATTAGGACTAAAGCAGCTGATATCAATTAGTACTAATAGGGGGCAGGGATTCTCTCCCAAAAATGACAGATTTCAGGTGATGATCTGGCTTTCTATGCCGTTTTGCACCTTGTTCTCTTCATATGTTCAATACTTATTCCATGTGTCATTTCACTTTATTTATTATGACTCAACTTGTATACTTAAATGTTCTGATTTCTTTGTATGAATTCATTATTTGGCTTGGTGGCTACATCTGGTGGAATTTTTTTTCAATAGCCCACTTAGAAATCCCCTTATTGATAAAAATGCTGATGTATTAAATACTTATTTTCCCTGCTGTGAATCACTTAAACACTCCGCGCCTGACATGTTTTCTTTTAAATGAGCATTTTTATCAGACTCTTGATAGATTGTGCCATCAAATTGGTATTTCTGAATAACCTGAGGCCACGATTAATCGGCAAAAGTATATTTAATGAGGATTTTATTAATTCTGAGAGCATTCAGTTAATATCATTCTCATTTTTGATGGTGGCATTTTGCAGCTTTTGCATCTGCTCTCCATATGTTGATTATAATACTAGCATCTTTCATTCTTCCATTTTTTTTTTTTATTACAACTTTTCTTTTTGTTCCTCAGATTATGAAGCCATTGTTAAACTCTCAGATGGTTTTAATGGAGCTGACTTGAGGAATGTGTGTACGGAGGCTGGTAAGATATCTTCCTTACACTAAAATACCATTTTTACATTTATGATTAAACATTTAGTAGATGCTTTCATTCAAAGTGACGTGGAAAAATCTGGCAGAAAATTTTTTGTTTTCCTCATTTATCTAAATTAACTGGATGACACTTAATTAGAACAGTATGTATGTATATAGACCGAACCTTACTTCCGGTTTCGTTTTTTTAATGGTCTGACTAGTTGCTAAACTGATCTCTTGAACAAATGCCTCGTCGAAAATAACAAATGTTTTGGTTTCCTATGTAATCTATGTGTGGTTTTTTTGCTTGTTATATAAATAAACTATGTTTAAAGAACTTTGTTGTTATTTATTCTTAGCGGAGTTTACCGGAAGCTACGTGCAGCCGCTTGTTTATGTTGTTACTGCTGAAAAGGTCTATTGTATAGAGTTCAGTAGATACTGTGCATTATGCAGTTCACTAGTATTAGTTCTAAGCACAGGCAGTGCAAACCAGTAGGATTAGTGAGTGATTGAATACCCAATGTATAACTTTTTTGGCCATTACATCCAACAGGAATGTTTGCCATTCGTGCTGATCATGAGTATGTCACTCAAGAGGATTTCATGAAGGCTGTGAGGAAGGTGGCAGATTCAAAGAAGCTGGAGTCTAAGTTGGACTACAAACCTGTTTAAAAACCACAATTTTGTGCTGAGTATAAATGTGTGGGTGTTTGGAAATTAATGAACTGCCCATGGATAAACAACACTTTTCTTTTTTAAGTTGTTGCAATAGTTTTTTGTCAACATTTGAGAAACATTTCTGATGTTGTATTTTTATTTTTACCGTGAAAACATTGACTTTGGTTGTTTAATTGTCTAGCTCCAATTTAAATTAAAATCTTCACCTATTGGCCATGTATGTAGACCTGTAACCTGATATGGCTCTGTAGATTTCTGTGTGCCTGGCCTGCTTCTTTCTACATTATAAAAGACCATGATAACAAATGAAGCAGTTGCATGTTATTTTCACGCTGACTCTGATTTTAGCTCACTTTTGGGCTTTTCATATGATGTTGTTTCACTTTTATGGCTGTGTTAACATCATGCTGGGTTATCTTGTTCAATGTTTTACACTGATCAAGCCTTAACTTGGGCAAATAAATTCTAGGTCATATTGCATTTGTAACATCCTCTACTATTGGAAATGTGTTGCTGAAGCAAATGTCAAAGACTGTAAACTATAGTACTGAATTGTGGAGTTACACTGTTAAACAGTTTTACCATATTTTTGTGTTTAGTAGGCCGTGCTAAAACGGTGGCTTGATGATGCACTGGATTTAAGAGCAGAGAGTAAAGCCTATTTCCCAGATTTTGATTTACTTGGTGTTTTATTTAAATTTGGCTGGGTGGTTTGGCTACCTTCTAGTCAAAGATAATTCATATAACAAGATTGAGTGCAGCTATTACAATAAATGGAGGAAATAAAACCCTGAAGTCAGTCACGCCTTTCAGGTAAAAGAACCAATCAATCAATTCTCTGCAGGGGCTCTATACAGGGTCTCGTGAGGCACTTGCCAACCTGCGTGCATACCCAATAGCTTAAACAACTTCAGAAAAGGTGTTTATGAGCTAAAAAAAAGGTTATGGTACAGCTGATGTCAGGTTGTTGGTTGAAAATATTTTGTTTAATTGTGATTATAGCACACAATTTTAGAAATATCTTGGTAAAGTCAGATATTAAATGTGACCATTTGTGACACCACAGAAAAATGTGATATTAACCACTCAAATTTCAATTATTAAAAAAAGCAAATAAAATAAGTGATCAAAATCTTGAACAAACAGGCAGGATTACCTCAAACACTGGGGGTGTGTACTCTGTCGGCACTGTAACCATGCCCACTTGCAGAAAAGCTTCTGGTTTCCCTCAACTTTCAAATACTACTACAACCTAAATGGATGCTCCCAGTTGTGTTAGAGATGGGGTAACGTGCTGTGGCTTAACTGCATCAGTAGCCACCATATTAGGTTTGTCTAAAAATTCTGACAATTTAACTCTGCAATTCAGTATTACATAGTTTGCAGTCTTTGTAGCTTGCTTCAACAATACATTTCATACATTCAGGATGTTTTAGAAACAACTGACTTTACAGGGACTTTACAGAAAGTAAATGGGACTTAACTGTTGTAGTCTCATGGACTTACAATAGCAACATGTGTGGGTATCAATTAAGTCCACAAGACCATAGGTTATCCCCTTTATGGTCGATATGCCCCCTTGATGCGCACTTTTCCTGAGCCAGCACTTGTTACAGACTTCATCCCGACATTCAAAATGGTTTTATGTCACAGAAGATGAAGAAAGACTTTTAAAACAGGAGTGTTTAGCGCTTTTTCACAAACGTTTAATCCCTCCCAAAAATGCTATTCTTTAAATATATATAAACATACAATATATTAAATGAAAGAACAGACCCTCTGCTTTCAAACAACAAAAACTTGCATCCTACCTTCATCGGTTCTCTTTTTATCTCTTTTTTTATTTTTATAAGTTGTGAAGGATAAACAACTGGTGGATAATATGGGTATTGGGGATTGACGAGATAACTCGTCAATGGCGGGGAAAGAGTTAGGGTGGGTGCTATTTGGGACTGTGCCTTAGAGACTCTTCTAGCTCTGCATTATTTTACATTATAGAAGCAATTTTGCATATGACATCTAAAAGCCATTCAAACAAAGCCCAAAACATCTTCGCTAAAACGAGGCAAAATTTAGGCTGTCAGTGAAAGTTTAATAGATGTCTAACCACAGCCCCCCATTTAAAAATTTAACTAAATCATGTAATCACTGTTGACTTTTGCCACTTTTCCATTGCATAGTACCCCCACGGTTTGGTTTGGCTTGGTTAGCTTTTCCATCGAGTTTAGTAACACTTTGGAGTGGGAGGGATTATAGGCATGTTGTTATATTTGCGCTGCCTACTTCTGTGACATCATACATGTGAGAGTACATTCCCATAAATGTATTTATTTCTCAGAATTTAAAATTGACCACCACAAATAGATGTTTGCACTTCGCGTTTACCCCCGTCTCACATGACTGAGCCTGCTGAGCCCTTTTTTAAGTTGCATTTAAGCATATATTTGGTAATGTGCGTTGCGAATGTGCCACCACAAACTGCAAGTCTGGAAAACGTGGGGTACTACTCAATGGAAAAGTGCCATTAGCTTGCATGATGGAATATGATACATCTCGCAAAAAGTTATTTTGGAAAAAAAGGACATATAACCAAATTCAAGTTAATTTAGAGGTGGGTTACTCATAGCCAGACTACAGTTGTGTTTAAAAAATAGCTATATACTAAAATAGCTATTTTTACTAAAGTGAAAAAAGAGCAGAAATGTTATAGATTTTATTTCCTTATCTCAAATGTACTGAAAACATTACACATTAAATTACAAATCAAAACATTAACAAAATGTACAAGTCTGTCTTGTTCTTTTGAAGGGAAGACAAGAAAACTAATATTTAGCTGTTATAAAATAGCAGTGTCAACATTTTCCTTTGTAGACACTTATAAACTGAAGAAATGTCTTCAGATTTATCTTCACTTTAAACTATTGAATTACTAATATTTAGTTGCATAAGCATTGTTGTTGATAACTGCTGCACATCTGTGTCAAATCGAGTCAACCAACTTCTGGTACCTAGAAACAGATATTTTAGTCCAGGGGCCTCATTTATAAAGCGTTTTTACGCACAAATCCACTCAAACGCTCAGATTTATAAAACTCGTCTTTGACGTGGAAAAGTACTTACCTCCACGTCAGGTTCCGACTTGACGTACGCACGTTTCCTTGTGGCAATATTGCAGTACTGCAGGTAGGCATATTCGAAACTTTTTGTTTTGTACCTTTTGTGGTCAACATTTTTTCATTTGTTTTGGAGTTGTCTTATTAAAAAAATTATAATAATTGGTTAGATTTGTGCTCTTTTGTTAGAATTCATATATTTTGCTTAAGACTTTGTTTGGAAAATATTTAATTAGTTTTTTTCTCTTATGATATCTTATTACATAAGAAATATTATTTGTTTAATGTGTTACTTTTGTTTGCAACGTTTATTATAAATAAATGTAAATATGGTGATTATAAACCATTATTCCGTATTTTTCTATTAGAAGTTAAGAAATAGGCTACCTAAAATCTATTAATAATCTGATAAACAAGAAAGCTGCTAAATGTATTAATGTCAGCATTTCCATGTTTTTATTTAATTCTTTTTCTCTTTCATCCCCTGGCTAATGTAAAAAAGTGTTGAATATGTTTGATAAAAAATAAATACATATTCGAAACTTTTACAGCGTCAACATCATCTGTATTAGAGCTTAGATCGGGCACAAAAACCATAACCGAAGCTCCTGCACGTTGTGTCCGAGCCCGGCCCGATCGACACATTACCGACAATAGCCTATGCGCGGTGACGTTCTCAACTACAATTCGGAGTTGTTTAAATTACATAAATCTGTTCAGAATTATCTTAATGAACTAATGCAACATGGACGAGGCATGTAAACTGAGCTGTTTGTTCATTCAGAATAGAAACGTAAAAACATGTAACAATGATGCACACAGAAAATGAACAAGAATTAACTGTGGAGAAGGCCTACTAGGCTACTCCAAAATAATTTAACCAGGTTTTAGAATATATTTTAAAACAAAATATGTTGGCCTATTTTGATATTTTAAAATGTAAGCCTATTCTGATGCAAAAAGATCATGGCGCCCAAGCTATATGTTCAGGAAACGATTTTCTAGTTCGTCATTTTCAAAAAATATTTAAAAATATAGAAAAATTGTTTCGCGTGTTTAATGCACATGTAAATGTTACAGAACGTGTGCTTTATTGAATGAAAGTAAAACCGATCGAATTTAATGATTAAAACGACGTGAAAGGAACTAAATTGTGAAGCCTCGATGTATCCTACAATAAGGGACATGCGACATTTAAGAGTGATGGGTATTTCAAAAATTAATATAAATTATTCCCATGCATCGATTTTAATGTTAAACATCTGTAAATCCAGATGAATCCATATGGAATATATTCCGACAGTTTAAGATACGATCTAAAGAAGTCATGGCAAAAGTCATGGTAAAGGAGGCATGGCAAACTGAAACAAAACTTTAAAGACACAAATATTACGTTTAGCCTACGTGTAAAACTATATTTAAATGAAACCCGTGAATTGAAAGATCTACTAATAATCGCCTTAACTTGAGTGATGTCAATAAAGTTTCCATGTTAGAATTTAGAAATATTAAAAACTTAAGCAAAAAAATATGTTTTCTTACCCTCGCCATTGTAGCAGTCAGAGAATTTGGCCTTTGAATTTAACATTTATATGCTAATGAATTAAATTAGGGGCGTTTACAAGGCGGAGTTCTAAGAGCATTCAGCTGCGCACAATTTTAAGATAATTTGTGATTTATAAACCGCACATCTGGAAAAGAGGCCTACGCAAGTTTTTTGTGCGTAAGCTCCTTTTCTCTGAATCACACTTACGATCATTTCAGAAATGGTCTTAGATGAAATGTAGGACAATTCCTACGTCGCACTTTTATAAATGAGGCCCCAGGATCCACAGTTCCTGTCAGGGGATTGAGCTGGCCACTCCATAACCTCAATCCTTCTATAACCTCAATTCACTATTAGTGAATAATAGTATGTATCCAATCAGGATTCAAGCCCCACCATAGCACAGAGACAGCACTGCTTAGAGTTACAAATTACCTCCTTTTAACTTCAGATTGTGGTGAAATCTTAAAGGTATTGTGGAGGATTTTCTTTTTCCGGGTGGATCATCAAGACTATTGGTCCTTCTAGTTGTCAAACAGGAGTGTTGCACAATTGCATTTTTTTTAAACGTGGAGAAGGCGGTTATTTTCTAAAATTCGAGAAAATCCTCCGCTATACCTTTAATTGTTATTTTACTAGACCTTGGTGCAGCCTTTGACACAATAGATCACACAATCTTTCTCAATAGACTAGAAAACTACACTGTAAAACCTAAAAGTTAACTCAACTTAAACCATTTAAGGAAACCGGTTGCATTAAACCATTTAAGTTTTAAAACACATACATTTGAGTACTGTGAACTTAAACAAATTGTAAATGTACATTCATACGGGCACACGACCCCTTAGTAGGACGCACAGCACATCCGGAAGCGGACGGCTACAACGCACACACGCCACGGGGCTGCGACAGGAAAACCCAAACGTAACACAAATCAATAAATGGTAATGTTAAACTAAACAAGTGTGCTTTGTTATTAATGTCCGAAAAGTTATAAAGTTATTTGTATTGAAGTGCATTGTGATAATTGCGGTTATGTGCACCTAACCACCACTATACACCACCGCATCTCCGTGCGTAAATTGAATGGGATGTATGTAAATGCATGATGATCAAAACTCTGTAAATCTGAATGTAAACATATACAATATTAATGACCTCTCGGGAAAATCATAAACATAAAACTTAACAAGGATGACGATGTCACATAAAGGGGACGATGTCACATAACGTCTCATCGTCACACACCCCCTCCCACAAGACCGTCACTCTTCAGAGTGGTGGGACAAAAAGTCAGCTATAACATTTTGGGCCCCGGCTCTATATTTGATTTCAAACTTAAATGGCTGGAGAGATAAAGCCCAGCGGGTAATCCTCGCATTGCTGTCTTTCATTCGTTTGAGCCACTGCAAAGCTCTGTGATACGTCTCTAGAGAGAATTCTTTCCCAATAAGATAGTATCTCAATGTGTCCAAAGCCCACTTAATAGCCAGAGCTTCTTTCTCCACAGTGGAGTATTTAGTCTCTCGGGGAAACAGCTTGCGGCTTATGTATTGTACAGGTTTAGAGTCCTTACCTTCACCCTGTAAGAGAACTGCCCCAAGACCCACTCCCGAAGCATCAGTCTGTACCGTAAAAGGGAGATAGAAGTTTGGGCTTTGCAGAACGGGTGTTTGACAGAGACAGCCCTTTAAATCCTCAAAGGCTTCCTGACATTCAGGGGTCCAAATCACTTTCTGTGGTTTGTCCTTTCGAGTAAGGTCCATCAACACCGCCGCTCGGCTGGAAAGGTTAGGGATAAAGCGCCTGTACCAACCAAGTAGGCCCAAGAAAGATCTCACTCTATTTTTTGTTGTTAGAGGGGGACAGGAACGTACTGCTTCAACCTTGTGAACTTGGGGTCTGATGACACCTCCTCCCAGCACATACCCCAGGTAAAAAACTTCTGATCTTGCCAAGTTACACTTTTTTGCATTTACCACTAGTCCAGCAGTCTTTATACGTTGGAACACCTCGGCTAAGTGCCCTAAATGCTCTTCCCAGGATGCACTATATATCACTACATCATCAATATAGGCAGCAGCAAAATCTGCAGTCTCTGAAAGAACTGGATCCATAAGCCGCTGGAAAGTCGCTGCGGCTCCATGCAGCCCAAAAGGCATGACCTTGAAATGGTATAATCCAGATGGGGGTTCGGAAAGCAGTCAGGTCTTTGGCAGCGTCTGACAGCGGGACCTGCCAATAACCCTTACACAGATCTAATGTGCTTAAGAATTTTGCCTTTCCAAGCCGTTCCACCAACTCGTCAACTCTAGGCATGGGGTACGGGTCGAAAGCAGAGATGGCATTTAGCTTAGAAAAGTCAACACAGAACCTTAACTCATTCACCGCCATTGACGAGTTATCTCGTCATTTATGAGTTCATATTTAACTAATAAAAATGCCTTTCTGGACGAATTTCAAAGTGAAAGTGTAATACCGCTTTTATCCACCAGATGGCGCCAAAACGAATGTATCAAAAACGGATGTTAAAAAGATATTAAAATTTATTTTAAATGCCTTTATGTTTGATAGTCATTCTGAGTCTGATCTCTAACATAAATTCCTTTAAAAAAACGCAATTTTTTAAGCTTTTTGCTCAAAATGTTGTATTTTTGAAGAGAAATATCCATATTTCAGTGGTTAAATTAAGTGGAAAAAGTAAATATATAATGAAACGTTTTTTCCCCATTTTGTTTGTTTGTTTGTTTGTTTATTGTTTGTTTGAAAGCAGAGGGTGTGTTCTTTAATTTGATATAATTTGTATATTTATATATTTATAGAAAATAATTTTTCCTGCAAGGAATTTTGTGAAAATTTTGTTAAAATCACAAAAATGCAGGTGGGCAACTTTTCTCAAAAAGGCTGGTGGTGAATGAGTTAAGGTCCCATCCTTCTTGGGTACAAGAACCACTGGGCTACACCACTCGCTTTTTGATGGTTCAATCACCCCAAGATCTAACATGACTTGAACTTCCCTTTTTAAGTCGGAGATGAGGTGAGCTGGGACTCGGCAGAATGACTGACGTATAGGCCCTGGTGACAGAAGTCGAATGCCATGCTGAGTCACGTCCGTCCTTCCTGGTTTATCACTGAAGAGACCTGTTGGTATTATCGCCTCAATTTGCTGCCTCTGTTGAGTTGACATATGATTCAGATTGGGTAAGGTCTTGTGGTCTTGGCTAGCTGGAAAGTATTGTTCGTCCTCTTCTTCCTCACTGTCCACTGACCGAGCCCACATTTGCTCTGATACAGAACAGCTTCGGTCCTGCCATGGTCTGAGTAGATTAACATGAAATACCTGACTCTTTTTACGACGATCTGGTAGACTGATTTCATAATTGGTTTTTCCCACCTTCTTCAGGACCTTGTAAGGTCCTTGCCATTTTGCAAGAAGCCCAGTGTCAGATGTGGGTAGGAGGAGCAAAGCCTTTTGGCCTGGTTTAAGAACTCTTTTCCTTGAAGATCTGTCATACCACATTTTCTGCTGTCGCTGAGCTGTAATCATGTTGTCTCTGACGAGTTCAGCCAAGGAATCCATTTTCTGTCTCATTTTAAGAATGTATGATACAATGTTGGTTTGCTCTTGTGGATTGTCCCCCTCCCATGCCTCTTTAATGACATCCAAAGGCCCACGAACTTGGCGACCATAAAGCAGTTCAAATGGTGAAAAGCCTGTAGAGGCCTGAGGAACCTCTCTATATGCAAACAACAGGTACGGTAGCCACTGATCCCAATCTGAACCTGTCTCTGAGACAAACTTGCGTAGCATAGACTTCAAGGTGTGGTTGAAACATTCAACCATGCTATCAGTCTGGGGGTGATACGCGGTGGTCTGGATAGGGTGAATGCCTAGCATGGAGTAAACTTCCTTCATCTGTTTAGAAGTAAAGTTTGTGCCTTGGTCTGTCAATATTTCTCTAGGTATTCCTACCCGTGAGAACAGCTGTGTGAGTGCATTTACAATTTGTCTTGTCTTAACCTTTTTGAGAGGGAAAGCCTCAGGGTATCGTGTTGCATAATCACATACAACTAATATGTAGCGATTCCCTTTTCTGCTCCTCTCTAGGGGACCTACGACATCCATAGCTATGCGTGTAAATGGCACATCAATGATAGGGAGGCTAACCAAGGGGGCCCTGTCTCCCTTTTTGATAGGGGCTGTCAGCTGACATTCAGGACATGACTTGCAAAACTCCATAACATCCATATATAGCCTTGGCCAATAAAATCTGTTGGATATCCTAGCCAGTGTCTTTTGTTGGCCTAAATGACCTGCCCAAGGAGTGGAGTGACCCATATTCAGAATCATAGATCTCAGGGGAGTAGGGACTACTAACTGTTGTCCAGCATTAGCTTGCCGATACAACCTTTCGTCCTTCAGCACAAACTGGTCCCTATCTGTCACACTACTCAAGACCCCCTTTTTACCTACTTTTGCAAACAATGGCTGCAGAGTATCATCCTGCTTTTGCAGCTCCACAATATTATGTGGTATGACTTCTAAATCTTCTGCCCTAGGTTTGGAAAGATGTTCAACCATTGTTGTGCCTTTGACTTTCTGTTGCCGCTTCTCTCTTCTTGTTTTCTTTTCTTTGGGACCCTCTGCAAAAGGTAAAAAATCCAAAAGCTGTTTTGACTGTGCCCTTGTAAATACTCTTACTTCAGCTACCTCTTTGTCATCACGTAGCAAGTGAGCTAGCACAGGAACATCTCTACCCAACACAACAGAATAGGGAGCTTTATCAACAACACCAATAGTCAAACAGTAGGTTTGTCCTTCAATCTGAATGTTCAGATCAACTGTGGGATATTCCCTTTCATCACCATGAATGTACTGAACCTTCAAACTACCCTTATAGGATGCATGTACACTATCCAAGCATTCCTGTCTGACCAATGTTTGACTGCAGCCTGTATCAACCAGCGCTTTGAACGTTCTGCTTCCTATTTTCACTGAAACTACAGTGTCAATGTTGTGTTTTGCTTCAATATATGGGTCTAGAGGTCTAGGAGTATAGCAAAGGTGTGTGCTACTGACCTGTATTGGGCAATCTGCCTTCTTGTGCCCCTGCTGGCCACATGCATGACACAGAAGTGGAGGTCTGACCTTAGGCTGCCTATCAGAGGTTTGTTGGCGATTGGCAGTATTATAAACTCTAGCCTGAGAGGTATATGTGGAATTTGGGTTTTTGGGTATGTTATGACCACTTCCGTAACCCACCCCAGACTTACCTGGCAAGCTGCTGGACTTGCCTTGAGAGTGTCCCAGTTGATAGGGAAAATGTCGTGCTGAAATGAATGTTTCTGCCAGCTCCGCAGCTTGCTTAGAGGAAGATGTTCCTTAATCCACGTCCTGATCTCAGGGTTAAGGACTTTGAGGAATTGTTCCAAAATGATAACATCGCCAATTTCCTCCTAAGATCGATGTCCTGGCGTCATCCATTTGTCATAAAGATCCTTTAACCTTGCTTGAAGTTCTCTGGGTGTTTCACCCTCCTGAACAAAGTTCAAACGAAATCTCTGTCTATATGTCTCTGAGTTGATTTCGTATTTAAGTAACACAGCTTTTTTCACTAGGTCGTAATCCAGAGTGTCAGCAATGTCCATAGCAACATAGGCAGCTCGTGCCCTACCTGCGAGGAGTGGTATTAAGTGCAATGCCCAGTCTTGTCTGGGCCACCTCCAAGCCAGAGCAATCCGTTCAAAGGTGGTCAAGTAATGTTCAATGTCCTCATCCTCTTGTAGTGGTAACATCTTTGGACCTTGCCATCCCATGTATGGAGATCCTTGCCACTGTCCCGATGATGAAGCTTGTACCAAAGCCTGTGCAGAACTAGTGCCTTGGGCTGCTTGAGCCCCACCCTGGGAGTGATGGACTATGCGATGAAATGGATGTGTACCAGCAGATGTTATCGAAGCGTCTTGAGCTGCCCTACCTCCCATCTGATCCTGTCTCCGCTGTTGGACCTCATTCTGCAATTGCGTAAACTGATGTTGTAAAGTTCGCCACCTGTGCTCTTGCCGTTGGGCTTCCCTTTGCAGATGATCTTCTCTAGCTTGCTGCGACTGCATAAAGGAATGTAACGTCCTGGACAGCTGCTCTATGGCCTCCCCATTGCCTTCTTGCGGAGATGTGCTAGCTGCCCCATGATCTGGGATTTCTTCCTGAACGTCATCAGACGCTTTCACCGACGCCTGTTTCTTGGGACCCATCCTGGATTGCTGCTGCGCCCCCTACTGGAATGGAGTAACCGCTGCCACCATGTGTGGTAATGTAACCAAGAGGGAAAGGGGGAATGTTAAGAAGGCGCAAGCAGCCAGCAGGATATCTTCTTCACGTGAGTTTTATTTGCAAAAGTTTGCAGTCCAATTAAACATCTGTGGCATACTCAAAAGAAAATTAACATTTTAAAATAAAAAAAGGATAAAGATAATGGAAAAGAAAAAGTAATTCAATTATCAGAATATGCCATTGTTCTTTTAACTAGGAACAAAGCCCATGTTGCTACTTAACAGCAAACAGCCATTCGGCTAACTCACTAGCCCCCAACCTCTCTCCCCAAAGGCTGCAAGCCGTTAGGTGTGTTCGACATCGGCTGTGGCTGGATGTAACCGATCGGCGAGATTAGCCGCGTGCAGGCGGGGAGGAGCTGAAAACAGAGACGTGAAGTCGGACGCGCTGTGGTTCCCTTAGCTTGCTGCATTTACGTCAGGCATGGCTGATCACGTGCCGTTTGCTTGCTTAATCGCATTAAACATGATTTGTAAGATGTAAACTACATAAAAAGTGAATTATACTGTTTTGAATGTCCGTGCATGAGCATGAGTGGAACTGAAGAGGCTTACAGCAGTGTTTTTACAAGAATAAAGAGTTCAACATAAGCATATATTATTTAAATACCAATGTAGTGGGGTCTACGTTTTTTATCCATTTTATTTTGATGAAGATGACACAATATAACATCGCGACTACATGAAAATAGCTTTAACTGTTATAAAAATACAGATTTGTGAGCATTTGTGGAACTGAGGGCGTGAAAATAAACACGAAATACACGTGATTGTTGTCATGTGGTGAATCCGACCAATCATGAAACAGCTGTGTCGTCATTACAGCCCGTGCAGCTCCTCTTCGTGAACTGCGCTGGCTAACTCAGGCGGCTGATCTCGAACCGCTCTTGTGGTACTTAAAAGCCATATGACACAATCACGTGCCTGCAGCGCCAGCTGAAGTCGGACAAAAATACTAACCGGAATGCACTGCTTCAAGTCAGCCGCCGATCGGTCTGCGCAGCGCCGCATGAAGTCGAACACACCTACTGTCTTATATAGAGAGGTTTCCCACGTCTAATTACCAGACCGCACCAACTGCATACCCCATTCTACCCACCAGTAAATTAATAAATAAATGTATGCAGAAGGGGGAGAAACTCACATTATCTTATAACAAAATATTTATAAAGCATACAATTAACATATTTACATCCAACTAACGTTATAAATATAATTTATAATAGTAAAGAAAAACGGCCAAACAATAGTCCTGTCCGGAACTTTAAATGTACATTCATACGGGCACACGACCCCTTAGTAGGACGCACAGCACACCCGGAAGAGAACGGCTACAACGCACACACGCCACGGGGCTGCGACAGGAAAACCCAAACGTAACACAAATCAATAAATGGTAATGTAAAACTAAACGAGTGTGCTTTGTCATTAATGTCCGAAAAGTTATAAAGTTATTTGTATTGAAGTGCGTTGTGATAATTGCGGTTATGTGCACCTAACCACCACTATACACCACCGCATCTCTGTGCGTAAATTGAATGGGATGTGTGTAAATGCATGATGATCAAAACTCTGTAAATCTGAATGTAAACATATACAATATTAATGACCCCTCGGGCAAATCATAAACATAAAACTTCACAAGGATGACGATGTCACATAAAGGGGACGATGTCACATAACGTCTCATCGTCACATACAGTGTATATTGGCATCGTATGTAACCAACCGCTACCACTTTGTTTATGTAAATGAGGAAGAGTCGTATCACTCCCCGGTTAAATACAGAGTACGGCAGGGATCAGTTCTAGGCTCTCTCCTGTTCTCGTTATATATGTTACCACTAGGAGATATAAGTTTTCACTGCTATGCAGATGATACCCAGCTTTACATCTCCTCACATCCTAGCGATATTAGTATCTGGATGGCAAATAACTTCCTTATGCTAAACTCCAAAAAGACAGAGATACTTATAATTGCACCACTATGCTTAACTGTCTTTACAGTGTAATGTGGCTTGAATTCAGTACCCAGGTGTCACCTGAAGTGTTGTTGATAACCACTAGACCCCAAAATAACAATTTCACCCTCATCAGGCCACAAAATGTTACTCTTATGTTTCTTTGGGCCAGTTGATGTGATTCTGCACATAACTTTATTTCAACAATGGTGCTTTACAGGGGGTTCTTGCAAACAGCTGATCTTTGATCTTTCAAGAGGGGATTAAAGGCTAAATCTTTGCCATCCTGACTATTCATCGATCTGTTTTAACAGTAGTTGCTTGTTTTCTTCCATGTGCTTTCGGTTTGTGTTGCCATTGTGAACATTTTGGCTGAGCATCCTAAATTTTGCTGCATTTCTCTATACTTACCCCCCCTCTCAAATAGACATTTTAATCAAATTTGTTGCACTGCTGTATATCAAGTCTGTAACCTCGATGGATATTGCTTGCTAGGATACCTTTCACACTGAAATACTGGAGTAGAAGGTGTAAACACAGACTTAACTGGGATTTCAAAGTAATGCTAAGTCTCTTTTATGAAAATAAAGTCCAAAATTAACCATTTGAAAATGTATCTTCTTAAAACACAAATGCGAAAATCCTACATTAAACAAATACACACAAGAAGCATAAAACAACATAATGCTAGAATAGAAGGTGCCCATTCTTATAAGTTTAAGGCCAGCTGCCGGCATCTCTTTACTTTAAAGATGCTATTGTTTCCTTTCTTTCCAGTCCAGCAAGGAATTGTTTATAATGTAATACTGACTTTCAGCCATTTAAATTTTCTGTTAAGTTGTCTTCCTCATCATGAGATGGTTGGTTAGACAGAACAAAAGATTCTATGACAAAAGCTCTGCAGATCGGACAATGTTGGAAATGGCGCACACAGCTGTCGCATACACATGCATGTCGGCAGGGCAACATCACTCTGTTTATTGCCGCATTCTGACACACCACGCAATCTCTGACTTGGTTATCTGGCCACTCCATTGACGATTCTGACTGCTCCCTTGTTTCATCCAGAGGTTTGTGTTGTAGCCCAACCCCTGTTTTGCTAGTTGATGGTTCGGCTGTTCCAGAGAAGTTGCTGATGTCAGCTGACATGAAAAGAGGCTGTGAACCAGAACAGAACTTCATGGTTTACAAAGACATGACACTTAATTAACAGCATATAATTAAGTGCTGTCCTCAATTACACTCTAGAGTTGAAAAAGTTAAGTGTGATCAAAATGAGCATACAAAGCTGACTAAATATGATCCCAGCATATAATCAGAAAATGTGTTTTCATACTTTCAAATCGTAGACATTGCCATGTGCTGTGAGAAGATACTGAAACAAGATTCTTGCAGAGATTCTGTATTTGTCATCAGGGATATGGAGCACTGTCACGCTAGCCATCTAGAATAAAAATATATAACCATTTGAATCTTTACCATAATGCTTCAGTAACTTTTAATAAAGGGTTTCTTCTACTTACAATGTTGTAGTTGTCCCTGGTTTCTGGATTGGTGAGCATTAAGACAGCTACCAGGGGGTAACGATCCCTGGGCAGCATCCCAAAATCAGTCACTCCGAGTTCTGGTGGCATTCGGGTAAAGCATTCCTCCTTTTTGTCTTTCTGTAAACTGATAATACGTTAAGAAAAAAAAAAACATACAGCTTGTGGCATTAGGCAAGTTCTAAGTTTTATCTGTTACACTATACCCACTACAGTGGGGAAAAGGAATGTTTATAAAAGCCAATTTCTAACAGACATAGAAAGGATAGTTGAAGCTATGACAGTGGTGGTAGCTGAACTCCAGAGCATCTTGAAACTGCCATGTGGTACTGAGTCTAGGCCCACGCTGGTGATTTTGAAGGGCTGTCTGGAGAGCATGGACCTCACAACCCCAGAAACAACAGAGGACACAGTCTTCAAGGCAGTATGCCAGCAAACTCAGGCCTTCTGAGACAATAATGACAGGGGTACATCCATTAACATCTTGAAAATTTTACATTAATTAAAAATGTAGATGATTCTCACCAGTTACTGTAGCTTTACCAACTGTAGAGCCTATCTCCAAGGCAAATGGATTGGCCACCTGCACCATCTTTCTCTCAGGGACAGGTATGAGAGATTCAGTTTCATCTGAGATGCGTAAAATGATTGGAACATCAAATCCAAACCTAAACAGAACATACCAGAGTCGGTTAACAAAGTGGATGTAGTTCTGCTAGGATTTTAATACTGGGATCTGGCAACTCAGCAATTCCTGCTCATTAAATCAAGTCTTTATTTTGCCAGAGCGATCCACATCGCCTGGAATTCATTTTGGTGAATTGGTTCACACAAGACAATACAACATTAACATATACAATAAAAACATACAATTTAAAAGAAAACAAATATTTGGATTTCTACCAATAAATACCCAGTCAACACTTTGAACTCTCAGTGAAGTCCTCATGAGGTTACAAGATCCTCAAAATGTTGTCACAATGTGTGCATCACAGTGAGCTAAAATTGTAACCACACAGCGCACTCACGGTTTGCTCATATATTAAGGTCACCACCATATGAGGTCACTGCACACTCACTGTCAGCTCATACTACCCATAAAGCACATGGTATGAAAAGTACCAGATGTCGCTCAGAGAACTAATATTCTAGCATTTGCTAATTGAAAACATGTCGCAGAGATGATTGTATCTGCATTTAACACACGCACGCAGGCACGGACACACACACCATGATATGAGCTATTGTCACGGTGTGAGGTCACGCCACATTCACTGTGCACTCATATCATGGTCACAATGTGAGGTCACACCACACTCACTGTGTGCTCATATCAGGGTCACAATGTGAGGTCGTGCCACACTCACTCTGCGCTCATATCATGGTTAGTCTCGCGTAGCCAGACCTTCAATACTGAAGGTCTGGTGTTTTTCGCTGCTTTTCCTGGACAAAGCCCGCCCACAAGCTGTTTGACCGACATGTCAAACAACCAATCACAGTTTGTTTTGTCTAGCGTCACGTTTCGGACTCCCCACAATAACGAGCCGGCTGGCAACAAGTCAGTTATTGAAATAACCAGCCAACCAAATAGCATCTAAATAAACAACATTACTCACCATAGAACAACGGTGTGCACTTCATCAACAGCTACACCAATGAGACGCTCCCGTTAAACGTCTGTTTGAAGCATATCTCTTCACTTTTTAACACATACAAGCAATTCAGGAGAACCAAACTTTTTGACTCCACTAACTGCCTCAAGCAAAACTCTTGGATGTCTTTTAGAGAGTCAATGCTGCGAACTTTGCATATTTTAAGAATCCAATGTTTAGCTGATCATGATAACTGGTCATTATTATGACACGACTGATTCTCTTCATCAATGGAACATCAGAGCTTTGTTTTCCAGGGACTGAAACTAATCGCGACACTCGCGTCTCCTGGCATCCGGTCAACCAAAGACGACTTTGACATTCTCACAGGGTTTCCAGAAAAGTGTATGAAAAACATCAGACGTTTAACCAACAGTCTGTGGGTGTGACGTCTGAGGCTGAGACTATATCATGATCACAACGTGAGGTCACCCCACACTCACTGTGCACTCATATCAGGGTCACAATGTGAGGTCACCCCACACTCAATGTGTGCTCATACTATGGTCACGATGTGAAGTTATGGTAAACTTAAAGTGTGCTCATTATGGTCACTATCAAGTCATGGCACACTATTTGTGCACTCATACCATGAACTCAACATTCTGAATTCACAATGAGCTCAAATATAGCTCACATTGTGTTGTGCTTGGCTAAGGACATAGGCAGAAAGGCAGGATGATGCAGCAGTTGAAGGACAGTAAGTAAAAGTAGGCAGATATCACAATTTGGCCAAAAAATGACTCATAAAATCGCAATTATGCTATGAGGCTAACGTTATGACACGCATAGATATGTGTAAAGGCTAAATGCCTCGCCCGCGCTGCTGGCCAACTGAGTGGAACGTCCATATTTAGCAGCCATCCTTACCACAGGCCCGCTCACTCGCAGCATTGAGTCCCAACGGTGCAGGTACCTTCAAATGACCATAACCTGTTCAACCTTCTAACGATTTTCAAACGGTTTGGCTTGTTGAAACGTCAAACATGTACCTATGACACTGCATTAGCGCTTTGTATCGCCAACAATTTCCCGATACGATACGTATCCCGATACAAGGGCCCCGATACGATGCGCATCACGATGCAAGACTATTTTGAATTACATTTTTGTTCAGAATTTAGTAACATTCTTATTATAATTATCTGTTTATTGTACATTGAATAAGCAGTGTTGTAACAGTTGTGTTTTTGCCATTCATTTATTAGCTATTAGAAATACTTAAAATCCCAGAGTTAGTACTTTTTAAACGCAGTTTTACAAAGATGGTGCCTTACTCTTGTCTCTTATTATTCTACATCTATGAATATATCTATAAACATGCAGTCAGACTTAATACTATTTAATAGAAACCAGATTATTAATGTGACACTTATAGTTTGAAGTAGCTCTGTATCTCTTCTCTAGATGTACACTTTTCACATGCATATCTTTGTCGTGTTTCTTCTCAAATGCATTAGTACTGTTTTATAAGAGCATGGCTAATAAAGCCCTTTGCAGTAGTATAGGCTAAGATATCTGCGCTTTCATACTGAACTTATTGACTTTAATGCGCGCGCAAGAGAGAGAGCGCAAGTACGCGGCTCACTATGCAGACACGTGCGCCAGCGAGACAGACACGCAAAGTGAAAGTATACCCCGCTACCTTTAACTCTACATACTCTGCGGGACACATACGTCCTTTTCCATATGGATCGCGGATCAACAGCAATTTGTCACGTTACTTTAAAAAATGCATCCGAATCGATACGGAAGGTGCTGTATTGATGCACGCATCGTCAGGCGTCCATGACGATGTATCGTCGTATCGATATTTTGAACACAGCACTACACTGCATACTTAAAAAAAATAAAAAACATGAAACATGTTAAAACATCCAGAATTATAGCCACGTTAATAACGTTTGTAAGAAACCAAACCGTTTGAAAATTGGTCGAAATTTGAGCAAGTTATGGTCATTTAAAGGATTCTGCACCATTAATACTAAATGCTACGAGTGAGCGAGCTGCCTGTGGTAAGATGGCTGCTAGGTGATGACGTTAGAGACTCTACCATAACACATCTAGCCTTTACATATATCTATGATGACACCTGTTTGGACTACAGCCCTCTACTTCCTGCTTTAATGAATCAGTAGAACAGTTTTTGACCAACCTCCGCCCACAGGAATACATCAGTCGCCAGCTAAGCTAACAGCAACACACTAAACCAGTGGTTCCCCTTGTGTATGGTGCATTTCTTCGCGGCCCCCCCAAAGAAAATTTGTGACAAAAACTGTTCTAAAACTCATAATTTTAATAAAAAAAAACATTAAAGGAACAGTATGTAGGATTGTGGCTAAAACTGGTACTGCAATCACACAACCGGTGGCCAATACAAAACATGACAACATAAACATCAGTTGAGGGCTGCAACTCCACTTTTTAAATGACAATAACCTGGCCGGACCACTGTTGTGAGTGACATAAGTATTTGAAATGAAAATTATTTCTTAAAGGAATAGTCTACTCATTTTCAACACTAAAACATGTCATTACCCCAACCAAGAACCGCTGATACATCCCTCCATCATCCGTGCGCGCGCACGCAAGCGCCGGAGCGCGCTGCCACGCTTCGATAGCATTTAGCTTAGCCCCATTCATTCAATGGTACCATTTAGAGATAAAGTTAGAAGTGACCAAACACATCAATATAGTTCCTCTTTTAAATCCGCTTAGAAAAGCGCTACGTTTTATTTTGTACCACCAAACTTGCTCGTATAACTACTCGTCTTAAATAGGAAAAACGTTGATGTGTTTGGTCACTTCTAACTTTATCTCTAAATGGTACCATTGAATGAATGGGGCTAAGCTAAATGCTATCGAAGCGTTGCAGCACGCTCCAGCGCTTATGTGCACGCACACAGATGATAGAGGGATGTATCAACAATTCTTAGTTAAGGTAATAACATATTTTAATATTGAAAATGAGTAGACTATTCCTTTAATGTCTAGTGACATGTCAGGGCCATTTAATAATTAATTGATATACAGTTCTTACATACTGTTCCTTTAAATGATACAAAAAGTAGTGCTTTTGGTTAGTAGCCTTATTTTTTTAGGTTTAATTACACAGAATTCATGATAAATTAATGTATTTCATAAAATGTGATAAAACTGGGACACCCCCCCCCCCCCCGGCACCATCTCGCGGCCCCCAGTTTGAAAACCACTTAACAACCACACAATAAGAACTCGTTACGTATTTCTGGAGGAGGCACTTTATAGAACAAGGAAGACATCAGCCCGTTTTGAGGACAGTGAAAACAGTGGTATACAGATAAGTAAACTGTGTGAAAAATACCGCGTTTTTACATGTGAAACATGAACACATGTTGTGCACTGTAAACACAATCAAAGCTTCAAAAACATGGAAAGAACGGGACCTTTAAAGATGCCCTTCCACATAAAACCGTTTTTACTTGTATTTTTTGATATGCGTTAGGTCCATATGTGTTTGTGTTGTGAAAATTAACTTCCACCTCCTCTTTCAGCTCTAGCCACTGAAAAGAAATAAGCGGAGAAATCAGGTCAATTTGAAAAGCTTATCAGTGTGACGTGGAACTGATCGAGGTCATTAATATTCATGAGCTCTTCAACTTGAGACCACGCCCATATAATACGTGTAGTTGAGTTAGTTTTCATAACAACTTACAGCAATGATGAAAAGGTTTTTGTAAAAGACGTTTGTGTGTGTGTGTGTGTGTGCGCTGCTACACGCGCATCGAAAGGGTTTACGATAAAAGACACGTTTGTGTGTGTGTTTATGTGTGTGTGTGTGTGTGTGTGTTTGTGCGTAGGTTTACAATAAAAGACACGCATGTGTGTGTCAAAAGGGTTTATGATAAAATATGCGTGTGTAAGAAAGACACTGTGTCTTAAGACAGTGGTTCTCAACTCCAGTCCTCGGGACCCACTGCTCTGCACATTTTGGATGTGTATCATATCTGACACACTCAGGCTATGTTTACACGTGGGCGGCTATTTTCATAAACGGACATTTCAACCTCTCCAGTTTCAAAAATAATATCAACCTCTCCAGTTTCAAAAATAATATCGTGCACACATGTCAGTTTTCAGAAAAGTGTTTATTTACATGTATATGAAGGTAATTTAGCACCTAAAAGATTTGCATGCGCAGGATAAAATTTGTAAGAATGTACTTGAACATTGCAAGCGTAAAATAAATTTGCATGCGTTTTGTAAAGGTGTAAATCAAGTTGCAAGCGTAAGAAAACAAGTTTTGCAACATTCTACTGTTAATTGTAAGTGTAATTCGTGTCTTGTAAAACGGAAACTTCATATTTACGCAAATAAGTATGAACTGTATGCATCTGACCTCAGTTTTTCCGCGCTTACACTTTTGGCACGGTTTTTGCGCTGAAATACTGCCAAAAGCATTGCAAGTCTGCAAACAGTGGTGTGCAATCAAAAGCACACGTTCATGAACGGCAAATATGAATTAATCGCGCAGAATCTGTCTCTGTGTGTAAAATAAACCAGTTGTAAATGACTTGTTGCATACGGAGGAAAACTATTTCCTGAAATAACCCGACATCTACTGGTCCCTCTACGCTTGCAGTTTTGTCACGATTCTCTCACTGATTTGAGTTTGCAAGTGCGGGTGGGAAGGCGGGGGGCTATGAAATGAGGCACCTGATGACTCATTGTTTTCTCCATTCTGATTGGTTCAATATAACGCCAGTTTTCTTCTCAACCCTTGCTTAGACTTGCTTACTAGGAGACTGCTGCTAGTTTTACTTAGAACTTTTGTTTATACATTACAGTAAAACTGCTCAAATTAATATGGCTTCATTCATAACCGTAGCGATTTTGTTACTTCTGTTGTTGTTTGATTTTTTTGTGATAGTAGGCCTGTCTTACAGTAACTTGTTTAAGAAATACGCGTTCATGAAAGCACGGAAGGGAGGGGGAGGAGTTAGCTACGCTCCGTCTGTTTGAAAACAATGAGAAATAACATTATAATACAAATACTTGTTTAAGAAATAACATTATAATACAAATACTTGTTTAAGAAATAACATTATAAAACAATACTTTCTGTCAAAATCAATGTTTTATAATCGGCTTAGAAGTGTGTGATTACAAAACGGATAAAATTAATTAATTAAATAATTAATATGAACCTATTTTACCTCATTTAAGTCCAATATTATATGTGTCTCAACGAAAATACACATATTTAAATATTATTTAAAAGCCTGTAAAAATAATCATAGATTTTATATATGATTTTAAATATATTAATTATATCTAATTAGATATAATTAGACATAATTAAAGGCACTCTAAGTGAATTGACACGTTTTAGACCATAAAACATTTTTGTTACATACAGCAAACATCTCCTCACTATCTGCTTGCTGCCTGTCCGCTGATCAAACTGTAAAACGCAATCTCTGTAGACAGCCCAGGCTTCACAAACCAAGTATATATCGCTGCAGCCCGGAGACTGCAGGTGGGAGGACCTTATGCCGCAAGTGGGAGGGATTTCAAAAATGTGCAAGTAGGAGGAGTTTACGCTTCAAATGGGACGGTGGTGAATCCTCTGGAAGTTTGTACAGCCCACTTGCGGCTAAAGCTCCACCCATATGCAGCTGGCTCCGACCTCCGTTTATACCCTTTTCTCACAAACAGCAATAACAACATATTGGCCAAACCTAGCACCACAAAACAAAACAAAGCCAATAAACAACAAAAAGGATTTGGGGGTTGGGCGCATTCATGAAAGCACGGAAGGGAGGGGGAGGAGTTAGCTACGCTCCGTCTGTTTGAAAACAATTCAAACGTCAACAATCACTAACGTCTCGCAGATTCGCTTAGAGCGCCTTTAAGATTATCTTTTCTTACAAAAATTAACAATGGCTTTACTACAGTTAAAACAAAAAACATGGTTACAGTAAAACCATGGTAACCACAAAATAACCATGGTTTTGACAACCATGGTTTTCAAAAACCATAGTTAAACATGGTTAGTGTAGTAAAACCATGGTTTTGCTAATCAATGCCCCCCCCCCAACAAAACATGGTTACCACAACTTTACACCAATAAAACCATGGTTAATTTTCGTAAAGGTTGTGGCACATCAAGTGCATAATCTGTCATAAGGCTTACAGGTTTTTTTTTAGAACTGATTGTATTGTGTATGCATAAAATGCACTATGATTATATTCACTATATTGTACTTATTTCACTTCTGCTCCTTTGGGTGACCCTGTTTAGTTTTTGGACTTTCCATTGTATGACACTATCACCTTGGAACTTTATATTAATCTCAGATTATCTAGTAAGTGAAAGATTAGGTTATTTATGAATTGACAAAATTGATACGGAAATTTACTTTATTGTTAACATTAATTAACTGATGGAAATGTGTTTCATACATCCACTAATATTTGGAGATATATTAATAATGAACATAATTAAATGTATAGTATTTAGTCCGAACACAAATATAAGTCAATTTTTAATAATAATAGACATAATTTAATGTATAGTAATTAGTCCAATCACAAATATCAATCCATGTTATTGAAAAACTGTTTCTTTAAAGAAAATATCAATTTTTTAAGAAAGCAATAAATATTTGCGACTGTAAATGTAATAAAATACATGCTTTAACATTGTAATATTATGCAAAATATATGCTTCCACGCCCGCTACACGCTCATCATATGTACACGCATGCGCAGACATCCTCCGGAGCCTCGTTTTATTAACTAAAATGAACTTACCCTGCAACATAACCTGGTCCGGAGCAGGTTATCTTGAGAGAGTTAGTTGCTATGGTTACTTACATAACCCGAAAGTTACCTCCGTTTTTGGAACCGAAAGCAGAGGTTATCCGCTTGCTTACTCCTAAACTTACCCGGGTAAGTCACATAACCTGCTTTCTGGAATACACCCCTGGAGTTGAGAACCACTGTCTTAAGACACTCACTTAACATTAAACTGATTACACATGAGATTAAATTGAAAATTAGTTTGAACCAGAGTCGTATAAAAATAGAGTTACGACACTCACATAGACGACCGTTGTAAGAATGGAATGCGGAAGTAACAGCGTGTCATGTAGTGACGCATAGTTCCAAACGCAGCACTGAGGCCCATTCATTTCAATGACACCTGCTGGTAAATCGATGAAATTACCGTTTCTCTTTACATTTTCAGACATTTTATGAATATAGTCAACAGTGATATTTTATGAACTCTGCTGTAGGTAATGATTATCGTTAATAATAACTACAATTTCTTTATATTTTAATGAGTTGTGTATAATGTGTGAATAATATAGATTTAATGGTTTAATATTTTATTACTGGTGGCCATCTACTTTATACTTATCTTTTTTTATATATTACGAGTAACACTAGGGGGCAACAGCGACAAGCTAATGCCTTATAAGGGCGCAGTCACACCAAAAGCGCTTTAAACGCTTGCAAACGCAAGGCGCGACGCACTGCCTTTTTTAAAAAAAGAGCAGTGCGGCGCGGCTTTTCATATTGCTAAGCAACCACCGAGTCAGCTGTCTTGTCAGTCAAATATTGAAGCGTGAGCGCTCTTTTGCTGTTAACTGTCATATTAGCAGAAACTTTAAAAAGAGGACGCTTGCTCTGACCTTGTTTGAGGGTGAGAGGTGCACAAACACGCAGGAGAGAGTGAGCGAGTGGAGTCCGGTTCTTCAAAGCAACTGTAAACTTCCCTCACCACAACGTAAGGCCCGCCTCTCCCCTCATTCGATTGGACAATGGAAGACGCGAATGACGTCAGGCGCTTTCTCCGCTCTCACGGCGCATTCACACGGGGCGTCAGCGTTAACGCTTCCCATTCACTTTTAATGGGTGACGTCATGCGTTGCTGAACTGAATTGTGGATCCGTTGGCGCCGCGTCAGTGCCGTTGCTCGCGGCAGAAGTTGAACATTTCTCAACTTTTCACGCGGCAACGCGTGCGTCAGCCAATCAGATCGCCTTATGCAAATTACCTAGACAGAGCCAGCCAATTACGTTTATGGTAGAACGGAGCATGTGTAGCCGCCACTGTGATTGGCTGTTGGCCACGCTTCAGACAATCCTTCCGTTAAGCGTTAACGCTGACGCCCCGTGTGAATGCGCCGTCAGCGCTCCTTCAAAAACGCGTGCGCGGCAGGCGGCAGAAAACCGCAAGGCGCTCGGCGCGCATAAACAGCGCGCAAACGCGCCCTGCCCATAGAATATCATTCAAAAAAGGCGCCTGCAACTGCCATAAACGCTTTTGGTGTGACTGAGCCCTAAGAAAGTCACACTGCTTCACAATGCTGCTATGTGTTTCATTGTGTTTGGTAAGTAATACGAGTGATATATCCTCGAAAATCATGTGTAATTATATTAACATTTAATGTGTACTATAAATACAATTAAAGATGAATTTAGTGTGTTTCTGTTATGCTTCACTGTTACAAATAACCGCGTTGGCGATCTTTTTTGTGATTTTAATATAGTAAAAGTGTAGGAATTATGTTTTTAGCAGATTGATAGCCATTTATATAGCCATATTTTTGCTATAAAAATAAAAGATAAACTGTGTTGCTGTAGTTGGTATAGATAACCACAGTTATCTTTGGGTCATCATTAACTGTTTATCTTTATTAACTGATTTACTGTATTTCCATCACTCCCTAGTAAAAAAAAAACGTTATAAACATAGTAAGTATAGTGATCAATTCACATTACAAGCTAATATTTACCTAAAATAGCTGAAAACCTATGCAAACAGATTGACAGCCTTGCTTGGTTAGGAACTGTAGAACGTTACATGAATCACGTGACCGCGCGGCGGCGAGATCAAAGCGTTTCGTAACTCTCTCTTTATATGACTCTAAGCTTGTTCGACTTCATGCGGCGCCGTAAGAACCTTCAGCCGGATGACGTCAAAGTACCGCGAGAGTGATTTAAAGGAGATTCCTCCGTATGAGTTCGCAAATCGCTCTCGCGGTACTTTGACGTCATCCGGCTGAAGGTTCTTACGGTGTCAGGTGTCATGAGCAATTCGGTCCCCCCGAGCAATTCGGTCTCCCCTAGGACCCCAATTGGTATCTAGCACTAATGCCTGCTCAAAAATTTGTCATTGCAATATCTCGTCTGCATACGCGGATAGCAAGTTAATTATGTTGTACAAAATAGAAGCATCAATTAAAAAAATAAATAAAAGTTAACTAAAAAAATAATTTAATAAACTAATATTCATGTTGCAGACACTTTTGTGTCATCATCTGCTTTACAAAAGCAATACTTTTATTTTTTGTAAATTATTAACATACCTTACGGAATATATTTTTTTTATAGTAAAAGTGTAGTAATCATGGCTTATAATTATAATTTAAATGTGTGATTCAACTATGTAGTAATCATGTTTTGTATAATTAATGAGTAAGTAATTGTATAAGTAGACAGTCAAAAGTGGAAATGGTACAGTATAATAATCTAAATAATAAAATTACACAAGCAATGTGTAGATCTCCCACCTATAACCTCATTTATATACTACTATATGAAACATATCATTTAAAAGACATCAATTGTAATTTTAACAACGTTCTAACTACATAAATCATAACGCGATTTTGTAGGAATTGTAATAAGGCCCTAAGAAAACTACCCATGAGGAGTTTTTTCAGCCAATGGAATCACGCGGGGTCCTAGGGGAGACCGAATTGCTCGGGGGGACCGAATTGCTCACGACAACGGCGCCGCATGAAGTCGAACAAGCCTTCTGGTTTGAACGAAAAACTGTTATCCAATCATAGCAGTGGGCGTTTACTTCCAAGTCGTCAATGCAGCCCGCCCATTAAAACGGATCATTTCTCTAACCAGCCTCAAAACCAGGGTACAAAATGGCCTATTAGTATACTTATTGCTTTTGATGTATGGGATGTAAAAACCATGCAAACGTCATGAGTAGACCTCAGACAACAGTATAAAACAATAAAAACGACAGAGGAAGGGCACCTTTAAAGTGTAATGGAAACGTAGCTACTGGTAATGAAGAAGTATTATTTCATTTAAATTTAGGTCATACTGAAAACATTCATAACAGCACTAAACAAAGTTCTTGTTCATATTTTTAAAATTATCACAATAAAACGTTTTATAAAAGAAAAAATAAACAATCCTTAGTCAACAGTAATAGTATTAACAAATTTTGATCTGATAGAGGTTAATATTACAACGTCTATCCCCCAAACCAGAAAGACAAAGTGTGTCTACCCAAAGTGTGAAATAGCAAAAACGTTCAAAGAAAAATAACCTACATTCAAATATATGGTTAACACACGACCACCCTGGACCTCACTAATTTTCAAACCCTGGCTATGGCCATGCTCATAGTCTAATAAACATTCTATAAAAAATACATTACATACTAAAACAGTTATTGACCCTAATATACGTGAACTCACCAGCCAAGCACCACAGCTACAGTGATTATGAAACACACAGAGATGATTGTAATGTAAAACAGAGGAGAATACTCATACAACATCACTAAAAACTCAGCAGCCATTCTAAATAAGTGACACTAATATAGTTCTCATTAATTCAGATGTGTCTGTTAAAACGAACACTTTAAAAACAAAAATCGCGGCAGTAAAAAACACACTCGAATCATCCCTGCAGGACTCGCAAACGTAAACTTCCGGTTGCGACAACCGCTACGGTGGCCTGCAGGACCAGACTTGTACACACATGACATATTACCGCCACGCATAGGGAGGAGCGTTTCAGTCAGAAAAGCAAGATTTAAGAGACTCTATTGTGAGAAATAAAGTCGGCATAGGCATATTATAGGAACGTTTGCATGTTGGATTGTTTGCAGTATAAGTAGAGGACCGTCGGAGTAAATTCGCTTTGAGTTAATAAAGCTTAATGTCAGAGGCGCGTGATTAACGCATCTTTACAGATGCTGGCCGTATTGGTCGAGCCGGGTGAGGTTTGCCGTCGTTAGATTTCTTATTCGCTGACAAGTGCTGAAATCCTTTTGCTGTTATCTGAAAAGCAGTGACAGTGATGAGCAGCTGTCAGGACAAAACGTCGTTGAGTTGTTCGGGAAGCAGAGAAAATGTCAGCAGTGGTGAATGGGAAAGGATGAATGACGCGTGCACATCCAGCTTTGATGAACCCACAGGCGATGAGATCCACGGCGGGATGGATGCTGTGCAGTTGGGCATTGACGGACATCTGTCGTTGCCCCGAGTGCAACACGAGCTAGCCCAGGACGGTATGATATTAGGCCTGGTAGAACAGGGTTATGCTGGCTATCATGGCCGTCTCGTGGCTGATTCAGAGTCAGATTATCTTGACATTCACTGCGACCCGAACTACAGCGAAAGTGATGTGAACGTTACCACGAAAAAGCGTAATCGCTCCAACAGCTCCCGACACCGCGGCGATGTTGTCACGGAACTCGGACCTGAAGAAGTGCGCTGGTTCTTCAAAGAGGACAAAAGGACATGGAAACCGTTCGTTGGACATGATTCTCTGAAAATCGAGATGACTTACCGCAAATTTTGCGAACTTAATCCGACTAAGGTCAATCAGAGGTATGCTTGTGAAGAGGCAGAGGATTTATTTGAATCAACGTCAGGTTGTGAAGCCCCAGAGTTCATGAGGCAAACGGCGGCGATGGCAGCACAGCCGGTACCCGAGAATTTAGATGCTGGATGTAAAACAGACGAGACAGACCTGGATTCAGATAGCATTGTGGAGGCAGTATGCGTCCGTGGAGGGCTCTACGAGGTGGACATTAAAGAGAAAGACTGTTACCCTGTATACTGGAACCGTAAGTATTTTTCGTGTATGATCCAAAATGATACAGCATTCAGTTTAATCAGCAAACGTAAAAATACGTTTCAAACTCGTGTGATGTTCTGTTGTCCTCGAAACATATGCCCATGTTGGTATTGTCATGCAAAGATATTGCATTGCTATAATGGTCTGTCAAGGTCTGCCAAAACACTAGCATCCAAAAAAACTTGTTTACTGCTGGGCGATATGGCCAAAAAATTATCAAGAAAATGAGTCTCATTCACTAAGCATGCGTACGCAGAAATTTGTTCGTAAAATGTGCATACGGACGTTTTAACTTACAAATCATGACTCAACAAAAACTTTTCTACTAAATTTTTTTAAATGTATGCAAAAATGTAAGAAGAACTTAGACCACACGTATGCACTAATCACGAACAAGAAAAACAAATATAGAATATATAACACAGATATATATTATAGGTTTATTTTTGGGATAACTCACCAATTCATTTGTAATATACCAGGATAGAATCCATTTGCAAACTTGCCAAGACTTATTCCGTTATATTAGGGGAATCTACAGAGCAGATGACAGGTTACATCTGATCAGAGGGCTATTTCATAAAACTAGATTACAGAATAAACCAGGCTTATTTTGTTAAGTCTGGCTTATTGCCGGTGGATTTTGTTTCATAAAACAAATTTGAACTAGTTCAACCCCGGTTACTATGGAAACTTATGCTTGGAAACTAGCCTGGTCCGGAGCAGGCTAACTGTCAGGCTAAGCCTCAGTTGTTGCTTAACTAGACTTCCACTGACACTGAAATGTAAATGCAATTATATTACAGCTGACTCTTTGACATTTTATTTGACTTTATTAACCACTATTAAGCTAACAATTAAAGAAAACCAACTTATATATTAAATTTGATAAATTTTGTTACAATACTAATTAAAAAATATAGACATGTGTTTCATAATATGATATATTATAGGCCTATCAAATGTTGAATATAAATGATAATCTTAACTACCCCAATATAAGGATAATAGTTTATTAACAAATTTAAGATGTATCTTAATTCATATAATTGCAAAAGTCAAGTACAGTCATTTAATTTTTTTATGCTTGGTGTGCATGAAAATGCACATTATTTTAAAGATCTACAGTATTTGCGTATTACGGAGCCCTTCTGGTCACCCCCTGGAAAAAAGAAAACAATCCGTGATCACGGTTTTGTAATTCGTCCCCTCAGTTTATAAACCGTACTCACGGATTATTAAACTGTTCCCTCAGTTTTACAAACCGTGCGCTCGGATTAATAAACCGTACGCACGAGTTAACAATCCGTGCTCTTAGATTTGTAAACCGTACCATCAGTTTTTGCAATCCGTACCAACGAATTTATAAACCGTGCGCACGCTTTTGCAATCTGTTCTCACAGTTTTGCTAACTGGATTTGTAGCCCCTCCCTCATTTTAGAAATCGCTATTCATTCTTATTCATTCTTTCCAAGTTTCCTATTAATGTTTGATATTTTCGGAAATTAATAAAGTTTAAACCGTGTTAAGCTGTTTTATACGTTCCTAACTGGAAACGTGCTTTAATATTTACGAAATATTTTAATCGGATGCTACAGTAAACAGATATCTTTGTGTAAAATGAACATGTTATTTACATTTATTCATCAAATAAAATAAGTATTTAACTAACAAATGATTTCTACATATCCTATATATTTTAATCAATATACTTAGGCTTGCTATATATTTTCGTTTTTAATTGCTCTTTTCAAATTCATATTTTATGTATTTAACATCAACTTATTAGGTAAGATTAAAAGATTATTAAGAGCTGCACAATTATAAACATATAAGTTTTATATACCTATAATTCTTAATTATTGTAAATCAATATTATTTGCATTTAACATCAACTTCATGCCAAACTTTTATTATGATTTACTTAATTTTTTGGTGAAACATTTTTACATTATGTTTATTATCTGAGCTAATGTAAGCAAAAAAGTAGTTAGAAATTAAGTAGATCACATGTTAATTTAAGGATCAATGAGAAAATAATCATCAAAGGAAACTTCTGGGATGACAAACATCTGAGAAACTCTTTAAAAAATCCAGATAAGTTTGGAGTTTATTAATATTTAAACTTAAAATTTGTACTTTGTTAATTAAATATTGTCTTTGTCCTTGCGTAAAGTTTTTTTATCTGAATACTTGAAGTTATACTGTTATATTAACTGGGTAACAGCTTTCTGTGCAAATACTGCTAGAATAATCGTGACTATTTGTATTGTACGTATTTATTTAGGTCACCAAAGTGTTAAAATAGCTGTGCTCTTTGAAATGTGTGTAAAAGAATCAATTTCTGGTCATATTTTTAATGCACAATGAGCGGGTATATGAGCCACACTCTGTAAAACATTTACTATGATTTATTCAAGTTTTGGTAAAACATTTTATACTTACAAATACTGAGTAAATTTGAAAGCTTTAAATCTGGTATTAACAATAATTAAATTGATTTCCTATTAAAAATAAAATTGAGTAAAAATAAGTAATTGCAAATGTTAAGTAGATGTAGCTGTTTTTTATGAATTTTATTTAAATAAAAAATGAGTTGAATTTACTTAATGTAAAGTGAATTTATTTCATACCATCCTTTATGAACGATGAACAAAGCAATTGTACACAATTATTTTTTTGAACATTTATTTACACATGACATAACTCTACAGTCATCATGAAACTCCAAAAATGCCAAACAGTACATGTTACAAATACAATGAGCTGAATAAACTCTGAAAGGTTGCAGAATCACTTCTTAATTCCAGACAGGTGGATCAGCAGAATCCTGCACCTATATTGTAAATGTAATTACTCATACTCCACACTTACCCGGATTTTTGAGGAGATTCGGAGATGTTTATTGTCTGCAAAAGACGCAATTTCATCTGCTGCTGAATAAAACCTGTTTGCTTTGTTGATTTTTAAATTAACACGTGATCTACTTTGTTTGCCTATATTTACTCAAATAATAGGCTACAATGTAAAAATGTTTGATTGTCGATGTTATGTTGATGTTAAATACATAAAATATGAATTTTAAATGAGCAATTATTATTATAAGTTTTAAAACGTGTAAATATTTAAGTGTAAAATTCTCAAATATATTGATAATCAGATATAATAATATTGATTTACAATAATTAAGAATTGAATGTATATGGGACTTGTGTGTGTGTAATTGTGCAGCTCTTGGTGATTTTTTGATCTTACCTAATAGGCTGATGTTGGATACGTGGAGTGTGAGTTTGAAATGAGCAATTGAGGGCGAAAATATATAGCAAGCCTAAGTGTGGCATTCTCAAATATATTGATTAAAATATTAAGGATATGTAGAAATCATTTGTTAGTTAAATATTTATTTTATTTGATGAATAAATCTAAATAACATATGTTAATTTTACACAAAGATATCTGTTTACTAGCATCCGATTAAAATATTTCGTAAATATTAAAGCACGTTTCCAGTTAGGAACGTGTGGGGCAGCATAACACGGTTTAAACTTTGTTGGTTTCCGAAAATATCAAACATTGGTGGCAAACTTGGAAGGAATGAATAAGAATGAATAGCGATTTCTAAAATGAGGGAGGGGCTACAAATCCAGTTAGCAAAACTGTGAGAACAGATTGCAAAAGCGTGCGCACGGTTTATAAATTCGTGGGTACGGATTGCAAAAACTGAGGGTACGGATTACAAATCTAAGAGCACGGATTATTAACTCGTGCGTACGGTTTATTAATCCGAGCGCACGGTTTGTAAAACTGAGGGAACCGTTTAATAATCTGTGAGTACGGTTTATAAACTGAGGGGACGAATTACAAAATTGTGATCACGGATTGTTTTCTTTTATCCAGGGGGTGACCAGAGGGGCTCCGTAGTATCTTTCTCTAGTTGTTACATTTTTCTTGAATTAAAAAAAAAATTATGGTGTCTGCATGGCTGAAGAAATACAATATAATTATGTGATGGTATGCTCTTGGCATGTTGTTGTAATGAGTTAAAATTCTTTTTTTTATCACAGAGAAGATTTTATAGTGTCCTGCAGACAATAATTTTTCAGCTCACAAGGCTTGTACTGTAGACTTACAGTATAATGTGCTTATACCTCAGGCTTTTCTTCAACTGATCCTCACCCATTAACCATTCATAAAACTCTGTTAATCTATCAACACCTAACACTACACTGTTAAAAAATTATGTAGAACTTACAGTATTACTGTCAGTTGTTTGCCAGTAACTTACTGTAGATTTATATGTATGTTATTTACTGGGAACAGTTTGTTCAAAGTTAAATGAACATGAACATTAAACATTAACAAGTCTTTTTATTTAGAGAATAAAACCATCAAATAACAGCCTCATGCAAAGCATTCTGGGAACCAAAATATGAAGGAAACAACAGAAAAAGGTTGATGAGAATTTCTGGTTCACAAAATGCTTTGCATGAGGCTGTTATTCCATAGTTATGCTGTAAAATCATAGACTTGTTAATGTTTAATGTTGATTTAACTTTGAACAAACTGTTGCCAGTAAATAATAAACCTTTAAATCTACATAAGTTACTGGCAAACAAACAGCTGCATAACTACAGCTAATTTTTTAACAGTGTGATAATAAACCAGTGGTTTAAAATCTCTCATCCTCCCAGGGTTTAACATGATGACATGTGGCTCTATAATGCACACATAATTTGCCATCAAAAATGTTTTGAGTAACATGTCAAGTAATAATGATTGGTCAAGAATATGTGTAACATACATGATTTTACACAATCATTTATTGTACTACTGTATTCAGAAATGCAGATGCTGTCTACCCACCATGCTCTCAGTGACCCCATTTTTTTCTTTCAAGAACAGTTCATCTGCAGGAGTAAAGCTGTGCTGCTGATAGATGCCATTGCTCTCCTCACTGCCAGTCAACATCTTTGGCAGCTAATATTATGAGATTAGACACTTCTATGATTATGCTTAAATCAACTACACTTCTTATGAACAATATATTTATATATTTTTTCACCTGTTACTTTATTGTCCACTCAAAATGTACCCCCAAATAAAAAATAAAAAATTAAAGTTACATTTAAAGTTACTGTAAATTAGGGATCGACCGATAAGGATTATTTTGTGCCGATGCCGATACCGATTTTTTTCCATCAGCTTTAGCCGATGACCGATACAGGCTGCCGATTTTCTTTAGCTGATATTTGGAGCCGATACTGCTTTTTCTCATTCAGTTTATATCATAAAAATGACACAATGATAAAACCAAATGTTACAGCTCTTAATTTAAAAAGGAACATTTATTGAACTATATTTAACAAATAGTAAAAACAGGTGAGGTAGAACAAGTAAGAAAATTCAGTGCTGCTTAAAATACATAAATAAAATAATAATTAAACCATTGCACACAGTAGCAGCAACCAAGCAGCATAACAAGGGGAACACTTTACTTTATCCATGAAAGTAACCAACTATTTACAACCTATTTAATGCTTAGGTCTAAGTTTTAGTGCACTTAACTTAATCTCTTGTAGAGCAAATGTCTTTAAGAAGACAAGGAAAATGTAAACAGCAATACTGATCAAAAAACAACTTAAAAAGAATTCTGAATAACATGCCAATTGCCCCACTTCTGTACCTCACACACCCTCTTGCCCTATAATAAATGCGAGGGATAGTTAGTTTGCCTCAGCTCGCTTAAAACGCATAAAACTGAACAAATACATGAGGATTTGTGTACGGACTTCGTTCAGATAGTAGAGCGCGTGCACGTGGGAGAGGTGCAGTGAGACATGGATGAGAGAGTGCATGTATCTTTGCGTTCCCAGTGGACAGAAATGTTGACAAAACGTACAAAAAAACACTTCTCCGGTCACATAAAAGTCATGTGGGAACTGTTTGGAACTAAGTGCTTTGGGTCGAATTTCTTATTTTTTTCGCTGACGAAAATTCCGCGAAACTCTGTGTTAACAACCATAAACGTATGCAACCATGAACTGCGCTCTCCACAATGACGAGAAACTATCAGCAATGGATATTAATGTTTAGCCTTTTACTACTACATATATTTATGGAGATGAAAATTAAAAACCCAGCATGTCCAGCTATGATCAGCTGTTCGGCTTATGACCTGCGTTCGCTTGCGGCATTATGAGCACGCGTCGCGTCCAAACGTCAGACTGGTGGTTGCTGAATAAAACTCCTATAAATACCACGAAATCACGGAACAACGTCAGCATTATTTAATCCTATGACCAGTGTTCGTAACAGCTGCCGTATGCATACGGTTAGCCTAAAGGCTATTTGAAGCTCCCTAAATACAATGGCAAGCAGTTTTATAGGCATTCGCGTTTTCCATTATGACCACCAAACTTTCTTAGCTATGATTGCACGCACATATAGAGCAACGTGCTTACACTTTCAAAGTATATGGCAATATTTCAATCAAACAGTTAAAAGATGCTTTGAAGTTTAAAACTTACCAGAGCAGGCTTGGAGCGCTCCGCTCTGCTAGTGGGGGGAGGGGCAATGCACGGGCTGCAGGCAGCCTCCAGGAACACAGAGCTGCCTGTGGGCGCCTGTCTGTAATTAATGCCGGGGAAAAGCTATCGGCGAACGCAAGCCGTGAATCGGCCGATGCCGATACACCCAAAACCTGCTAAAATCGGCCCGATGTATCGGCCGGCCGATATATCGGTCGATCACTACTGTAAATGTATTAAAATCAGTCATCTGATAAATATGTATTATATAGGTTACTTAGTAAACTACAAATTGTCTTTTAAAAGTTAAGATTTGAGTTATTTTTAAAAAGTACAGTATATAAAAATTAGCAAAGCATAACCACACGAGCATTGACGGGGATCGAACCCGGATCCCCGCATGCGCTACTGAGAGCACTAACCACTAGAGTAGACCATCATTTCTGACGGTGTTTCATGCTTTCATGTGATCGCTTTAAAATAAGACAAAATATTTAAATTTAGTTTCTGCATGCAAGGATTTAATCCATAAGGACTTTCCAACTATTTTATGGGTTTGTTTATTGCAGCAGTATTATAATTTTCAGTCAGTAGTACATTTTTCATACATTTTTACCAAAAATTACCGCTTTCTCTTTACCTTTGATCGATTTGATCCACGCTCGACCTCTAGGGCTGCTCAAGAATAACGTGCACGCGCAATTATCTTGACTAGGGAAATCTGGATCACATTAGTTGGATTGCGTAAGCTTCATTTGCCTTTTTTGAAACCGCTTTAGCCGCGCCTCATTTGTTAGGTTAATTCAAGTCGAGTTTGTAACTTTAATCCTCGCTTTTCCATTTCCAAGCGAGTTTTATGAAATAGCTCTCTGGTGTGGTTTAGTATAACTGCATGACAGGTAACATGTGATCACATTGTAAAGGTTAAATATAACTGCATGACAGGTAACATCATTGTAAAGGTTTAATATAACTGCACAACATCTGATCACATTGTAAAGGTTTAATATAACTGCATGACAGGTAACATCTAATCACATAGTAAAGGTTTATTAAAATAACTATATTCTAAGAAACAGCAAGCTTTTCAGCAAGATCAGCCTGCAATACATTAAGACACAGCTTTCTCAGATGGATCAGCTCCTGCTGACAAGTGTTTATCTGAAAGCTGTTGGTGTATGTACTGGTAAAGTGCTCCGCAACTGAATGCAATGCATGCAATATCAACCCTGTGTAAAGCTGACAACAGTGGTTGTTTCTCAGCAGAGTTATTTTTACATTGGGGCAGTTTACCGGACAGGGTTAACAGGACTAGGCATTAGTTATATTAGGACAATTTAGTTTTGTATAAACAAACCCTACAAGGCAAAACAAGACTGGTGTGTGTCTTGAGACAAAACAATGGCACTTATATATTTTGAGGTATGTCAGTACAAAGGTTTTTAAATTATAGTAGCTCAAACATGCATTTTAGCCTGGGACCAGGATAAGCCCTGTCTGGGAAACCACACCAGTGTTCATGTAGGTTGCTTCAGGTTGAGTTGTGATTTTAAAGTGTAGGTGAGTCATCCCATTGTGTTTCTGCATCACAGTTCATGGCATGATGGTTTCATCCTCACAGCTGTCCACCGCATCACTGACACACATCAATGTGTCTGTGAAAATAATAACCATAAACATTTTCATATTAGTACTTAAAATAAACTTACATCATGAGAATTAATATATAAATGTCACCTATACTTAAACAAAACAGTGTGTGAGAGATGCATTAAAAATAGATTGTGTTAATATGTTGATTAATCGGTCATGTAATGTACCATCATAATAACTTATCATATGAAAATATAGGAGGGCAATGAGAATTATGCAAGATTCGTTGTATTTTGTTAACTAACAATACTGATCTTAAGTGTATTTGTAAAACGGACTTCACAAATCTAACGTTAGGCTAACAAACACATAGTTAGCTAAGTTAGCTTACCTGAAACTGAGTTTAACTCCTTCAGCCATTACCTTGGATGCTCCTTATCTTAGAGGCAGTTTACACTTGGTATTAAGATGTGTTTTCATCGATCGGATCACAAGTGGACGAGAGAGATGCATCACGTTTACACCTGGTATTCAAATCCGTCTCTTTTGTCCACTTTCGACCGTTTCTGTCCTGAATACTGTGAGGGGGTGGTCTGTCGAGATGTTGGGCGAGTCTCTTCACTGTCATTTAAATGCGAGCGGGAGTATGAGTTTATAGACCCTATTACAGTTGGTAAACATTGTGACGTATTTGTGTGGGCGGGGCTTAGCTGGAGGCAAAAAGAGCCGCAGAGGCAATGTTGACAAGCTTAAGATAGCACGTTTTAGGAGGGATTTATTAAACATGGATGCAGAAGCAGTTTTGGAACTGTCTGAATATGTACAGTCACTGATTCAGCGGGACCGTGACAGCTATTTTTGTAAATTAACTCTTGCGATTTTAATCAGGTTTTGGATATTTCCTAGACAACATATGAATTACTAACAGGTGGTTTGGGTAATGTCTAGGCTTACTGTCTAACCTATCGCTGGGCTAACTATGATTAGCAATGTGGATTATTTTAAGAGACCATTGAAACGATGGCACACACATCTATCGCTGTGTGTTTGTTTAACATTTAAGCTAAACAATTGCGTGGTTGGCGACTTTTCACCTATAAAACAGAAACTTGCTGATTTGTACTAGATAAAACCAACACAACAGTACATATGCATAGATTATTTTAGCTGATATGAAGTGTGCACTGCAAACACAAGCATTATTTATGATCATCTCCGTCTAGTCTGTACGTCGTATTGCTTTCAACCAAAATTGTCTTCTTGATTTCTGTGAAGAAATGTCTGCTGGGATCCGGTAAAACTTTATTTTTGAACCAAAAGTGCTGTTCCTTCTAATCCGGCATCCAAAAACACAACAAGATGACATTTTAAAGTCAAAAACTCAAACTTTTAGCGGGCCGGCTATGAGTTCCTACTTATTTATTGCCTCCAGCTAGAGCGGTGACGTCACAGTGACGTGGGTGATTAAGGGGTCTATATGGACGCAAACTAATATTATGTCAGAGTCTGCTGCTTGTGTAGGTACGTAAACATGCTGCACACCCTGCTGAAAAATCCAGCATAAGCTGGTAGCTGGTTTTAGCTGGTTAAAGGTGGCAGTAGCTGGTCTAAGCTGGTGGGTCAGCTGGTCTTCCAGCATGACCAGTTAAGTCCAGCTAGACCAGCTTAAAAAGTGACCAAAACACAGCTAGACCAGCTTACTACACCAGCAATACCAGCTAAAACCAAGCTGGGAGACCAGCCAAAACCAGCTCACCAGCTTACGCTGGTCTTAGCTGGATTTTTCAGTAGGGCAGTGTTTTGTACATGTATATGTTAGAGCTTCAGAAAAGACACAAAACATTGTTTTCAGTACCTCAGATAAATGGGCAGAGAGAAGTGCGGTCGCGAACGGCCGGTTTGGACCAGGCTTTGGTTTGGACTACAGCCTTCTACTTGCCGCTTAATGACGTCAGTAAAACAGTTTTTGACTAAACTCCACCCACAGGAATATGCCAGTCGCCAGCTAAGCTAACGGCAAGCGAAGCTGCTATCGGATTACACACCAAACAAACTACACAATCAGACCTCAATATGTATTTCTGAAGGAAGGATATCATAAAACAAGACATCAGCCCGTTTTTAGGACAGTGAAAACAGCGGTATACAAATAAGTAAATTGTGTGAAAAATAATGCATTTTTAACACGTGAAACATGAAAACATGTTATATTGCGCACTTTAAAAACAATCAAAGCTTCAAAAACACAGAAAGAATGGGACCTTTAAGTGAAATGAGATCCTCTTTCCTTACTATTTGTATAACGTTTATTCTCTGTTATGAAATTATCAAGTGCAGTAAAAACCCCAAATATTTAATAAAATAAAGTTAAATACATACTTAAGTCAGAGTTCATATCCTTTCTACATTAAAATAAAGACATTCTTAAAAGTGCTCTAAAATTAATATGTATCTATACCACTGAACATTTATTTAGATGGTCTAACTCAGTGGTTCTCATTGTTATTCCTGGAGGCCCACTGCTCTGAACATTTTGTCTTCTTTATTTAATGAAGTTTATTTAACTAAGTTCGGGAGGAGCATGGTCATGTGATCCAACCAATCAGTGCAAAGAGGTGCCTATAAATGGCAGTCCCTCACCTCTGTCCCGTGACAGATTTTTTGCAGCAACCCTCCTCCACCCCATCACCTCACTCTCATCTAGATTCATTTATCACAGTTAAAGAGAGGGGAGTACTCTGGGTTCAGGCTAAAATTCCGAGCTCAGAGCCCTCTCCTCGGACAGCACGCCAAATATGCTTTATCTCATTCCCTATCGATTAGTGATCGACCGATTTATCGGCCGGCCGATACATCGGGCCGATTTTAGCAGGTTTTAGGTGTATCGGCATCGGCCGATGCGCGGCTTGCGTTCGCCGATAGTTTTTCCCCAGCATTAATTACAGACAGGCGTCCACAGGCAGCTCTGTGTTGCTTGAGAGCTGCCTGCAGCCCGTGCATTGCCCCTCCCCCCACTAGCAGAGCGGAGCTCTGTAAGCCTGCTCTGGTAAGTTTTAAACTTCAAAGCATCTTTTAACTGTTTGACTGAAATATTGCCATTTACTTTGAAAGTGTAAACACGTTACTCTATATGTGCGTGCAACCATAGCTAAGTTTGGTGATCCAAATGGAAAACGCGAATGCCTATAAAACTGCTTGCCATTGTATTTAGGGAGCCTCACATAGCTTTTAGGCTAACCGTATGCATACGGCAGCTGTTACGAGCACTGGTCATAGGATTAAACAATGCTGACGTTGTTCCGTGATTTCGTGGTATTTATAGGAGTTTTATTCAGCGACCACCAGTCTGACGTTTGGTGCTCATTATGCCGCAAGCGAACGCAGGTCATGTGATCAACCGAACAGCTGATCATAGCTGGACAGGGTGGGTTTTAATTCTCATCTCCATTAATATATGTAGTAGTAAAAGGCTAAAAATCAATAGTTTGATAGCTGATAGTTTCTCGTCATTGTGGAGAGCGCAGTTCATGGTTGCATACGTTCATGGTTGTTAACGCGGAATTTCGCGGAATTTTCGTCAGCGAAAAAAATTAAGAAATTCGACGCTAAGCACTTAGTTCAGAGCAGTTCCCACATGACTGTTATGTGACCCGAGAAGTGTTATTTTGTAAGTTTTGTCAACATTTCCGTTCATTAAGAGCGCAAAGGTACATGCACTCTCTCATCCATGTCTCTCTCACTGCACCTCTCTCATGTGCACGCACTCTACTATCTGACCGAAGTCCGAACACAAATCCTCATGTATTTGTTCAGTTTTATGCGTTTCAAGCGAGCTGAGGCAAACTAACTATCCCTCGCATTTATAATAGGACCCTAGGGTGTGTGAGGTACAGAAGTGGGTAATGCATGTTATTCACAATTCTTTTTAAGTTGTTTTTTGATCAGTATTGCTGTTTACATTTTCCTTGTTTTCTTGTGAAAGACATTTTCTCTACAAGAGATTAAGTTAAGTGCACTAAAACTTAGACCTAAGCATTAAATAGGTTGTAAATAGTTGGTTACTTTCAAGGAAAAAGTACAGTGTTCCCCTTGTTATGCTGCCTGGTTGCTGCTACTGTGTTCAATAGTGTAATTATTTTATTTATGTTTAGTATTTTCAGCAGCACTGAATTTTCTTACTTGTTCTACCTCACCTGTTTCTACTATTTGTTAAATATAGTATAATAAATGTTCCTTTTTTAAATTAAGAGTTGTAACATTTGGTTTTATCATTGTGTCATTTTTATGATGTAAACTGAATGAGCACAAGCAGTATCGGCTCCAAATATCGGCTAAAGAAAATCGGCAGCCTGTATCGGACATCGGCTAAGGCTGATGGGAAAAAATCGGCATCGGCATCGGCACAAAAAAATCCATATCGGTCGATCCCTACTATCGATTACATGTTAATGCGAACTCGTGAAACACACCTGATTCAAATCATCAGCTCATTAGCAGAGATCTTCATAAACTGAACTGTGGCTGCCGGCAGATAAGAGAGACATACAAAATGTGCAGTGCAGTGAGCCTCCAGAAACGTAGTTAAGAACCTCTGGTCTAACTTATACCTAAATATTAAATATACAGACTGAAACAAGTCTACATTTCTAAAATGTCTGTTTAATGACGTGACAATGTGAAGGCAGAGGAAATGTATGTTCATCTGGTTTAGTTAATAAAACACTTCCGCATAGGATGCACATGTGTATCCTCGCTCATGACTCCTCAGAAAGCCTCCTAAATCCTCGTTCCTCGCCGTGAAATTACAGAATTAAGATGTCCTACAAGATGGTGGAGCTCAATCGGTTTCCAGGATGTAGGACGTAGGAGCGAGGAGACGAGGAAGCATATTGAGAAACACCCCATGATTGTAAACACAGACAGCAGGTGTGTTCGACATCGGCAGCGGCTGGATGTAACTGATCAGTGAGATTAGCCGCGGGGAGGAGCTGAAAACGGATACATGAAGTCACCCATGCTGTGGTTCCCGTAGTTTGCTGCATTTACGTCAGGCATGGCTGATCACGTGGCGTTTGCTTGCTTTATCGCAGTAAACATGATTTGTAAGATCTAAACAACATAAAACGTGAATTATACTGTTTTGAATGTCCGTGTATGATAGGGGTGTAACAATAAACCGTGCAAATGCGCGTTTTCTCAATGAATGAATTACGGTGAAATCCAGGCACATCCGAACGCCAGGGGGCGCTCCCGTGCAGAAACTCCCTTTGTGCCACAGAAGTAGCAGCATTACGAATGTTATTCCAGGAAATGTCTACAGGAATATTTATATCACTGTTCTTCAAATTGTTTCAGGTATGATAATAAAGAATATTTTAAATGATTGATGAGTGTTGCTTTTTTAAATGCACGTTATAAACGACTCCGACTCGTTATGATTTTAGATACTTCCTACTGACCAAATGCCGTAGTACACGCACAAACTGTGCATGAAACAAAGAATCGCAGCCTTGCGATTCAGAATCGATTTCAGACAGGCATTTTTAATTGGACACACGGTTGAATCGTTACATCCCTAGTGTATGAGCATAAGTGGAACTGAAGAGGCTTACAGCATCTGTTTTTACATGAATAAAGTTTAACATAAGCATATATTATTTAAATACCAATGTAGTGGGGTCTACGTTTTTAATCCATTTTATTTTGATGAACATGACACAATATAACATCGCGACTACATGAAAAGAGCTTTAACTGTTATAAAATACAGATTCGTGAGCATTTGTGGAACTGCGGGCGTGAAAAATAAACACGAAACACACGTGATTGTTGTCATGTGGTGAATCCGACCAATCGTGAAACAGCTGTGTCGTCATTACAGCCCGTGCAGCTCCTCTTCGGGAACTGCGCTGGCTGACTCAGGCGGCTGATCTCGAATCGCTCTCGCGGTTCTTTAAAACCACATCAGACAGTCACGTGCTTTCAGCGCCAGCTCAAGTCGGACAAAATTACTAACCGGCTGGCACTGCTTTAAGTCAGCCGCCGATCGGTCTGCGCAGCGCCGCATGAAATCGAACACACCTAGTCTGTGGCATCCGGAAGTGCCTGTGCAGCATATTATCTATCACTTATCGAACATTATCATTATCGTTTTATTGGGAAAATTTATATTGGGAAAATTAGCTTTATTAAGTTATCCCAGCACTACTCTCTATTGATTGTAAAGGGTTATACAAGCTCTCAAATATTACTCTCACATACTCTCAACATTTTTGTTTAAACCAGTTAGGTGAAATGTTGCTTTAGAGAGTGCATGCTTTTACAGAACAAGATCATATCCCAGTCATGAGAGGCCAGTGGTTCACGGATGGCTCCTGGTTGCCTCTGGAGCAGGAGGACAGTGATCTCATCGAACTGGAACACCTGGCCCGTTTCCGTGGACAGCAGATGAAAGACACGTTTAACACAGAAGTGGTAACCACCACGGTGGACAGCAAGGATGGTAACAACATTTATCATGAAACATATTTAGACATTTGCCAAATTTTTTAATCCAATTACAGTGACTTTAAGTGCATTAAGAGTGCATTTAATTAATGTGTGTGTGTTCCATGGGAGTCCACACTAGTGATGCGTCATTTGCGAACGAGCCGGCTCTAAGAGCTGATTCTTTGTAGGACACGAGCAGAGCCGAATCTTCAGATGCAGGCAGGGGTGGGACCGTAAGAGCCGGTTCTTCTAAGGGAGCCGAGCCAGAAGAGCCGAATCTATGAAAAGAGCCGGACTGCCATCACTAAAATGTAGAGCCGGAGCTTGAGCCGAAAGAGCTGAATCTATGGAAAGAGCCGGACTGCCCATCACTAGCCCACACCCATAACCAGGCCCTAGGGCAGTGTTCTTCGCATCCAACCCTGGAGAGCCGGTGCCCAGCAGAGTTTAGCTCCAACTAGGGATGGGCGATATCTTATCGTCTGCGATATACCGCCAAAAATTTTCCTCGCTATGAAAATCTGTCGCCTCGCGATAACAATGATAAATCTAGTTGATGAGGTAGTTTGTGTGTGCCCAATTCACTGTTCACGTGCAGAGTGAAAACAAACATTGCGGAAGGCAGACGTGAGGCTGAGGAGTTGCTTGTTATTACCATGAATTTACCAGAATGAATTTAATGTTACCAGTAAATACAAAAACGTGCTGTTCACACATGCAGTGACGTTCCGTCTTTTTACCAGTAAGACATCATTCGCACATATCAAAATACCAGTAAACTCGGAGAAAAAGCGGAAGTTACCTGTGGCGTGCGGGCGGTGAGCTCAGTGTCGTATTTGTAAACAATGGCGGGTTATGACTTAATATCCAAGGTCCGTATTTTGTTGTTTTCACATCTGTGGCAAACTCTGACGGTCGCGAAGTTGCTCGTGACCAAACAACATTGCGTTAGGCAGCGTCAAACGGAACCTGTGTTTGCACATTAGGCTTCACAGAGGAGTGAGGTAAAGTTAGTTTTAGGTTTGATATTCGCTGCATATCCGCCTAGGCTGCTTTAGGGGCAGTCTGCAAATCACAGAGGGTGTGCTAAGGACGGCGGCAATTTGGCAAATAAATGGTAAGCTGTTTGAAACAACTTTGGTGAAGAAATGTGGATGTTAACTTCAGGTGTGCTCGACTTTTAAAGCAGCACATGTGTGCTGTCTGTCTGTAAACGTGTCATCTATAAAAAAAGCAACGTTCTGTTTGGCTCGAAGCTGTCAGCGCCAGAGCATGTGAGCCAAGCAGAGCTGTGTGACGCTCCGCTAAATATTCCGCTCTACTGTTCAAGCGCTCCACTCAGTCGCTCACCGCCCAAGCAAGCACTCCGTTAACTTTCCGCTCACGCTCGCAAATAAACCAATTCCCGACATAGAAAAAATATTTAGTAAGCCTAATTGTTTTCTGTACTGATGTTCTTGAATAATTGCATTTAATTAAAGTATTAGCTGATACATCGCAGTTATGTACAGTTGTGTTTTGGCTATTAGACCTAGTTTAACTGATACGGAGCTCCGGATATAATTCAAATGAACAATTTGTTTCCACGACATCCACATGTTTTACTAATTCACAATTTTAAGTAATAATAAATGTAATATGAGAAAAGGATTAACAAACTACTATTATATAAATATATTATTTGAAAAAACTAAAATGAATTAAAGAACAATTTCTTAACAAGAAGTTTTTTTAAGTGCAAATTTACAGTGCATCGGTAAATACAGAACACAGCGGTGTCTTAAAGAAATTAAAATTAGACCATATTTATGAACCTGTAAATGTACAAAACGAATGCAATACAGAAGGCCATGAGTATTTATTTATGGCATTTTCAATAGTATATTAGTAGATAAATTAACGTGTATCTATAGTATGAAAACGAATAAATCATTATTTTGGCTAAATTAATCTGGATAGATCATTTTAGTCAGACTGATTTGTCATAATTTCAGAACAAGCTTAAATGCTATCTATAACAACTTACATTTTATCCCGAGTGTTACTTGGTCGAAAATATGTAGAAATATAGCCTATGCGAGAACAAATTACAGAACAAAAATGTTTACTCACGGGGACCGAACCGAAAAGCCGTTAATTAAGCAGACTCTCTGTAAAATAGAGGACGTGCCGAATCAGTCGAGTCGGCAGATTATCATCAATGTTTATAATGTTCCACGCAGATACTGTTGATGAAAAAATTTAATATCTAAATGTCCAGAGGCACCGGCGTTTTTGGCTGAAGCTTGCTCATCCACGGAGCGAACGCTGTAGATACACAAAGAAAGAACTAAAAAGGTTTTTATTTTTAATGTTGGTAATCAATCAGTTATTTTATGTCGCTTTGTATTTGTGTTGATCAGTTACTAAAGTAATTTTAATCTTTAAACTGCATCCAGATGCAGACGACACAGTTATTCTGTCATCTTAGTTTCGTTTCTTTCATTTATATTTTCATTTATATATTAAAACAATATTTGAACTCCATAACTTATTGCTAGACATTTTTACAGATTCTCCAACTAGCAAATTACCAAAGGGCATTCTGGGATGAGCGAGCGGCCGCGTATTGAGCGAGCGGAGCGGAATTTTCGGAAACGCGCTCTGATGGAAAATGACCACACCGCTCAATGCTCCCGCTCCGCACTGCTCACATGCTCTGGTCAGTGCGGTCTGAGGTCGTCTGTTCTAAATGCCGGTAATCCTATATTTTTCGTTCACAAATAGCACTTACTGGTAAATTACTGGTAATCTTACAACCAGTGGTGTAGTCTAGATTTTTGTAGTGAGTATACTCTGATTTTTCCCCTCTCACCCTTATGCTAACTCGTCCCGGCGCGGCGCACCACCGCGCTCGCAGATGCATACAGTATGGATCTTCATACATGGGGGTCCATGCTGTGTGCATCTGTGGGTGTGGTGGTGCGTTGCGCTGGGACGAGAGCATTCTGAAAGTGTACTCATAAACACATAAACTGAATGTGTTATCAACATGTCAGTTTATTATAAGAAAAAAAAGAGTTTAACAGCCAATGGGTTTACAGCTGGGGAAACTGGACTGATTTTTAGACTGGTTTAGTGTTAATCAACATCTAACTCGGGGCCAAAACTTACTCAACTGTTAATTAAAATTAAATAAACTGTTTACAATCTTCAATCCGTGGCTAACACATGCATAACTATTGATAACATTACCATGTGTAATTTAATGGTGTAAATGTTTTTAATTAATACACATTTAAGATGACCATGAATTAACTCTAATACAGCAAATTCTAATAATTAAATTTGCATATTCATTGATATAAAAAGCTTATTTTTTGCATATAATACAAGCATTGTCTAAAAATGAAAATAGGCTTTTACTTAATTATCATTACAAGACCACCATCATGTAGCCTAGACACCAAAACCAAGTGAAGAAAATTATCTCTTTAATTTGCAAGTCTGAACTGAACATCAACGCAGACATGAATTTCCTCACAGAAGTTTAAGATCATATATCATAGAAGTTTAAGATATATAAGATCATATCTTGAATGTAGATATTTAAATGAACACAGAGAAGGGAAGTTTAACACTGTGAAGCACAAGCTGAAAGAGGCTAAAAACCATCAGGACATAAACGGGCTTATTTTATTGCACTTGAAACCTTACCTCGAGATAAAGTATTAAACTGGACTGATGATTTAAATGTTGTTTACTCACATGTGCGTTGTTAACTCTCCGGATAACTCTCGTTCACTTCTCCACGGACTGTTTGTTTACAGTGTCACGTGAGCAGCTACACTGCAGGTTCGACTTCATTTGGCGCTAAGCAGACCTCTTGGTGATGTCAAAGTACCGCGAGAGCCATTCAAAGCAGATTTCTCCATGTGATAACTGTAATTGCTCTCGCACTACTTTGTTGTCACTCGCCTGTGGGTTCTTGTGGCGCCACAGCAGTCTGCTCCCCAGTCACTCTAGCGCCGCTATAGTAGTAATTTGATTTCATACGCCGATCGGATCGCGCAGTTCGGCAGGAAGTCATCAAATATATAGCTTATGTATATCCATTTAAACCCGCTAAAGTAGCAAGTGTAGCATGCTACTGGTTAGTGCTTCACATCTAAATTATGACTAAAAGTTTGAAATGTCACAAAACCATGCTGTTACGCATCCTCACGCGTTTTTTAGTGGGTATACGGAAATCCTTGACAATTTCTAGTGGGTATACGGCGTAGTCCTGCGTATCACGTAGACTACACCACTGCTAACAACCTGTCTTACTGGTAAATTGGGAGCTCTGATTTACCGGAAAGGTTCTGTTCGCACATTACCTGTTAACTGCAATTTACCAGTAAATTACCAGTAAAGACTGTATGTGTGAAAGGGACTATTGACTGTTCCACACTAAACTTCTTTACTTTATCAGGTTACTTTAACATGATTGTTACTTTATCAGGGTTTATTTGCAGTTGTACTCTGTTGTAATTTTGAAACACATCTAAAGACATTGTTACTTTTCCTGTTTGCACTATTTTGCACCATAAGAGTATAAATAAATAGAGAATAGGTGTTTACATTTTAATCGTGTAATTGATTTAAATTATTATTGTGTAATTGTTGTTGTGTGATGTTTTTCAACACAGTCACAGTGGAACACAACTTAAACATAACTTAATCTGATATTTTACAGAAGAGAATAATTTATCGTCATTTTTATCATCACCGCAACAAACAATTCAATTCAATTTTATTTATAGAGCGCTTTTCACAATTGTTAATTGTTGTAAAGCAGCTTTACATGAGTAGATGTAGAGGAGAACACAGAAAATCAATAGATAATATAAGAAGTAGAATATAGTGGCTAAGGTTAAACCGTACAAGCGAGCGTATTGAGGGGATGCTTCGCCGATTTGGCATTCAGCTTTGTGTCTGTGGAGGCCCGGCAGTGTTGCTGGGTGGCCGTGTTTCCCTCCATCGTTTCCCCCTGGGAGGAGAGGTGTCTGCATTTTGGTTCTGCAGGGAAGTCCTCCGATGATGTAATATGACGATTTTTGCATCATCGGAGGACTTTTATGCAGAACCAAAATGCAGATATCTCTCCTCTCAGGGGGAAATGATGGAGGGAAACATGGTCATTCAGTAATACTGCCGGGTTTCTGCAGATGCAGGGCTGAGTGCTAAATCGGTGAAGTATCCCTTTAATAATGTAATGTATACAGTAAAGTGCTAAGTTAAGCCAAAGTTGGCTGACTCTCCCTGGGCAGAAAACCCCCCCTAGGAGAAAACCCGGTGGGAAAAACTCCTAGGACAAAAACCCTTGGAAGAAATTAATATATATTTATATATATATAGATACGGTAGGGATAGGAAGCGGGTAAGCAGATTAAACTGGTTCAGCCGGTGGTCGTTGGTCGCGCATCGGCTGGGCATTACATTGAAGGACAGCCAGTAGATCAGTGGTGCGATGACCTTCACAGCAACAGGAACTGGGTCTGTTTGTCTCATTGTCCTCGACAGGGAGACAAAAACAGAGTTCTATTAGCGTAGGGCCCATTCGGATGTAATGCAAGTGTCATACATTATAGTGGTTTAAGTCAGCTCGGATCCAGACAGGCTAACTATTGCGGCAATAGTATATTACCCATATGAGGTATGTGAGTGCTTTGTTCTAGACAAAATAACTACTGCGGGAAAAGTACATTTACTGGACATTTTATGTGAATGCTCTGTTAAAGAAGAATGTCTTAAGTTTAGATTTAAATTGATCGACTGTGTCTGATTGTCAGCTTTTTCTCAACAGTGTATGGGCCAGCAAATCTAGCATGCAGGGGAGAAGTGGGTATTGGGAGCAAGACTAGTACTAAATCACCAGTTTGAAAACTGCGTTTTGTGGTCTTCCTATCAAATCTTGTCTTCATTTTAGACTGAACGCATGAGAGGTGAGCCTTAGCCACATCACAGGCATGATGCAACCTCTCACGAAAATCACTGACATAGTCTAAAACATTAGTAGCAACCGAGGTTTTAGAGGTTAACTGCTCACGAAGAAGTTTTAGAGGTCCGCGAACTGTGTGACCAAACACTAATTCTGCTGGACTGAAACCTAAAGACTCTTGGACAGTTTCACGGATTGCAAAAAGTAACAAAGGCGAACCTTCAACCCAGTCTATGCTCCGTACATATTGTGTGAGTTCCGGTAGGGACTGGGTTGGGGGTTTGCCTTTGTTGCTTTTTGCGGTCCGTGGGGCTGTCCGGGGGTCTTTGGGTTTCAGTCCGGCGGGGTTGGTGTTTGGTCGCACAGTTCGCGGGCCTCTGGGGCTTCTTCGTGAGCGGTTGACCTCTGGGGCCTCGGTTGCTGCTGGTGTTTTGGACTGTGTCGGTGATTTTCGTGGGAGGTTGCATCGTGCCTGTGGTGTGGCTGGGGCTCGCCTCTCATGCGCTCAGTCTAAAATGAAGACAAGATTTGATAGGAAGACCACAAAACGCAGTTTTCGGGCTGGTGGTTTGGTGCTGGTCTTGCTCCCGGTGCCCACTTCTTCCCTGCATGCTGGATTTGCTGGCCCATGCACTGTTGAGAAAAAGTTGAGTGATACTAACTATGTTATTTCTACTCCAGATCGTAGAAAGAAGAGCAGGATTTGTCACATTAACATGTTAAAGTCCTATGTGTCAAAGAACAAGACTAATGCATCTATCAACCCCACCCCGGTCATGCCGGCTGTTGTTTACTCTCCAGTAGGAGATGAGTTGAATACAAGTGAAGTGCCTGGCAATCATTTCAATAATTCAGTTGTATTGAATAATCTTGGTGCTTATCTTGCACACTTGCCTAGGGATCAAAGTGAGGCCCTTGTTCAATTGATATACAAATATCCCACTTTATTCTCTGATGTCCCTAGTAGAACCTCAGTTATCACTCATGACATTGATGTTGGCGAGTGCCTTCCCATAAAACAACATCCATACCGTGTTAATCCCCAGAAACGTGAAGTGATGCGTAAGGAAGTTGATTACCTCTTAAAACATGGTCTAGCCGTACCAAGTCATAGCCCTTGGAGCTCACCCTGCTTATTAGTGCCAAAGCAGGACTCATCCTTCCGCTTCTGTACAGATTATCGCAAGGTAAATAGTGTTACCAAGCCAGATTCCTTCCCTCTACCCCGTATGGAGGATTGTGTGGACAGAGTTGGTTCTGCCAGTTTTGTGACTAAACTTGACCTGCTGAAAGGTTATTGGCAAGTGCCATTGACTTCTCGAGCGTCTGAGATCTCTGCCTTTGTGACTCCTGACAACTTTCTACAGTATTCTGTGATGGCCTTTGGAATGCGAAATGCCCCAGCAACGTTTCAAAGGTTAATGCAACGAGTACTATCTGGAGTGCCTAACTGTGAAGCCTACTTGGACGATGTTGTGATTTACTCTCATACATGGGAGGATCATCTAAATAGCCTAGAGCAAGTTTTCAGTAAGTTAGCTGATGCTTCATTAACTCTTAACTTGCTTAAGTTTGAGTTTGCTAAGGCAGTTGTGACTTATCTGGGTAAAAAAGTGGGCCAAGGTCAAGTTAAGCCTGTTGAAGCTAAAGTAGAAGCCATACTAGATTTCCCAACTCCTCGTAACAAGAGGGAGCTGCGTAGATTTCTAGGTATGGTTGGGTATTACAGGGGGTTTTGCAAAAACTTTGCTACAGTAGTTACATCCTTAACTGATCTGCTCAGCACAGCCAAAAAGTTTTTGTGGACCTCTGAATGTGTGTCTGCATTTGTTTCAGCTAAAGACCTGTTGAGCAACGCCCCTGTGCTCTCTGCTCCTAATTTTGCTCTACCATTTCAGTTGCGGGTAGATGCCAGCTTTTCAGGTGCAGGAGCTGTGTTGATGCAGGAGGATACTTGTGGTGTTGAACATCCTGTGTGCTATTTTTCTAAAAAGTTTACCCGCCCTCAACAGAAATATAGCACAATTGAGAAGGAAGCACTGGCCTTATTGTTGGCTGTGCAGCACTTTGAAGTCTATCTTGGAGGTAGTAGCCATCCCATCATAGTGTATACGGACCATAACCCCTTAGTGTTCTTGCACAGAATGTGTAATTCAAACCAACGTTTGATGAGGTGGTCTTTGGTTATTCAGGAATATAACCTAGTTATTCGTTATTGTAAGGGGTCGGACAATACTGTGGCTGATGCTCTTTCTAGAGTATACTGTGTGGAATAGTGAAGGGTATATACTTTATGGTCCTTTATTTTCTTTTTCAAAACATTAATGATGTTTGAAAACTTATTGGTTGGGGTGTTACGTTCCAAGGAACGTATACTTTTTTTCTTGTTTTTATGATTGTTAATGTGGTTGTGTACCTGTGGGTATTTTGTATGTGTGTGTGTGGTTTCTCTCTTTCTGTATTCCACCAGGTGAGAGGGGAGGGAGCAAATACCCTGATTGCTGTCACCACCTGCAACTCATTTGCATGCAAACACCTTAAGAGAGCAGCAGCGAAAGACTCTAGGGCAGCCTCCTAGGCATGTTGAATCCTCATTGCCAAATACCACATTTGTATTTTTCTAGTTGTTAGAGTATTTGACTCTTTGTTGTATAGTGTTGTACTACCTGGCTGGTTGTAGCCATTTAATGGAACGAATTTAATTTTACATCTTGAACTCTGGAATCCTTAGGGAGGTGGGTGCCCGCTTATTCCTTTTTGTAACATGTTTTCTCCTGTTTTTCTTCTAGTCAGGGAGGTAGAGTATACTTTTGTTGTTTATTTCATTTTCTGTTGCTAGCTTAGCAGTTACACATCTAACTAGACAGAGGGTCATTTTTGTTTGTTATTTTGGGCCTTCCCCCTCCTGAATTTTTGTCTGCCTCCTTATCTTAATTTTAACCGAGAAAAGAACTCTAAACTAATAAAATACTTCTCAGTTTACCTTTTTGTGCTCAATGACTCTTACCTAGCCATACATTATTACTTTTTCAACTTGCTGTTACCTTTAAATTCAGCTCCTAGACTGCCACCTTAACTAAGAACGTAACACTGATACTCGAACATTATTTGGTAAATCATTCCAGAGCTTAGGGGCCAAGTAGGAAAAGGATCTACCACCTTTAGACACTTTTGATATTCTAGGGATAATTAAGTGACCAGAATTTTGTGATCGCAGTTTACGTGGTGGATTGTATTCTGATAGTAGTTCTTTAATATACGAGGGTGCTAGCCCTTACCATGGTTTTACTACAGTTAAAGCCAAAAAAACAATAGTTACTGTAGTAAAACCATGGTAACCACAAAATAACAATGGTTATGACAACCATGGTTTTCAAAACCATAGTAAAACCATGGTTTTGCTGATAGTAATCAATACACCAAAAAGCCATGGTTGCTACACTTTTACCACAATAAAACCATTGTTAATTTTCGTAAGGGAGCCCATTTAAGGCTTTGTAGGTGATTAGTAATATTTGTAATTGTATGCGATATTTAAGTGTAAAGATGCCAGAATTAATAGGACTAATGTGGTCATACTTTTTAGATCAAGTAAGCACTCTTGCAGCGGCGTTTTGAACCAGCTGTAGCTTGTTTACCTGATTTGAATGGCATCCCCTGAGTAACGAGTTACAATAGTCTATTCTAGAGGTCATAAAAGCATGGATAAGCTTTTCTACAAAAGCAAAAAACTGAAATTACAGTGATACATTTTTTAGGCCATATCGCCCATCCCTAGCTCCAACCTTTATCAAACACACCTGAGCAAGCTAATCAATGTCTTCATGATCACTAGAAAATCACAGGTAAGGGTGTTTAATTAAGGATGGAGCTAAACTCTGCAGGGCAATGGCTATCCAAGGTTGGATGTGAAGAACACTGCCCTAGGCCTAGGGAATTGTGTGGAATAGATTCATGATAAAATGCTGCTAGTAGGCTACTACATTCTTATTGATCACACAAAGCACTGTGCCCAGTTGCATGAAACTTTTTAAGTGAGGATTTCCCTGAGGGAGAAAAATCTCTGAGGGAAGGGATTTCTTTGAAGAGCACCAATTTTGTTGCTAAAAACAATGTTATTTTGTGTATTTGGTGTAAAACAATGTGTTTGTGTGGTTTATGGTTTATTGGTTTCTTTACTACCTTATCAATACGAGACGAATCTGATCCTGAAAATGCAGATGACCAAGTTGATTGATCAACTTTGCCAGTCCGGCTTGAGCAGGACATAACCGATCTGTAAGGTTAGGATTACTAAAACATTAAAACAATGTTTACATTTGTGATTGTATATATGACAAACAACAAGTGCTTCATGGTTTAGTTAAATATGAAAACATATTTACAGGCTGTATTTCAGAAGCAGGCGGGATTATGAAAATGATGTCGTGTTTACTTCAACCATGATCCATGCTCGTTGTCTCCACTCATCTTTAGCGATCCAAAGCATGTTATTTTCGACAAGGTATAGCCACTATCCAGACCGATAAATAAATACAGACCGGACGTTCAGGTCCATAACTGCAACAACGTGCGTGCATCCGATGAAACCGTATATACTTAGTATTTTTTAGATAGTCTCTGGACGTTTCTCAATATGCTTTTTGTCTGTTCTTGTGGACTTGTGAAACGGGTACTAAGGACTTTGTTGCTACGCATAGCAGAACTTAAGGGAATACTTTAGCATTTACACCTGTCTCACACATAGTCCGTATGCAGTGCGTTTGCGGTGCTTATTGCAGTACGTATGCGGTGGGATCCGTCAAGCATCCGTTGTGCTTTCACACATACTCCGTTTAAAGTGCGTTGCTAATTGCTGCTTCTGCATATCAAATGATAATGTGATTGACACTTTCTGTTGAAAAGCGCATCAATAAACAATATAATAGCCTGCTGTGTTTTTTCACAAAACAATATACTTTAGATATTATTTGATAGACTAGTTAGGATGTTTAAAATCTCTAGTGTAGTGGTCAGGACACATGAAGGAATCAAAGGTCTATTTATCTCCCCATATATCATAAATATAAATTAGCATTATAACTTTTGAAGAGAAAATATAGGTGACAGGCATGGTTACATTATAGACCTTTCTCACAACTTTCGTATTTATGACCGGAAATGCGCAATCGTCGCGGAAATCTACTTTCTCCGCAGTCAAGGCAATGTAAAAAGCCGTATCTGTTCCATTAATTAAAAGTTTTCCTCCATTAGTCGTGTCACATCAGCAAATGTAATATTTGGCAAATCCATTAACGAAGTTGTGTAGACTCTTTAATCCATTTTAAACTTGCCCGGGTTTATGTTTTTCTAGTGTGTTGACGCTTGACAGGAACTTGGCTTTCATGACGGTTATGTATTTCCGGTTACTGTGAAAGGTCTATAGGCTACATTTCCTACTATTTATATATTTGCATAGACAAGAGTATTTATATAACGGCAATGAACGTCTCATATGGCAAGAAATATTCTCCCATAATTAAAATAACAGCATAATGACATGAATAAACAGACAAGGAAGCAAGAGTGACATGCAAAATGAATTATTATTACTGGAAAAACAGCAATATTACTGAAATAAACTCTGAAGTAAATACGCCAAACACGCTGTTATAACTGCAACAAGTCTAAACAAGCTCAATAACAATTGAAAAAAAACATTATTATCTCTCAAAACGTTATATGACAAACATTATATTTAAAGCAAATGTATTCTTACAATCATTCAAGATCCACACCTTATTCCATATTACTCCCGTTACTGCATGTTCGTCTCTGGCCTCGCTCTGTTATAATAGTGCTGCTTGACATGTGCGCTTTCCCATCTATCAAACAGATCATTTTGTATAGTTCTTCTCCTTAGAAAAATTAACCATAATTTTATTACAATAAAATCATTTTTGTCAGATTGATTATGTTTTGTATTACCTTAGTTTAACAAAAAATTCCATGGTTATGGTTATTGTTGTGAGACAATAGTAAATTTGGTTACTGTTGTTTTACAAATAAAAAAATAAAAGACTTAGTATAATTAAACAATAAAAATAAAAATAATAGCATACTTTATGTATATGCATGTATATAAACACGTTAGAATATTTAACAAGATGTTATACATATCATTTTTCAACTCGTGGTAAGTGTTTTGCTTTAATTGCTTCATACTGGGATTAAACAAATAAGATTACAGAAAAAACTACTGAAAAACTTTATTTACATCCATTTAGGGTGAAATTACTGCATTTTTGTGTAAATCCTGTTCATTCTGACCACAAAACATGCGCTTTCACTGTAAAACGATCGCAGCACCGCACCGCATCTGCAACGGACTGGACGGACCGCATACGTATGCTGTGTGAAAGCTCTAACCTGTTAACATGGCCACGTAAAAAATTACGCACCGCAAACGCACTGCATACGGAGTATGTGTGAAACAGGCGTTAAGGGTAAATACTTATTGAGTGCATTTACATGCACATTCTTATGCCGATTATGCTTAATAAACTGATAACACGTGGGATCATGTACTGTAAACGCGTAAAACGGTTTTCTTTAATCGGGGAAAGCCGTTAAACGGCGTAAGCAAAAACAGATCGGCACAGGTAGTTTTTTGATCATTACCCCGATTTCGCGTGGCATCTAAACTCCTTAACCGGCTTTCTCACGGTTTTGTCCATGTGTGCATGTCTCCGCGTGTGAAAGATAAACATCAGACGCGGAAGTAAGCGCAAAGTAACGCATAAAAGTCTGTTCTGTACTAAAGCAGTTGGCAGAGAAACTGCGAAAATAAAAACTAATGTTATATTTACAGGTTCTGGAGACACGAAAAGAGATAAAACAATATAGTTTAAGACAGATATGGCGTCAGCATTTTTGATCGACTTTTATGTACTATAGGCGATGACGTCACTACCTGTGTATGAGCCATCGGTGTATGAGTGTGTGAGTGAATGGGTGAATGTGAGGCAATATGTAAAGTGCTTTGGATGGCCATGGGTCTATGAAAGAGCTATATAAATGCAGTCCATTTACCATGCTGTAGAAAGGGTCATGAAAAACGTCATTCACGCACACACGATAACTGTAGGCTATTTTAAAAATCTGATTTTATTAAGTCTCAGTAAGCCAGTGGATGGATGCAATTCACTTTGAGCTGAGCACATGATGCATCTATTTTCTTTGGCTGCGTCTGAAACCGCATACTGTATAGTAGGTACTGAATTAGATGAAGTACCTACTTACTTAGGGTTAAAATAGTAGGTACTGTATAGTATGAATCCTGGTAGTATGAATGAGATTTGGACGTACTACATCCGCCATGTTGCTACATCACGTGACATACGTCGTCGTCATGTCATTTCAGTGCGAAAACAACCGCATGCCTCGTCTTCTTCGTTGGATAACTCCTCTCTCGGGGCATCATGGGATAGTGAAGCGTCCATCGTATGCACACTGCAAAATCTAACCGGAAGTAGTAGGTCATCCAGGTACTTTTCGCATACTGTTTTTCGAATACTATGTATTCGGACATGCTACTCGCCTCGCCTACTGCTTTTCGCCTAATATATAGTATGAAGTAGGCGGTTTCGGACGCAGCATTAGTGTTTTAACTATGAACTTTCCATTGCGGACTGAGGATTCCCATGTGAGGATGCTTCAAGTGCATCAATGCTTCACCCAGGAAGCACATGATTGTTGTGAACAGCATGAATTAGGCGCATCAATTACGCACCCAGGATGTGCATGAAAGGTCCGGTCAATCGCATAATTCCCAAAATAAACACCTGCACACTAAAGCTTTTTTACCTGTGACAGTTTTGCGCAATTAAGGAAAATATATTTAGCTGTAATGGTTATGTCTTGTGTTCTGTTGTTTAGGTATTTTATTTTGAAGTCATGTCTCTGGTCTTTTATTTTGAAGTCATGCCATGTCTCACTTCCTATTTGTTTGTATAAAGCCTGTTTAGTCACCTCATCACTTTGCGGTCACTTTTCACTTTTGCAGTATTGTTAGTGTAACTGCTGCATACCAAGCATTATTGTGTCCTGTATTCTTGTGTCCTGTATTCATGTTCATGGTTTTGACCCTTGCTTGCCTTTTGGATTACGATTGTGGACTACTTTTTGGATTTGTTTGCCTGTCCTTTTGGGATTGTTGCAATAAACCTACTTACATTTGGATTCTCTCTCTCTCTCTCTCTCTCTCTCTCTCTCTCTCTCTCTCTCTCTCTCTCTCTCTCTCTCTCTCTCTCTCTCGCTTTGTGTAAGCAGCCCCCTGTGTTACAGAATACTTTGCCTTACCAGAATCCAGCGGCGGTTGTTTATTCCAGCCGGCATCAATGAACACAGCAGTAAGTCTGTCACGTCTTTGTCAGGGCAACCGCTCCATCGAAGATTGTGTTCAAGATTTTTGGGATTAATACTATCTGGTGGATTATAATGATGTGGCTCTCATGGACTTATTTCATTGTGGTTTGAATCATGATATATCTTGCCTGATGCCAGGTAACACCTCTCACTGGAAGCTAGATATGTACATAGACTTAGCTTTGATATGGAGTGGGTCTTCTTTTACTGTGGGAGCTATGAATGAGGAGCTCCACAGTCCCACAGGAACCATCTCACCAGAACCAGCTCAAGTCATACATGTATTACCACAACCTGCTAAAGTCATACCTGTTTTGCCACAACCAGTTCAAGCCATGCCTGGTTCTGTTACCAAGATGGCCGCCACCAAGCTTGTCTCTGGCTGAATCCGAAATTGCATACTTAGTGTGTAGGTACTGAATTTCACTGGGTACCTACTTAACGTGGGCTAAGACAGTACCTACGTTTGCGTTAAGTATGGACAGCATCCGCCATGTTAACGTTATCATGTGACATATGACGTAGTAGACTTGTTGGAGTTCATGCGGAACCACAAGAATCGACAGGAGATTGACATCACAATACCGCGAGAGCAACACGAAATCAGACTTCTCTGTATGATTTCTGAAATCGTTCTCACGGTACCCGATTGGCTGTTCTCCGGTCGATTGCTTTGCTTTCCCGTGGCATCATTGGAAAAGCTGGGATAGAAGTGTCCATCCGATGCACGCTTCAGAATCTGGGCGGACTCAGTAGGGCATCCGGGGATTTCTCGCCTACTGATTTTATGGATACTGAGGATTCGGACGTACTACTCTCTTCACGTGCTGTTTCCCCTACTACATTTGCAGTAAGTAGGCGGTTTCGGACGATACTTAAGTACACGTGCCTCTGAATCTCGCGAGAAATAGTCCAAAATCCCGCTAATTCTCGCCTACCCTTTTACGTATACTGAGGTTTCGGACATACTATTCGTTCGCCTACTGCTTTTTGCCTACTATATAGTATGGCAGTATGCGGTTTCGGATTCAGCCTCTGTTTCCAAGATGGCTGCCGCCATGCCTGTCTCTGTTCCCAAGACGGCGAGAGGCGTCCAGCTGCGGCCCCGCGGACTCGCTTCTTGCTGGGCGCCGGTGGCTGGACGCCGGTGCATGGGCGGCTGGCGTCATTTCCGTATCGTCATGCACTATTCAAATTTGACGCGCCATGCACATGTCAGCGGTAAGAAAAAATAATAAACTGTCGATTATTTATCGGTCATGTCAGAATTCAAATGCACAAGCTAGCTAGACAGTTTTAGGGCGCAGGAATGAGGTGTGGTGTGCACAGTGTGCAATTGTTTATTTGGAACTGTTCATGTTTTATTTTCTCTTGAAATCGGGACTTCCCCCACAACCAAACCTTTGTTGCATCTTCATTCTGATGGTCAGGTTTGTCTAATTTTACCAAGATTTGTGTAATTTCCGATAAATATTGCAAAACCACAAAGTGTTAATTTGATTTGGATTGTTTGGTAAATTGTCTGATCATGTGAATCTACGTATATTTTAAAAACAGAAGTGGTTACATTTACAAAAAAAAAAAAACTGTGGTCAATTAACATGTACAAGTCTGTTGTAATGACAAAACGTTATAGTCCATTGATCTAGGCTGAATTTATGTCACAAAAAATAGTGAAATGATCTGAACAATACATATTTTCAAGGTGGTTCTTGTGAATGCAGTTTGCATGAATTATTGATGTTATAATATTAAGCATATTATTGAGAATTGTTTTATGTAAAGAGATATGATAAAGATCATATTTTAATTTGCACACAGATTTTATATTATATTTTAAGTCATTAAAGTAAAATGACAATACTGAAAAGACGACGTGTGCAATTAAGCCTGCAAAGAATGTCTATCCACTGGTGAGAACCGAAAATAAATATGCTGTCTATCCACAGGTGAAAACCGAAAATAAATATGCTGTCTATCCATAGGTGAAAATATAAAATAAATATGCTGTCTATCCAGAGGTGAAAACCGAAAATAAATATGCTGTCTATCCAGAGGTGAAAATATTAAATAAATATGCTGTCTATCCAGAGGTGAAAACCGAAAATAAATATGCTGTCTATCCAGAGGTGAAAATATAAAATAAATATGCTGTCTATCCAGAGGTGAAAATATAAAATAAATATGCTGTCTATCCAGAGGTGAAAATATGAAATAAAATTGCTGTTCATCCAGCGATGAAAACGGAAATTAGCGGCGAAACGGAAATGACGTAGGCTGTCTATCCACTGGTGTCCAGCCACTGGTGTCTAGTCAGAGGTGAGTCTGCGGGGCTGCAGCTGGATGCTATTGAAGACGGCTGCCCCCACTATGCCTGTCTTTGTCTCCAAGATGGCTGCCGCCATACCTGTACCCAAGATGGCTATCGCCATGCCTGCACCTGTTTTTTAGATGGCTACTGTTTTACCTGCACCTGCTATCCAGAGAGCCATTGCCATGACCACCCCTGTATTTAAAGGGCCGTTATCATACCTGCACCTAATCACAAGATGGCTGCCACACCTGAGCCACTTCACAAAATGGCTGCCTCACCAACCTCTACTGTTCATGTGAAAACCCAACAGTTGATGTCAAGTCTGCTGGATCCCCAAATTATGTCTTTACGGACAACTAGGATTATGTCCAGTTCAGTGTTATGTCCTTTGAATTCTTTGCTTCCTTTATTTGCCATGGCCTTGTGGTGTGTGTGGTCTGCTTTCTGCTGTGAAGATTCTCAAGCCCATGAATCTGAATCATCTGATACACCTTCAATCACAGCTAGAAGGTCGAACCTGTGCCTCCTGCACTTGCAATCACAACTAAAAGGTCCGAACCTGAGCCTCATGCACGTTCTACCACTAGTGAATCTCCCAAATCGCCTGGTTCACCTGAGTCGCCAGATTCACCTGAGTCGCCTGGTTTACCTGATTCATCCGAGTCCACTGCAAGTTCTGTTATGACTGAAAAGTTTGAATCTGAGTTCCCTGGGGTATCTGTTTTGACCAAGTCTGCTGAGCCTGTATTTCCTTCATTTCCTTTCATGACCATAAGGCCTGTTTCTTGAGTTTCCTGTAGAAGCCGAGATGGTAACCCCTGAGTTCCCTATGTCCTGTAGATCAGCTGATATGGTCACTCCCAAGCTCCATAGACTCTTTGCCCTTGCTAACATAACCATGCATGACTCACATAGATTATTTGCCCTATCTAGGATGGCCAACCCTGAACTCTCTGTCCTGCTCAAAATGGACAATCATAAACACTATAAACTCTCTGCCTGGCTCAAGAAGGACATTATTGAACTTTTTGAATTTTACTGACCTGTTTTCTGCTAACGTGGCTATGCCAGGCTATGCTCTTTCTGCTATCTCTGTCTCCAGGTCCAGAGCACCACCAGCGCCACCCTGGTTTCCAATGTCTCCTGTGCCTGTTTCCATGACGGCTGAAGCTCCCCTTAGTATTTTTTTGTTGGGGGGGTAGTACCCGGACACTTGGAGGAGGCAGAGGACACTGAGGACATGGCCGATGTGTCTAATCATTAACGTCTGCCTCAGGATCCTGGCCCGCTGCTGCCTCACGATCCTGGCCAGCTGCTGCCTCACGATCCTGGCCCGCTGCTGCCTCACGATCCAGGTCCACTGCTGCCCCGTGATCATGGTCTTCTGCTGCCCAATGATCATGGTCCGTCCTTGCCTCACGACCCAGGACTGTCTGTGCCCCATGGTCTGTTACCTGTTCGTGTCCTGCCTCTGCCCCAAGGTCCTGGCCCACCAACTAGGGCTGTCAAAATTGCTCAAAAATGACGTTTGAATATTCCCTCTAAAATAAACATGAACTATTCAAACATCTGGTTGCGCATTTTTTCAATAACACGACAAATTAATACAAAGTGCTTACATAACTACTTGTATAGATAGTCTATTTAAGTTAAAAAATATTTGACGACGTATTACCTACACAGAAAACAAGTAATACAAGGGACATCAATAAAGTGATACCTCGGTTACATTGCTTGACAGAACTCCCTGAAGCTTGCTCCATCCACGACACTGATCGGTCTCATGTCCTTACAAATGAACTAAATGAATTTCTTTGTTATGACCTCTTGTCGTGTTGCAGATAAAGAGCTTGTGGCGGGCGATGGCAAGTAAGTGTCAAGACGTGACTGTTTAGCTGGAGTTCCACACTTTGTGGTCTCGTACACACTGCAAACTTTTGGGATGACAACCGCATTTAAATTTGGGACTGAATACCCTAAATGTTCGTTTCATGTCTGTATGGAACAAGACTCACTGCTGAAAATGTGATGATTGACAAAGAGATAACAATAGCAACGTTTTGCCGTCTCGCGTGCTTATCACTCACAGCTTTGACCAAAATAATTTAACAGCATTATGTTTTGCAATTAACCAAAAAATTCATTTTGACAGGGTCCTGACATCCCTGTATACTTGTCTTGTGTCTGTGTGGAGAGTCACGTGCATGATTGTTTATGTTTTGTGTACCTTGTGCTCTCCTGTCTTAAGTCTTAACCCTGCCCTCTCGTGTCCATTATTAGAGCCCGAGCACCGAGGAGCAGGCCAGTATGAAGCCCTATTGTTTTTGCTTCGTTTATTAGGGCCCGAGCACCGAGGAGCAGGCCAGAATGGCCTGCACTGTGGGTGCAAAGCCCTATTGTTTTTGCTTCGTTTATTAGGGCCCGAGCACCGAGGAGCAGGCCAGAATGGCCTGCACCGAAAGGTGCGAAGCCCTATTGTTTTTGCTCGAATTTATTATTAGGGCCCGAGAACCGAGGAGCAGGCCAGAATGGCCTGCACCAAAAGGTGCGAAGCCCTATTGTTTTTGTTCGGATTTATTATTATTTTTTTATTTTTTTAGGGCCCGAGCACCGAGGAGCAGGCCAGAATGGCCTGCACCGAAAGGTGCGAAGCCCAATTGTTTTTGCTCGGATTATTATTAGGGCCCGAGCACCGAGGAGCAGGCCAAAATGGCCTGCACCGAAAGGTGCGAAGCCCTATTGTTTTTGCTCGGATTTATTATTATTAGGGCCCGAGCACCGAGGAGCAGGCCAGAATGGCCTGCACCGAAAGGTGCGAAGCCCTATTGTTTTTGCTCGAATTTATTAGGGCCCGAGCACCGAGGAGCAGGCCAGAATGGCCTGCACCGAAAGGTGCGAAGCCCTATTGTTTTTGCTCGAATTTATTAGGGCCCGAGCACCGAGGAGCAGGCCAGAATGGCCTGCACCGAAAGGTGCGAAGCCCTATTGTTTTTGCTCGAATTAGGGCCCGAGCACCGAGGAGCAGGCCAGAATGGCCTGCACCGAAAGGTGCGAAGCCCTATTGGTTTTGCTCGAATTTATTGTTTTTTTTTTTTTTTTTTTTTTTTTTAACACTTTTGGGCATTTTGGGTGCCTTAAAATACTCGAAAACTCTTGAAATTTGACACAGACGTCAGAGTCGTCCGTCATTGCGAACGGGCAAAGGCTGGAACGCGGGCGTGGCACGGGGGCTCTGTAGCGCCCCCTGTAATGCAAAAAAAAACATTGATGCACAGATCGTGCAAATATGTACGCACATGTACGAGATTTGGTACGCATATAGATCTCATCGACCCGAACAACTTTCGCCCTCTAACATTTAAGCTCCGCCCAACAGGAAGTCAGCTATTTTGGATTGTTTAAAAAATGCATGCGTTGAACTTTTGAATACTCCTCCTAGAGGATGCATGCGATTGACACCAAAAGTGGTGAACATGATGTCGAGACATTGGACTTGCTAAATTGCGAAGGGATTTTTGATATCTCGAACGGTTCTGCCATGGCGAGCCGACAAAGTTGTGGCGAAATCAGAGAAACAGGAAGTGTCTAATATCTAAGGCAAAAAATGTCTTATTGTAATGACACGCGGGGTGTTTGTTCGTCTGAAGATTCCGATCGCATCGATGTGCCTATTGTGACTCCCGGGTATAGCGCCACCAGCAGGCGCCAGGAAGTGTGTCAGTCACAAAGCTGGATTTTTTTGAAAGTTCCATGCAATGTTCTTTTAAATACTCCTCCTAGGATTTTCATGCGATTGACACCAAAAGTGGTCACCATGATGCCGAGACATTGTAGATGATAAATTGCGAAGGGATTTTTGATATCTCAAACGCTGTTCCCATGGCAACGCGTCAAACTTTACTTTCATTTTAAAGGCATATTTAAGCCTTTCAGTTCCATACAGTTAACTTTTAAATACTCCTTCTAGGATTTTCATGCGATTTACACGAGAAGTGGTCAACATGATGCATAGACATTGTAGATGATAAAATGCATCAAACTTTACTTTCATTTTTACACATATTTAAGGCTGACAGTTACATGCTGTGAACCTTTAAATACTCCTCGTATGGGATTCATGCGATTGACACCAGAAGTGGTCAAGATGATGCCGAGACATTGTAGATGATAAATTGCGAAGGAATTTTTGACATCTCGAACGCTGTTCCCATGGCAATGCGTCAAACTTTACTTTAATTTCAGGCATGTTTAAGGCTCTTGGCGTGCTTAGTTGAACTTTAAATTTGGCACACACATCAGAGTTTTCGGCTGTTAAGTGTTGACAAAAAGGTCAGACATAGGCGTGTCTCTTAAGTGGCTCACTAGTGCCCCTGTTTGTCTAAAATGTGGGGTTTCTTTTACCTACAGTCCCCAAATGGCTCAGAAACAACATTAAATATTCCACTGATATTTTACCCACTTGATGCCCTTGCACGCCGTGCATCGTTTTCTCGGACGCACCGTGTAGCGGTAAAAAAACGTGCGAGGGCCCGCCATTGCTGCTTGCAGCTATATTTTTAGGGCCCGAGCACCGAGGAGCAGGCCAGAATGGCCTGCACCGAAAGGTGCGAAGCCCTATTGTTTTTGCTCGGATTATTAGGGCCCGAGCACCGAGGAGCAGGCCAGAATGGCCTGCACCGTGGGTGCAAAGCCCTATTGTTTTTGCTTCGTTTATTAGGGCCCGAGCACCGAGGAGCAGGCCAGAATGGCCTGCACCGTGGGTGCAAAGCCCTATTGTTTTTGCTTCGTTTATTATTATTATTATTATTATTATTATTATTATTATTATTATATTCCGAAATGAATCGCATTTTTGAAGGCCTAAACATACCCGAAAACTCATGAAAATTTGCACACGCGTCAGAAGTGGCGAAAATTTACATGTAGTATAGGCGTCAGAAGTGGGCGTGTAGAAATGGCTCGATAGCGCCACCTGCAAAATTTCAAGAGAACAGCCCCCCCACTACGAAAAACATACAGATACGAAATTTGGTAGGAACATCAAGCACCCCAAGACCTAGAAAAAAGTCTCTTGGAGCGAAGCTCTAAACCCCACAGGAAGTCGGCCATTTTGAATTTTCTCTGTCATTTTTTGACATTTCCAAGCGTCGCACTTTAACGAACTCCTCCTAGCGATTTAATCCGATCATTATCATATTTGGTCAGTCTCATCTAAAGGCTTTTGCGATGCTAAATTGCGGAGATCTTGACTTTTCGTTGGAGGGTGTGTCCGTGGCGGCCGGACAAAGTTCGACATTTTCGCCATGAAACAGGAAGTTGTTATAACTCAGGCATACAATGTCCGATCTGACCCACGCTTCACATGTTTGATAAGAGTCTTGACCTGAACACATTTTAATGCCAATATTCAGCTTCAGTCATAGCGCCACCTAGAGGTAGCAGGAAATGCCATGTTTTACGCTGTGATTTACTGCTCTTAGAGATTTAATCAAATCATCATCATATTTGGTCAGACTGATGTTAAGCCCTTTGCCGTGATAAATTACGAAGATCTTGACTTTTCGTTGAAGGGCGTGTCTGTGGCAGCCTGGCAAAGTGTGATATTTCACCATGAAACAGGAAGCTGTTGTAATTCAGGCATACATTATCCGATCTGCCCCCGACTTCACAAGTTTGTTAAGGGTCCCGGCCTGAACACGTCAATATAACAATAATCAGGTACAGTCATAGCGCCACCTGCTGCACACAGGCGGTGTGGCACATTTTTTGTCCTTTGAATATCCACCTGTATTTACCCACTTTAATTCATATCCCCCTGGTTCACTGCTTAACTAATGCCATAGGGTGGCGGTGCACATGCGTGCGAGGGCCCATCCATCGCTGCTTGCAGCTTTAATTATTATTATTATTATTATTTTCCGAAATGAATCGCATTTTTGAAGGCCTAAACATACCCGAAAACTCATGAAAATTTGCACACGTGTCAGAAGTGGCGAAAATTTACATGTAGTATAGGCGTCAGAAGTGGGCGTGTAAAAATGGCTCGATAGCGCCACCTGCAAAATTTCAAGAGAACAGCCCCCCCACTACGAAAAACTTACAGATACGAAATTTGGTAGGATCATCTAGCACCCCAAGACCTACAAAAAAGTCTCTTGGAGCTAAGCTCTAAACCCCACAGGAAGTTGGCCATTTTGAATTTTCTCTGTCATTTTTTGACATTTCCAAGCGTTGTACTTTAACGAACTCCTCCTAGCGAGTTAATCCGATCATTATCATATTTGGTCAGTCTCATCTAAAGGCCTTTGCGATGCTAAATTGCGGAGATCTTGACTTTTCGTCGGAGGGTGTGTCCGTGGCGGCCTGACAAATTTCGGCATTTTCGCCATGAAACAAGAAGTTGTTATAACTCAGGCATACAATGTCCAATCTGCCACACACTTCACATGTTTGATAAGGGTCTTGACCTGAACACATTTTAATGCCAATATTCAACTTCAGTCATAGCGCCACCTAGAGGTAGCAGGAAATACCATGTTTTACGCTGTGATTTACTGCTCTTAGAGATTTAATCAAATCATCATCATATTTGGTCAGACTGATGTTAAGCCCTTTGCCGTGATAAATTGCGAAGATCTTGACTTTTCGTTGAAGGGCGTGTCCGTGGCAGCCTGGCAAAATGTGATATTTCGCCATGAAACAGGAAGCTGTTGTAATTCAGACATACATAGTCCGATCTGCCCCCAACTTCACACGTTTCATAAGGGTCCCGGCCTGAACACATCAACATGGCATAATTCAGTATCAGTCATAGCGCCACCTAGAGGCAGCAGGAAATACTACCTTTTATGCTGTGACTTACTGCTCTTAGAGATTTAACCATATCAACATCATATTTCATCAGTCTAATCTCAAGACCTTGTGTGATGATAAATAGCAACGACCTTGACTTTTCGTTAAAGGGCGTGTCCTTTGCGGCCTCGCAAAGTATCGCTAAATGAATCCCATTTTTGACAGCCTAAATGAGCTCAAAAAGTCATGAAACGTTGCACACGAGTCAAAAGTGGTGAAAATGTTCATGTGATATAGGCTTCAGAACTTGGGGTGTTAAAATGGCTCTATAGCGCCACCTACAAAAATTCAATAGAGCAGCCCCCCCCGCTACGTTAATCGCACAGATACGAAATGCGGTAGGATCATGTATCACCCCAAGACCTACAAAAAAGTATCTTGGAGCCAAGCTCTAAACCCCACAGGAAGTGAGCCATTTTGAATTTTCTCTGTAATTTGAGTGCAAATTTTGCCATTTCTGGCCTTCGTATTTTAACAAACTCCTCCTATAAATTTAATCAGATAATAATCATATTTGGTGAGTGTCATCTAAAGGGCTTTGCAATGCTAAATTGCGGAGATCTTGACATTTCAATGGAGGGTGTGTCCGTGGCGGCTTGCCAAATTTCTGTGTTTCTCAATGAAAGAGGAAGTTGTTCTAACTCAGGTTTAAAATGTCCAATCTGACCCACGCTTCACAAGTTTGATAATTGTCCTGTCCTGAACACATCAACATGGCAATATTCAGTAAAAGTTATAGCGCCACCTGCTGGAAGCAGGAAATGACATGTTTTACACTGTGATGTACTGCTCATTGAAATGTATTCAGATCATCATCATATTTGGTCAGTCTGAACTTAGGGACTTCACAATGATAAATTGTGAAGATCTTGACATTTCGTTAAAGGGGCGTGTCCGTGGTGGTCTGTCAAAGTTTGATTTTTCGCCATGAGAAAGCTGTTGTAACTCAGACATGCAATGTCCGACCTGTCACAGACATCATACCTTTGACAAGGGTCCTGGCCTCAACACATCAATGTTACAACAATCAATTACAATCATAGCGCCACCTGCTGCATAAAGGAGTAGTGGCACTTTAAAGTTCCTTTGAATATCCACCTATATTTATTCACGAAAAATTTCAATCCCCCTGGTTTATTGCTTTACTAAGCCATAGAGTGGCGGTGCACATGCGTGCGAGGGCCCTTCCATCACTGCTTGCAGTTTTAATTATTTTTATTTTTTTTTTTTTATTTTTTTTTTCAACACTTTTGGACATTTTGGGGGCCTTAACATACTCGAAAACTCTTGAAATTTGGCACAGACATCAGAGTCGTCCGTGATCGCCGAAAGCCAAAGGCTGGAACACGGGCGTGACACAGGGGCTCTGTAGCGCCCCCTGTAATGCAAAAACAAACAGGAGTGCACAGATCAGGCAAACATGTACGCACATTTACGAAAGTTGGTACACATATAGATCTCATCGACCCGAACAACTTTCGCCCTCTAACATTTTAGCTCCGCCCAACAGGAAGTCCGCCATTTTGGATTGTTTAAAAAATGCATGCGGTGAACTTTTGAATACTCCTCCTAGGGGATTCATGCAAATGACACCAAACGTGGTGATCATGATGTCAAGACATTGGACTTGCTAAATTGCGAAGGGATTTTTGATATCTCGAACGGTCTTGCCATGGCGAAGCGGCAAAGTCATGGCGAAATCAGAGAAACAGGAAGTGTCTAATATCTAAGGCAAAAAATGTCTTATAGTGATGACACGCGGGGCGTTTGTTCGTCTGAAGATTCCGATCGCATCGATGTGCCTATTGTAAGTCTCGGGTATAGCGCCACCACCAGGCGCCAGGAAGTGTGTCAGTCATGAACTTTTAAATACCTCTCCTAGGGAATTCATACAATTGACACCAAACGTGGTGAACATGATGCTGAGACATTGGACTTGCCAAATTGCGAAGGGATTTTTGATATCTCGAACGGTGTTGCCATGGCGAGGCGACAAATTTATGGCGAATTCAGAGAAACAGGAAGTGTCTAATATCTAAAGCAAAAAATGTCTTATTGGGATGAAACGCAGTGTGTATGTTCGGCCAAGGATTCCGATCGCATCGATGTGCCTATTGTGAGTCTCGGGTATAGCGCCACCAACAGGCACCAGGAAGTGTGGCAGTCACAAAAGGTGGATTTTTTGACAGTTCCATGCAATGTTCTTTTAAATTCTCCTCCTAGGATTTTCATGCGATTGACACCAAAAGTGGTCAACATGATGCTGAGGCATTGTAGATGATAAATTGCGAAGGGATTTTTGATATCTCGAATGCTGCTCCCATGGCAACACGTCAAACTTTACTTTCATTTTCAGGGATATTTAAGCACTTGGCATGCACTTTGGGTGCCTTAACATGCTCGAAAACACCGGAAATTTGGCACAGACCTCAAAGTCGTCGGCCATTAGGACTGGGCAAACGCTGGAACACGGGTGTGGCAGTAGGGCTCTGTAGCGCCCCCTGTAATGACAAAAAAAATATTGGTGCACAAATCGGGCAAACATGTACGCACATGTACGAAAGTTGGTACGTATATAGATCTCATCAACCCGAACAACTTTCACAATCAAACCTATTAGCTCCGCCTCACAGGAAGTCGGCCATTTTGGATGGTTTCAAAAATGCATACGGTGAACTTTTGAATACTCCTTCTAGGGGATTCATGGGATTGACACCAAACGTGCTGATCATGATGCCGAGACATTGTACTTGCTAAATTGCGAAGGGATTTTTGATATCTCGAACGGTTCTGCCATGGCGAGGCGACAAATTCATGGCGAAATCAGAGAAACAGGAAGTGTCTAATATCTAAGGTAAAAAAATGTCTTATTGTGATGACACACGGGGTGTTTGTTCGTCTGAAGATTCTGATTGCATCGATGTGCCTATTGTGAGTCTCGGGTATAGCGCCACCACTAGGCGCCAGGAAGTGTTGCAGTCACAAAGGTTGATTTTTTTGACAGTTCCATGTGATTTTCTTTTAAATACTCCTCCTAGAATGTTTATGCGATTGACACCAAAAGTGGTTAACATGATGCTGAGACTTTGCAGATGCTAAATTGCGAAGGAATTTTTGACATTTCGAACGCTGTTGCCATGGCAATGCTTCAAACTTTACTTTAATTTAAGGCATATTTAAGGCTCTTGGCGTGCTTAGATTAAATTTAAATTTGGCAAACACATCAGAGTTGTCGGCTGTTAAGTGTTGACAAAAACGTCAGATAAAGGCGTGTCTATTTAGTGTCTCACTAGCGCCTCCATTTGTCTAAAATGTGGGGTTTCTTTTACCTACAGTACCAAAATGGATCAGTAGCAACATGAAATATTCCACTGATATTTACCCACTTGATGCACATGCCCACCGGGCATCATTTTCTCGGAGGCACCGTGTAGCGGTAAAAAAACGTGCGAGGGCCCGCCATCGCTGCTTGCAGCTATATTTTTTATTATTTTTTTTTTATTTTTTTTTTTTTATTATTTTTTTCAACACTTTTGGGAATTTTGAGTGCCTTAACATACTCGAAAACTCTTGAAATTTGGCACAGACGTCAGAGTCGTCCGTCATCGCAGAAAACCAAAGGCTGGAACACGGGCGTGGCAGGGGGGCTCTGTAGCGCCCCCTGTAATGAAAAAAAAAACATTGGTGCACAGATCGGACAAACATGTACGCACATGTACGAAAGCTGGTACGCATATAGATCTCATCGACCCGAACAACTTTCGTACTCTAACATATTAGCTCCGCCCAACAGGAAGTCGGCCATTTTGGATTGTTTAAAAAATGCATGCGGTGAACTTTTAAATACTCCTCCTAGTGGATTAATGGGATTGACACCAAACGTGGTGATCATGAAGCTGAGACATTGTACTTGCTAAATTGCGAAGGGATTTTTGATATCTCGAACGGTTTTGTCATGGCGAGGCGACAAATTCATGGCGAAATCAGAGAAACAGGAAGTGTCTAATATCTAAGGCAAAAAATGTCTTATTGTGATGACACGCTGGGTGTTTGTTCGTCTGAAGATTCCGATCGCATCGATGTGCCTATTGTAAATCTCGGGTATAGCGCCACCACCAGGCGCCAGGAAGTGTTGCAGTCACAAAGGTTGATTTTTTTTACATTTCCATGTGATGTTCTTTTAAATACTCCTCCTAGAATGTTTATGCGATTGACACCAAAAGTGGTCAACATGATGCGAAGACATTGTAGATGATAAATTGCGAAGGGATTTTTGATATCTCGAACGTTGTTCCCATGGCAACGCGTCAAACTTTACTTTCATTTTAAAGGCATATTTAAGCCCTTCAGTTGCATCCAGTGAACTTTTCAATACTCCTTCAAGAATATTCATGCGATTGACACCAAACATGATGACCATGATGCCGAGACATTGTAGATGATAAATTGCGAAAGGAATTTTGATATCTCAAACGGTGTTCCCATGGCAACGTGTCAAACTTTGCTTTCATTTTCCGGCATATTTAAGGCTTACAGTTACATGCAGTGAACTTTTCAATACTCCTTCTAGGACATTCATGCGATTGACACCAAACGTGGTCAACATGATGCCGAGACATTGGAGATGATAAAATGCGAAGGGATTTTTGACATTTCGAACGCTGTCGCCATGGCAACGGATCAAAGTTTACTTTTATTTCAGGAATATTTAAGCCTCTTGGCATGCTTAGATTAACTTCAAATTTGGCACACACATCAGAGTTGTCAACTGTTAAGTGTTGACAAACAGGTCAGACATAGGCGTGTCTCTTAAGTCGCTCACTAGCGCCCCCGTTTGTCCAAAATGGGGGGTTTCTTTTACCTACAGTCCCCAAATGGGTCAGTAACAACATAAATAGCCCACCGATATTTACCCATTTGATGCACTTGCCCTCCGTGCATTGTTTTCTCGGAGGCACCGTGTAGCGGTAAAAATACGTGCGAGGGCCCTCCATCGCTGCTTGAAGCTATATTTTTATTATTATTATTATTTTTTTTTAACACTTTTGGGCACTTTGGGTGCCTAAACATACTCGAAAAGTCTAGAAATTTGGCACAGACGTCAGAGTCGTCGGCCATCAGGTCCGGGCAAAGGCTGGACCACAGGCGTGGCAAGGGAGCTCTGTAGCGCCCCCTGTAATGCAAAAACAAACATTGGGGCACAGATCGGGCAAAAATGTACACACATGTACGAGAGTTGGTACGCATATAGATCTCATCGACCCGAACAACTTTCGCCCTCTAACATTTAAGCTCCGCCCAACAGGAAGTCAGCTATTTTGGATTGTTTAAAAAATGTATGCGTTGAACTTTTAAATACTCCTAGAGGATGCATGCGATTGACACCAAAAGTGGTGAACATGATGTCGAGACATTGGACTTGCTAAATTGCGAAGGGATTTTTGATATCTCGAACGGTTCTGCCATGGCGAGCCGACAAATTTATGGCAAAATCAGAGAAACAGGAAGTGTCTAATATCTAAGGCAAAAAATGTCTTATTGTGATGCCATGGGGGGTGTTTGTTTGTCTGAAGATTCCGATCGCATCGATGTGCCTATTGTGACTCCCGGGTATAGCGCCACCACCAGGCGCCAGAAAGTGTGTCAGTCACAAAGGTGGATTTTTTTTAGAGTTCCATCCAATGTTCTTTTAAATACTCCTTCTAGAATATTCATGCAAGTGACACCAAAAGTGGTCAACATGATGTTGAGACATTGTAGATGATAAATTGCGAAGGGATTTTTGATATCTCGAACGCTGTTCCCATGGCAACGCCCCAAACTTTACTTTTATTTCAGGCATATTTAGGGTTCTTGGCGTGCTTAGATTAACCTAACAATTGGCACACACATCAGAGTTGTCGGCTGTTAAGTGTGCACAAAAAGGTCAGGCGTGTCTTTTAAGTGGCTCACTAGCGCCCCAGTTTGTCTAAAATGTCGGGTGTCTTTTACATACAGTCCCCAAATGGGTCAGTAGCAACATGAAATACTCCACAGATATTTACCCACTTGATGCACATGCCCACCGTGCATCGTTTTCTCGGAGGCACCGTGAAGCGGTAAAAAACGTGCGAGGGCCCGCCATCGCTGCTTGCAGCTATATTTTATTTTTTTTTTTTTTATTTATTTATTTTTTTCAACACTTGTGCTAATTTGGGAGCCTTAACATACTCGAAAAGTCTTGAAATTTGGCACACACGTCAGAGTCGCGTGCCACTAGGCTCATGCAAAGACTGGAATACGGGCGTGGCAAGGGAGCTCTGTAGCGCCCCCTGTAATTCAAAAACAAACATTGGGGCACAGATCGGGCAAAAATGTACGCACATGTACGAGAGTTGGTACACATATAGATCTCATCGACCCGAACAACTTTCGCCCTCTAACGTTTAAGCTCCGCCCAACAGGAAGTCGGCTATTTCGGATTGTTTAAAAAATGCATGCGGTGAACTTTTGAATACTCCTCTGAGGGAATACATGGGATTGACACCAAACGTGGTGATCATGATGTCGAGACATTGTACTTGCTAAATTGCGAAGGGATTTTTGATATCTCGAACGGTTCTTCCATGGCGAAGCGACAAAGTCATGGCGAAATCAGAGAAACAGGAAGTGTGTAATATCTAAGGCAAAACATGTCTTATTGTGATGACACGCGGGGTGTTTGTTCGTCTGAAGATTCCGATCGCATCGATGTGCCTATTGTGAATCTCGGGTATAGCGCCACCACCAGGCGCCAGGAAGTGTGTCAGTCACAAAGGTGGATTTTTTTGACAGTTCCATCCGATGTTCTTTTAAATACTCCTTCTAGGATATTCATTCGATTGACACCAAAAGTGATCAACATGATGCTGAGACATTGTAGATGATAAATTGCGAAGGGATTTTTGATATCTCGAATGCTGTTCCCATGGCAACGTGTCAAACTTTACTTTCATTTTAAAGGCATATTGAAGCCTTTCAGTTCCATGCAGTGAACTTTTAAATACTCCTTCTAGAATATTCATTCGATTGACACCAGAAGTGGTCAACATGATGCTGAGACATTGGAGATGCTAAATTGCGAAGGAATTTTTGACATCTCGAACGCTGTTCCCATGGCAACGCGTCAAACTTTACTTTTATTTAAGGCTTTTTGAAGGCTCTTGGCGTGTTTGGATTAACTTTAAATTTGGCACACACATCAGAGTTGTTGGCAGTTAAGTGTTGACAAAAAGGTCAGATAAAGGCATGTCTATTTAGTGGCTGACTAGCCCCACCCCCCCCCCGTTTGTCTAAAATGTGGGGTTTCTTTTACCTACAGTCCCCAAATGGGTCAGTAACAACATTAAATAGCCCACTGATATTTACCCACTTGAGGCCCTTGCCCACCGTGTATCGTTTTCTCGGACGCACCGTGTAGCGGAAAAATAACGTGCGAGGGCCCGCCATCGCTGCTTGCAGCTATATTTCTTTTTTTTTTTTTTTTTTAGGGCCCGAGCACCGAGGAGCAGGCCAGAATGGCCTGCACCGAAAGGTGCGAAGCCCTATTGTTTTTGCTCGAATTTATTATTAGGGCCCGAGCACCGAGGAGCAGGCCAGAATGGCCTGCACCGAAAGGTGCGAAGCCCTATTGTTTTTGCTCGAATTTATTATTATTTTTTTTATTTTTTTTTTATTTTTTTTAACACTTTTGGGCATTTTGGGTGCCTTAACATACTCGAAAACTCTTGAAATTTGGCACAGACGTTAGAGTCGTCCGTCATTGCGAACAGACAAAGGCTGGAACACGGGCGTGGCACGGGGGCTCTGTAGCGCCCCCTGTAATGCAAAAACAAACAGTAGTGCGCAGATCGGGCAAACATGTACGCACATTTACGAAAGTTGGTACACATATAGATCTCATCGACCCGAACAACTTTCGCCCTCTAACATTTTAGCTCCGCCCAACAGGAAGTCCGCCATTTTGGATTGTTTAAAAAATGCATGCGGTGAACTTTTGAATACTCCTCCTAGGGGATTCAAGCAAATGACACCAAACGTGGTGATCATGATGTCAAGACATTGGACTTGCTAAATTGCGAAGGGATTTTTGATATCTCGAACGGTGTTGCAATGGCGAAGCGGCAAAGTCATGGCGAAATCAGAGAAACAGAAAGTGTCTAATATCTAAGGCAAAAAATGTCTTATAGTGATGACACGCGGGGTGTTTGTTCGTCTGAAGATTCCGATCGCATCGATGTGCCTATTGTGAGTCTCGGGTATAGCGCCACCACCAGGCGCCAGGAAGTGTTGCAGTCACAAAGGTTGATTTTTTTTGACAGTTCCATGTGATGTTCTTTTAAATACTCCTCCTAGAATGTTTATGCAATTGACACCAAAAGTGGTCAACATGATGCCAAGACATAGTAGATGATAAATTGCGAATGGATTTTTGATATCTCGAACGTTGTTCCCATGACAACGCGTCAAACTTTACTTTCATTTTAAAGGCATATTTAAGCCCATGCAGTGAACTTTTCAATACTCCTTCTAGGATATTCATGCGATTGACACCAAACGTGGTCAACACGATGCCGAGACATTGGAGATGATAAAAAAGTGAAGGGATTTTTGATATCTCAAACGCTGTTCCCATGGCAACGCGTCAAACTTTTTACTTTCATTTTAAAGGCTTATTTAAGCCTGACAGTCGCATGCAATGTTCTTTTTAATACTCCTTCTAGGGAAATAATGCAATTCACACCAGAAGTTGTCAACATGATGCTGAGACATTGTAGACGCTAAATTGCGAAGGAATTTTTGACATCTCTAACGCTGTTCCCATGGCAACGTGTCAAACTTTACTTTTATGTCAGGCATATTTAAGGCTCTTGGTGTGCTTAGATTAACTTTAAATTTGGCACACACATCAGATTTGTCGGCTGTTAAGTGTTGACAAAAACGTCAGATAAAGGCGTGTCTATTTAGTGGCTCACTAGCGCCCCCGTTTGTCTAAAATGTGGGGTTTCTTTTACCTACAGTACCTAAATGGGTCAGTAGCAGCATGATATTTACCCACTTGATGCACTTGCCCACCGTGCATCGTTTTCTCGGAGGCACCGTGTAGCGGTAAACAAACGTGCGAGGGCCCGCCATCGCTGCTTGCAGCTATATTTAGGGCCCGAGCACCGAGGAGCAGGCCAGAATGGCCTGCACCGTAGGTGCGAAGCCCTATTGTTTTTGCTCGGATTATTATTAGGGCCCGAGCACCGAGGAGCAGGCCAGAATGGCCTGCACCGAAAGGTGCGAAGCCCTATTGGTTTTGCTCGAATTTATTATTATTATTAGGGCCCGAGCACCGAGGAGCAGGCCAGAATGGCCTGCACCGAAAGGTGCGAAGCCCTATTGTTTTTCTTAGGATTTATTATTATTTTTTTTTTTTTTATTATTATTTTTCTTTTTTTTAACACTTTTGGGCATTTTGGGTGCCTAAACATACTCGAAAACTCTTGAAATTTGGCACAGACGTCAAAGTCGTCCGTCATTGCGAACGGGCAAAGGCTGGAACACGGGCGTGGCACAGGGGCTCTGTAGCGCCCCCTGTAATGCAAAAAAAAACATTGGTGCACAGATCGTGCAAACATGTACGCACATGTACGAGAGTTGGTAGGCATATAGATCTCATCGATCCGAACAACTTTCGCCCTCTAACATTTAAGCTCCGCCCAACAGGAAGTCGGCTATTTTGGATTGTTTAAAAAAAGCATGCGGTGAAGTTTTGAATACTCCTTCTAGGGGATTCATGGGATTGACACCAAACGTGGTGATCATGATGTTGAGACATTGTACTTGCTAAATTGCGAAGGGATTTTTGATATCTCGAACGGTTCTGCCATGGCGAAGCGACAAAGTCATGGCGAAATCAGAGAAACAGGAAGTGTCTAATATCTAAGGCAAAAAATGTCTTATTGTGATGACATGCAGGGTGTTTGTTCGTCTGAAGATTCCGATCGCATCGATGTGCCTATTGTGAGTCTCGGGTATAGCGCCACCACCAGGCGCCAGGAAGTGTGTCAGTCACAAAGGTGGATTTTTTTGAAAGTTCCATGCAATGTTCTTTTAAATACTCCTTCTAGGATTTTCATGCGATTGACACCAAAAGTGGTCACCATGATGCCGAGACATTGTAGATGATAAATTGCGAAGGGATTTTTGATATCTCGAACGCTGTTCCCATGGCAATGCCTCAAACTTTACTTTCATTTTTACACATATTTAAGGCTGACAGTTACATGCTGTGAACCTTTAAATACTCCTCGTATGGGATTCATGCGATTGACACCAGAAGTGGTCAACATGATGCCGAGACATTGTAGATGATAAATTGCGAAGGAATTTTTGAGTTCTCGAACGCTGTTCCCATGGCAACGCGTCAAACTTTACTTTAATTTCAGGCATATTTAAGACTCTTGGCGTGCTTAGTTGAACTTTAAATTTGGCACACACATCAGAGTTTTCGGCTGTTAAGTGTGCACAAAAAGGTCAGATAAAGGCGTGTCTCTTAAGTGGCTCACTAGTGCCCCTGTTTGTCTAAAATGTGGGGTTTCTTTTACCTACAGTCCCCAAATGGCTCAGAAACAACATTAAATAGCCCACTGATATTTTATCCACTTGATGCCCTTGCCCACCGTGCATCGTTTTCTCTGACGCACCGTGTAGTGGTAAAAAAACGTGCGAGGGCCCGCCATTGCTGCTTGCAGCTATATTTAGGGCCCGAGCACCGAGGAGCAGGCCAGAATGGCCTGCACCGAAAGGTGCGAAGCCCTATTGGTTTTGCTCGAATTTATTTTTTTATTTTTTTTGTTTTGTTTTTTTTTAACACTTTTGGGCATTTTGGGTGCCTTAACATACTCGAAAACTCTTGAAATTTGGCACAGACGTCAGAGTCGTCCGTCATTGCAAACGGGCAAAGGCTGGAACACGGGCGTGGCACGGGGGCTCTGTAGCGCCCCCTGTAATGCAAAATAAAACATTGATGCACAGATCGTGCAAACATGTACGCACATGTACGAGAGTTGGTACGCATATAGATCTCATCGACCCGAACAACTTTCGCCCTCTAACATTTAAGCTCCGCCCAACAGGAAGTCAGCTATTTTGGATTGTTTAAAAAATGCATGCGTTGAACTTTTGAATACTCCTCCTAGAGGATGCATGCGATTGACACCAAAAGAGGTGAACATGATGTCGAGACATTGGACTTGCTAAATTGCGAAGGGATTTTTGATATCTCGAACGGTTCTGCCATGGCGAGCCGACAAAGTTGTGGCGAAATCAGAGAAACAGAAAGTGTCTAATATCTAAAGCAAAAAATGTCTTATTGTAATGACACGCGGGGTGTTTGTTCGTCTGAAGATTCCGATCGCATCGATGTGCCTATTGTGAGTCTCGGGTATAGCGCCACCACCAGGCGCCAGGAAGTGTGTCAGTCACAAAGCTGGATTTTTTTGAAAGTTCCTTGCAATGTTCTTTTAAATACTCCTTCTAGGATTTTCATGCGATTGACACCAAAAGTGGTCACCATGATGCCGAGACATTGTAGATGATAAATTGCGAAGGGATTTTTGATATCTCAAACGCTGTTCCCATGGCAACGCGTCAAACTTTACTTTCATTTTAAAGGCATATTTAAGCCTTTCAGTTCCATACAGTTAACTTTTAAATACTCCTTCTAGGATTTTCATGCGATTGACACCAAAAGTGGTCACCATGATGCCGAGACATTGTAGATGATAAATTGCGAAGGGATTTTTGATATCTCAAACGCTGTTGCCATGGCAACCTGTCAAACTTTACTTTCATTTTAAAGGCATATTTAAGCCTTTCATACAGTTAACTTTTAAATACTCCTTCTAGGATTTTCATGCGATTGACACGAGAAGTGGTCAACATGATGCCGAGACATTGTAGATGATAAATTGCGAAGGGATTATGATATCTCAAACGCTGTTGTCATGGCAATGCATCAAACTTTACTTTCATTTTTACACATATTTAAGGCTGACAGTTACATGCTGTGAACCTTTAAATACTCCTCGTATGGGATTCATGCGATTGACACCAGAAGTGGTCAACATGATGCCGAGACATTGTAGATGATAAATTGCGAAGGAATTTTAGACATCTCGAACGCTGTTCTCATGGCAACGCGTCAAACTTTACTTTAATTTAAGGCATGTTTAAGGCTCTTGGCGTGCTTAGTTGAACTTTAAATTTGGCACACACATCCAGAGATGTATAAAGTACTAGGGACCCAGACTTAAGTAAAAGTATAAGTGCTCTATCAAAAAAGTGAGCACACCACTTAAGTGGAAGTACTGAAGTATTAAACATGTTTTGTACTTAAGTATTGCAAGTAGTTTATTTTAAAATATACTACTCAAGTACTGAAAGTAAAAGTACAAGTATTGTGTAATGTAGTTATTAAAGAAAACAGTCAAAAGTTTGAATATAATATTGTTTATATTATTTCAAATGTTTAAGCTAAAGGACACTCACAATTGCTTTGGCTGTAGCAGGAGTACAAGGACAGGAATGTTCAGATTAATTTAACTAATATGGCAATAGAGAATTCAGAATTAATAAAATATTAGTCGATGTAATGGTAATGGTAATAGGTAAAGGTACAAGATGTTTCAATGTATTTAGGTTTCCTTCTTTCGCGCACACTCGCCCTTTCTCGCGAATTCTCTCTCTCTATCGGTCTCTCTCGTGCACTTTGGTTCTCTCTTCACTTCACATTTGTCCACAACTGCGGCTCATATTTGTGAGTGAGAGGGAGGGAGGGGTCCGCTCTTCACTATCTCCTATTGGTTTAGACCACAATCTGTGTGTGTTTCTAATGTGTATCACCGCTCCGGCAGTGATAATGTAGGTTTGGAATGATTTGTAACATTTGAGTGTAACGAGTAACTATGCAGCACATAAAAAATGTATTGGAGTAAAAGTATTAAACTCATCGAAAATATGTACTGAAGTAAAAGTGAAAGTAGGAGAAAAAAATAATACTTCAGTAGAGTACAGATACTGCCTTTTAGTACTTAAGTACAGTAGTGAAGTAGTTCTACTTCGTTACTATACATCTCTGCACACATCAGAGTTTTCGGCTGTTAAGTGTTGACAAAAAGGTCAGACATAGGCGTGTCTCTTAAGTGGCTCACTAGTGCATCTGTTTGTCTAAAATGTGGGGTTTCTTTTACCTACAGTCCCCAAATGGCTCAGAAACAACATTAAATAGCCCACTGATATTTTACCCACTTGATGCCCTTGCCCACCGTGCATCGTTTTCTCGGACGCACCGTGTAGCGGTTAAAAAACGTGCGAGGGCCCGCCATTGCTGCTTGCAGCTATATTTTTTTTTTTTTTTTTTTAACACTTTTGGGCATTTTGGGTGCCTTAACATACTCGAAAACTCTTGAAATTTGGCACAGACGTCAGAGTCGTCCGTCATTGCGAACTGGCAAAGGCTGGAACACGGGCGTGGCACGGGGGCTCTGTAGCGCCCCCTGTAATGCAAAAAAAAACATTGATGCACAGATCGTGCAAACATGTACGCACATGTACGAGAGTTGGTACGCATATAGATCTTATCGACCCGAACAACTTTCGCCCTCTAACATTTAAGCTCCGCCCAACAGGAAGTCAGCTATTTTGGTTCGTTTAAAAAATGCATGCGTTGAACTTTTGAATACTCCTCCTAAGATTATCATACGATTGACACCAAAAGTGGTCACCATGATGCCGAGACATTGTAGATGATAAATTGCGAAGGGATTTTTGATATCTCAAACGGTATTCCCATGGCAACGCGTCAAACTTTACTTTCATTTTAAAGGCATATTTAAGCCTTTCAGTTTTATACAGTTAACTTTTAAATACTCCTTCTGGGATTTTCATGCGATTGACACGAGAAGTGGTCAACATGATGCCGAGACATTGTAGATGATAAATTGCGAAGGGATTTTTGATATCTCAAACGCTGTTCCCATGGCAATGCATCAAACTTTACTTTCATTTTTACACATATTTAAGGCTGACAGTTACATGCTGTGAACCTTTAAATACTCCTCGTATGGGATTCATGCGATTGACACCAGAAGTGGTCAACATGATGCCGAGACATTGTAGATGATAAATTGCGAAGGAATTTTAGACATCTCGAACGCTGTTCTCATGGCAACACGTCAAACTTTACTTTAATTTCAGGCATGTTTAAGGCTCTTGGCGTGCTTAGTTGAACTTTAAATTTGGCACACACATCCAGAGATGTATAAAGTACTAGGGACCCAGACTTGAGTAAAAGTACAAGTGCTCTATCAAAAAAGTGAGCACACCACTTAAGTGGAAGTACTGAAGTATTAAACATGTTTTGTACTTAAGTATTGCAAGTAGTTTATTTTAAAATATACTACTCAAGTACTGAAAGTAAAAGTACAAGTATTGTGTAATGTAGTTATTAAAGAAAACAGTCAAAAGTTTGAATATAATATTGTTTATATTATTTCAAATGTTTAAGCTAAAGGACACTCACAATTGCTTTGGCTGCAGCAGGAGTACAAGGACAGGAATGTTCAGATTAATTTAACTAATATGGCAATAGAGAATTCAGAATTAATAAAATATTAGTCGATCTAATGGTAATAGGTAAAGGTACAAGATGTTTCAATGTATTTAGGTTTCGTTCTTTCTCGCACACTCGCCCTTTCTCGCGAATTCTCTCTCTCTATCGGTCTCTCTCGTGCACTTTGGTTCTCTCTTCACTTCACATTTGTCCACAACCGCGGCTCATATTTGTGAGTGAGAGGGAGGGAGGGGTCCGCTCTTCACTATCTCCTATTGGTTTAGACCACAATCTGTGTGTGTTTCTAATGTGTATCACCGCTCCGGCAGTGATAATGTAGGTTTGGAATGATTCGTAACATTTGAGTGTAACGAGTAACTATGCAGCACATAAAATATGTACTGAAGTAAAAGTGGAAGTAGGAGAAAAAAATAATACTTCAGTAGAGTACAGATTCTGCCTTTTAGTACTTAAGTACAGTAGTGAAGTAGTTCTACTTCGTTACTATACATCTCTGCACACATCAGAGTTTTCGTCTGTTAAGTGTTGACAAAAAGGTCAGACATAGGCGTGTCTCTTAAGTGGCTCACTAGTGCACCTGTTTGTCTAAAATGTGGGGTTTCTTTTACCTACAGTCCCCAAATGGCTCAGAAACAACATTAAATAGCCCACTCATATTTTACCTACTTGATGCCCTTGCCCACCGTGCATCGTTTTCTCGGACGCACCGTGTAGCGGTAAAAAAACGTGCGAGGGCCCGCCATTGCTGCTTGCAGCTATATTTTTTATTATTTATTTTTTTTATTTTTTTTTACGTTTCGGGGCAATTTGGGGGCCTTGACATACTCAAAAACTCTTGAAATTTTGCACAGACGTCAGAGTCGTTGGCCATCAGGTTTGGGCAAAGGCTGGACCACGGGCGTGGCAAGGGAGCTCTGTAGCGCCCCCTGTAATGCAAAAACAAACATTGGGGCACAGATCGGGCAAAAATGTACGCACATGTACGAGAGTTGGTACGCATATAGATCTCATCGACCCGAACAACTTTCGCACTCTAACATTTAAGCTCCCCCCAACAGGAAGTCGGCTATTTTGGATTGTTTCAAAAATGCATGTGGTGAACTTTTAAATACTCCTCCTAGAGGATTCATGGGATTGACACCAAACGTGGTGATCATGATGTCGAGACATTGTACTTGCTAAATTGCGAAGGGATTTTTGATATCTCGAACGGTGCCGCCGTGGCGAGTCGACAAAGTTGTGGCAAAATCAGAGAAACAGGAAGTGTCTAATATCTAAGGCAAAAAAGTTCTTATTGTGATGCCAAGCGGGGTGTTTGTTCGCCTGAAGATTCCGATTGCATCAATGTGCTTATTTTGAGTCTCGGGTATAGCGCCACCACCAGGCGCCAGGAAGTGTGTCAGTCACAAAGGTGGATTTTTTTGACTGTTCCATCCGATGTTCTTTTAAATACTCCTTCTAGGATATTCATGCGATTGACACCAAAAGTGGGTCAACATGATGCCAAGACATTGTAGATGATAAATTGCGAAGGGATTTTTGACATCTCGAACGCTGTTGCCATGGCAACGCATCAAAGTTTACTATTATTTCAGGAATATTTAAGCCTCTTGGCATGCTTAGATTAACTTCAAATTTGGCACACACATCAGAGTTGTCAACTGTTAAGGTTTGACAAACAGGTCAGACATAGGTGTGCCTCTTAAGTCGCTCACTAGTGCCCCCGTTCGTCCTAAATGTGGGGTTTCTTTTACCTACAGTACCCAAATTGGTCAGTAGCAACATGAAATAGTCCACTGATATTTACCCACTTGATGCACTTGCCCACCGTGCATCGTTTTCTCGGACGCACCTTGTAGCGGTAAAAAAACGTGCGAGGGCCCGCCATTGCTGCTTGCAGCTATATTTTATTTTTATTTTTTTTAACACTTTTGGGCATTTTGGGTGCCTTAACATACTCGAAAACTCTTGAAATTTGGCACAGACGTTAGAGTCGTCCGTCATTGCGAACTGACAAAGGCTGGAACACGGGCGTGGCACAGGGGCTCTGTAGCGCCCCCTGTAATGCAAAAAAAACCATTGATGCACAGATCAGGCGAAAATGTACGCACATGTACGAAAGTTGGCACGCTTATAGATCTCATCAACCCGAACAACTTTCGCCCTCTAACATTTAAGCTCCGCCCAACAGGAAGTCGGCTATTTTGGATTGTTTAAAAAATGCATACGGTGAACTTTTAAATACTCCTCCCAGGGGATTCATGGGATTGAAACCAAACGTGGTGATCATGATGTCGAGACATTGGACTTGCTAAATTGCGAAGGGATTTTTGATATCTCGAACGGTTCTGCCATGGCGAGGCGAAAAAGTTGTGGCGAAATCAGAGAAACAGGAAGTGTCTAATATCTAAGGCAAAAAAATTCTTATTGTGATGCCAAGCGGGGCGTTTGTTCGTCTGAAGATTCCGATCGCATCGATGTGCCTATTGTGAGTCTCGGGTATAGCGCCACCACCAGGCGCCAGGAAGTGTGTCAGTCATGAACTTTTAAATACTTCTCCTAGGGAATTCATACAATTGACACCAAACATGGTGAACATGATGCTGAGACATTGGACTTGCTAAATTGCGAAGGGATTTTTGATATCTCGAACGGTGTTGCCATGGCGAGGCGACAAATTTATGGCGAATTCAGAGAAACAGGAAGTGTCTAATATCTAAAGCAAAAAATGTCTTATTGGGATGAAACGCATTGTGTATGTTCGGCCAAGGATTCCGATCGCATCGATGTGCCTATTGTGAGTTTCGGGTATAGCGCCACCAACAGGCACCAGGAAGTGTGGCAGTCACAAAAGGTGGATTTTTTGACAGTTGCATGCGGTGAACTTTTAAATACTCCTCCTAGGATTTTCATGCGATTGACACCAAAAGTGGTCAACATGATGCTGAGGCATTGTAGATGATAAATTGCGAAGAGATTTTTGATATCTCGAATGCTGCTCCCATAGCAACACGTCAAATTTTACTTTCATTTTCAGGCATATTTAAGCACTTGGCATGCACTTTGGGTGCCTTAACATGCTCGAAAACACCAGGAATTTGGCACAGACCTCAAAGTCGTCGGCCATTAGGACCGGGCAAACGCTGGAACACGGGCGTGGCAGTAGAGCTCTGTAGCGCCCCCTATAATGCAAAAAAATTATTGGTGCACAAATCGGGCAAACATGTACGCACATGTACGAGAGTTGGTACGTATATAGATCCCATCGACCCGAACAGCTTTCACAATCAAACCTATTAGCTCCGCCCAACAGGAAGTCGGCCATTTTGGATGGTTTCAAAAATGCATACGGTGAACTTTTACATACTCCTTCTAGGGGATTCATGGGATTGACACCAAACGTGGTGAACATGATGGCGAGACATTGTTCTTGCTAATTTGCGAAGGGATTTTTGATATCTCGAACGGTTCTGTCATGGCGAGGCGACAAATTCATGGCGAAATCAGAGAAACAAGAAGTGTCTGATATCTAAGGTAAAAAATGTCTTATTTTGATGACACACCGGGTGTTTGTTCGTCTGAAGATTCTGATCGCATCGATGTGCCTATTGTGAGTCTCGGGTATAGCGCCACCACCAGGCGCCAAGAAGTGTTGCAGTCCCAAAGGTTGATTTTTTTGACAGTTCCATGTGATGTTCTTTTAAATACTCCTCCTAGAATGTTTTTGTGATTGACACCAAAAGTGGTCAACATAATGCTGAGACATTGTAGATGCTAAATTGCGAAGGAATTTTTGACATCTCGAACGCTGTTGCCATGGCAACGCTTCAAACTTTTCTTTAATTTCAGGCATATTTAAGGCTCATGGCGTGCTTAGATTAACTTTAAATTTGGCACACACATTAGAGTTGTCGGCTGTTAAGTGTTGACAAAAAGGTCAGATAAAGGCGTGTCTATTTAGTGGCTCACTAGTGCCCCCGTTTGTCTAAAATGTGGGGTTTCTTTTACCTACAGTACCCAAATTGGTCAGTAGCAACATGAAATAGTCCACTGATATTTACCCACTTGATGCACGTGCCCACCGTGCATCGTTTTCTCGGAGGCACCGTGTAGCGGTAAAAAAACGTGCGAGGGCCCGCCATCGCTGCTTGCAGCTATATTTATTATTATTTTTCTTCTTCTTCTTCTTCTTCTCCGAAATGGATCGCATTTTTGAGGGCCTAAACATACCCGAAAACTCATGAAAATTTGCACACGCGTCAGAAGTGGCGAAAATTCACATGTAGTATAGGCGTCAGAAGTGGGCGTGTAGAAATGGCTCGATAGCGCCACCTGCAAAATTTCAAGAGAACAGCCCCCCCACTACGAAAAACGTACAGATACGAAATTTGGTAAGATCATCTAGCACCCCAAGACCTACAAAAAAGTACCTTGGAGCTAAGCTCTAAACCCCACAGGAAGTTGGCCGTTTTGAATTTTCTCTGTCATTTTTTGACATTTCCAAGCGTCGTACTTTAACGAACTCCTCCTAGAGATTAAATCCGATCATCATCATATTTGGTCAGTCTCATCTAAAGGCCTTTGCGATGCTAAATTGCAGAGCTTTTGACTTTTCGTTGGAGGGCGTGTCCGTGGCGGCCTGGCAAAATGTGATGTTTCGCCATGAAACAGGAAGCTGATGTTATTCAGGCATACATTGTCCGATCTGCCCCTGACTTCACTTTGATAAGGGTCCAGGCCTGAACACATCAACATGGCATAACTCAGTAACACTTATAGCGCCACCTAGAGGCAGCCGGAAATGCCATGTTTTACGCTGTGACTTACTGCTCTTAGATATTTAACCATATCAACATCATATTTCACCAGTGTAATCTCAAGACCTTGTGTGATGATAAAAAAGCAACGACCTTGACTTTTCATTAAAGGGCGTGTCCGTGGCGGCCTCGCAAAGTATCACTAAATTAATCGCATTTTTGACAGCCTAAACAGCGCCACCTGCAAAATTTCAAGAGAAAAGCCCCGCCGCTACGAAAAACCTACAGATACTAAATTTGGTAGGGTCATCTATCACCCCAAGACCTACAAAAAAGTCTCTTGGAGCGAAGCTCTAAACCCCACAGAAAGTCGGCCATTTTGAATTTTTGCTGTGATTTCTGTGCAAATTTTGTAATTTCCAGGCTTTGTACTTTAACGAACTCCTCCTAGAGATTTTATCAGACCGTCATCATATTTGGTCAATCTCATCTAAAGGCCTTTGCGATGTTATATTGTGGAGCTTTTGACTTTTCGTTGCAGGGTGTGTCCGTGGAGGCCTGACAAAGTTCAGCGTTTTTGCCATGAAACAGGAAGTTGTTATAACTCAGTCATACAATGTCCAATCTGCCCCACACTTTACATGTTTGATAAGAGTCTTGACCTGAACACATTTAAATGCCAATATTCAGCTTCAGTCATAGCGCCACCTAGAGTTAGCAGGAAATGCCGTGTTTTATGCTGAGATTTACTGCTCTTAGAGATTTAATCAAATCATCATCATATCTTTTCAGACTGATCTTAAGCCCTTTGCGATGATAAATTGCGAAGATCTTGACTTTTTGTTGAAGGGCGTGTCCGTGGCAGCCTGGCAAAGTGTGATGTTTCGCCATGAAACAGGAAGCTGTTGTAATTCAGGCATACATTGTTCAATTTGCTCCAGACTTTACACATTTGTTAAGGGTCCCGGCCTGAACACGTCAATATAACAATAATCAGGTACAGTCATCGCGCCACCTACTGCACACAGGCGTTGTGGCACATCAATTTCCCTTTGAATATCCACTTATATTTACCCACTTTAATTCATATCCTCCTGGTTCACTGCTTTACTAATGCCATAGGGTAGCGGTGCACATGCGTGCGAGGGCCCTTCCATCGCCGCTTGCAGCTTTAATTCATGATTGTTTTTTTCCCTTCACCTGTTTGTCATTGTTCCCTAGTTTAGTTTTCCCTATTTAACTCTTTCCCCCCCAGCATTTTTCATGATTTTCACAAAAGTTTAATGCCTTCCAGAAAATGCTCCTTTTTAAATATATAAACATACAATATATGAAATAAAAGAACAGTCCCTCTGCTTTCAAACAAAAAAATCTGTTTGATCCTACCTTCATGTGTTCTATTTTTATCACCTCTCAAATATGTGTAGGTTTCATTAAAAACACCAAATTTTGAGCAAAAAGCTGAGATAATTCAATTTTTGTAAAGGACTTTTGATAGAGATCAGATGCAGAGTGATCTTTAAAACATACACGGAGATACAGCTGTTTGCCCTAGGGCAATACTTCTGGGTTTTAAAAGTTGCGGAAGTGGCACCATCTGGTGGATAATAGCGGTATTGCAGATTGACGAGATAACTTGTCAATGGAGAGGAAAGAGTCATTGCCATTGTGTCTGATGTCTTTTGCTGGTTCACTGTGTATCCAATGATACTGCTTTGTCTGTCTTGTCATGATTATTTTCTAGTCATTAGCCTCTTTCACACAGTAATTCTGGTAAATTACCATGAATTTACCAGAATAAATTTACCAGTAAATACAAAAATGTGCTGTTCACACACGCAGTGACATTCCGTCTTTTTACCAATAAGACATCATTCATAAATCAGTATCAAAATACCGGCAAATCCGTTGAAAAAGCGGAAGTTACATGTGGCGCGCGGGGAGCTTAGTGTTGTATTTGTAAACAATTCACGTTGTTCATATCCACGTACGTATTTTGTTGTTTTCACGTCTGTGGTAAATGTTGACGGTCGCGAAGTGGCTTGGGACCAAACAACATTGCTCGACTTTCAAGCAGCGCGTGTGTGGAAACGTCTGTAAAAATTGCGAGGGTAAACGCGTAATCTATATTAAAACATTATGATATGCCCAAAGCTGTCAGCGCGATCTGACGTTGTCCATTCTTAATGCCGGTAATCTTCTCTTTCAAATCTATTTTTGTGTTCACACATAGCGCTTACCAGTAAATTACTGGTAATCTTACAACCTCTCTTTCTGGTAAATTGGCAGCACTGATTTACCAGAAAGGTTCTGTTCACACATGAACTGTTAACTGCAATTTACCAGTAAATTACCAGTAAAGACTGTATGTGTGAAAGGGACTATTGTCATTGTTTGCCCCCTCAAGGGTATTTATGCTTCAATAAACGCCTTTTAGTTATGAGCTGTCTGTGATTGGGTTCTATCCATCTCCACACCCTGACAATAAAATGAAGTTGACTTGTTCAACTATATTTTATAAGTTATAACAACTCACCTGTAGTTATAACAACTCATCTCTAGTCAAGATAAACAATAGTAAGTTGAAATAACTTGTAAATCTAAGTTGATTCAACAAAAAAATTCAAGGTAGCAAAGGATTTTTAACAATGTGGTGCCCCAAGAGTGTGCTATCTGCTGTTGTCTGCAGGTTAAGAAGTAAATTATTTATTTTGTTTAGCCTAAAACTGAATAGCTGTGCAGTAAAATGCACTAACCAATGAAGAGACAAGTCTGCGCTATGCATCTGCAAAATGCTGTCAGAAAAGAAAACCTAGAAAGTAGCATTTGTAAATTATGTGCCATAAACATTTCTGCCTCTGTCCCCATTGAGGGCAAACAAAATATCAATATACACTCGTATTTATGATTGGCAACAAGTGTGTTTTGGTAATCCTCCCGACTCACTTTTCCAAAGCGTTTTTCCAACATTGTGCACTCTGCCTTTAAAGTTTTTGTTCCGCTTCAATTAACATTCTGACATTAATTCATGTTTTTGCTATGTTTTTGTGTGACATTCTCTTCACAGTCTGATGTTGTTTTAAAGCAACACTAAAGACTTTTTGCTCTTTGCTCCCCCTACAGGATAGAAGCGTAATTGTCCATTACCACTGTCGTAAATACTGCAGCATAGCTGGCTCTGAATGGATTGTAGGTCTGCCGTAAAGCAAGTTTTTGTAGTTTTCACTCGAACTATAGGACCACGACCCGCCGGTTGGAAACATCTTTAGTGCGGTTTTGGTCGATAGAGGGCTGCAAAGCAAATGTGAAAGTGCCGTTCACCCTGTTTCGAGTGGATGAACGACTGAAACTTTTAAGGTAAAAAAACTCTTTGGTGTTGCTTTAAGTTAGGCTCATATTTAAATGTGACGTTTTGAGTGTATGGTCCATAAATAAAGAACAAATAGAGACGGCTGTGACGGTGGCAGTATTTTACCACTGCGGTGGTAGTGCACCAATTCACCATGGTGGTTATAGAATGTGTGTGTGTGTGTATGTGCACACGCGCATTGATACATATAGGCTTATATATAATAAATACATATAATTTGAAATCTAAAAATGTAAACGAGGCTCAGATAAACGTTTCTTCAGATATACGTGTTCATTAGTGATGCGCGGGTCGGCGTTTTTCCCAACCCGCGGGTCCCGCTTTTATGAAATATTTGGCCGCCCCGCAACACTGTATCTATTTTTACAACCCGCACCGCCCCACGCCCGCGACCATTGAAATAGACATACTAGGCATTTGTAATGTAAATAAAAAGAGGCTTTATTTCAGCCTAAAGTGCTTGGAAACAAACAGCCATTAGATTACATCGCCCTGTAAACTGGCAACAACATACACGAATGAGCCATAGAAACCAGCATGGTCATTTTAATATAAATATAGATATCGATCAATACGTCGATCACAAAGGCAATGCTGGTAGATCGCACATAAGTTAACTGTGTATTCTCATGCTGCTCCATGCCTCCAAGAGAAAATTGGCATTATGAGTAATTGTGAAACAAGTCTTTTTGAGTTGCTGTGCCTTTTTTCTCATATGTGTTTTTATTAGGGCTGTCTATAGATTAAAAAAATTAATCTAGATTAATCGCATGATTTCATGAGTTAACTGCGATTAATCGCAAATTAATCGCACATTTTTATCCATTCTAAATTTACCCTAATTTAACACTTTTCAGGTTTTTAATATTCTAATCATATTCATATATATATATATATATATATATATATATATATATTCAAGATTCAAGATTCAATAAATTTATTGCCATGTCAACAGAGTTGATAGGAATTTGTCTTGGTACCACACCCTCAGACATAAATAGCATATATGCTTTATGCAAATGTATGTTAACAATAGCCTCTTTACATTTTTAACAGGATCATCAGCCATTGTTTTGTATACGAATTTTCCTTTAAGAAGATTTTTCTTTCTCCATTTGTGTTTGCTGCTGTATCATTTGTGACCTGTGCTGGCAAGTTGAGTCAGAATTAGCCAATTTAAAAAAAAATAGTTGTTCATATTTTGACATTCTCTATTAAAATATAGAACAATGCATGATTTGTTGAAATATAACAAAATATGACAGAACTACACGTGTTTGAAGATGAAAGAGTCAAATTACCACAAATATTACCACATCCATACATTATATTACCACATCCATACCTTAAAATCACTGGTAAAACTAATAGATTTAGCACACACAAAGCAAAAACATCATCAATGTATGTTCAACTTTTTTCCTTTTGTTTGATTGACATTGAGACAGACTGCTTAAATCTAAGTGATCTAATATAATGTTACACATCAGATATTTTTACCCAACAGTTAACCAAACATTTACTTAAGACATAACAGATTATAGATCCTACCTGCGTGAATTCTTATAAAAACAGATATTTGTAAAACTGTAATTTTGTGTAGATGTCTCCAAGTCGCGCACTCGCGCGTCTGTGTGCACGCGCTTCAGATGTCAGTCAGTCAGCGTGAGGGGATCGCTTTTGAGTCTTGTCGCTCTTAATAACTCTTTAACATTAATCAGGTACCGAACTTTATCTCTCTTAATGACTATTTTAACATCAAGCAAGTCCTGCAGTCTATTTTTTAAGTCATGCATAAAAGCGAAACCAAAATGAATTGAGACGCATTTTTGTATAAGCATTAGGAGGACGGTAACGTTACACCTCTCAGACGTATAAATACAGATCATTTCAGATGTCCAACGAGTATTTAAAGCATTGGATTTGGTAGACGATTTGCTTAAAGTTCTTATTTCTATGAAAACCTTTTACTCATTTAGAGAAGAGTCACATTTGTCTGCGTCTCTGTTCATTCAACTATGGGCTGGACCAAGGGTCAAACAGAAATTGCGCGTTGCGTTAATCTCCGTTAATAAAATTAGTGGCGTTAAAATGAATTTGCGTTAACGCGTTATTAACGCGTTAATTTTGACAGCCCTAGTTTTTATAAATCTTATGCCTGCCCGCTGCAGCTCAGTCGTGTAAACTTCCGAAATTTACAAGGATGCAATCGCATTTTTGCCTTCATGCACGAGCTGATGCACGCGCCCTGTGTGTGTGTGTGTGTGTGTGTGTGTGTGTGTGTTTGCGCAAGAGAGAGAGCGAGCGAACGAGGGAGAGAGAGAGAGAGAGGCAGCGTTGTGCTGATATATGCTTCTGATACTATTATAATTTTCTTTCTAGTTTGATTCACTAAATCTCCGCTATTTTAAACAGTACTCGACATGTGCTCCAGGATTTTTTTAACTCCTCAAGAAAATAGAGTAATGGTGACAGCCCTAAATCCAATGTAGAGATATATGCAGTATAGTCCACGCATTTAAAGTGTTTTTAGCATGTAGAACTTGGGGATATCAAGTTACGTTGCGGAAGTTACGTTGCCACATAGGCCTACGTAATTTAATCTTATCAAAGAACGTAATAAAATGTAAAAATATATATTCCCAAAAATTTAATATATATGTTACAGGGAATTAGACGCAACATATCAGTTTTTAAATTTTGTTTTTAATGACCCGCCCCGCATTAAAGTTACAATTTCTTTACCCACCCCATCCCGAGCCGCGGGTTACACGCGAGGCCCGCGGGTTAAGATACAACCCGCGCATCACTAGTGTTCATAGGAGCTCAGTTTCTTTTTCCGCCGGTGGGTGCTCGTCACAAGCAATGCTTAAATTACTGAGCAACGACAGACGCTCTGGAGCGCCCACGCGATTTAAAAAGAAAGGAAAGTGGTGTGGTCATGTTTTCCACGTGGTTTTACATGTGAAATGTGAAGCAATTGAGCATATGTGGTTGGCCATTTTTCGGTGGGTGCTCGAGCCGAGCCCGGAGCACTTACAAGACCAGCGCCTATATATGCGTGCTGTAGCACTTCTATCCATAAAACCCCTATCTATCCTGACCCCACCCCCTTGTTTCCTTGTTAATTATCCCATTATTGTTTGAATCATGTCACCTGTTCCCCTCTTAATTTGTTCCCCTATTTAATGCCCTTGTGTTTGCTGTCCTGTGCGTTCATTTTGTACCAGTCCTGTTAAAAGCTCATGCTATTGTCTAAGTCAAGTGTATTTTTGTCAAGTTTATAGTCTGTTTAGTGTTAAGTTTAGTGTTAAGTCTAGTAAGTTTAGTGTTTTGTTTGCCTAGTGTGTTTTGCCCCCTCGTGGGTTTTGTTTTGTTGTTTCTTTTATAATAAAATAATAATAAAAATTTCTGTTTAACTGTCTGCATCTGGGTTCGTGTCCTGTTCCTGACAATAATTGCATGCAACATTCGGTTTAAGCTTGTTTGCTGTCATTGATTACATTTACATTGATTACTCCAATTCTACATACTAAACTGATAATGTCAGTGTAAACGCATTAAACCATTTTTTTTCATCAGGGAAGATAAAACTGGTAAAACAGCTCAATCTAATTGGCATAGGTGGATTTTTGCCCATTAGCCGATTACACACTGCATGTAAGTACCTTCAGGGGCTTTCTCGCAGTTTTGTGCACATTTCTGAAAGATAAAGAAAGTAGCATAAAGTCTGCACTCGACTCGACTGAAATTAAAAACGTGTGTTACATTTACAGGTTCTGCAAACATAGATACAACAGTATAGCTTTTAAAAGATTTCCCACCTGCTTTTTAAATTATTAGACAAAATATAGACGGTGATGTCACTGCCTGTGAGAAACTGAAAATCTCCAAATCCTGTTTAAATGCAGTTTTTTGCATTGCCAGTTCATTGATTTAAACACAAGAAAGGAGGTTTTTATAATAAGCTGCTTTTTGATAGATATTTGCTTATTTTGTGCATGTTAATGCACTCAACAGTTATTGCAGTCGTCACCTTCACAGGTAGCCCTATTAAAAGTTGTAAAAATGTTTGATAAAGTGTGTGATATTCATGATTTGAAATCAGGAAGGCTCTGACGCAATCAGGAGCAGCAAAATAATTGTAAAGACACCGTACAATTAAGGATATTTTGGACAAAATTGGCAGCATTACACATTCATCAGCACCATATTTAATGCTCAGGTAATGAGTAACAGGTCTGATTGACTATGCCTTTTTTTACTCAGCAATTCACAGTCTGAAACTGAGCCGGAGTCATGTGGACTGGCACAGTGTGGATGAAGTGTACCTTTACAGTGATGCCACAACCTCCAAGATAGCACGAACAGTCACACAAAAACTGGGATTCTCCAAAGGTTTGCAACATTTTGATTAAAGAGTACTAGGGGTGTCACGATTCTCCAATTCCTTGATTCGATTACATTTTCGATTATAATGTCACGATTCAATTCTCGATTTTTACATTTTTTTAAAGCACAAAAAATGCTATGCCATTTTTTGGACTAGACTTTTATGAAATACAATATCTGACCTTGAACCCGGAGATGCCCTGCCATGTTAGTCGTGTTGCCAGTGGTAAAATATGGTACACGCACAAATTATAGATAAAACGAAAATTCCTGTCAGATGAACATTCCTGTCAGTACTTTGTACCTTAAAACGTCCTTTATTACAGTCAGACGAGATTGTGAGACTATACCCCAATAAGTCATGTCTAAATGCTGTTTTCATAACTCTTAAGCAACTGAAATAAGTTGTTGTGAAACGTAAACAGATTTCAGTTCAGAGAAACGTCCGGTCCTGTCACAAACGCCGTTCTGCTGGTGCGTGCTCTGTTCTTGCTGTTTTTTGTTTCCCATGTAAAGAGCAGCTCGCGTGGTGTCTCCTGCATCTGCCATGCTATCTTTTGTCCGGCTGTAGCTAGCTAAGTTAGAGGAGGTTGACTCACAGCACTCAACACGTAATTTTTTTCACTTGGCAAACCGACCGAGGTTGTGAAATTGTTACACCCTTAATGAGTACATTTTCGACATTATTGCCTGTTCAAATGCAGTTGAGTAAATGTCTGGAAATAAACTTTCTGGTTTGTGTTCACAGGAAATTAAAAAATAGAAAGTTTGCAATTGGCATATAGAAAACAAAGCCTCCACCAATTAATTTCTTATTTATGTAAGAATGTCTTAAAGTCCATGTAAGTTATACGAAATATGTGTTCTGAGTTTGCTACACCACAAATAAATGTGTTATTAACCACCCAGACAAATGTGTATGATAAATTAAATAATTCAGTAATGTATAGTTCACAATTTGTAAAAAACAACATCAAACAGCACACTTCTACAAAGACTGCTTAACGGATCCGCCGATAGAAGTATTGAAAGCCGTTAAGTTCATAGTTTGCATGATTTTAATCACTTTAATAATGTTAAAACGCTGTTTTCATAACGCTGCCAGACATTAAATAAGGGCCACCAGGCTCTATGTTAACGCCCTATGCCATGGCACACTCAAATAAAGCCACATGCTGATCAACGTTTGGTTTACATCACACGCTACAAAAAATGACAACATGCTCTTACGGCGCATTCACACGGGGCGTCAGCGTTAACGCTTCCCATTCACTTTTAATGGGTGACGTCATGCGTTGCCGAACTGAATTGTGGATCCGTGGGCGCCACGTCAGTGCTGTTGCTCGCGGCAGAAGTCGAACATTTCTCAACTTTTCAAGCGGCAACGTGTGCATCAGCCAATCAGATTGCCTTATGCAAATTACCTAGACAGAGCCAGCCAGTTACGTTTATGGAAGAACGGAGCATGTGTAGCGGCCACTGTGATTGGCTGTTGGCCACGCTTCAGACAAGCGTACCGTAAAGGGTTAACGCTTACGCCCCGTGTGAATGTGCCGTTAATGTCACTGTCCTGCATTCATGGCATAGTTTTTGCTGCTTGTGGCAGGATTATGACAGACCCAAGTGTTTTGTGTGGTAGCACATGGCCTTTGTTTGTGCTTTGTGCTTCCCTATCTCCTGACACCGTGCCCTTGTTAATTATCCTATGTTTCTTTCAAGTCACCTGATTTTCCCCCTTATTTAATGCCACGTCCATCAGGTTTATCCCTCCAGGCACCATCACCATCCTGCTCATGTTTCTGGTCCCCTGTTTCAGTCTCCATGTCTTTCTCTCCCCTTCCCTGGTAGCCCTGGTTCGTCCCTGCCTGTGTCCTATCCTGCCCCTTATTAGCCCGGGAATCCTTTCCCATTTCTCTCCCTCACCCCCCAGCTATTGTCTATGTCTCAGTTTGACGTGTGACATGTTCCATGTTTCCCCTTGGGGTGGGGGTACTGTCATGGTCCTGCCTTTATATCATAGTTTTTGCTTTTTTATTAGGATCATCACAGGCCTATGTGTTTTGTGTGGAGGCACATGGCCTTTGTTTGTGCTGTGTGCTTCCCTGTCTCATCACCTGACCCGCCCCCTCGTCACCTCGTTAATTATCCTATTATTGTTTCTTTCAAGTCACCTGTTGCTCTCTTGATTTGCTCCCTTATTTAATGCCTTTTTATCATTCATTTTAATATCTAATTAGGGTTAGATACTGAAATGAAATATAGTACAACAATTTGAATAATTTGTGTCCCTTAAAGGTGACAGAGAACGAAAAAATGTTTTCACCTTGTCTTAGTTGAATAACGCTAGTCTACCTGCATTCACAAACATACAAAAAGTGCTAGACATTCTTAACATTTCCGTTTCATAGAAATTCTTCCTTTAGAAAGGTCCGCCAGAAAATGGCCTAATCTGAACAGCGGATACATGTTACGTAAAATGCATCTCAACCCCCCCACTCTCATTCAATTCCCTCCCCTTCAAAAAAATGTGTATACATCCAGCCTCTCGCCTTTAACAGGAAGTAAATTGCAGCAGTGTTCGTGAAGTTCAAGGCGAAATGGCGTGTCACATTCTGAGGTGTGCTCTTCTACCTATAAAATTTTGGTCTATCCGTGTTTTAAATATGGCAGCAAAGGCAGCCAATCAATGTCAAGTGCTTGCATTTCATAATGAGGTTGCCATTTAAAACTGAAGGGACGCAAAATAGGTGCAAAATCATGCATGTCACATCACAGAACAAGGATAAATACCCCGTTCAATCATTTTATGTCACCTTTAAACTGTCCCTTATTTTCCTTTGCTGAAGTTGGCAACCCTAGACTCCATAGATGAAATAATTAACATATTAAATAGTTAATGTAAGAAAATACTTATGATGTAATGTGCACATGATACTGTATACTGTTAATATTCTTAATATTCTTTTCCATTTGTTAAACTGTTTAACATGGACATTGACAGGTTCTCTGCAGGTTTAGTGAGTTTAAATGTTATACCATTGATTTTGGAGACACTTTTCATTTAGATCAGTGCATATGTACTTTTTTATATTTATTGCAAGCATTTCAGCATGTGTGAAAACCTGGTAAAGTGTTTGGTTAAAGCAAAGTAACCTTTGTTCATTTATGTGTGGTAAGCCTCCAGCAGTGGGACCCGTCTTCACCGAGGTTATGTGGAGGAGGCGGCTCCAGAGGACACACCACCTGAAACAACACATATAGTCTTTGTGGTGCATGGGATTGGCCAAAAGATGGATCAGGGGCGCATCATTCGAAATACAAGCATGTAAGTCCACCAGTCACACAGAGTCTGCACAAAACCATCTAGACTGAAAAATGATGCATATCATTAATGGTTAGGATGCGTGATGCTGCTCGTAAGATGGAGGAGAAGCACTTTTCTGACCGAACAAATGAACATGTTGAGTTCCTTCCTGTGGAATGGAGATCTAAACTGACTCTTGATGGAGGTATTGTCTATGGGCAAATATTGCAAAAAAAAGTACATTTATGTTGGAAAACGTCTGTCAGGAATTAGTGAATGTTCAAGTTAATCTGTGATTAAATGTATTTTTTTAGACACTGTGGACTCCATTACTCCTGATAAAGTGAGAGGTTTGAGAGACATGCTAAACAGCAGTGCAATGGACATCATGTACTACACAAGCCCCTTGTACAGGGATGAGGTGAGATATATGCATCCTTCATTGAGAAAGTATTCACATAATGCATTGAAACAAAGATACTGAATATAACAAGATTGAGCTTGCTCCCGCATGTTGTTTATAATTTGCATAAAGTTAAACAATTCTCAACTTTGTTGCGTGACTGAACATGCCCCATCCAGTCGCCAACAGTTACTGTAGCCGGAAGTCGCACAAACTTTCATCGAAATCAATGAGATTGTCACTAGTCGCTGCTAGTCTGAATGCAGCTTTTCTGTGCAAACGGATGGCGTATGATATCAAAGCATCGTTGAGAGCAGAATGCTCCTCATGCTTTCTAATCGCTCTTGTGGTACTTTTATGTTTTTTTGCGGATCGATCTGCAGTCGGGTGGCATGGGGGGCAGAGATGAGGGGATGGATAAAAGAGACGAAACAACGTAATAATATTTTGTCAACGAAAATGAAAATGAAGAGACATTTTAGCATAGTTTTTATTTTGTAAACCACTCTTACTGTTGTTTTTATTCATCAACTATATTGCATTATACATTTAATTATAGTCATCGTGACATGACCATTATTTACCTTGCATCTTGTCTCGTTTTCGTCACACGATAAAGGTATGTTGACGATGATATTTAGTCATAAATTTCATTGACAAAAGCAAAACTAATACCAAGTACGTCAAGTTTGAACTTGCGTCCTTCGTAGTTCGAACTTGCAAGTTCAGACTCGGAAGAATGATCTCCCGAGGACGGGAGGATGTAAGTCCGGTTATATTGCAGTACTTCAGGTCATCATTCAGTCTAACCAATACGTGCAGCCATGGCTATTTTTATTTTAATGTATTTTTAACAAAATATATAAAATGCAAAAGCCCTGTATATTTTTGTTTTGAAAATATGAATATGTAATTCAGGCACAGACCCGGGGTGGGTAATCAGGAGAACTGGAATAATTCCCTGTGGGCTGCTTAACGGTGGGCCAAGCTTAACGATTTATTTTCAAGAGGACAAACACAAGTGGCAACAGGTAAAGAGAGATAGGCCTATGATTAGCATTAGCAACGTAATTATTCAGCTAATACCGTTGTCAACCTATTCACAAGCAAAATATAAAATTTTATTAAAAGCCTTACATGGCCAATACATGGCGATTCATAGACATAATTTAATATTGACAACAAAACTCAAGCTTGATCTGTATATGCAGTAAAATTACTAATTATTTTTTGTAGTGAATAAGTGAATTATTATGTATTTTTTATTTAACCTTTACATTATTTGTTGAACCATGGTATTAATAAAAACTATACATAATAGTAAGAGCTGAACTTTTGCTTCATTTATCCAATTTGAAAAAAGTGCTAATTTGGAATTACACCATGAAAAAAGTGGGAGGGTCTTGGGCCTGAAACTCCCGGGCTGAAAAGTGGCCCCACTCCGGCCCTGTTCAGGCAACTTGTGCATACGCTGATGAGCTTTAATGTATTTATTATAAAATGAAGTATGATATAAAACACCACCATTTATTTGGATACTACGAAAAGTTTGTACAACATGAAATAAACACATGAAAAAAATCCAGTTAAAGTAAAATGCAGGGATTACTGCAGTGTTAAGATTATATAGAATATGTGATTTAAGTTATGAAACTTAACTTTAACATCAGTTAAAACGATAAGAACAAACAAATAACAGACTTCATATTAATAATATTGAGGAATAAATTAATTGATGAGACAATGCTAGTAGATATATATCCAAAGGGAATATTTAATCATGTTTGACCATCAAACACCAGGGCAGAGCAGCAGCACTGAGACAGTGGCAAATTTCAGAAGGACTTTCCGAGATGAGGCTGCCCTTGGTGGTGTTTACGCCTCTGACCACCCGCTGATTCACTGGAACTCACATATCCAAAAGGAAATTTAAATATAGGTGCTATCTTTACTAAATGACCACATATTTGAAGTTTATTCATCTATATTCTCGACTAAACAGCTCTTAAAACTACATTTTATGACACAGAAAGAGTAATATTTTGAATATTGTGAAGGTTTTAAGCTTCATTGCTGTTGCATTGTGGGAAACATGGCTGTCATAAGTCTGCACAAGTCACCTCCTGATGCATCCACGATAAAATGGGTGGATCAAGGACACATCCAGGGATGTTATGTGAACTTGGCTAAATGTGAACTTGGAATTAGAACGGTACTTGGGCCTTGACTGATGACGTTTTACAAGTCCACAAGAACACAAGTAGAGACAAGAATGCATATTAAGAAATGGCCCATGACACCGGCAGCTTGCAACTGAGGTGCCCTTGAACAAGGCACCTTATCCCTAGTTTCTCCCCAGGTATTGCAGTGATAGCTGCCCACTGCTTCTGGTATGTGTGTGTTCATGATATGCAGTGCGTATTGTTACTACTTACTGGAACGTGTTAAGTGCAGAGGTCACATTTTGAGTATGGGCTAACATACTTCACAATCACTTTACTTTTACTCTGTTTTTGCTAGGATGCTGTCTTAAAAGACACTATGTAGATGCTAGGTAGCTCTCTAGATTTTAGAACAGAAGTATTATGTAAAATAAATCAAAGTGATGCCTCATATGAACACACTTATTCTTTCTCTTTTTGTTCTACATAGACAAATAAACAAGTTTTTGTTTCACACTTTTTGCTCCTTTATCCTCAGATAACGCGAGGTCTGACCAAAGAAATGAACCGACTCTACACACTCTTCTGTGAGCGCAACCCAGAATTTGCAGGGAAAGGAAAAGTGTCCATCGTCTCTCACTCACTTGGCTGTGTCATCACTTTTGATATCATGACAGGGTGGGACCCTGTACGCTTTGTTTCTGAAGTGGTGCCAGATTCAATTGAGACAGATACAAGCAGACATGGCTATGAGCGACAGCTGTTGGAGAAACTTCGACTTACACGATTAAGGTTTGCATAAGTAATATTAAAAAGTCTATGCTTACATTTACATTAATGAAAGATTTGATGTGTTGTTCAACTCGGGTATTAAAAGAATGATTCACTCCCAGGCACGGATTGGCCATAGGGAGGACTTGGAGAATTCCCTGTGGGCCTGTCAGTTTTTTGGCTACGAGGGCCGGTGTTGTCATGCAACCGGGTTAAAGCTTGCTGTCCCTAAGCTGCCAGCACTCACAGCAGCCCCACTCCCGTAATTTCCGGGTGTAAGATGATCCCGCCGCTTTATGCTCAGGTTGATTGTGTCCCGACCACTTATTGGAAGAATTCTTGCATTAGGTTCCATAAACGTCTAAAACGCATGAAAAACGTAGGACGCCCCACTTCCTTCTGTTTTTAAAAGCGCTCACCTGTGAACACGTTTTGTTTCAGACGCCCCTATATTTAAGGGCACTTGCCGTGCGTCTAGATTTAAAATAAATTTGATACTGGGGTGGGCAGCGGAGTCAGTATTTGTATTTGTATCTGTAACAATCTCAAAATTATTAGGGCCCGAGCACACCAGGGTGTGAGGACCCTATTGTTTTTGCTCTGTTTATTATTATTAGGGCCCGAGCACACCAGGGTGTGAGGACTCTATTGTATTTGCTCCGTTTATTATTAGGGCCCGAGCACCGAGGAGCAGGCCAGAATGGCCTGCACCGAAAGGTGCGAAGCCCTATTGTTTTTGCTCCATTTATTAGGGCCCGAGCACCGAGGAGCAGGCCAGAATGGCCTGCACCGAAAGGTGCGAAGCCCTATTGGTTTTGCTCGAATTTATTAGGGCCCGAGCACCGAGGAGCAGGCCAGAATGGCCTGCACCGAAAGGTGCGAAGACCTATTGTTTTGCTCGGATTTATTAGGGCCCGAGCACCGAGGAGCAGGCCAGAATGGCCTGCACCGAAAGGTGCGAAGCCCTATTGTTTTTGCTCTGATTATTAGTGCCCGAGCACCGAGGAGCAGGCCGGAATGGCCTGCACTGTGGGTGCATAGCCCTATTGTTTTTGCTCCGTTTCTTATTATTAGGGCCCGAGCACCGAGGAGCAGGCCAGAATGGCCTGCACCGTGGGTGCAAAGCACTATTGTTTTTGCTTCGTTTATTATTAGGGCCCGAGCACACCGGGGTGTGAGGACCCTATTGTTTTTGCTCCGTTTATTATTATTATTATTATTATTAGGGCACAAGCACACCAGGGTGTGAGGACCCTATTGTTTTTGCTCCGTTTATTATTATTATTATTATTATTATTAGGGGTCAAGCACCGAAGGTGCTGAGACACCTATTGCAATTGTTAGTATTATTATTATTATTATTCTTACTCTTGTCCAATGGGAGTCTATGGCAGCCCTATGAACCATAAGTAGTGGAATGATGAAATTTGGCACAATTGTAGTGGTGGTCCTAAATAGTCATGTGACGAATAATGGGGTCTCTAGCAGTAACTCTATAGCGCCACCAGCAGATCAAAAATTCAATGTTCGAACTGTTATAACTAATGATACATTTGAACTATGAAAATTCTACTTAGTACACGTGATTGCCCTTCTCACATTAATTGATTTTAATACCTTACAGTAAGACTCCTCCCATTACAGTAGTGGCCATTTTTGAAATGTACAGTTGTTTGTTTTTTCGCTATTCCTCATTCAAATTTGGTTCAATTGTTATGAAGTTTGTCACAGATGATCTTTGTAGTGAGCTGCATAGAAATGATCGAACAGAATTTTGATATTTATCTTTATGCAAAAGTAATAAATGCGTGAACTTAACGAGGTTGATGCAATAATGGTTCTGAAGCTGTACCTCGGTCATTCTTTGATCAATTGAAATGAAATTTGGTACACTTATGTTGACCATGAACTGGGGGTCCATATCAAATTTGGTGACAGAGCCACCTATGGGTCATGAGATATGAAAATAGGCAATTTTTGCCCATAACTTCTGAACTGTTTGTCAGAAAATTATGATTTAAATTTTTCAATTCAATTTTATTTATATAGCGCTTTTCACAATACTCAATTGTTTCAAAGCAGCTTTACATTAATAGAAGCAGTAAAAGCACAGAAAAACGACAGATAGCACAACATAATACACAATAGCATAAGCAGTCAAATTTGCTGCGGCTATGACGCGACATTATGAGCGAGCGTATTACTAATGTAACGTCTAGGAGAACAAGCTAAGTTAAGCCCAAGCAGGCTACCTCCCCGGGGTAAAAAACCCCCTAGGAGAAAAAAAACAAAAACCCTGTGTTGTTTAGCCGAGGAAATAAAAATAAAAAGTCCTAGGAGGGACAAACCCTTGGGAGATATACATGTATACACACACATATAAACGGATAAGGAGCTTAAGCGGAGATTAAGCGGAGATTAAGCAGAGATTAAGCGGATATTAAGCGGGTCCTGCCGGTGGTCGTTGGTCAGGCATCAGCTGGGCATCACATTGAAGGACGACCAGTAGATCAGAGGTGTGCCGACTTTCACATCTACCGGAACTGGGTCTGTTTGTCCCATTGTCCTCAGGGTCAATGGGACCCAGGGACGAGACCGGGAGAGAAAAACTAAATCATATTAGCGTAGGGGCCGTTCACATGTAATGCAAGTGTCACACAGTGATGTGGTTTAATCAGCTTAGTTTCAGACAGACTAACTATTGCGGCATAATTATATTATCCACAGTTGAGGATTTTGCAAATTGGGGGCCCACTGCGACGGTATATATGGTAACTAAGGGTCACCTTCCGATTTTTAAGAGAAAACGAAACCTGTCGACCCGTTTGACTAAGGCCTGTAACCCCACTGTCGTCGTTTATGCAGGTTCAGTGGCAAACGGGTCTATATTGCATACTATTTACAAGATCACGAGAAAACGCCAACATCGCAACCTGACCATACGTGTCAACCCGTTTGACTAAGGCTGGAGGCCCCACTGTCGTCGTTAATGCAGGTTCAGTGGCAAACGGGTCTGTATGGCATACTATTCACAAGACACAAGAAAGCGCCAAAATCGCCACCCGACCATACGTGCCAACCCGTTTGACTAAGGCCGGAAGCCCCACTGTCGTCGTTAATGCAGGTTCAGTGGCAAACGGGTCTGTATGGCATACTATTCGCAATATAAAGAAAGCGCCAAAATCACAATCCAACCATACGTGCCAACCCGTTTGACTAAGGCCAGAAGCCCCACTGTCGTCGTTAATGCAGGTTCAGTGGCAAACGGGTCTGTATGGCATACTATTCGCAATACAAAGAAAGCGCCAAAATCACAACCCAACCATACGTGCCAACCAGTTTGACGAAGGCTGGAGGCCCCACTGTCGTCGTTAATGCAGGTTCAGTGGCAAACGGGTTTGTATGGCATACTATTCACAAGACACAGAAAGCGCCAAAATCACAACCCAACCATACGTGCCAACCCGTTTGACTAAGGCTGGAGGCCCCACTGTCGTCATTAATGCAGGTTCAGTGGCAAACGGGTTTGTATGGCATACTATTCACAAGAACACGAAAGTTCCAAAATCGCAATCCGACTATAGGTTAAGATAAGATTTTTATGTATTTATTTGGTTGGTCTGTGTTATGACCGCGAGTGCTTTGTTCCGTAGAGATAACTATTTCGAGTTAAGTACTTTTACTAGACAAATTATGCGAATGCTTTGTTGAAGAGAAAAGTTTTAAGTCTAGATTTAAAATTATCGACTGTGTCTGATTCTCGGACATCGGTTGGTAAATCATTCCAGAGCTTAGGGGCTAAGTATGAAAATGACCTTCCACTTTTAGACACTTTTGATAGTCTAGGGATAATCAAGAGACCAGAATTTTGCGACCGTAGTGTGCGTGATGGATTGTATTCTGATAGTAATTCTCTAAGATATGAGGGTGCTAGGCCATTTAAAGCTTTGTAGGTGATTAGTGATATTTTAAATTGTATGCGATATTTAACTGGTAGCCAGTGTAAAGATGCCAGAATTGGGCTTATGTGGTCATACTTTTTAGATCGAGTAAGTACCCTTGCGGAAGCGTTTTGAACTAGCTGTAGCTTGTTTACTTGATTTGCATGGCATCCCCCGAGTAGCCAGTTACAATAGTCTATTCTAGAGGTCATAAAAGCATGGATAAGCTTCTCTGCGTCAGATGTAGACAGTATATGGCGTATTTTCGAGATATTTCTAAGATGGAAGAATGCTGTGCGGCAGACGTTGGCGATATGACTATCGAAGGATAAATTGCTGTCGAACATCACACCTAAGTTCCTAACCGTGGAAGATGGCACCACAGTGCAGCCATCTATGTGCAACTTGTAATCTGACATATTATGTTTGTAGCGATTCGGTTCAATAATAAGTATCTCTGTCTTATTGGAGTTCAGCTTAAGAAAGTTATGTGCCATCCAGTCACTAACATCGCTAAGGCAGTCTGTTAGCTTAGAAAACGTGTGTGTTTCGCTGGGATGTGAGGAGATGTAAAGCTGGGTATCATCCGCATAGCAGTGAAAACTTATGTTATGTTTCCTGATGATTTCTCCTAGAGGTAACATGTATAACGAGAACAGGATAGGACCTAAAACCGATCCCTGCGGTACACCGTATTTAACCAGGGAGTGATATGACTCTTCCTCGTTTACATAAACAAAGTGATAGCGATTGGTTAGATACGACCTAAACCAGGCTAGCGCCTGACCACTGATACCAACATAGTTTTCTAGTCTATTGAGTAAGATTGTATGATCTATTGTGTCAAAGGCTGCACTAAGGTCTAATAATATAAGAATTGAGATTTCACCACGATCGGATGTTAATAGGAGGTCATTTGTAACTCTAAGCAACGCTGTCTCTGTGCTATGGTGGGGCCTGAATCCTGATTGGAACTTTTCATATGTACTATTATTTGTCAAGAATGTGCGTAACTGGCTTGCCACTACCTTTTCTAATATTTTCGAAAGAAACGGGAGATTTGAGATTGGTCTAAAGTTATTAAGCTCTCCCTGATCAAGCTGTGGTTTTTTAATCAGCGGTTTAATAACTGCTAGTTTGAAAGCTGTTGGAACGTATCCTATTTCTAGCGATGAGTTAAAGATATTTAGAACCGGGGTTGACACTACAGGGAATTCCTCTTTAAGCAGTTTTGTGGGAACGGGGTCTAATATACAGGATGATGATTTGGATGATGTAACTAGTCTAGAGAGCTCATCTATTGTAGTAGGTTTAAATGAATCAAGATGTTCGTATGGTAGTCTAGTGTTAAGTGAACTAACGCGTAGAGTGGTGGCTGCCTGGGTAGCTACGATGTTTTCCCTTATAGCCGTAATTTTGTTAGAAAAGAAGTTCATGAAGTCGTTACTATTGTGTTGAAGTTTACTATTGGTTTCTGTTTGTTCTTTATTTCTAGTCAGTTTTGCAACGGTGCTGAAGAGGAAACGAGGGTTATTATGATTCTCATTTATAAGCTTGCTAAGATAGGTAGATCTGGCGGTTTTAATAGCCTGTCTGTATTGTTTAACACTCTCTTTCCATGCTGCACGCCATACCTCTAACTTTGTGCTTCTATAATTTCTTTCCATTTTCCTAGTTGCCCTTTTGAGTGCTGCGGTGTGATGATCATACCATGGAGCTGGCGGTTTTTCTTTGATTCTCTATTTTCGAATGGGAGCAACGGCATCCAATGTGTTAGAACAGACATTGTTTAGGTTTTCTATTACAATATCTAGATTGTCACAGTTATCTGCTACATGTTTAATTTGGGACAGGTCTGGAAGAGTGCTAATAAAGCTATCTTTAGTGGTGGAAATTATTGTTCTGGCTAATCTGTAGCATGTTGTGGATTGAGTGATCCTATCTAGAAGTACAGTGACTAGCTAAGTTTCCATCCACTTGTCAATCGAATTATCTGAAGTTCGGTTAAAAAACTTATGCGAATAAAGCTGGTGAAAGTGTGTTTCCATCCAACGGCTTTAAAGCGAATAAAAACCTGTGCGTGATGACGTCACATGCTGGTTTGCGATCAAATTGGTATATCGAATTGATTTGAGACATTTGAAGGTGTTTCCATTCATTTTCGCACTGAATCGCACAATATTCAAGCAAACATTTGCGAACAAAGTTTTGCCAGACAAATTTGCGGCATTTCACAAGTTTTAAGTGCTTATGTGCCAGCTGAGATGATAGCGACATATCAAGCTATAATAATAAGAAAATTACGTTAACATCAAATTGCTATGATGATGCAGATGCATGTAAATGCCCAACGACAACGGAGGCATTAACGTGAAATGATAGTCCGGATCAATTCTTAACGTAAATGAGAACGTAAAAATATCTTTAGAGTTGTTAATAAGCCAATAAAGCTACGAGGGTTCTTTGGCCGAGGATCCATCTCATCAAGGTCGAATTTGCTTTTATTTTCCCTCCGGCACCGTTGCGAGATAACTCTCTTTTTTGAAACACGTATCGCTGTTTGAGCGCCTCATTTACTCCGGAGGACGTCTTGTCATAACCTTGGACATTTCCTTCGCGAGTTCCTGATAAATTATGGCATTTCTTAGATTTTTGCTATCTAAAATAGAGCTGTAATCGAACCCGAAAGTATATTTAGATTGACAGCTTTTTAAAAGCCCGAACCCGTTTACAGCCATACATTATTTAAATTTGCGCACGCAAACAGCTTTTATCAAGAATGAGTAATTTACACAGGTTTTAACATTATTTATTAATGACTAACTGGGCTACACGTCACTTGGAAGTTGAAACAAAGAAAAAAAATAAGTCATCTGTAACATCGTAACATCTCGTTCTAAATAGGCATATGCAATACATTATAGGCCAACATGCCAATAAAAACAATTATTTCTTAACGAATTAAATTGAGATAATACATTCTGAATTAAGATGGGTATTTGGCAATAACGAAATTAGGATAAAGGTTCCGTGGTATTTGCTTCGGCACTTTCTTTACATTAATGCCAACATTAGTCTATATCCTCTGCCTAAATTATGTATTTAAGACTAAGTAATATTTAGTTATAAATTAAAAAACCTTTACTCACCAAGATTAGGCATTTTTGTTGAGGAAATTATTAAATCCACTGTAAATGGCTTCAGCGTGGTCAGCATTGAACTTGACCGCTCATTTACCGTGCAAAGGCGGAGCACGAGCCCGTGTAAAATGTTAGAAATGAAGCCCGAATCCAACCGAACCCATCGGGTTCGGGCAAAGATCTTCAGCTCGTTATTTTCTCTGCTAAATTAAATTTTAAATGAATGTCGTCTCGACGTTTGTCCACTTACATCTGACTTTGTTGACACACGCCATTTTTGCCACCAGAGCGGAATGACCTAAAACTTTTTTTTTCTTGTGTTGGGTGTGGGTTGCAACCATAAAAGGACCTAAACCTGAATCGCAAATCAGTATTTATTCGGCAAATAACGTTTCCATCAGCGATTATCGGATAAGCCATATATCGATCAAGATAAAATCCGATGAGATCGAACGTATTTCTTTTGATTCGATATTCATGAAATTCAATCGAATTTTACTGTTTCCATAACGCATTTTTCATTCAATATCACTTAATTCGGATAAAAACATGTGGATGGAAACATGGCTTATGACACAAGGTAATGGTCAGAAACTGCATCACTCTGAGGTGATATTTTGATGTCATTAATATTGAGCCCGAGTGACAGAATTAAGTCTAATGTGTGCTTACGAGTATGCGTTGGCCCTGTCACGTTTTGTCTAATATTGAGAGAATTTAGAACATCCATAAACGCACGTCCTAGTGCATCTTTTGGGTTATCCACATGAATATTAAAATCACCAACGATAAGAGCTTTATCTACAGTGACTACAAGCTCAGACAGGAAATCTGCTATTTCTTTAAGGAAATCTGCATGGTGGCCCGGAGGTCTATAGATTGTAGCTAAGGCAAAAGAGAGCTGTTTGTGGTTACGATCGGTTATTTCCATATTTAACAACATTAGTTCAAATGATTTAAATTTTACTTCAGATTTTTGGTTTACTTTAAAAATGTTGTTGTATATTGTAGCTACACCACCCCCTCTCCCCTTTAATCGAGGTTCGTGTTTATAATAATAGTCTTGTGGGGTGGATTCATTTAAACTAATGTAGTCGTCTGCTTTAAGCCAGGTTTCTGTTAAACAGAGTGCATCTAAGTTTTGGTCTGTAACTATTTCATTGACAATAGGTTCTTTATTGGTAAGCGATCTAATGTTAAGAAGGCTGAATTTTAACATTCGATGTTCATCTGTTAATGTATTGTTTTCTAATTTTATATTAATCAGATTTGTACCAGATGTGGTAAGCGGTGCTCTGTATTTATTTGTTCGGGGAACAGATACAGTTGAAATGTGTTGATATTCTGGTAAGATTGACTCGAAGTGCTGGGATATAAGTGATCTTGACATATCACGGCAGCTAACAGACGGACGGTTAAGCCGATCCGTCTGTTTCCTGACCTGTACCCTGGATAGTCAGACTGTATTAGAAGTAAGACTATTGGTCAGATTTATAGAGAGAATCGCCCTTCCTTCCTGAGACGGATGGAGGCCATCTCTCTTTAGCAGGTCTGGTCTCCCCCGGAAATGCTTCCAATTGTCTATAAACCCTACGTTATGCTGAGGGCACCATTTTGACATCCAGTCGTGAAGAGACAATAATCTACTGTAAGTTTCGGGGAGGTAGGCGGGGAGGGGACCAGAGCATATTACATTGTCTGACATTGTTTTAGCAATTTCACATATCTCTTTAATATTATCTTTGGTGATCTCCGACTGGCGGAGTCTGGTGTCATTCGTGCCGGCGTGAATAACAATTTTAGAAAACTTACGCTTAGCATTAGCCAGCAATTTAAGTTTTGATCTAATGTCTGAAGACCTGGCTCCCGGTATACAATCGACTATGGTGGCTGGTGCCTCAATGTTCGCGTTCCTAAGTATCGAATCTCCAATAACCAAGGCACTATTAACAGACGTCTCAGTCGGTGTATTGCTTAGAATATCGAACCTGTTTGAAAGTACCAGGGGGGTCTTGGGTGGGCACCGGAAACGACTGTGCCGCCTGACAGTCACCCAGTTAGTCGGCCGCCTTGACTCAGATGACGGAACCAAGCTATGTGTATTACGTTTAACACTAGGCGCACCCGAAGCAGTGTTTGTAGCATTAGCGGTATTAGCGTTTGTAGCATTAGCGTTATTAACGTTTGTAGCATTAACGGTATTAGCGTTTGTAGCATTAGCGGTATTGCTGTCATCAACTAGCGTTTGGATGCGCGCTTCTAGTTCTGCAATCTTCTCCGTCAGCCTTACTACTTCAATACACTTAGCACAAGTAAACCCCTCTGTGCTGATGGAAGAAGCTAAACTGTACATGTGGCAAGTAATGCAGGTTACAATAACAAGCGGAGTCTTACCGCTTTCATTTTGGGTGATGGCGTCTTCGGTCACCTGGACGCGGTCCGTGAAGCTACATCGCGAGGGAAGCTCGCTCGCAGCACGCCCTGATCGCCTGCGGACGTCTGTAGCCAGTGTGATGTGAGGCACGCTGAATCTGCGACGGCCAGGCAGCAGCTCCTCCACGGCTTCCCGATCGCTTTCATTCTGGGCGATGGCGTCTCCGTTCCCTCGAGCGCGGTCCGTGAAGCTGCACCGCGTAGGGTGTTCGCTTTTTGCATTTCTCGGTCGCTTGTGGATGTCTGGAGCCTGGGTGAACTGGGCGCTGTACGTCGCGTAGGATCTGCGATAACCGGGTATCAACTGCTCCACAGCTTCCCGCTTAGGTGAGGACAGGTCTGAATAGCATACATTGGATGAGTCCGGCATTAGATCGGCACCTGTTTGTTGATGCTAGCGGGCTATATGCTAACACTGGGTGTTTAGCAGTGATAAATCGTTTCACGTGGTAGTACTGCTCAATAGTCGTCACGGTAAAGTATTCTTGAGATAAACGAATATGTTATATTATATAAATAGGAACAAGGTAGTCAGAAAATAGGATTTGGATGATAAACTCGACGGAGCTCTGATGCACGATGCTCACTGGCATGTGGTCCAGTACCATGATCTTGATGTCTATGGATTGCTTACATCATGCCGCATCTGTCGGTGTGTATTTTGCCGGGTTTGACCAAACCGGCTGTCCGCCATTTTGAAATTTCACATAAATTGTTATATATTTTGAACTATTGGACATATCCGCGCAAAAAGTGGTAAGGAGCTTTGACATGATGTCCTGAAGGTACCTGGGAAGTCAGAGTACAGCGCCACCTAGGGGTAATAAACTATAACAGTTCTTATGGAACTGCTTATAACTTCGGAATACTTTGTCTGATATGAATTTCTTTCTGAAATTGTATTCACTGGTTTATGCCGGTTGCAACGATACCTCCTTTGTCATTTTCCAACATTCTGTTCATGTATTATTGTAAAGCATTTGGTAGATGATTTTTCCGCTACTCCTTTTACAAATTTTGTTTATTTTTTGCCAGGTTCTGCTCGTATAATGTTTGGAGCAATCCGCACAGAAATGACTGAACCGATTTTTGATATTATGTTATCTTTCTTAGAAATACCACTCCAAAGTTGACCGTGCCTGTGACGATGTCTATTTGTCATAGTAAATTAATATGACTGTATATTACATTGTATAGCATTACTATACATAATGATCTGCTTGTCTTCAATATCACTTGAACTCATGTACATTGTATTTCTGGTATTTCTACTTCTGCTGTGTCAATTCTGCATATTTGGTGATTGACATATGTCAATCCTTGCAGATATCTAATATTTTTCTGCTGCCCCATGAACTGTGTCAACTGAGTGGCGCATCCAGGAAATCACATGCATTGAGATTCTGAGTTCTTGGGTTCGAATCCCACCTGAGTCATGTATTAGGTTTTTCTATTAATGTTTTGTTCTTCCTCATCAATTCTTCTCAACCTGTCTGTAGTTCACATATGTTATATTTTTCCATGTTTGCTGTTGTTGCTCTGCATTGTGGTGATTCCTGAGCCTTGCGTGTTTGATGCACTTTATGGTGCTTGCTGTGCTTTGTGAGCTTGCTGTGCTTTGTGTGCTTGCTGTGCTTTGTGAGCTTCACTTTGTTTATGTAAACGAGGAAGAGTCATATCACTCCCTGGTTAAATACGGTGTACCGCAGGGTTCGGTTTTAGGTCCTATCCTGTTCTCGTTATACATGTTACCTCTAGGAGACATTATCAGGAAACATAACATAAGTTTTCACTGCTATGCGGATGATACCCAGCTTTACATCTCCTCACATCCCAGTGAAACACACACGTTTTCTAAGCTAACAGACTGCCTTAGCGATGTTAGTGACTGGATGGCACATAACTTTCTTAAGTTGAACTCCAATAAGACAGAGATACTTATCATTGAACCGAATCGCTACAAACATAATATGTCAGATTACAAGTTGCACATAGATGGCTGCACTGTGGTGCCATCTTCCACGGTTAGGAACTTAGGTGTGATGTTCGACAGCAACTTATCCTTCGATAGTCATATCGCCAACGTCTGCCGCACAGCATTCTTCCATCTTAGAAATATCTAGAAAATACGCCATATACTGTCTACATCTGACGCAGAGAAGCTTATCCATGCTTTTATGACCTCTAGAATAGACTATTGTAACTCGCTACTCGGGGGATGCCATGCAAATCAAGTAAACAAGCTTCAGCTAGTTCAAAACGCTTCCGCAAGGGTACTTACTCGATCTAAAAAGTATGACCACATAAGCCCAATTCTGGCATCTTTACACTGGCTACCAGTTAAATATCGCATACAATTTAAAATATCACTAATCACCTACAAAGCTTTAAATGGCCTAGCACCCTCATATCTTAGAGAATTACTATCAGAATACAATCCATCACGCACACTACGGTCGCAAAATTCTGGTCTCTTGATTATCCCTAGACTATCAAAAGTGTCTAAAAGTGGAAGGTCATTTTCCTACTTAGCCCCTAAGCTCTGGAATGATTTACCAACCGATGTCCGAGAATCAGACACAGTCGATAATTTTAAATCTAGACTTAAAACTTTTCTCTTCAACAAAGCATTCGCATAATTTGTCTAGTAAAAGTACTTAACTCGAAATAGTTATCTGTACGGAACAAAGCACTCGCGGTCATAACACAGACCAACCAAATAAATAAATAAAAACCTTATCTTAACCTATAGTCGGATTGCGATTTTGGAACTTTCGTGTTCTTGTGAATAGTATGCCATACAAACCCGTTTGCCGCTGAACCTGCATTAACGACGACAGTGGGGCCTCCAGCCTTAGTCAAACGGGTTGGCACGTATGGGTGGGTTGTGATTTTGGCGCTTTCTTTGTATTGCAAATAGTATGCCATACAGACCCGTTTGCCACTGAACCTGCATTAACGACGACAGTGGGGCTTTTGGCCTTAGTCAAACGGGTTGGCACGTATGGTTGGGTTGTGATTTTGGCGCTTTCTTTCTATTGCGAATAGTATGCCATACAGACCCGTTTGCCACTGAACCTGCATTAACGACGACAGTGGGGTTACAGGCCTTAGTCAAACGTGTCGACAGGTTTCATTTTCTCTTAAAAATCGGAAGGTGACCCTTAGTTACCATATATACCGTCGCAGTGGGCCCCCAATTTGCAAAATCCTCAACTGTGGATAAAACAATTATGCCTCAATAGTTAGTCTGTCTGAAACTAAGCTGATTAAACCACATCACTGTGTGACACTTGCATTACATGTGAACGGCCCCTACGCTAATATGATTTTGTTTTTCTCTCCCTGTCTCGTCCCTGGGTCCCATTGACCCTGAGGACAATGGGACAAACAGACCCAGTTCCGGTAGATGTGAAAGTCGGCACACCTCTGATCTACTGGTCGTCCTTCAATGTGATGCCCAGCTGATGCCTGACCAACGACCACCGGCAGGACCCGCTTAATATCCGCTTAATCTCCGCTTAATCTCCGCTTAAGCTCCTTATCCGTTTATATGTGTGTATATACATGTATATCTCCCAAGGGTTTTTCCCTCCTAGGACTTTTATTTTTATTTCCTCGGCTAAACAACCCGGGGTTTTTGTTTTTTTTCTCCTAGGGGTTTTTTTACCCCGGGGAGGTAGCCTGCTTGGGCTTAACTTAGCTTCTTCTTTTAGACGTTACATTAGTAATAAGCTCGCTCATAATGTCGCGTCATAGCCGCAGCAAATTTGACTGCTTATGCTATTGTGTATTATGTTATGCTATCTGTCGTTTTTCTGTGCTTTTACTGCTTCTATTAATGTAAAGCTGCTTTGAAACAATTGAGTATTGTGAAAAGCGCTATATAAATAAAATTGAATTGAAAAAAAAATTGAAGCTTGCTGTGCTTTGTGTGCTTGCTGTGCTTTGTGAGCTTGCTGTGCTTTGTGTGCTTGCTGTGCTTTGTGAGCTTGCTGTGCTTTGTGTGCTTGCTGTGCTTTGTGTGCTTGCTGTGCTTTGTGAGCTTGCTGTTTTTTGTGAGCTTGCTGTGCTTTGTGTGCTTGCTGTGCTTTGTGAGCTTAATGTGCTTTGTGTGCTTGCTGTGCTTTGTGAGCTTGCTGTGCTTTCTGAGCTTGCTGTGCTTTGTGTGCTTGCTGTGCTTGGTGAGCTTGCTGTGCATTTTGAGCTTGTTGTGCTTTGTCAGCTTGCTGTGCTTGGTATGCTTGGTGTGCTTGCTGTGCTTGGTGATCTTGCTGTGGTTTGTGAGCTTGTTGTGCTTTTTGAGCTTGCTGTGCTTTGTGTGTTTGATGTGCTTTGTGTGCTTGCTGTGTTTTGTGAGCTTACTGTGCTTTGTGTGCTTGCTGTGTTTTGTGAGCTTGCTGTGCTTTGTGAGCTTGCTATGCTCTGTGAGCTTGCCATGCTTTGTGTGCTTTGTATGCTTGCTGTGCTTTGTGAGCTTGCTGTGCTTTGGGAGCTTGCTGTGCTTTGTGTGCCTGCTGTGCTTTGTGTGCTGGCTGTGCTTTGTGTGCTTGGTGAGCTTGCTGTGCTTTGTGTGCTTTGTGAGCTTGCTGTGATTTGTGAGCTTGCTGTGTTTTGTGTGCTTGCTGTGCTTGCTTTGGGTGCTCAGAATGGCCTGCACCGTGGGTGCAAAGCCCTATTGTTTTTGCTACGTTTATTATTATTAGGGCCCGAGCACACTGGGGTGTGAGGACCCTATTGCTTTTACTCCGTTTATTATTATTTTTCTTCTTCTTCTTCTTCTTCTTCTCCGAAATGGATCGCATTTTTGAGGGCCTAAACATACCCGAAAACTCATGAAAATTTACACACGCGTCAGAAGTGGCGAAAATGTACATGTAGTATAGGTGTCAGAAGTGGGCGTGTAAAAATGCCCCCCCACTACGAAAAACATACAGATACGAAATTTGGTAGGGTCATCTATGACCCCAAAACCTTCAAAAAAGTCTCTTGGAGCTAAGCTCTAAACCCCACAGCCGGCCATTTTGAATTTTCTCTGTCATTTTCTGACATTTCCAAGCGTCGTACCTTAACAAACTCCTCATAGAGATTTTATCAGATCGTCATCATATTTGGTCAATCTCATCTAAAGGCCTTTGCGATGTTAAATTGCGGAGCTTTTGACTTTTCGTTGGAGGGTGTGTCTGTGGCGGCCTGACAAAGTTCTGCGTTTTCGCCATGAAACAGGAAGTTGTTATAACTAAGGCTTACAATGTCCAATCTTCCCCACACTTCACACGTTTGATAAGAGTCTTGGCCTGAACACATTTCAATGCCAATATTCAGCTTCAGTCATAGCGCCACCTAGAGGTAGCAGGAAATGGCATGTTTTACGCTGTGATTTACTGCTCTTAGAGATTTAATAAAATCATCATCATATTTGGTCAGACAGATTTTAAGCCCTTTGCGAAGATAAATTGCAAAGAACCTGACTTTTCGTTGAAGGGCGTGTCCGTGGCAGCCTGGCAAAGTGTGATGTTTCACCATGAAACAGTAAGCTGTTGTAATTCAGGCATACATTGTATGATCTTCTCCAGACTTCACACGTTTGATAAGGGTCCTGGCCTGAACACGTCAATATAACAATAATCAGGTACCGTCATAGCGCCACCTGCTGCACACAGGCGGTGTGGCACATCAATTTTTCTTTGAATATCCACCTATATTTACCCACTTTAATTCATAGCCCCCTGGTTCACTGCTTTACTAATGCCATAGGGTGGCGGTGCATATGCGTGCAAGGGCCCTTCCATCGCTGCTTGCAGCTTTAATTAGGGCCCGAGCACACCGGGGTGTGAGGACCCTATTGTTTTTGCTCCGTTTATTATTATTTTTCTTCTTCTTCTTCTTCTCCGAAATGGATCGCATTTTCGGGCCTAAACATACCCGAAAACTCATGAAAATTTGCACACGCGTCAGAAGTGGCGAAAATGTACATGTAGTATAGGCGTCAGAAGTGGGCATGTAAAAATGGCTCGATAGCGCCACCTGCAAAATTTCAAGAGAACAGCCCCACCACTACGAAAAACGTACAGATACAAAATTTGGTGGGATCATCTATTACTCCACGACCTACAAAAAAGTCTCTTGGAGCGAAGCTCTAAACCCCAGAGGAAGTCGGCCATTTTTAATTTTCTCTGTCATTTTTTGACATTTCCAAGCATCGTACTTTAACGAACTCCTCCTAGAGATTTAATCCGATCATCATCATATTTGGTCAGTATCATCTTAAGCCCTTTGCAATGCTAAATTGCGGAGCTTTTGACTTTTCATTGGAGGGCGTGTCCGTGGCGACCTGGCAAACTGTGATGTTTCGCCATGAAACAGGAAGCTGATGTAATTCAGGCATACATTGTCCGATCTGCCCCTGACTTCACACGTTTCATAAGGGTCTTGGCCTGAACACATCAACATGGCATAATTCAGTAACACTCATAGCGCCACCTAGAGGCAGTAGGAAATACCATGTTTTACACTGTGACTTACTGCTCTTAGATATTTAACCATATCAACATCATATTTCACCAGTGTAATCTCAAGACCTTGTGTGATGATAAAAAGCAATGACCTTGACTTTTCATTAAAGGGCGTGTCCGTGGCGGCCTCGCAAAGTATCGGTAAATGAATCGCATTTTTGACAGGCTAAACAAGCTTAAAAAGTCATAAAATGTTGCACACAAGTCAGAAGTGGCGAAAATTTACATGTGGCATAGGCGCCAGAAGTGGGCGTGTAGAAATGGCTCGATAGCGCCACCTGCAATATTTCAAGAGAACAGCCCCCCCGCTACGAAAAACATACAGATACAAAATTTGGTAGGATCATCTAACACCCCAAGACTTACAAAAAAGTCTTTTGGAACTAAGCTCTAAACCTCATAGGAAGTCGGCCATTTTGATTTTTCGCTGTGATTTCTGTGCAAATTTTGTCATTTCCAGCCTTTGTACTTTAACAAACTCCTCCCAGAGATTTAATCCGATAATCATCATATTTGGTCAGTATCATCTAAAGGCCTTTGCGATGTTAAATTGCGGAGCTTTTGACTTTTTGTTGGAGGGTGTGTCCGTGGCAGCCTGACAAATTTCAGCGTTTTCGCCATGAAACAGGAAGTTGTTCTAACTCAGGCATACAATGTCCAATCTGCCCCACGCTTCACATGTTGGATAAGGGTCTTGGCCTGAACACATTTCAATTCCAATATTCAGCTTCAGTCATAGCGCCACCTAGAGGTAGAAGAAAATACCATGTTTTACGCTGGGATTTCCTGCTCTTAGAGATTTAATCAAATTATCATCATATCTGGTCAGTCTGATCTTAAGCCCTTTGCGATGATAAACTGCGAAGATCTTGACTTTTCGTTGTGGCGGCCTGGCAAAGTGTGATGTTTCGCCATGAAACAGGAAGCTGATGTAATTCAGGCATACATTGTCCGATCTGCCCCCGACATCACACGTTTGATTAGGGTCCCGGCCTGAACACATCAACATGGCATAATTCAGTAACAGTCATAGCGCCACCTAAAGGCAGCAGAAAATGCCATGTTTAATGCTGTGACTTACTGCTCTTAGAGATTTAACCATATCAACATCATATTTCATCTGTCTAATCTCAAGACCTTGTGTGATGATAAATAGTGACGACCTTGACATTTCGTTAAAGGGCGTGTCCGTGGCGGCCTCGCAAAATATTGCTAAATGAATCACATTTTTGACAGCCTAAACGAGCTCAAAAAGTCATTAAACTTTGCACACGTATCAAAGGTGGCACAAATTTTCATGTGATATAGGCTTCAGAACTTGGGGTGTTAAAATGGGGAAGTTGTTCTAAAAAAAAACAGGAAGTTGTTCTAACTCAGGTTTAAAATGTCCAATCTGACCCACGCTTCACAAGTTTGATAAGTGTCCTGGCCTGAACACATCAACATGGCAATATTCAGTTAAAGTTATAGCGCCACCTGCTGGAAGCAGGAAATGACATGTTTTACACTGTGATTTACTGCTCATAGAAATCTTTTTCAGATAATCATCATATTTGGTCAGTCTGAACTTAAGGACTTCACAATGATAAATTGTGAAGATCTTGACATTTCGTTAAAGGGGCGTGTCTGTGGTGGCCTGGCAAAGTTTGATGTTTCACCATGAGAAAGCTGTTGTAACTCAGGGATGCAATGTCCGACCTGTCACAGACATCATACGTTTGACAAGGGTCCTGGCCTCAACACATCAATGTTACAACAATCAATTACAATCACAGCGCCACCTGCTGCACAAAGGAGGTGTGGCACTTTAAAGTTCCTTTGAATATCCACCTATATTTACCCACTGAAATTTCAATCCCCCTGGTTCATTGCTTTACTAAGGCCATAGAGTGGCGATGCACATGCGTGCGAGGGCCCTTTCATCACTGCTTGCAGTTTTAATTATTATTTTTAGGGCTAGAGCACCGAGAAGCAGGCCAGAATGGCCTGCACCGAAAGGTGCGAAGCCCTATTGTTTTTTCTCGGATTATTATTATTTGTATTATTATTATTAGGGCCCGAGCACCGAGGAGCAGGCCAGAATGACCTGCACCGAAAGGTGCGAAGCCCTATTGTTTTTGCTCGGATTTATTATTATTTTTATTTTTTTAGGGCCCGAGCACCGAGGAGCAGGCCAGAATGGCCTGCACCGAAAGGTGCGAAGCCCTATTGTTTTTGCTCGGATTATTATTAGGGCCCGAGCACCGAGGAGCAGGCCAGAATGGCCTGCACCGAAAGGTGCAAAGCCCTATTGTTTTTGCTCTGATTATTATTTTTATTATTATTATTATTAGGGCCCGAGCACACCAGGGTGTGAGGACCCTATTGTTTTTGCTCCGTTTATTATTATTATTATTATTAGGGCCCGAGCACCGAGGAGCAGGCCAGAATGGCCTGCACCGAAAGGTGCGAAGCCCTATTGTTTTTGCTCGGATTTATTAGGGCCCGAGCACCGAGGAGCAGGCCAGAATGGCCTGCACCGAAAGGTGCGAAGCCCTATTGTTTTTGCTCGGATTATTATTTTTATTATTATTATTATTATTTTTTTTTGTTGTTTTTATTTTTTTTAACACTTTTGGACTTTTTGGGTGCCTTAACATACTCGAAAACTCTTGAAATTTGGCACAGACGTCAAAGTCGTCCGTCATCGCAGAAATCCAAAGGCTGGAACACGGGCGTGGCACGGGGGCTCTGTAGCGCCCCCTGTAATGCAAAAAAAACCATTGATGCACAGATCGGGCAAAAATGTACGCACATTTACGAAAGTTGGTACACATATAGATCTCATCGACCCGAACAACTTTCGCCCTCTAACATTTTAGCTCCGCCCAACAGGAAGTCCGCCATTTTGGATTGTTTAAAAAATGCATGCGGTGAACTTTTGAATACTCCTCCTAGGGGATTCATGCAAATGACACCAAACGTGGTGATCATGATGTCGAGACATTGTACTTGCTAAATTGCGAAGGGATTTTTGATATCTTGAACGGTTCTGCCATGGCGAAGCGACAAAGTCATGGCGAAATCAGAGAAACAGGAAGTGTCTAATATCTAAGGCAAAAAATGTCTTATTATGATGAAATGCGGGGTGTTTGTTCGTCTGAAGATTCCGATCGCATCCATGTGCCTATTGTAAGTCTCGGGTATAGCGCCACCACCAGGCGCCAGGAAGTGTTGCAGTCACAAAGGTTGATTTTTTTGACAGTTCCATGTGATGTTCTTTTAAATACTCCTTCTAGGATTTTCATGCGATTGACACGAGAAGTGGTTAACATGATGCCGAGACATTGTAGATGATAAATTGCGAAGGGATTTTTGATATCTCAAACGCTGTTCCCATGGCAACCTGTCAAACTTTACTTTCATTTTTAAGGCATATTTAAACCTTACAGCTGCATGCGGTAAACTTTTAAATACTCCTTCTAGGATTTTCATGCAATTGACACCAAAAGTGATCAACAAGATGCCGAGACATTGTAGATGATAAATTGCGAAGGAATTTTTGACACCTCGAACGCTGTTCCCATGGCAACACGTCAAACTTTACTTTAATTTCAGGCATGTTTAAGGCTCTTGGCGTGCTTAGTTGAACTTTAAATTTGGCACACACATCAGAGTTTTCGTCTGTTAAGTGTTGACAAAAAGGTCAGATAAAGGCGTGTCTATTTGGTGGCTGACTAGCGCCCCTGTTTGTCTAAAATATGGGGTTTCTTTTACCTACTGTACCTAAATGGGTCAGTAGCAACATGAAATAGTCCACTGATATTTACCCACTTGATGCACTTGCCCACTGTGCATCGTTTTCTCGAAGGCACCGTGTAGCGGTAAAATAACGTGCGAGGGCCCGCCATCGCTGCTTGCAGCTATATTTAGGGCCCGAGCACCGAGGAGCAGGCCAGAATGGCCTGCACCGAAAGGTGCGAAGCCCTATTGTTTTTGCTCGGATTATTATTTTTATTATTATTATTATTATTATTATTTTTATTATTTTTTTCAACACTTTTGGGAGTTTTGAGTGCCTTAACATACTCGAAAACTCTTGAAATTTGGCACAGATGTCAGAGTCGTCCGTCATCGCAGAAAACCAAAGGCTGGAACACGGGCGTGGCAGGGGGGCTCTGTAGCGCCCCCTGTAATGGAAAAAAAACATTGGTGCATAGATCGGACAAACATGTACGCACATGTACGAAAGTTGGTACGCATATAGATCTCATCGACCCGAACAACTTTCGTACTCTAACATATTAGCTCCGCCCGACAGGAAGTCGGCCATTCTGGATTGTTTAAAAAATACATGCGGTGAACTTTTAAATACTCCTCCTAGTGGATTAATGGGATTGACACCAAACGTGGTGATCATGATGTCAAGACATTGTACTTGCTAAATTGCGAAGGGATTTTTGATATCTCGAACGGTACTGCCATGGCGAGGCGACAAATTCATGGCGAAATCAGAGAAACAGGAAGTGTCTAATATCTAAGGCAAAAAATGTCTTATTGTGATGACACGCGGGGTGTTTGTTCGTCTGAAGATTCCGATCGCATCGATGTGCCTATTGTGACTCCCGGGTATAGCGCCACCACCAGGCGCCAGGAAGTGTTGCAGTCATAAAGGTTGATTTTTTTGACTGTTCCATCCAATGTTCTTTTAAATACTCCTTCTAGGGAAATAATGTGATTGACTCCAGAAGTGGTCAACATGATGCTGAGACATTGTAGACGCTAAACTGCGAAGGAATTTTTGACATCTCCAACGCTGTTCCCATGGCAACGCGTCAAACTTTACATTTATTTCAGGCATATTTAAGGCTCTTGGCGTGTTTAGATTAACTTCAAATTTGGCACACACATGACAGTTGTTGGCTGTTAAGTGTTGACAAAAAGGTCAGAGAAAGGCATGTCTATTTAGTGGCTCACTAGCACCACCGTTTGTCTAAAATGTGGGGTTTCTTTTACCTACAGTACCCAAATTGGTCAGTAGCAAAATGAAATAGTCCACTGATATTTACCCACTTGATGCACATGCCCACCGTGCATCGTTTTCTCGGAGGCACCGCGACGCGGTAAAATAACGTGCGAGGGCCCGCCATCGCTGCTTGCAGCTATATTTATTATTATTTTTTTTTTTTTTTTACGTTTCGGGGCAATTTGGGGGCCTTAACATACTCAAAAACTCTTGAAAATTGGCAGAGATGTCAGAGTCGTCGGCCATTAGGACCCGGCAAAGGCTGGAACTCGGGCGTGGCAAGGGAGCTCTGTAGCGCCCCCTGTAATGCAAAAACAAACATTGGGGCACAGATCGGGCAAAAATGTACGCACATGTACGAGAGTTGGTACGCATATAGATCTCATCGACCCGAATAACTTTCACCCTCTAACATTTTAGCTCCGCCCAACAGGAAGTCGGCTATTTTGGATTGTTTAAAAAATGCATACGGTGAACTTTTAAATACTCCTCCCAGGGGATTCATGGGATTGACACCAAACGTGGTGATCATGATGTCGAGACATTGGACTTGCTAAATTGCGAAGGGATTTTTGATATCTCGAACGGTTCTGCCATGGCGAGGCGACAAAGTTGTGGCGGAATCAGAGAAACAGGAAGTGTCTAATATCTAAGGCAAAAAATGTCTTATTGTAATGACACGCGGGGTGTTTGTTCGTCTGAAGATTCCAATCGCATCGATGTGCCTATTGTGACTCCCGGGTATAGCGCCACCACCAGGCGCCAGGAAGTGTGTCAGTCACAAAGCTGGATTTTTTTTAAAGTTCCATGCAATGTTCTTTTAAATACTCCTTCTAGGATTTTCATGCGATTGACACCAAAAGTGGTCAACATGATGCAGAGACATTGTAGATGATAAATTGCGAATGGATTTTTGATATCTCGAACTCTGTTCCCATGACACCGCTTCAAACTTTACTTTCATTTTAAAAGCATATTTAAGCCCTTCAGTTGCATGCAGTGAACTTTTAAATACTCCTTCTAGGATATTCATGCGATTGACACCAAACGTGGTCAACATGATGCTGAGACATTGGAGATGATAAAATGCGAAGGGATTTTTGACATCTCGAACGCTGGTTGCCATGGCAACGCATCAAAGTTTACTATTATTTCAGGAATATTTAAGCCTCTTGGCATGCTTAGATTAACTTCAAATTTGGCACACACATCAGAGTTGTCAACTGTTAAGTGTTGACAAACAGTTCAGACATAGGTGTGCCTCTTAAGTCGCTCACTAGCGCCCCCGTTTGTCCAAAATGTGGGGTTTCTTTTACCTACAGTCCCCAATTGGGTCAGTAACAACATAAATAGTCCACCAATATTTACCCACTTGATGCACTTGCCCGCCGTGCATCGTTTTCTCGGAGGCACCGTGTAGCGGTAAAAATACGTGCGAGGGCCCGCCATCGCTGCTTGCAGCTATATTTTTTTTATTATTATTATTTTCAACACTTTTAGGTATTTTGGGGGCCTTAACATACTCGAAAACTCTTGAAATTTGGCACAGACATCAGAGTTGTCCGTGATCGCCGAAATCCAAAGGCTGGAACACGGGCGTGGCACAGGGGCTCTGTAGCACCCCCTGTAATGCAAAAACAAACAGGAGTGCGCAGATCGGGCAAACATGTACGCACATGTATGAAAGTTGGTACACATATAGATCTCAACGACTCGAACAACTTTCGCCCTCTAACATTTAAGCTCCGCCCAACAGGAAGTCGGCTATTTTGGATTGTTTAAAAAATGTGTGCTGTGAACTTTTGAATACTCCTTCTAGGGGATTCATGGGATTGACACCAAACGTGGTGATCATGATGTCGAGACATTGTACTTGATAAATTGCGAAGGGATTTTTGATATCTCGAACGGTTCTGACATGGCGAAGCGACAAAGACGTGGCGAAATCAGAGAAACAGGAAGTGTCTAATATCTAAGGCAAAAAATGTCTTATTGTAATGACATGCGGGGTGTTTGTTCGTCTGAAGATTCCGATCGCATCGATGTGCCTATTGTGACTCCCGGATATAGCGCCACCACCAGGCGCCAGGAAGTGGGTCAGTCACAAAGGTGGATTTTTTTGACAGTTCCATGCGATGTTCTTTTAAATACTCCTTCTAGAAAAATCATGCAATTGACACCAAAAGTGGTCAACATGATGCCGAGGCATAGTAGATGATAAATTGCGAAGATATTTTTGATATCTCGAACGCTGTTCCCATGGCAACGTGTCAAACTTTACTTTCATTTTAAAGGCATATTTAAGCCTTACAGTTGCATGCAGTGAACTTTTTAATACTCCTTCTAGAATATTCATGCGATTGACTTCAGAAGTTGTCAACATGATGCCGAGACATTGTAGATGATAAATTGTGAAGGGATTTTTGATATCTCGAACGCTGTTCCCATGGCAATGCCCCAAACTTTACTTTTATGCACCGAAAGGTGCGAAGCCCTATTGTTTTTGCTTGAATTTATTATTATTATTTTTTTTATTTTTTTTTTAACACTTTTGGGCATTTTGGGTGCCTTAACATACTCGAAAACTCTTGAAAATTGGCACAGACGTCAGAGTCGTCCGTCATTGCAAACGGGCAAAGGCTGGAACACGGGCGTGGCACGGGGGCTCTGTAGCACCCCCTGTAATTAAAAAAAAACATTGACGCACAGATCGTGCAAACATGTACGCACATGTACGAGAGTTGGTACGCATATAGAGCTCATCGACCCGAACAACTTTCGCCCTCTAACATTTAAGCTCCGCCCAACAGGAAGTCGGCCATTTTGGATTGTTTAAAAAATGCATGCGTTGAACTTTTGAATACTCCTCCTAGAGGATGCATGCGATTGACACCAAAAGTGGTGAACATGATGTCGAGACATTGGACTTGCTAAATTGCGAAGGGATTTTTGAGGGGATTCCGATCGCATCGATGTGCCTATTGTGAGGCTCGGCTATAGCGCCACCACCAGGCGCCAGGAAGTGTGTCAGTCATGAACTTTTAAATACTTCTCCTAGAAAATTCATACGATTGACACCAAACGTGGTGAACATGATGCTGAGACATCGGACTTGCTAAATTGCGAAGGGATTTTTGATATCTCGAACGGTGTTGCCATGGCGAGCCGTCAAATTTATGGCGAATTCAGAGAAACAGGAAGTGTCTAATATCTAGAGCAAAAAATGTCTTATTGGGATGAAACGCAGTGTGTATGTTCGGCCAACGATTCCGATCGCATCGATGTGCCTATTGTGAGTCTCCGGTATAGCGCCACCAACAGGCACCAGGAAGTGTTGCAGTCACAAAAGGTGGATTTTTGACAGTTGCATGTGGTGAACTTTTAAATACTCCTCCTAGGATTTTCATGCGATTGACACCAAAAGTGGTCAACATGATGCTGAGACATTGTAGATGATAAATTGCGAAGGGATTTTTGATATCTTGAACGCTGTTCCCATTGCAACACGTCAAACTTTACTTTCATTTTCAGGCATATTTAAGCTCTTGGCATGCACCTTAACATGCTCGAAAACAACGGAAATTTGGCACAGACGTCAAAGTCGCGTGCCACTAGGCTCATGCAAAGGCTGGAATATGGGTGTGGCAAGGGAGCTCTGTAGCGCCCCCTGTAATGCAAAAACAAACGTTGCGGCACAGATCGGGCAAACATGTACGCACATGTATGAGAGTTGGTACACATATAGATCTCATCGACCCGAACAACTTTCGCACTCAAACATTTTAGCTCCGTCCAACAGGAAGTCGGTTATTTTGGATTGTTTCAAAAATGCATGGGGTGAACATTTAAATACTCCTCCTAGGGGTTTCATGCGATTGACACCAAACGTGGTGATCATGATGCCGAGACAATGGAGATGCTAAGTTGCGAAGGGATTTTTGATATCTCGAATGGTTCTGCCATGGTGAGGCGACAAATTTATGGTAAAATTAGAGAAACAGGAAGTGTCTAATATCTAAGGCAAAAAATGTCTTATTGGGATGACACGCGGGGTGTTTGTTCGTCTGAAGATTCCGATCGCATCGATGTGCCTATTATGACTCCCGGGTATAGCGCCACCACCAGGCGCCAGGAAGTGTGTCAGTCACAAAGGTGGATTTTTTTGACAGTTCCATCCAATGTTCTTTTACGGAATTTGGCACAGACGTCAAAGTCGTGTGCCACTAGGCTCATGCAAAGGCTGGAATATGGGCGTGGCAAGGGAGCTCTGTAGCGCCCCCTGTAATGCAAAAACAAACGTTGGGGCACCGATCGGGCAAACATGTACGCACATGTATGAGAGTTGGTACACATATAGATCTCATCGACCCGAACAACTTTCGCACTCAAACATTTTAGCTCCGTCCAACAGGAAGTCGGTTATTTTGGATTGTTTCAAAAATGCATGGGGTGAACATTTAAATACTCCTTCTAGGGGTTTCATGCGATTGACACCTAACGTGGTGAACATGATGCCAAGACCTTGTAGATGATATATTGCGAAGGGATTTTTGATATATCGAACGGTTCTGGGATGGCGACATTCATGGCGAATTCTGAGAAACAGGAAGTGTCTAATATCTAAGGCACAAAATGTCTTATTGTGATGACATGTGGGGTGTTTGTTCATCTGAAGATTCCGATCGTATCGATGTGCCGATTGTGACTCCCGGGTATAGCGCCACCACCAGGCGCCAGGAAGTGTGTTGGTCACAAAGGTGGATTTTTTTGTCAGTTCCATGCGATGTTCTTTTAAATACTCCTTCTAGGATATTCATGCGATTGACACAAAAAGTGGTCAACATGATGACGAGACAATGTGGATGATAAATTGCGAAGGGATTTTTGATATCTCGAACGTTGTTCCCCTGGCAACGCATCAAAGTTTACTATAATTTCAGGCACATTTAAGGCTCTTGGCGTGGTTAGAGTAACTTGAAATTGGCACACACATCAGAGTTGTCGACTGTTTAGTGTGGACAAACAGGTCAGACATAGGTGTGTCTCATAAGTCACTCAGTAGCGCCCCCGTTTGTCTAAAATGTGGGGTTTTTTTACCTTCAGTCCCCAAATGTGTCGGTAACAACATTAAATTGCCCACTGATATTACCCACTTGATGCCCTTGCCCACCGTGCATCGTTTTCTCGGAGGCACCGTGTAGCGGTAAAAAACCGTGCGAGGGCCCGCCATCGCTGCTTGCAGCTATATTTTATTATTATTTTTATTTTTTTAACACTTTTGGGCATTTTGGGTGCCTAAACATACTCAAAAACTTTTGAAATTTGGCACAGACGTCAAAGTCGTCCGTCATTGCGAACGGGCAAAGGCTGGAACACGGGCGTGGCAAAGGGGCTCTGTAGCGCCCCTTGTAATGCAGAAAAAACATTGGTGCACAGATTGGGCAAACATGTACGCACATGTACGAGAGTTGGTACGCATATAGATCTCATCGACCCAAACAACTTTCGCCCTCTAACATTTTAGCTCCGCCCAACAGGAAGTCGGCCATTTTGGATTGTTTAAAAAATGCATGCCTTCTAGGGGATTCATGGGATTGACACCAAACGTGGTGATCATGATGTCAAGACATTGTACTTGCTAAATTGCGAAGGGATTTTTGATATCTCGAACGGTTCCGCCATGGCGAGGCGACAAAGTCATGGCAAATTTAGAGAAACAGGAAGTGTCTAATATCTAAGCCAAAAAATGTCTTATTGTGATGCCATGCGGGGTGTTTGTTTGTCTGAAGATTCCGATCCTATCGATGTGCCTATTGTGACTCCCGGGTATAGCGCCACCACCAGGCGCCAGGAAGTGTGTCAGTCATTAACTTTTAAATACTTCTAGTGAATTCATACGATTGACACCAAACGTGGTGAACATGATGCTGAGACATTGGACTTGCTAAATTGCGAAGGGATTTTTGATATCTCGAACGGTGTTGTCATGGCGAGGCGACAAATTTATGGCAAATTCAGAGAAACAGGAAGTGTCTAATATCTAAAGCAAAAAATGTCTTATTGGGATGAAACTTAGTGTGTATGTTCGGCCAACGATTCCGATCGCATCGATGTGCCTATTGTGAGTCTCGGGTATAGCGCCACCAACAGGCAACAGGAATTGTGGCAGTCACAAAAGGTGGATTTTTTGATAGTTGCATGCAGTGAACTTTAAATACTCCTCCTAGGATTTTCATGCGATTGACACCAAAAGTGGTCAACATGATGCTGAGGCAGATGTAGATGATAAATTGCGAAGGGATTTTTGATATCTTGAATGCTGCTCCCATGACAACACGTCAAACTTTACTTTTATTTTCAGGCATGTTTAAAGCGGAAGTCCAGCCTAAAACAACATTATGCTCCAACACTATATATTATGACATACATGTACTTGATTGTGCTGCCATCAAATGTACTAACTCCATTTTAAAAATAAAAGCTTTTAACTGCTACAGTAATGGTGATTTGACGCGTCATCAAATCACCGGAAGAAAAATGCACGACTACATAATTCTGAACGTTCTAAATGGGGGCGGGTCTTGAGGCGAGATGATTGACAGAAGATGATAACGTTCTTTGATTGACAGCTGCACAGGAGCTAACGTTAGCTTGCTTTGCTCGTGTTCATAATAACAACAACATGATAATAACTTTCTACGTAGTATGTTTACCATAGTTACACAAAACAAGCAACAACTAAGCCAAATGATGTTCAGATAGTTTTACAATTTTACATTACTGAGTCCGCAGAAAAACTGGGCTGAAAAACAGTACTCAAAATCTTCCTGACGAAAGTGCTGGCTGCATATTCAAAATTTCGAGTGGTTTGTCAGCTGAGGGTCGCGTTGATGTCAACAATAACTCCCGGTGGCCTGAATTTGTTGTCCTTACATCCACATAGCCTACTGCACAGGTTCCTTCTAGTAATCTTTTATCAAGGGTTTTGGTGATTTCCCCTTCAGAGACGGTTAAAGCGGAGTTACTCTTTGGATGGGTTCGTCTGCCGGCTAACTTCAAGTTGACTTGAGTTGATTTGAGAGCAAGTTGAGCTGTAAAAGTTGTTATTAGGCTTGTTAAACTTCATGTGGCGTTGCAAGAGTCGACAGCCGGATGACGTCAAAGTACCGTGAGAGCGATTCGCGAAATCATATGGAGGAGTTTGCTTTTAAATCGCTCTCGCGGAACCTCGACGTCATCTGGCTGTCGGTTCCTGCGGCGCCGCATGTAGTCAAACAAACCTGAAGACTGCATCGAACAGTGGTTGGTGGGTGGAGCTAATGATTCAGTTTCGCGCAGTGCATTCTGGTTAATTGAGTCCATTAAAGACCGTTACGAAAATTCAGCTTCGACACACTATCAATCTTATAAGTAAAATCGTGAAAATTTCTTTTTTTTTCCTCATGTAAAATGCAAAATGGACATAAATTACCCGTGATAACAGGCTAAAATGTCTAGATTGGAATTCCCCTTTAAGCACTTGGCATGCACTTTGGGTGCCTTAACCTGTTAGCTAGCACTTCTATTTTTGAGCATTTTCTGAAAAACGACAACTCCAAACTAAAACATCTGCAGCTCTTAAACCCTATGGTCTATATTCATAATTCTGGTCTTGTTTGAAACTAGACACTTGACATATTGTTGCCTAATAGTCATAACAACTCAGAGTAGTAAAGAAACAGAGTAAAACAAGGTAAAATATACATTAAATGACTTCCGTTTTTCTTTAAATAACATTCACTTAGCAAAAAAGGTATGAAATGGTCATGTGAGACACCTGGGGGACACCATATAGGTGAACTGAATGTCTGACCATGCTGTGATTCAAATTTGAGAATGATACTCCAAAAAATGTTGTTTCTGTGAGCTTTTATTTCAAAAAAGTCCAGGCGTCCTTTCAGAAAAAGTGCACTTGGAAACTCCAAATATACACATGATAACAATATGACATGATTATAAAAAGAAAATGAGTCAGGACTACATATTACATTATGTATATCAATTCAGAACTTATCTGCCCACCAAAGCACATAGAAAAAACTATTTCAGAAAAAAACATTTGCACATTATAACAAAATACTTGCTATTTTGAATATGGTCGCTCATGAATGCACTCCAGATTCCAGTCCTCCTGTGTCAGCTGAAGTCCTGTTTTACATCACATCACACACACACACACACACACACACACACACACACACACACACACACAAAGCAAGAGAGGATTTTAGTTTGAGTCAAAAGTTAGAGACATACAACTATTTGTATGAGAAACTATGATGTAATATACATGAACATAATACATATACACAAACACACACACATTACATGAATATATTTATTTATAATTACAAATGTCTTATGTTTGCCAAATAACCTATATTTCTCAGCTGGTAATACTCATATTTTCCACCACATATCTTATTTTCTAGTTTTTAGTTTGTATATTCTGTGCATTTCATTCATATAGCTATAAATATGATGCATTTATATAACATGTCATACAAAAACGAAACCATGTAAAACTCGTATATTAGTCATCTCCAGTGTTACTTTATAATCAAAACAGCTAACATGAAACAAGAAATGTAACGTAAATCAACAAAAGAATCCACATACTTTATCCAAGCCAGCGCAGCTGAGCTCATAATCCGCTCCATCTCTCCTCGACGACGCGCTTTGTTTACATCCAGTCTTGCATTGTTGATCCGCGATCATGCTCTTTATCAACTTCTCCAAAACACTTTCAACACAAAAAAGTCATCTGTAGTCCACGATCCACAATGGAGGTGTTATATCTAACATTTGAAGAGGTTTCTCAGCGGCTCCGGAGAGCTTAGCCGGCTGCTATGCTACCCAAACAAACAAACGCGCACGGAGGGGGCGTGGGCATTTCTCTCCATGCGCTTCTGTAGATTTGCGCAGAAGTACACTTTACTGACGTAAGTTGAATCCTTGTAATCGTTTCATGATTGGTTACTTCCTCTGTCAATCAAAGCTTTGCTCACTATGCATTGGCTGGCTTTGTTTTGGTGTAATCCAGTCAAAAGCCTATGGCAAGCTGAAGGACATCTATCTAGGCAAATCATTGATCGCATGAGATTTTGAGTTGTCAAACCTTTTCTGATTGGACAAAACAGAAAAATAGGGCGGGATATTTATCTGAACAGTCTAACGAAGCAGGAAGAGATGGATTTTCACTGATAAAAATCGATATTTGATAGAAAATAAACATGATCGATCATACTTAGCGGACGCGCGGATGTAAACAAAGGAGGATATTGCTGGATTTCTCACTATTTTTCATTGTTTTGGATTAAAACGTGGGATGCTTTTTGAAGAGTGGACCCTTACCTTGCAATGTACGTTGAAGTTTTTGGGAATTGTCAGAAATTGTCAGAACCATATGGCAAGCCATGTGAGTACCCACAAAATTTTTTATATGCATTCCGTCTGCATTTCATTAAATTTTTTCCACACCAGTGTATTGATTGCAAAAATAAGCTCAGAACATGAATTTGGAGTGTTTAAACTTTCAAATAATGCAAAGTTTATGATTGTTGATTGAATATTTGATGTTAAACAAAGTACAAAAACACGTAAAAACGCCCCCTAGGGCCCGCCGCCGGGCCGGTGCGTGTTAACAAGTTCACAGCATGTAACTGTCAGCCTTAAATATGCTGGAAAATGAAAGCAAAGTTTGACGCATTGCCATGGGAACAACGTTCGAGATATCAAAAATCATGTTGACCCCTTTTGGTGTCAATCGCATAAACATTCTAGGAGGAGTATTTAAAAGAACATCGGATGGAACTGTCAAAAAATCGACCTTTGTGACTGCAACACTTCCTGGCGCCTGGTGGTGGTGCTATACCCGAGACTCACAATAGGCACATCGATGCAATCAGAATCTTCAGACGAACAAACACCCCATGTGTCATCACAATAAGACATTTTTTACCTTAGATATTAGACACTTTCTGTTTCTCTGATTTTGCCATGAATTTGTCGCCTTGCCATGGCAGAACTGTTCGGGATATCAAAAATCCCTTCGCAACTTAGCAGGTACAATGTCTCGGCATCATGATCACCACGTTTGGTGTTAATCCCATGAATCCCCTAGAAGGAGTATTTAAAAGTTCATCGTATGCATTTTTGAAACCATCCAAAATGGCCGACTTCCTGTTGGGCGGAGTTAATAGGTTTGATTGTGAAAGTTGTTCGGGTCGATGAGATCTATATACGTACCAACTCTAGTACATGTGCGTAGATGTTTGCCTGATTTGTGCACCAATATTTTTTTTGCATTACAGGGGGCGCTACAGAGCCCTACTGCCACGCCCGTGTTCCAGCGTTTGCCCGGTCCTAGTGGCCGACGACTTTGAGGTCTGTGCCAAATTCCCGGTGTTTTCGAGCATGTTCTCCTCTTATGGGATTCATGCGATTGACACCAGAAGTGGTCAACATGATGCCGAGACATTGTAGATGATAAATTGCGAAGGAATTTTTGACATCTCGAACGCTGTTCCCATGGCAACGTGTCAAACTTTACTTTAATTTCAGGCATGTTAAAGGCTCTTGGGGTGCTTAGTTGAACTTTAAATTTGGCACACACATCAGAGTTTTCGGCTGTTAAGTGTTGACAAAAACGTCAGATAAAGGCGTGTCTATTTAGTGGCTGACTAGCGCCCCCGTTTGTCTAAAATATGGGGTTTCTTTTACCTACTGTACCTAAATGGGTCAGTAGCAACATGAAATAGTCCACTGATATCTACCCACTTGATGCACATGCCCACCATGCATCGTTTTCTCGGAGGCACCGTGTAGCAGTAAACAAACGTGCGAGGGCCCGCCATCGCTGCTTGCAGCTATATTTATTATTTATTTATTTATTTTTTCAACACTTTTGGGCATTTTGGGTGCCTTAACATACTCGAAAACTCTTGAAATTTGGCACAGATGTCAGAGTCGTCCGTGATCGCCGAAAGCCAAAGGCTGAAAAACGGGCGTGGCAAGGGAGCTCTGTAGTGCCCCCTGTAATGCAAAAACAAACATTGGGGCACAGATCGAGCAAACATGTACGCACATGTACGAGAGTTAGTACGCATATACTGTAGATCTCATCGACCCGAACAACTTTCACAATCAAACCTATTAGCTCCGTCCAACAGGAAGTCGCCCATTTTGGAAGGTTTCAAAAGTGCATGTGGCAAACTTTTAAATCCTCCTCCTCTGGGATTCATGCGATTGACACCAAACGTTGTAAACATGATACCGGGACGTTGCTCTTGCTAAATTGCGAAGGGATTTTTGATATCTCGAACGGTTCTGCCATGGCAAGGCGACAACTTTATGGCGAATTCAGAGAAACAGGAAGTGTCTAATATCTTAGGCAAAAAATCTCTTATTGTGATGACATGCGGGGTGTTTGTTTGGCCGAAGATTCCGATCGCATCGATGTGCCTATTGTGACTCCCGGGTATAGCGCCACCAGCAGGCGCCAGGAAGTGTGTCAGTCACAAAGGTGGATTTTTTTGACAGTTCCATCCGATGTTCTTTTAAATACACTTTCTAGCATATTCATGCGATTGACACCAAAAGTGGTCAACATGATGTTGAGACATTGTAGATGCTAAATTGCGAAGGAATTTTTGACATCTCGAAAGCTGTTGCCATGGCAACGCTTCAAACTTTACTTTAATTTCAGGTATATTTAAGGCTCTTGGCGTGCTTAGATTAACTTTAAATTTGGCACACACATGAGAGTTGTCGGCTGTCAAGTGTTGACAAAAAGGTCAGATAAAGGCGTGTCTATTTAGTGGCTCACTAGGGGCCCCGTTTGTCTAAATGTGGGGTTTCTTTTACCTACAGTACCCAAATTGGTCAGTAGCAACATGAAATAGTCCACTGATATTTACCCACTTAATGCACATGCCCACTTTGCGTCGTTTTCTCGGAGGCACCGTGTAGTGGTAAAAAAACGTGCGAGGGCCCACCATCGCTGCTTGCAGCTATATTTATTTTATTTTTTTTAACACTTTTGGACTTTTTGGGTGCCTTAACATACTCGAAAACTCTTGAAATTTGGCACAGACGTCAGAGTCGTCCGTCATTGCAGAAATCCAAAGGCTGGAACACGGGCGTGGCACGAGGGATTTGTAGCGCCCCCTGTAATGCAAAAAAAACCCATTGATGCACAAATGTACGCACATGTACGAGAGTTGGTACGCTTATAGATCTCATCGACCCGAACAACTTTCGCCCTCTAACATTTAAGCTCCACCCAACAGGAAGTCGGCTATTTTGGATTGTTTTAAAAATGCATGCGTTGAACCTTTAAATACTCCTCCTAGGGGATTCATGCGATTGACACCAAACGTGGTAAACATGATGTCGAGACATTGTACTTGTTAAATTGCGAAGGTATTTTTGATATCTCGAACGCTGTTCCCATGGCAACGCCGCAAATTTTACTCTTTTTCAGGCATATTTAAGGCTTTTGGCGTGCTTATATTAACCTAAAAGTTGTCACACACATGAGAGTTATCGGCTGTTAAGTGTGCACAAAAAGTTCAGACATAGGCGTGTCTCTTAAGTGGCTCACTAGTGCCCCCGTTTGTCTAAAATGTGGGGTTTCTTTTACCTACAGTCCCCAAATGGCTCAGTAACAACATTTAATAGCCCACTGATATTTACCCACTTGATGCCCTTGCCCACCGTGCATCGTTTTCTGTCAGTCCTCGCCTTTTCCACCACTCTCTCGCCTGTACTACTGTAACTGACTGGAAAACGAAAGTTTTCCCAAACTTGCGATCTTAAAGAGGCCGGCGGATCCTCACCAGCATTTGCCATACTCACTGTCGCTGCTATCTCACTCACTCACTCACAACTAGACCGTCCACCTGACAAAAAACTGCAGAGTGCCAGAGAATGTAGACGGGCTCTGATAGAGCGCATACATAGGCGGAGCTCGACTGCATCGGCGCCAATCAGAGCTTCAGAGCTAAAGCGGGCCTACAGATTAGCTGTCCCTAAAGAACCCGCGAATCTAACAGTAGTTCCGCATTACATTAATTATTTTGCACGCAAGTTTTTTTTACATTTTCATACCGTGTATTCTCCGTTTAAATTGGTGCACCGAACCGTGACCCCCGTACCGATTCGGTTCGAAACAAATACATGTACCGTTCCACCCCTAGTATGAAGATAAACATAGGTCTTAAGAGTGTGGAACTACATCACTGTAAAAAATTTGCAGCATTTTTGTCAAATTAACATACTGTATATTTATGTTACTTTAACTTAACTCTTTCCCCGCCATTGATGAGTTATCTTGTCAATTAAGATTAAAAATTTCCCTGCCAATAATGCTTTCCTGATTCATTTTTATGGTAATCTGTATGTACCCACTAGGTGGCGCACTTACCCAACATGTAAAAAACTGAGGCAAAAATGAATTTAATTAATTTTAAATTCTGTGTGTGTTCTGATAATTTGAAATTTTATCTCTCAAATTCCTTTACAATGATGCAATTACTTCAAAATTTAATTCAAAATTTGTTTTTGTTTTTTTAAGAAACATACCCATAAGAGAGCAAATGAAGATAGAATGAAAGTCTTTTTCATGTTTTGTTTGTTTTAGAAGTTTTATTTAATTGAGTCGCCAAATGTTTATCTTGCAGACTGAGAGATTTAGAAGATCAGCTTCAGCATTTCCAAACATCATCCACAAGAGCCTCTCCAGAACTAAAATTCAAGGTTTGTTTGTAAGTGTATCTTTCCTTTCAATTAAGTCTGGTTATGAAAGTCTCATTTCATGATATTTGTGAACTTTGATGTGATAGGTGGAGAACTTCATCTGCATGGGGTCTCCTCTGGCTGTGTTCTTGGCTTTGCGTGGTGTTCGTCCTGGATCAAATAGCACACAGGACCACATATTACCTAAATCCATCTGTCAGCGGCTTTTCAACATTTTCCATCCAACTGATCCTGTAGTGAGTGTGATTGAAGTCTAAAAATATCCCTGTAATCAGATTTTACTTTTTACTGGCATAAGCAGATATATATTTAGTACCTTATATACCCGAATATAAGACAAGGTTTTGTTTAAAAAATAGGCAGAAAAATGGGGGGGGGGGGCTCATCTTATTCACAATTTAGGCAAAATCACGGGGGAAAGGGAGAAAGCAGGGGCAAACAGTAGAGGGCACCAACACGATAGGATAAATGTGTTTGATTAAAACCAGATGGGTATTTTCTATCTCTCTTCACAGTACCACAGTTACATACATACATGGGCCTACATAATTTTTGCATTTTTTCTGGAAAGGTTATTCATTTTTGTCATTCATTCATTTCTCTACTCATTCATTGGCAGAGTGCACTTTATTTTGTGACAAATTAATCCAAATATTTAATGAATGTTGTTTAAATGTTTTTTTCAATTACTTATCACCAGCAGGGACGGATTATGGCGATGATGTGCCCTAGGCACGGATGTCTCAAAGGCCCCCCTTTACCAATTTTGTGGGCAAAAGCATTGTTTGCACAGGGCTCAAGTGTTGGTTCGCCTCTGCCTGTTTGCCCCATCCTACAGGATTAACAATGGCACTAATACGCGGGGAGAGAATGCACACAATATTCTGTAGTTTCACACCACAAATTGGTTTATTTATATCTCACCAGTATCTGTCAACATACAACATACTCAATCAAAAAGATTGCTCGGTTGCATGAAAGTCCTTAAGCTAAGAAATCCCTTAAATATAAGGTTAGGGGTGTTCTTAATAAAAAATGGGTTGCAAGAAAAACCCTTAAGTGAACCTTAAGGCTGTCAGTAAGTATTTACCCTTAAATGCTAAAGTATTACCTTAAGTTCTGCAATGCGTTGCTACAAAGTCCTTAAGTACGATTTTTCCCTTAAAACTTAAGGGACTATAACAGGTCCCTTAACGCCACACTCGATGGCTGATTTTATGGTTATTTAAGAAAATGAAGTACCAACGCGCATTTCTAACGATCGAAATAATCCCTTAGAGAAAAGTGATGCCCATTTATTAGGAGAACAGCGGTTTGATCGTCCGTCAATCTAAACTGTTTCCAGTTTGAATTACTTTCAGGTTTTAAACATACGGCACTTTACAGTCTGTTATTTGGCATGTTTCATTGTACACAAATCCGCCGTCTGTTGAGCTGCGTGCGTTGATTTGTTTACGCTGTGAGATTTAGTAATTATAGCAACCGCTTCTCCACTGCTGTGTTTTGGCAGAGACTACCGTAAATACTTAGTATAAACATTTAGGTAAGGGTGACAGTTAAGACCTTTGTTGCAACGCTCTTAAATAAATCCCTTACCTCAGGGATTTTTTCTCCCTCAGGAAAACACTCACTTAAGAAGTTTCATGCAAACGGGCAGGCACACCTCTCCGGAGAAAATTCCATAAATATTTTACATTTCTACATTTAGCAGACATTTCATGTGTAACTGTCGTTCACCACAGGCATTTATGGGCTGGACACACCAAATCTTTTAAACGCGACTGAAAACGCCTTGAGGACGCCGAATGCCAGCTGCTCCTTCAGCCGAGTGCTTTGGTAGCTGTGATACTTCAGCTGTAAGCCGGTTGGTTGCTGTGGTAATATCCCGCCCCTCCTCCACTGTAATTGGACGGCCGTGTGAGATCTGACATTGACGAGCGGAGCTTTTCGTAGTTGAATATTTTGAACTCTCGGCGCTCAGCGCGGAAAAAACCCGCTAGCTGCTTGCTTATTTGAAAAACGCGCAGGCCGCGAGTGTAAAAGCTTGTGTGTCCAGCCCCTTAAATCTTAGAATAAAAAAGTTGGTTTAAATTTACCTTAGCTTCCACAACATCAACAAAATCCAGTTCCCTCACAAGATCGCATTCAATGGCCATTAAAGACAGTGAATTTAGACGTACTTGACACATTTTGCTTCTTAGTTCGTTTTTTACTCTTGCCATTAGAGAAAATGAACGTTCTACTTCACAGTTGCTGACTGGCAGGGTGATGAAAAGCTGTCCTTTTTGTGCTTTCTTATCACTGATCCACTTGGTTGTGGTTTTAAACTCATTTTTGTTTTGTTTTTTGAGTAACCATCTTCTACGCGTGACTTTTATGTTACGCAATGCTTTTCACTCGCCTCTAGATGTCCCTCTTAACAGCGCAGCAATACATTAAAATTATTTATTTGATTTATTTACTAGTTAATACTTTGCAACTGCAAAAAATCACATTATTCCTCAATATTTAATACAATTTTACTGAAAATAAAATTAAAATTAAAATATTTATTTGAAAAGAATAGACACAGTAAATTTGACAGGGCCCCCTGCTGGCCAGTGCCCTGGGCAAGTGCCCAGTAGGCCCGTGCGTTAATCCGTGCCTGCCTCTACCAAGTGGGAGTGGGGACAAGGTCCTCACTTCTTTTTTCTTTCACTGCAAATGACTGCAATGGCAAAAGCCACAGTAGCTAACTGTAGCTGCTTCTCCTACATTTTTATTAAATCACTGCTGAGCATGATGATAAAAAGCTAAAATAATCTTGTTATAGTCTTGTAAATAGTGTCACTACAAGATTCAGTGTTTGTAAAATCTTTAGTCTGAGACTAAAAACTGTGAACCCAAGTCTTTAGATGTGAGCTGATAATCTTATAAAGTCTTTTCTAAATCTTTTCAAAGTCTTTAGGTGTACAGAAAGCATTACTATAAACATTACTTGTGTGCATTTTGAGGCAAAACAAAGGGCACTGATGTATTTTAAGATATGTCAGGTCAAGTTGTTTTCAGTTTGGACAGCTCTTACATTTATTTTAGTCTAGGACTAGTCTAATCCCTGTTATTCATATATGATACTGTATTTATTTTCCTTATTTGACGCACTGTTTTTATACAGTTATATTCTAAAACTGAAATACCTTTTCAATTCAATTTTTCTATTCAATTTTATTTATATAGCGCTTTTCACAATTGGTAATTGTTTCAAAGCAGCTTTACATTAATAGAAGCAGTGAAAAAAGCATTTGTAACTAGAAGAAGCATTTGTAACTCTAAGCAACGCTGTCTCTGTGCTATGGTGGGGCCTGAATCCTGATTGGAACTGGATTCACTACCCAGACAGCACACATACATCTGGCCGACGTTGTGCCGACTTTTAAAGTTCCATCGGCAAGATGTCGCTCAGGGAGCGTTTGCTAATTGGGAAGATGTCGTCTAGATGTCGGCATCTCGTCGCAAATGCCCTCGGGCCGATGTTTAAACGATGCAATTTCAGCCGCTCTGGACGGGCTTTACCGGGCATTTATTTATTAATTTAAACCTTTAGTCATTCACACTTATTTAGAATAATATGCTTCTGTGCAATAATAACTAAAAGCAAGTACACCACTGTCAATAACCGTTGCAAATTTATTCATTTGACAAATTAACAACAACTTGGATAAATCAGTAACAGAATATTTAGATGTGTCACACATAAATATAAATGACATATTCTGTAACTATTATACACTGCTATACTACTGTGTAAACGTTTTTTAAACACTTAACTAAAATATTTCTTATACCCTTCAAAATAATATACTCTTAATGTATATGATTCAATTACATTTGTGGACAAAAATATAGTGTCAACATATACATTTATATCAATTGAGAACTAAAATTTAATTTAAAACTTTTTTTTCAAATTACTTGGACAAAATGATAAAATAAACAAGTAATTTAAGCCCATAATACATGGAAATTTCTTTACAAATATCTCAGGGTGAGATCTCAAAAAATTACTGAAAAAACCCAAGGGTATACATTTCAAATTCTAGGCAAAGGGTGGCTGCATTTGAAATGCTAAAATATAACAGTTTGAATTTCAGAAGTTTTAGTCTCAAGATAATTCACACATGTTGTACAAATGGGACATGGCCTGTGAAAACCCAGCAAAGTATTTCTTTGTGACTTACTGTTTTCTACATAAAATCATCCTACACAATACAGAAAACATTCTCTGAAAATATAATCTTGACATCTTCAATACTGACTGAGTAAGGTCATGCCAAAGACTGAACTCAATGTTAAATCAGTAAATTCAAACTTTAGATGTCATTAGATGTTAAGACAGTAGCCTGGATTTCATATACAAGGTCACATATTTATGTATCAGAGAAATATATTGTAAATAATAATGTGCATGTACATAACAAAAACAGTTAATCATAAAACATTCTCGTCAGGTCGTCTTTCTTTGTTTCCTACACTTGTCTCTGCAAGCAGCGCCTTTAAACCTTAGAGGTTTCTCTTGGTTGCCTTTGTTTCCTGTCCCGAACACCGCCTTTTAAACATCTGGACACCACTTTTTCCTCTCCATTGTTTCTCTTTGTTGCTTTAGGATCACCTAAATGGAAACATCCAAAAAAAATGTATTAACCACATTTTTATATTTAAATGTAGGTGCCTATGGCAAACATGAACAATCGTGTATATTGGATAGATAATCAAAAAGTGGACCCACAAAGCATACAGTACTTCATGTAAGCATATAAAACATCTGGTCTACTGTGTTGTTGCATTCCTGAATGTGTCTGGCTGTGCATTATAAAGAGAGTTAATTCTTCTTTGCATCCTCAGCTATACTTAAAATGAGTGCTATAGGAGGAATTAATGCAAATGTCTTGAAAATTATACATTTTATTGTTAGAGATATCTAAAGATAACAGTCACCCACTTGCTTACCACCAAACTGTGTTGAACAAGTGCTTGCATCAGTGTTCGTGTAATCGAGTAAAGTATAACCTTATTAAGTATAACCTTAAAATGTATAAGTATAACCTTAAAATGCAGTCTTCTGCAGAGAGAAATAACCAATAATAACAAACCTTAAGACACTGTGGATAAAACCTATCAAGTGCAGGACTTTAAACACATCATGTGTCTTTACGGCATAAACACAGATTCCAGAAAATCATTGGCAGTGTGAATGAACCAAAAATCAAAGGGAACTGAACCAAGTTTAAGTATAATATGAATGGTCCCTTCTTCAATGTATTGTGTCTAACAGATACCAAATAGCAAAGTTTGTCTCACCTGTGGGTCACAACACTTAGTTCTGTCCTAGTATACGCCTTAGTCCTCGGTCTAGATCTCACCCAAACACTGTAAACGGAGCAGAACAGAAATGTTAATTTGTAAGTAGAAATGATAAGTGGACCCAGATATATTCCAAAATGTATTAAATTAAATTAACATGGTCTGCTTTGTCTTAAGATAAAGGATAGAATGCCCTATTAAATAAAAGACATTTTAAAAGGGTTGCGTTGTCTGAATCAAGTCATCTTGTTGCTTTGACGTCTTTGTTTTAGTTTATCTTTATCCTTCTGCTTGTTAACAGCACACATCATCAGTAATGTTCAATTATCACTTTATGCATTACTTCATTATTTTATTAAAGGGGGGGTTTAATGGTATTTCAAGCATTCTGACTTATTAACACAGTTATAGAGTTGTTTCCTCGTGCTAAACGCAGGCAAAGTGTCAAAACAGCAGTTGGACGTGTTACAGAGTATTTCTGTGCCGAATGCACTTCGCCAGGGTTCGTGCAAGTTTCGGCAATTTTTTTTCGATTACGCTTCTAACTGACGGTTCAGGGGTTTTCGATACGTATCACTTCTTTATATGGGCTTCCCCCGGAAAACTTCCCCCGGAAAACCCCGCTCACCCATCAATCAGCGGGAGACGCTAGAGCTTCCTAACAGCTTATCATGCCACTCAGCTTTGTTTAATTTCAAAAGTCAACAATGGCACGAAAGAAGAAGTGTGTTTTTGGATGTAAGGAGAAGACATCCAGCCTTATGGAAACAATGGATATAGTTTATTATCCGGGGTAGCAGCGGAGTTTTGCGTGTGTGTTTGATGCGGTGGATTTTCCCAACCAGGTCATGGCGAGTTGCACGTGGTAAGTAAGACTTCTGTCTTATGTTGGAAATAGTCGCGTGCATATTATATAAATGACACGAACATGTAGTGAATCAGTTAAAACAGTGTTGGGTAGCACTTTATTTTACAGTACGTGTACTTACAGTGTACATATATGGTAAATAAGTTGTACTTACCGACAAATGTGTGGTACTTACTTTTAGGTATCTACATGGTAATTAATTGGTATCATTACTGTACTTACCAGTAGTACATACTTGGTAGTAATTATGTAACTCTAGATAAGTACTGGGTAATAACAGATACATACTTATAGTGTAGGTATACTGTAACTAACGAGAAACACTACTGTACTTACAAATGAATGTACAATATAAGTATTTAGTATTTACATGCAAGTTAGGGTAAATTGCAGGTATTTATAGTGTACATATATGATAACTAATATCAAACACTACTGTACTTACAAATTGTATATACATGATAAGTGTGTGGTACCTGTAGGTCATAAATTAATGACCGGCACATATGGTGTATGTATACTGTAACTAACAAGAAACAATACTGTACTTACAAATTGTACATACACGATAAGTGTGTGGTACCTGCAGGTAAGTGTAAGTTATACTTATACCATACATATATGATAACTAAGAACAAACATTACTGATGTGCCATTTTGGTACTCAGTATATTTGTCCTTTAAACCAAGCATTAAATAACCGTACTACTGGGTACATTCACTAGTACATCCATGGTAACTACATGGAAACAGGACTGTAAAATAAAGTGTTGCTTTTTACACAGTTATTATATAGGACCTACCACCTAAGATATAGCATCATATACATGACACTGTCCAGCAAACCCAACCATTGACTATCCTACGCATTAACTACTGGGTACATTCACTAGTACGTCTATGGTAACTACATGGAAACAGGACTGTAAAATAAAGTGTTGCTTTTTACACAGTTATTATATAAGACCTACCACCTAAGATATAGCATCATATACATGACACTGTTAGGCAAACCCAACCATTGACTATCATACGCATTAACTACTGGGTACATTCACTAGTACGTCCATGGTAACTACATGGAAACAGGACTGTAAAATAAAGTGTTGCTTTTTACACAGTTATTATATAGGACCTACCACCTAAGATATAGCATCATATACATGACACTGTTAGGCAAACCCAACAATTGACTATCATACGCATTAACTACTGGGTACATTCACTAGTATGTCCATGGTAACTACATGGAAACAAGACTGTAAAATAAAGTGTTGCTTTTTACTCGGTCATTACACAGTAAGACCATAAAATAAGAGTCATAATACACAACTTTTGAAGTGCCGCAAAACATTTACTTATTTATTTCTTAACGATCTTGTCTTCTTTGTTGAATTTTGTTGAACAATGAATTTTGAAACAGCAATGACATACTGTTTTTTTTTACTTTTTCCAACATATTGAACATTCAGATTTTTTAAACAATTAACAGCCTTAACCTGAGAACAACGACATTAAGAAAAACACCACTTAACCATCATAAAAAATGCAGAAATGTCATCCTGAGAACAGCTTATTATACCACTGGGTCAACCAATCGTCTTCCTTTCTAAATTTGTACCTATTTGGCTGGAGTTTACGTTTACGTTTCATTTCATTGATTTTATTAATGACTTCTGGGTTTGTATTCGTGTATTCCTTGCACTCCTTCGCATATTTCTGTAGAGTTCCACCCTGAAATGTGGAGTTCAGGAGTAGCAATAATCTGCAACTCTGCAATAATGGCTGTAAGGGCGATGGTATTGCGATCAACATTGTGTTGCTTGCAGCTGTGGGAGACACTTCTGGTCTTCATGAAGCTTTTCAGAATGGCCTTGTAACGTTGCAAAACATCATCAGGTGTTTGAACTGAAAAAAAAGTATGTAACATTATGTCATTGTAGGACTAATACTTATCTAATGCATTAAGATGTAGTTCCACCTTTGACCACTAAGGGGTGAAAAGGTATAATTAATTTATGTAAGCAATAAGTAATGGCTGAAGGGTGTATTAGGCACGAAGCGAAGCGGAGCAGGCGTTACTTATTCAGGATACAACACTTGCCTTGAGTACCTTATTGCTTTTATAAAACGGTTACCACACTATATAAAAGTAACAAAAAAAATGTATTAGTGCAACTTTCATGAAGTTAGATCAATACAATCAAACAAACCGTTCTGAAACTGATACGTGTGGTTGCTAAGGGTGTTGCTAAGGGTGCAGTGATTAATAGAACCGTTGGGCGAAGCGGTCCTAGCCCTGTTTTATTGTGAATATCAGAATCAAGGATTGGAACTAACTGTTTTATAAACATTATTGCATGTGTGAAAGACTTAAAGCGATAGTTCACCCAAAAATTAAAATTATGTCATTAATGCCTTTGGAAACACAGTTTAAGATCAAGAGCTTTCTGACCGTCCATTGAATATGTATGTACATTATACTGTCCATGTCCATAAAGGAAATAAAAACATCATCAAAGTAGTCCATGTGACATCAGTGGGTCAGTTGGAATGTGTTGAAGCATCGAAAATACATTTTGATCCAAAAATTGATACAAAAATTACGACTTTATTCAGCATTGTCTTCTCTTTCGGGTCTGTTGTTAATACGCGTTCACCACACTGCAGTGATGCTGTTGACGTACGACGCTGCTGACGTGTTATCTGGTGCACCCAAGCTTCGTTTACAGTCTGATGGATTAGGACATCCGTGACATGCACATTTACGCACCATTTAAAAAATATAGCAATACCAAAACACAAACAATTTTGAACAGCTTGAATACAGCGTGCGTCTCCATCAAACTCTAAACGAAGCTCGGGCGCACCAGATAACACATCAGCAGCGTCATACATCAGCAGCGTCACTGCTGTGTCATGCATGCGGATTCAAAACAGACCGGAAGAGAATACAATGGTCTTACGGGTTTGAAACAACATGAGGGTGAGTCATTAATGACATAATTTTAATTTTTGGTTGAACTAACCCTTCAAGATGTGTAATTTCACATCTTTTTTTTAACCCCTTTTAATATTTTATTTTAATTTCTTTACTTTTTATATTTTTATTTTTTGTGACTTTAGGTAAAAACAAAATAAGAATTTTATTGTACCAAGGTACAAATCACAGTAACAATCTAGAATCTTTAATGAATGGATATAGCTAGCTCAGTACAATAAACTGGGAAATAAGAAAGTATTTAAACTGTACGATAGGTTTGGTCTTTGTACTTACCTCTTCGAATGGCGGCATGTTTTTCCTCCCTGACTTTGTGCTTTCTCTTTTGTTTTCTTTTTGGAGGCTTGTCAGATGAATCCGATGTTTCTGAGAATGTTGAACTCTCTCCAGATTCTGACTCAGAAGAAGCATCATTTTGCATTTTCTCTTTCTGTCCTAAAAACATTTGTACAAAAAGACATCTAACATTTGCTACAGTAAAATATCATTTTCTTGAGTTTCCTAAAATTGTAGATGTTATGAATGATATGCTTTATTGTTTTATTACATCAAATCTCCATTTTTGTTTTTATTGAGTTCGTATAACTAACAACTAGATTCCATGTGCTTCTTATCAGATTAAAAAAAAATAGTCAGATATGTCAAGGAAATAAGATTTCCGTGAATAAACACTTACTTGGTTGTCTGTTTTTAAGAGCACATTTTAATTGCTCCCGAAGGAAGTCTCGCTCCTCTTTCAAAAGTTTATTTTCCTCTTTTAGGTTTTCAATGGTTGAAACTGCAGTTGGCGCAACTTGTGGGGGCACAGAGACAGGGGGAGGCACAGAGAGAGATGTACCTGCTGTAAATTTACAGTAATAAAAAATATTTATCAGTTAATTCTGGAGATTTCAATTAAGTTTAAAAGATGTGTATTTCTATTATATATCTGCATATAATCTGCATTAGTGCTTTTAGCTTTGAGTTTATATTAATATATACCCCTAATTTTGGGTTGGGCTATAGCAAATTATAAAAAGAGGCTTGTTTTTATATATTTAAATTGTCTGGATAAAACCTTCCTCACCTTCATCAACAACTTGCTTTCTCCCTCGCTTTGTGTTCTGCATATTTTGCATATTAAAAACATTAACATTTTAAGTATCAATTCACAACTGCAACTGTAACCATTGCACGTAACATATAATAACATCAGGTCAAAACAGTTTCCACATGGATGGTAATATGACACTTAAGGGCATCTTTATATTAAATTATACTTTGAGCATCATTAAATGTATTAATTTGTTGTATGTTTATGGTAGCTCATTAACTGATAATAAGGTGTCTCATTAAACATAACGTCTTATGCAAAGCTATTCAGCCAGTACATTCATTCGTTTGTGTAAACTAAAGTTAGATGCCGAGATATGCATCCCTTTAGGTCTCTCTAAAAAAATAAATCGATGGACTGATATGATATTGTATATCATTTGCGGGTTGAGGGAGCCACTATTTCGCGAGATCTGTAAAGTTACTTGGTAGTTAAAGGCTTAACAATTTAACAGCGTCCATCTCCGCGTATATAAGTTATTGTTGTTGTGTTCATATATAACTTACCTTAAAGGCGGAGTCCACGATGTTTGAAAAACGGTTTCGAGAAGGAAACGGGCCGACTACCAAAACACACTTATAGCCAATCAAATCAAATCAAAAGCCGGGTTGCGTATGTGTGGGGCGGGTCTATCAACAGAAGGTCCAGATTCTATTGGGGTACGGGCGTGTTTGTTTGGGTGATTTTAAATATCAACATTGGCTTTTAAACATCATGGACTCCGCCTTTAACACGGATGAAGACCAGGGCGATGACTGATAGTTACGACGAACACGGGTGATGACCTGTACAGTGACGACTGATTGTTCCGAACTTCCGATGTCGTAAGCAATTCAGTCCCCCCGAGCAATTCGGTCTCCCCTAGGACCCCGCGCGACTCCATTGGCTGAAAAAACTCCTCGTGGTAAGTTTTCTTAGCGCCTTATTACAATTCCTTCAAAATCGCGTTATGATTTATGTAGTTAGAACGTTGTTAAAATTACAATTGATGTCTTTTAAATGATATGTTTCATATAGTAGTATATAAATGAGGCTATAGGTGGGAGATCTGATCCACACATTGCTTGTGTCATTTTATTATTTAGATTATTATACTGTACCATTTCCACTTTTGACTGTCTACATACAATTACTTACTCATTAATTACTTATACAAAACATGATTACTACATAGTTGAATCACACATTTAAATCATAATTATAAGCCATGATTACTACACTTTTACTATTAAAAATATATATTCCGTAAGGTATGTTAATAATTTACAAAAAATAAAAGTATTGTTTTTGCAAAGCAGATGATGACACAAAAGTACTGACGTTTCTGCAACATGAATATTAGTTTATTATATTGTTTTTTAGTTAACTTTTATTTTTTAAAAATGTAATGTTTCTATTTTGTACAACATAATTAGCTTACTAGCCGCGTATGCAGACAAGATATTGCAATGACACATTTTTGAGCAGGCATTAGTGTAGATACCAATCGGGGTCCTAGGGGAGACCGAATTGCTCGGGGGGACTGGATTGCTCATGACACCGATGATTCTGGAAGTGCGGGAACAGGAAGTTCATGTCTCGCGCTCAAAACATCCAATCAGTGATCATATTACTATTTTGGCTGCTTTGCGGTGTTTTAGAGGTCGATGATCTCTCTGTTTTCAGAGATTAATTCAAAATGAGTCTTGTCAGATCTTTATTACGGAGGATATACGGAAGACGTAAATCACTCATTAAATGGCTTCAGAAACACAGGCTCCTGCTCAGAAAAAGAAATGTAGGTTATGCAGAAAGACGATGAGTCTTCAAAAAAGTACCACAACAAAAGATGGATATCGATGGTAAGCACTGTCTTTTGTAGGACAGGCAAAATTAGATTTTAATGTTAACTAGATGAGGTAAAAGTTTGTGAACAAAATTTATGTTGGCTTGAGAAAGCCTAGTCTTAAAGTTCAAAATATAAAGTACTAATTTTATTTTTTACATCAACATTACAGGATATGTAGACGAAATCGCCACAAGGACGTGTCTCTCTCCATACGTCATGGCTCTGTTTTTATCAAAAGTCATGTTTCTCTTGCTTCCTATATGAAGTTCATTCACAGGTAACGTTAGATAGTCCAAGTTCTATACTCTAAGATTTAAATTAATGAATTCAGGGTGTTTAAAGTCTTTATGTGTTAACATATTACATTATTACAAATTACATTACATGTTTAATAATTATATATATTAGTAAAAGCCCTGAGGCTGTGCCATTTTAAAATCTGTCACATGTGTTAATGTGTTATGTATATTGTTAAACATTTGTTAACAATAGTTAATGTGTATCAATAAAATACATTCTAGGTATTGTGTGCTGTTTGTGTATATGCATTAATCTTGTTTTTTTTTTATTAAGTAGTTTGCTAGTTGAAAGTAGGGATGCACCGAATCCAGGATTCGGATTCGGCCGAATACTGGGCTTTTTGATGGGGTTCGGGTTTGGCCGAATCCTAGATTTTTTTTCCACCGAACCGAACCCTAGGCTTGCGCTACGCTGGTCGACGTCACGCGGCCGTTGATTACACACATCGGGTGCTGACATGGAGATGAGCTTTTTCTTTCGGTGAGCCTTAGGGGCTGGACACACCAAAACTTTTAAACACGGCTGAAAACGCCTTGAGGACGCCAAATGCCAGCTGTTTTTCAGCCGAGCGCTTGGTAGCTGTGACGCTTCAGCTGTGAGCCGGTTGGTTGCTGTGCTAATGTCCCGCCCCTCCTCCACTGTAATTGGACGGCCGTGTGAAAACTGACATTGACGAGCGGAGCTTCTCACTCAAAGTTAAATATAGTTTTCAGCGCGGAGCTGCTTGCTTATTGGAAAAACGAGTGTGTCGCAAGCATCGCTTTCATTATGCATAGGCTTATGGTAATTGTCAAAATAGTTTTTCCAACTTCATCCTGGCATAATGTACAGTTAAAATTAATTAAAATGAAAAAATACATTGCTGTGGACGTTGTTTACTTCATTAATGTGTTTTACTGTGTTAATGGAATAAGGATGCGAGTAGGATTCGGTATTCGGTTTCGGATTCGGACGAATCTTAAACGGTGGATTCGGGATTCGGCCGAACCTAAAAAATCTGGATTGCTGCATCCCTTGTTGAAAGTATGACAAATATTCTTCTTGTTGTGTATACTGCATGCATGTAATCTAATTGTTAACACTCTGCTTCAGATTTGCTCAAGGATTACGTCTCCGTCAGGTGGATATGCTTGAGGAGGGTCTGTGTGACAGTAGTGCAACATTTACAAAAATGACCAAAAAACTCAAGGCAGTATGTGTTAAATCAATCAAAAAAATGGAAAGAGAGCGGAGGATCAGAATAGGTGGAGCAAGAGCATTTGTGGTCCTGGATGAAAGCAAGTTTTGCCACAAACGGAAGGTATTTGTGTGTATTGTAAAAAAGTTTGAATACTTTTAAAAAATGAATGCAATTGGTAACAGTAAGATACATAATGACTAGTTTTATCCTTCTCTTATTTTTAGTATGCACGTGGGCGTTTTGGCAACACGTGGCGAAGAAAAGCATGGGTTTTCGGTATGATTGAAGTCAAAAGAAACCAAAGACGACCTGTGCTGAAAGTGGTAAAACGAAGAACAGCAAGAAAATTAATTCCCATTATTAGGAAGCACGTGCGTCAAGGTAGCACTCTGATCAGTGATGACTGGCCAGCTTATAGAAAACTTGCTCATCATGGCTTTATTCATTATCAGGTCAATCACAGTCGTTTTTTTGTACATCCACAAACAGGAGCTCATAAGCAACAAAAATAACGTGCAAGGATAACCAACAAAAAAGATGTATTACGTTACAGGGGGAACAAGACTCTACAAACACTGAAAGATCAACTAGCCTTCATTGAATGGCAATATTGAAGGGGAAAACTACATCCCAGAGGTATTCTTGGATGTTTGCTTGAGGACATTGCTGCTATATACAGGGTGTAGCACAATGACTTTACTAACTCTACAGGAATATGTGGATACAAACCCAGAAGTCACAAACAAAGTCACTGAACTAAAACGTAAGACAATTATTTGACCCAGTAGTATAAGCTGTTGCCAAAATATAATTTCTGCAGTTTTCAAGATGGTAAAATAGTATTTTTGCAAAATCTTTGTTCTCAGGTTAAGACTGTTAAAAAAATGGGAATGTTCAACATGTTAAAAAAAAATAACAGTATGTCATTGCTGTTTCTAAATGCATTGTTCAACAAAATTCAACAAAAAAGACAAAATCTTTAAGAACTAAATAAGTAAATGTTTTGCTGCACTTCAAAAGTATTGTACAATGACTCTTATTTTATGGTCTTACTAGTTAATATAACTAACAGTTGCATATGTATATGTATACTATGCTATCGTGTAATAACTAAAGTAAAAAGCAACACTTTATTTTACAGTCCTGTTTCCATGCCGTTACCATAGACGTACTAGTGAATGTACCCAGTAGTTAATGCTTAGGATAGTCAATGGTTGTGTTTGCCTAACAGTGACATGTATATGATGCTATATCTTAGGTGGTAGGTCCTATATAATAACTGAGTAAAAAGCAACACTTTATTTTACAGTCCTGTTTCCATGTAGTTACCATGGACGTACTAGTGAATGTACCCAGTAGTTAATGCGTAGGATAGTCAATGGTTGGGTTTGCCTAACAGTGTCATGTATATGATGCTATATCTTAGGTGGTAGGTCCTATATAATAACTGTGTAAAAAGCAACACTTTATTTTACAGTCCTGTTTCCATGTAGTTACCATGGACGTACTAGTGAATGTACCCAGTAGTTAATGCGTATGATAGTCAATGGTTGGGTTTGCCTAACAGTGTCATGTATATGATGCTATATCTTAGGTGGTAGGTCCTATATAATAACTGTGTAAAAAGCAACACTTTATTTTACAGTCCTGTTTCCATGTAGTTACCATGGACGTACTAGTGAATGTACCCAGTAGTTAATGCGTAGGATAGTCAATGGTTGGGTTTGCCGGACAGTGACATGTATATGATGCTATATCTTAGGTGGTAGGTCCTATATAATAACTGTGTAAAAAGCAACACTTTATTTTACAGTCCTGTTTCCATTTAGTTACCATGGATGTACTAGTGAATGTACCCAGTAGTACGGTTATTTAATGCTTGGTTTAAAGGACAAAATATAGCACATCAGTACTGTTTGATCTTAGTTATCATATATGTATGGTATAAGTATAACTTACATTTGCCTGTAGGTACATTTATCGTGTATATACAATTTGTAAGTACAGTAGTGTTTCTAGTTAGTTACAGTATACATACACCGTATGTGCCTTTCATTAACTTACACTTACCTGCAGGTACCACACACTTATCATGTATATACAATTTGTAAGTACAGTATTGTTTCTTGTTAGTTACAGTATACCTACACCATATGTGACGGTCATTAATTTATGGCCTACAGGTACCACACACTTGTCATGTATATACAGTTTGTGGGTACAGTGGTGTTTGATGTTGGTTGCCATATATGTACGCTGTGAATACCTGTCATTTGCCCTAGCTTGCATGTAAATAGTAAATACTTATATTGTACATTCATTTGTAAGTACAGTAGTGTTTCTCGTTATTTGCAGTATACCTACACTATAAGTATGTATCTGTTATTACCCAGTACTTATCTAGAGTTACATAATTACTACCAAGAATGTACTACTGGTAAGTACAGTAATGATACCAATTAATTACCATGTAGATACCTAAAAGTAAGTACCACACATTTGTCGGTAAGTACAACTTATTTACCATATATGTACACTGTAAGTACACGTACTGTAAAATAAAGTGCTACCCAGTGTTGTATAGTGTTGCATGACTCGTACTCGCTCCTCCCACGGTATAACTCCTCCTTCTTCATTTTTTCGTATGTTATCGGAAAGATTCGGTAAAGCTAATCTTTCTTTTATAAATCTGATTAAACTAAAGACTCTTCAGAGATATAAAGGATGTCATACTACTCTATAGGTACTCCAGATTAACATCAGAAATGCAGAAACAGCGTGTGTTACGTGAGCTTTAATGTTAAACACACCTTCAGGATAGTCAGTGTACTTAAATAGATAAGACTGAGCAGTGTTGATTTACCACCAGGGATTTTGATCTGTAAATGAATTCAGTCAAAGGAACAAGATGACTGTCTGATGACTCGAATGAGTTAAAGGATTACTCCTCCCACCAAAATGAAAATTGACTGAATTTTTACCATCATGTCATCCAAGAAGTTATCTATTACTTTTTTTAACAGTACACAATCAGAGTTATATTAAATAATTTCCTGGTTCTTTACGTTTATATATTTGTATTTATATTTTTGCTTTATAATGGCGTTGACTGGGATCAGTGTTTTTCAAAGCTCAAAAGTATATCCTTCCATCATTAAAGTAATGCATATATAACCCAGTGGGTTAATAAATGTCTTCCGAAGCGAAACAATACGTTTGTGAGAAAAACTATTCATAATTATAGCTTTTTGTGATAGAGACAAGACATTTACAAAGTTAAAAAGACAATTTAAATATGGCGCCACGTGTTATCGGATTGGATGTTATGTATCTCATGACTAGTCGTAATATGAATTGTGATGAAACACAGTAGAAACATGTGAGAAACAATGCGATTGAGTTGTTGTAGTCTGTTTCCATTACATATGCATCGTAACTCGCTTAAAGCTTAAAATATAAAGTTTTTCTCACAAGCCCATCATTTTGCATCAGAAGACCCACTGGGTTACATATGGATCACCCCAACGATGGATGGATGCACCCCTGGAACTTCAAAACACTGATGCCCAGTCAATGCCATTATCAAGCACTGAAGAACCAGGACCAGTGGCGGACAATGACTTATCCTCCGAGGGCGCACAATGCAATGCGAAGCTCATCCCAACATGTATGTGGTTCATCATTTTAAAATATGTGTTAGGGGTATCGCATGTGAATCACGTGTCATGTCAAAATAAGTGCCTGCCGCACACACGTCCGAAGGGTTCATGATAAAAGATACCTGCATTATCTCATGCGTAATCAGAGTTTAATGTTAAGTGAATGTGTTGCGTGTATTTTGTGAACGTCAGCATCTCTTTTATCATAAACGGTTTTGACGCGTGTGCAGCAGGCTCTTCTTTTGACAAGACAAATATTTTTGAAACACGAGCAACACACATGACACTCTGAACACATATTTTGAATTCGCACCCCTTAGAAGAGCAGTCACGAGCCGCCACTGGCCAGGACAGTATTTAATATAACTCTGATTGTGTTTGGCCAAAGAAAGAAAGACAAACATCTTGGATGACATGGGGTTGAGTAAATAATCCTTCAAAGCTAAAAGTTTACGTAAAAAATTAGAATTGTATCATTTACTCACCTTCATGTTGTTATAATCTTGCCAGAAATTCTTTAATCTGATAAATGATGTCAATCATACAGTTGATGGTACCCATTTACTTCCATAATAGGAAAAATAAATTTTATTGAAGTAAATGAGCAGCTGTGTACTTAACATCATTTATCAAAATATCTTGTTTTGTGTATACCACAATAAATAAACTCATGCCGGTTAAGAACATAAACAGGGCCTGTGTGATGATCACTAAAGCACAATGAAAGACATGTAAAGCTATCTTATCTTGAAATAAAATTTGACACGGACTACTGAAAATCTAAAGAATGAAAAAGACAAAAAATAATATATTACGCACAAATGTAAGGAACAACATTGCAGTATAGTGCTTAGCATAATGTGTTTCAAATAAGTAAATTCAACTTACATTATTTGTATAGTATATCTCAGTACAGTGACATGCACAAGTTTGGGCAACCCTGGTAAAAAAATTCTGTTAATGTAAACATTTAAGCGAGGGGAAGATGAAATGATCTCCAAAAGGCATAAAGTTAAACATGAAACGCTCATGATTACCACTGTATGTAGTCCAGTGCTGGCATCGTCTGAAGTCCTTGCAAGGGCCGATGTCATCTTTCCATTTGTGTTAGGTCATCTGACAGAAGCAGGATCCAGACTGCAGCTCACATAATTGCTAGTAGAAATAAAAAAGCAAATTGAGAAAATTTGCATGACTGCTGTTCATAGCTTTTTAGGTAGTGGATAGTTGTGATTATTAAGTTATTTATAACCTGAGACAAAGGTTAGTGAATGCAATTATGTGTATGCTAGACTTAGAGCTGTTGCGTTTGGTCGATAGAATCGGCGGCGTCAATTTCAACGTCGATAATTAGTCAACATAAATATTGTGTCATCACCACAAAAATATAGCCTTTTCCCCTTTGACAGATTTACATGCAGATTAACATTCACAATGATAAATATCTGCAAACTGGACTGAAGAAGAAATCAGGGAGTCACTATCAGCTATGAACATTCACCAGCATAACAAAACAGCGTGTAACGCAGTGCTTCCCAATCCTGGTCCTCGAGCACCCCCTCCCAAAAACTTATTTAAAGGGGTCATATCGTGAAATTGTCAGCATTGCCACTTTGTAGGTTTGAGCAAAAATGTGTCGTTTTGGGTGTCTTTTAAAATGCAAATGAGCTGATGAAGTGCAAACACTGATCACAATGATGGTGGTTTGATGCAATTCAAACTCAATTGTGCTGTGAATTATTTTTTCTCTCTTTCTTTCTCTCTGCACTAAATAGCAGTGCTGTGGTTGGATAGTGTACATTTACTCATTCACCGCCAGCCTTTTTGAGAAAAGTTGCCCACCTGCATTTTTGTGATTTAACAAAATTTTCACAAAATTCATTGCAGGAAAAATTATTTTCTATAAATATATAAACATACAAATTATATCAAATTAAAGAACACACCCTCTGCTTTCAAACAAACAATAAACAAACAAACAAACAAACAAAATGGGGAAAAAACGTTTAATTATATATTTACTTTTTCTACTTAATTTACCACTGAAATATGGATATTTCTCTTCAAAAATACAACATTTTGAGCAAAAAGCTTAAAAAATTGCGTTTTTGTAAAGAAATTTATGTTAGAGATCAGACTCAGAATGACTATCAAACATAAACGCAGTTAAAATAAACCATTAACTCTTTTTAACTTCCGTTTTTGATAAATTCGCCATCTGGTGGATAAAAGCGGTATTACACTTTCACTTTGAAATTCGTCCAGAAAGGCACATTTATTAGTTAAATATGAACTCATAAATGACAAGATAACTCGTCAATGGCGGTGAATGAGTTAAGGGGGCGGTATTATTCTAATAAGATATCCTTATGACATCATAAAGAAAGCCAAATTTCAATGACCTATTTTTGCTCACACCTACAAAGTGGCAATGCTAACATTTTCACGATATGACCCCTTTAAAACACCTGATTCAAGTTATCAGCCTCCTTCCAAAATGTCTCCCTAAACATGTCTCCCTAACAAGCTGATGGGGTAAATAAGGGACATCTAAAACTATTTGGGAGGGGGTGCTCGAGGACCAGGATTGGGAAGCACTGGTGTAACGCACTCCTTTATGACCTTATCATAAACAAAAAATACACGTGTGGTTTCTCGAGAGAGAAATCACGGATAAGCAAACTACAGATGCTACAAAAAAACCTACCAAGTGCAAGACTTTAAATATGTCATGTCTTTATGGCATGTGTGTGAAAGCACAAACAAATCCAGAAAACTATTGGCAGCGTGAATTAACCAAAATCAAATAATCCCGAACAACTCCCGGATGTGTACTCTGTATTTTCCATAATATGTGTGTGAAAAGGGCTACAGACATTAACCATTCATTGAAAGCAAGTTGTCCATTGAACCTTAAATGTCCTTGTCAGTATCGGGAAAGCGGTCCTTACACAAATATCCTCGTCATAAGAGATGTTCGGTGTACTCTCTCGACTAAACATATGGAGTCCTTCTTTAGGATCTCTGACTGCCGCACTCTGATGTTGTTCACCTGGCGTGTAACACCACAACCCAAATTGTCTTCATTATCCCAGGCACCTGCACAGAAACATTGAGAACACAAGCTCCAGGGAAGCAGCGAGTGTGCGTCTTACCTACACCTGATGTAGCGTGTTCATGCCGGGCGATGGAGGCCCCGGTGATCCCAACATAGCATCCGGTCTCATGAAGGGGGGAGAAGCAGTTATAAGTGGTTATCTCAAAAGCCTGAGGCAATGTGGGGGGAGAAGTGCTGGCTCGTGTCTTCCACTGTCGGTTTGCTGGCATTGGAGAGAATCTAGGCCGCATCCTAGATGTACATGCCCTGCACAGAGAAACAGATGGCTTAGAGGTGGCATGTCCTTTCTCCGATAAAACTAATATGACAGTATGGTTAAGATCAAAAACACTTAGGGTTAAGGTCAAATAATAAAAATGTCTGTAACAGCTGGTTAAAAACAACTTACAGCAAATGATGTTGTGATCTGTTTTGCAAAGACATAAAACATAACAATTGAATATTATAGATTTACATAAAGGATTTCCAGTTACACCCACTAAAATGTCTTGAGGTGTCTGTCAGTGAAATACTTACACAGCAGTGCCAATGACCTGTTTACACACAAGAAGAGAGGAAACCTATGTAAGGAAAATATTAGCTAAGGAAAAAGGTTCCTTGATATGAAACACCTGTTCATTAAATCACTGTATATTTCATACATCTGACATACAATAACGTAAATCAGATTGCACTGTGCAAAACAAAATGGTTGTCAAAGAATCTGAACTAGCTTACATAATGTCAATGTAAACATCTCTTGTTTGTTTTGTTTTTAAATTTGCTGCCATTGTAAGCACTCAAACTATCATACAGATCATAATAATACACTTTATACAGTAACTAAAACTGCCAGAGGGGCATCATAAATATATATAGAGACAAAAATCATATTATTCTCACTCACTAAATGTGTTTAAAATAACAATTTACCTCAGACACGATATTTGCAAAAGCTTTAACAAACAAACGGGACAGAACAATTAACCATATATTATGTTGATCATTTAAACACCAAACAAACACTCATAAAGAAATTAAACAACCAAAATTACTATGTTATTGAACTCAATTATATAATCATCGATAATCATCCTAATATTTTTCCTAAAATTTAAATTACCTCAGAATACTTCCAACTGCTGTTCAGAAAAGCAATGGCCATCTGCCTATATTAAGTGCATCGTTTATATAGCAACAAAACTAGACGAGAAATGACCTTTCTGTCCTCAACGTTAACATTACCTCTAGTAGGTCAGACTATACATAACAACAAGCTGACACGTATTGTTTTACAGAAACATTTTAGAACAACAAAAATTAATGGAAATTATAATAATACACAAACATTTTAGCAAAAATGGCTCCAGTCTGAATAGCGCTGCAAGTACTACAAATGTTACTATGACTTTATTTGCTGTGCTGTAGTAGACGGAGTGCCTTATACTAACTTTTAAGAGTCACAGACATTTAATATAAGATTTTTGTCGAAAACTTACCTGAACCACGGACGTCTGCGAAGTCAGCTCCCGCACTTTTTCCTTGTTCATAGCAAGACGAGACTGGAGTGGCTTCTCTGGGTTAAGGAATATATCGCCATCTGTTGGTTTGGCATGCTCATGACAATGCTTCATACCAGGGTTTTGCGTGTTCGAGTTGACATGGAATTGTTTGTTTTTTTACACAGGAGGGGAACACAAAACAATGATACATGTAAAACAAGCCAATAATTCCTTATTTTTCCTCACTTTCCCCAGTTGCATTTTCTCTAACTTACTTGAGTATTAACGGCGGCTGGCAACCAGCGTATGTACATTACTGCCCCCTTCTGCTTCGGAATAATGGAACTTAGCAGCTGTGTGTCATTAAAAGCAAAGAAGGCACTGCTATTTTATTTATTTTACTTGTATATTATATTAAAACATTTACATTTACTTAACGGATTCCATTTTTCTTCACTTATTATCATTTACTTAGTTCTTGTACATACTTACACCCATAATGTCGCCTTTGCTCTGGTGGTTGCAAGGGGAGGAATAACTGGGCACGCACCAACAGAGAGAAGCGCGGCGTCTGCCTCCGGTATAGTTATCCGACCCAAATTCCTACCCGTGAATTCCTACTGGGATTACAATGGAGTCATCCTGCTGCAACAGACCCCAACATATCTTCACTGACTGAGAATCTGCCTCAGGAATTACTTATTAGTAAAAATATTAACTTTACTAAACAAGGACAAACCAGGAAGAGGGGGAAAAGGGGTGGTGTGAAACAGCGAACCAGGAAGCTATTGAGCAGGAATCGCATCCCCTTGCCTTCAATCATACTGGCTAACGTGCGGTCCCTCAGGAATAAGACGGAGGAACTACGGACAAATGTTTTGCATCTGCGGGACTACAGGGACGCGTGTCTTATGGCTTTTACAGAGACTTGGCTCACCGAGTTGGATACGGACCCGGCACTAGAGATCAGCGGTTTTGGAGCTCCTCTGTGCCTGGACCGGGACAGTGAGGTAACACACAAAACGCTGGGAGGAGGGGTCTGCTTGTACATAAATCGCAGGTGGTGTAGCAATATTACTGTGCGAGAGCGGATATGTCATCCTGACATCGAGCTGATGTCTGTGTCACTACGGCCGTACTATCTCCCCAGGGAGTTCCCCCAGATTTTTGTGACTGTGGTTTACATCCACCCTAAAGCTGACGCCAAGTCCGCTGCGGGTATTGTTTTCAAAAGCGTAAACAAACTTCAGTCCATCTCCCCTGCCGCTCCTAATTTTATTCTCTGCGATTTTAACCACTGCAACTTAAAGAAAACTTTGAACAACTTTTACCAGTATGTAACCTGCCCCACACGTCGTAATAAAACTCTTGATTTGTGCTATGGCTCCATTAAAGGCGCATATACATCTAAGGTGGGGCCAGCGCTCGGAGACTCTGACCATAACTCTGTCCACCTCATACCCGCCTACACCTCGGTGTTGAGGAGGGAGAAGCCTGTTAGCAAACAGGTGAAGGTTTGGTCTGAGGACAGCTCTTTAGCGTTACAAGCCTGTTTTGAGTGCACAGACTGGACAGTGTTTCAGGACGCTTGTACTGATATTGATGAACTTACTGACGTAGTCAGCAGCTACATCTCTTTTTGTAAAGACTCTGTTCTCCCGAATAGGGAAGTTAAGGTTTACCCAAATAACAAGCAGTGGATCTCTAAGGACATCAAAGAACTGTTAATTAAACGAAAAACTGTTTTTAATGAAGGTGACAAGATTGCAGAGAGGGCTGTGAGAAAAGAGATTAGGGTGGAAATTAAAAAAGCTAAACTGAGATATAAGGATAAAATCGAGGCTGAGTTGGCGAGTAACAATTTGAAGGAAACCTGGAAAGGTATGAAAACATTGATTGGGTCTACTGAGAAAGCCAACAGAGTTGCCCTGGATGGTTTTTCAAATGATAAACATTTAGCTGATGAATTTAATGTATTTTTATCTCGATTTGACAATTCTGATTTTAGCGATGAAATGATTGACATAAGGGGTAGCACACTGGCAGCTCCATCCATTACTATTGAGAGTAGTACTGTGGCTAATATTTTCAGGCACACTAGATCAAAAAGTCCTGGGCCAGATGGCATTTGCGGGCAATTATTAAGAACATGTGCTGATCAACTGTGTTACATTTTTCAGTTCATTTTTAATTTGTCCTTGTCACAACAAAGAGTACCGAAAAGCTGGAAACATTCCATTATTGTGCCTATAGCCAAGTGCAGCTCCCCTAAATCTTTGAATGATTTTAGACCTGTAGCCTTGACCTCATTGGTTATGAAAAGTTTTGAGAAAATTATTAAAAAGGCTGTCCTATCACAGGTGGGAGATTCGTTAGATCCACTTCAGTTTGCATACAGGTCTGGTAGGGGCGTGGAGGATGCTGTGATCACATTACTCCACTACATTTTTAGTCACCTGGATAGAGCAAAGACTCATGTCAGACTTCTGTTTGTTGATTTTACTTCTGCTTTTAACACCATTCAGCCCTTCCTGCTCAGTGATAGACTGATTACGGATTTTTTAACCTTGATTTAAATTTGGTGGGCTGGATATTGGATTTTTTAACTGATAGATCCCAGAGTGTGAGAGCTAATGGCACCCTATCTGAAGTCATTTTTACATCAACTGGTTCTCCCCAAGGCTGCTGTCTGTCTCCTCTCCTGTACATCCTGTACACAAACCAGTGTCGCAGTTTGTATCAGGACAGATACATTCTTAAGTTCGCTGATGATTCTGTCATTGTCAGCCTGCTAACAGGGGATGAGCGGGACCATGGGCCAGTCCTCAATGACTTTGTTGAATGGTGTGATAGTTCCTTTTTACAGCTGAATGTATCCAAAACCAAGGACATGATCATTGACTTTCGCAGGTCACCGCCTTCACCTACAGTTTCGGTCATTAAAGGCATAGATATTGATCTCGTGGAGACATACAAATATCTTGGAGTCATTTTAGATAACAAACTGTGTTTTGAACCCTTGGTTGACGCTGTATCAAAGAAAATCCAATAAAGATTGTATTTCCTTCGGAAAATGAATTCTTTTAATGTTTCTTCAGAATTGATGACTCTGTTTTATCGTGCTTTTATTGAATCAGTTTTATCTTTTTGTGTTGCTGCTTGGTTTGGAAGCCTCTCTCTGACAAACAAAAATAGACTCGGAAGTTTGGTTAAAGTGGCGAGCAAGATCTCCAGGAGAGGTCAGGCTCAACCTGGGGAGTTATACATAAAACAGGTCCAGAGGAAAGCTAGAGTTATAGCTCGCTCACAGGTCCATCCCCTTAGAATAGAGTTTGAGCTTTTGCCCTCTGAGCGGCGCTATCGGGTTCCTAGATGCAGAACAAAGAGGATGCAAATATCTTTTGTTCCACCAGCTGTGAGGCTCCTTAATGACACTTAGCACTTAGAACAATTTGCACAAATTGCATTTTTGCACTTGATTGTGTTACGTATTTATGTGTGAAATTGTTATTTAGACATTATGTAATTTGGGGTGTTAATGTGAATTTTATCTCTGTTGGTCAGTTTGTGTTGTTGTATGTTTATGTATTATGTGGAGCATTGCTGCAAATCCAATTTCCCTTTGTGGGACAATAAAGGTACTTTGACTTTGATTTTGACTTTGAAAGCCGACGTAACAGACTAGCTTGATGAGCTGGAAATACCGTTGACTTGACTGAAGATTTGGCCGATGCCCGATACTTATTAGACGTTTCAGATAAAGAGGCCGACGGTACGCTCTTGAGCCGACGTCGGGCAGACGTACGTGTGCTGTCTGGGTATGAATGTGCGTAGCTGGCTTGCCACTACTTTTATTTTAGAAAGAAAAGGTAGATTGGAGATTGGTCTAAAGTTATTAAGATCTCCTTGGTCAAGGTTTGGTTTTTTAATGAGCGGTCTAATAACTGCTAGTTTGAAAGCTGTTGGAACTAGGGGTGGCATGGTTCATGAAAAAAATCCGAACCGTTGGTTCGCCTGTCTCGGTTCGGAGCGTGTGTGTGTCGCACGGTTTGATGGTTCATGGCATGCGCAATGTACGTAGCCTTGTGATCTCAGATAGCTCAGACCTCAGTGTGTTTTGAAAGAAGAGGTGACTGATGTGGAGAGTGAGTGCTGCAGGTCATGTTACGTGTAGAAATGGCAAGTGGGAAGGAAGTCTGCCCGGAGTTGGAGGATGCGCCAGCGTCGTATAAGTTTGGTGTGTGGAAACACATTATTTCATGTTACCTATGATGACAGCGGAAATCAAACAATAGATAGAACTGCAGTCTATGGGTTGAATGTGTTCAAACAGCCACACGCGATAGCCTTCTCTCTGCCCATTTATATAATCTGACTTAGATAACTTAACACAATGTTTCACGTCTTTTCTGACATACGGTGAACAGCGCTATTTTTAGCCTTTCATTGATAAAACGAAAGCAGCTGATTTCCGCGTAGTTTCATTTTGCTAGCGTGTGAAAGTTGCGCGATCTTATTTCATAAATTGCCCCTCAAAGTAATCAGGACAGAAATGGTCAAAAGTGGACAAAAGAGACGGATTTAAATATTACAGGTGTAAACGTTATGTTTCTCTCTTGTTCACATATACTCTCTGCAGTATAAAAGCAGCCTCTCAGTGATAAATCTTAAAGCGACACTGAAGTTGGCAGTTTGATAAATGCAAGTTATCTTTGTGTGCTAAAAAGGCACATAAGTTCATGTAGATGGCAATACACAGTCTATTTTTGCCAAATAAATGAAAAGCATGTTGAAATCATCAATGTCTTCCCTCTTGCTGTATAAAAATCTCACCTGGCTTTCCTCGAGATGGTCCCAATAATGTGCTTAACACTCTGGGGTCGACTGCGGCGCATTATTTTTCATTCACTCCACAAAGAGACTTAGATAACTCTGCTGATTTTGGACATACAGATATGATTTATACATCATTTAAAACGTTAAAGTGTCTATTTTTTTTTTGTCCACTCCCAATAAAAACAGAATGTTGTGCTTTTCGCAAAATTAAGAAAATAAACATGATGCGCGTTTTGTTCTCTCTCCCTCAGTGAAATCCTTTCTCAAACGCGTCAGAAAAATAAACTGTAACTTAACGAATACTTGTCATAGAATCAAAAGATACATGTCTACATAATGCTTGGAATGTCAGCTTTTAAATGATGTAAGTGAGATTGAAAACATATATTGTCATTCGGTGTAAACTGTATGAGAAGGAGGACAAGTACCCTCTCTCTCTTGTTACCTGATTATCTGTAATGAGATGGGATCACCACACCCCCGCGCCATTGAAGTGAACGAGCAGAAACATCCATATGCATAACTCGTGCCTCCTGCAGTCAATGGATACGCAATTCACAATCCAGTATCTCCATTCCTTGTTGCTTCATCAGAATGCACCAAACACGACATCTAAATCCTTATTTACTTGCGTATGTGTGTCAGTATCTCCAGACGCGAGTGTTTTCTTTGTTCTTCCGTCAAACATTTCACGCGAGGGGAACACACATAAACAAACACACGAGTCAGGAAACTCGACACGGTTTTTGGTATTCTTATAAAATACGCGATTGCAAACAATACAATCCTTATTTAGTTGCGTCTAAGCGCATATCTTCTTCACTGCTTTCATGATCAACACCTGAGGTAATGGCGGTGGCTGTAAACAAACACTGAAAAGTTTTTACACGCTTGTCCCTTGTTGTGTTTCTACTATAATGATTACAAAAACACAAATAAGAGTCCAGACAACGATAGGCAGTTTTTATTTTGAGCTGTTTACTGCACAAAAGTAAAACTCTCGCTGGCCAACCAAACACTACCCTGTGTTCATTTTTACGATGGCAAAAACAGTACCTTTACTATGATTACTATGGTTTTTAAAGGTATACTTGTGAAATTAATAGAAAATATTTCTATATAAACACATTTTTTCAATTCAATTTATTTATATAGCGCTTTTCACAATAGTACATTGTTTCAAAGCAGCTTTACATTAATAGAAACAGTGAAAAGCACAGAAAAACGACAGATAGCACAACAAAATACACAATAGCATAAGCAGTTAAACACATTATATATATAATTTTTTGTTATAAATTCCCAAGTAAACCTTATCGTGGTTTTACTACAGAGAAAGTTACATTCCTGTTGAACATCCCCACAAGGCTCATTAAGTGGCTCATTATGCAACTCTTTTGTTCCTCAGCTGTCAATCACTGATTATTCAGTAGCTATCCCACCTCTATGCATATAGCCTTTCCCAGGAAAAAGTGTCTTAGAAATTGTAAATCATTATATTGCTTTATGTGAATGAGTAGGCCGAATGATTTTCACATAATTTTGAAGAAAAAAACTCTAGACTACTAGATCCTGTTTTGAAAAGTATTGGGAAAACATGTTTAGAATGAGTTTTGTGGACTTGTATCAGTGACTTAAAAATTTAGCTTTTTCAAAAACCACGCATAAACATTTTTCTCTGAAAAATACAAACATGTACATACATGTTGATCATATGATATAGTAGCCCAGTTTGTGCTGAACACAGTGTTATGAGAATTTTGCCATTTATATGTTTTTAAGCAACTGAAAAAAGCACAAATGTCAGTGCATGTCAAAACTTCCCCAGGGCCCTAAAAGCCCCTTAGACCCCAGAGGGTTAAAGTCAAATTCAGTTTGTGCATGATTACATGATATAACTTTTTAATACTGTATCCTAAAATATGGAAAATGAATACATTAATAAGATAACACATTTCTGGAGTGTTGAAAAATTAAAAGAAAAAATAACAACAAGAACCGTACTGAACCGAGAACCGTGGCCATAAAACTGTGATACGAACCGAACCGAGGGTTTTGTGAACCGTGCCACCCCTAGTTGGAACGTATCCTAATTCTAGAGATGAGTTAAAGATATTTAGTACCGTGTCTGACACTACATGAAATACCTCTTTTAGTAATTTTGTGGGAATGGGGTCTAGTATACAGGATGTTGATTTGGATGACGTTAATAATTTAGAGAGCTCTTCTATTGTAGTAGGTTTAAATGACTCAAGATGTTCGTATGGTAATCTAGTGGTAAATGTACTATTGGGTAGAGTGGTGGCTGCTTGCGTAGTTTCTATGTTTTCCCTAATAAACATAATTTTGTTAGTAAAGAAGTTCATGAAATCGTTACTATTGTTTTGGAGTTTACTATTGGTTTCTGTTTGTTCTTTGTTTCTAGTCAGTTTAGCAACTGTGCTAAAGAGGAAACGAGGGTTGTTATGATTTTCTTTAATAAGCGTACTGAGATCTGGTGGTTTTAATAGCCTGTCTGTAGTGTTGAACACTCTCTTTCCATGCTGAACGCCATACCTCTAACTTTGTGCTTCGGTGGTTTCTTTCCATTTTTCTAGCTACTTTTTTAAGGGCTGCAGTATGATGGTCATACCATGGAGCTGGCGTTTTTCTTTGATTATCTTTTTTCGAATGGTAGCAACGGCATCCAACGTGCTAGAGCAAACGTTGTTCAGGTTTTCTATTATAATATCCAGATCTTCACGGTTATCTGCTACATGTTTCATTTGAGACAGGTCTGGAAGAGTGCTAATAAATCTATCTTTAGTGGTGGAAATTATTGTTCTGGCTAATCTGTAGCATGTTGCAGACCGAGCTGTCCTATCTAGAAGTATTGTGTATGACACAAGGCAATGGTCTGAAACGGCATCGCTCTGGGGTGATATTTCGATGTCATTAATATTGAGTCCGAGTGACAGAATTAAGTCTAATGTGTGCTTACGAGTATGCGTGGGCCCTGACACGTTTTGTTTAATACCGAGAGAATTTAGAACATCCATAAACGCACGTCCTAATGCATCTTTTGGGTTATCCACATGGATATTAAAATCACCAACGATAAGAGCTTTATCTACAGTGACTGTGAGCTCAGATAGGAAGTCTGCTATTTCTTTTAGAAAATCTGTGTGGTGGCCCGGAGGCCTATATATGGTAGCTAAAATGAACGAAAGCTGTTTGTGGTTACGATCAGTTATTTCCATATTTAACAGTATTATTTCAAACAAATTAAATTTTAGTTCGGATTTATGGTTTACTTTAAATATTTTGTTGTATATTGTCGCTACACCACCCCCTCTCCCTTTTAGACAAGGAACGTGTTTATAATAATAGCCTTGTGGGGTGGATTCGTTTAAACTGATGTAATCGTCTGCTTTAAGCCAGGTCTCTGTTAAACAGAGTGCATCTAAGTTTTGGTCAGTAATTATTTCATTGATAATAGGTTTTTTATTGGTAAGCGATCTAATGTTAAGAAGGCCGAATTTTAAGATTTGAGTTTCATCTGTTAATGTATTGTGTTCTAATTTTATGTTAATAAGATTTGTACGAGACGAGGTAAACGGTGCTCTGTATTTTTTTGTTCGAGGAACAGACACAGTCGAGATGTGTTGGTACTCTGGTAAAAAAGGCTCTATTTGCTGCGATATATGTGATCTTGACATGTCAAGGCAGCTAACAGACGGATGGGTAAGCCGATCTGTCTGTTTCCTGACCTGGGCCCTGGATAGTCAGACTATAACAAAAGTAAGACTATTGGTCAGATTTCTAGAGAGTATAGCACTTCCCTCTGGAGACGGATGGAGGCCATCTCTTTAGAAGGTCAGGTCTTCCCCGGAAATGCTTCCAATTGTCTATAAACCCTACGTTATGCAGAGGGCACCACTTTGACATCCAGCCATGAAGAGACACTAATCTACTGTAAGTTTCATCCCCTCGGTAGGCGGGGAGGGGCCCAGAGCAAATTACATTGTCTGACATTGTTTTTGCAATTTCACACACCTCTTTAATAGTATCTTTGGTGATCTCCGACTGGCGGAGTCTGGTGTCATTCGTGCCGTCGTGAATAACAATCTTAGAAAACTTACGTTTAGCATTAGCCAGCACTTTAAGTTTGGATCTAATGTCAGACGATCTGGCTCCCGGTAAACAATCGACTATGGTGGCTGGTGCCTCAATGTCAAGAAAATCTTTAAAAGAAAATGAAACATGCTGACCCTTTTGACTAAGGCCAGAAGCCCCACTATCGTCGTTAATGCAGGTTCAGTGGCAAACGGGTCTGTATGGCATACTATTCACAAGAATATAAGAAAGCGCCAAAATCGCAACCCGACCATACGTGCCAACCCATTTGACTAAGGCCAGAGGCCCCACTGTCGTCGTTAATGCAGGTTCAGTGGCAAACCGTCGCAAACTATTTACCGCAATTCATTTTGAAGTGTTCATGCTGATAAGGTTTTTATTTATTTATTTATTAGGTTGGTCTATGTTATGACCGTGAGTGCTTTGTTCCGTAAAAAAGAACTATTGCGAGTTAAGTACCTTTACTAGATAAATTATGTGAATGCTTTTTTGAAGAGAAAAGTTTTAAGTCTAGATTTAAAGTTATCGACTGTGTCTGATTCTCGGACATTGGTTGGTATATCATTCCAAAGCTTAGGGGCTAAGTAGGAAAAGGATCTTCCACCTTTAGACACTTTTGATATTCTAGGGATAATCAAGAGGCCAGAATTTTGCGACCGTACTGTGTGTGATAGAGAATTACTATCAGAATACAATCCAAGATATGAGGGTGCTAGGCCATTTAAGGCTTTGTATGTGATTAGTGATATTTTAAATTGTATGCGATATTTAACTGGTAGCCAGTGTAAAGATGCCAGAATTGGGCTTATGTGGTCATACTTCTTAGATCGAGTAAGGACCCTTGCAGAAGCGTTTTGAACTAGCTGAAGCTTGCTTACCTGATTTGCATGGCATTCCCCGAGTAACGAGTTACAATGGTCTATTCTAGAGGTCATAAAAGCGTGAATAAGCTTCTCTGCATCTGATGCAGACAGCATATGGCATATTTTTTAGATATTTCTAAGATGGAAAAATGTGGTGCGGCAGACGTTGGCGATATGACTATCGAAGGATAAGTTGCTGTCAAACATCACAACTAAGTTCCTAACTGTGGAAGATGGCACCACAGTGCAGCCATCTATGTGCAACTTGTAATCTGACATATTATGTTTGTAGCGATTCGGTTCAATAATAAGTATCTCTGTCTTATTGGAGCTTAAGAAAGTTATGTGCCATCCAGTCACTAACATCTGGGTATCATCCGCATAGCAGTGAAAACTTATGTTTCCTGATAATGTCTCCTAGAGATAACAAATATAAAGAGAACAGGATAGGACCTAAAACTGATCCTTGCTGTACACCGTATTTAACCAGGGAGTGATATGACTCCTCCTCATTTACATAAACAAAGTGATAGCGATTGGTTAGATACGACCTAAACCAGACTAACGCCTGACCATTGATACCAACATAGTTTTCTAGTCTATTGAGTAAGATCGTGTGATCTATTGTGTCAAAGGCTGCACTAAGGTCTAGTAATATAAGGATTGAGATTTTACCAAGATTGGATCTTAAAAGGATGTAATTTGTAACTCTAAGCAGTGCTGTCTCTGTGCTATAGTGGGACCTGAATCCTGATTGGAACTTTTCATATGTACTACTATTTGGTAAGAATGTGCATAGCTGGCTTGCCACTACTTCTTGAAGAATCAGAACACACAGAAGTGGTGTGCACATCACATAAACCCAAATGTGGGCCAGGTGCAGGACAACTGGATATGTAATCAATAAATACAAAATGAAGTCCGCACACTGAAAAATACTGCTCCATACTAAAATTTATTTAATTAAAAGGCAACATTTCGACCCTCAGGTCTTCATCAGGCACAATCTCAATAAGTGAGGAACACCTTTAAATACATAACAGGTGCTCACCTTAATTAGACTTGCTCACTAAGAAGTCATGTGACAGAAACAAATCATGTGACAGAAACAAATCATATGACAAACACTCAAAATACATATCATATAACTTGAAAATAAATAACAAACATTTAAAAAATTGTTATAGAAATGGCTTGATATCAAAATCCTCATTCAACCCTAATGGTGACAAAGTATTTAAAGAATAAATCCAAAAACATTCTCTCTGTAATAATTTCTTCTCATAGTCTCCACCTCTTGATGGTTTCGTTACCTTTTCTATGCCGATGTACTGTAACACACTGACATTATGACCCATTTGCCTAAAATGAGACGCTATGGGCAGAGGTGGAAAAAGTAATAAAATATTGTACTCAAGTAAAAGTAAAGTTACTTGAATAATATTTTACTTAAGTAAAAGTAAAGTTACTTGTCTAAAAATCTACTCAAGTAAAAGTAAAAAGTAAGTCATTTTAACTTTACTCAGAGTAAAAGTTACTTTTTTTTACAGCGGGAAGAGGTGGAGGATTCTAGTATAGTTCAAAAATGACAAGGGAATATACATCTCAAACTAGTTATGTTTAATTGTAGGAACATCTTTACAATGAAAGTGCAATAACAAAAAGTTAATAAAATAAAAAGCTTTTTTAAAGTAAGAAACATTTATGGAATTGTTTAATGATTTTTACATGTAAGTTATGCACTTTTGAAGGTGGTCAGCAGCTTGTAAATACAATCACTATAGTAAGGTTGTAATTGATGTATTGCTGGTAACATACATTATTTTATTAAACTATATATAGTTTAAATGAGCATATAATGAGATGACTGCCATGTCTATATACATTTGACACGTTTATTATCATCTTACTTCCCTGACCTGGGGACCTGATGACCTTTATTCTGCTCCCTCTCTCTCTCTCTCTCTCTCTCTCTCTCTCTCTCTCTCTCTCTCTCTCTCTCTCTCTCTCTGCAATGTCTAATGACCTGCGCATTCTCGAGGATGTTTTGAAGTTGTGTTTGACGCGAAGCTGCTAGACCTCGGAAGATAATGCGCATGGTATTAAAAACGCGTCGTGCAATTTCGTACTTAAGAGTATGAATCCTACCTTTCATAGAAATGAAACACTCGTTTCGCGTCAGTGGAACGTGGTCGCTTAAATATGACCAGGGGTTTCTTTTATAAGATTTGAACTGAGGCGGGTCTGCATGAGCGCGCGCCTGTCTCGTCCGTCTCCATGGTTCTTTTTGCGCGTTCCCCCGAGCCCCGCCCAATTACATCCGTTGCGCATCTTTATCACCTTGCTTTTTAAAATATTTTTTTAATCAGTAACGGATATGATTTAAAATGTAGCGAACTACAATACTTTAAATAAAACATACTTAAGTAAAAATAAAAGTACAGATTTTAAAAAAATACTCAAAAAAGTAAAAATACACAAAAAAAACCTACTCAATTACAGTAACGTGAGTAAATGTAATTCGTTACTTTCCACCTCTGGCTATGGGACTACGCATATCACCGGTCCTAATATTGCTGCGATGTTCACAAATATGATTACGTAATTGTCTGGATGTTTTACCCACGTATGCAAGACCACACGGGCAGCGAATTAAATAAATAACATGGGTAGAAGCACAGGTGATAGTGCCCCGTATCGGAATATCGCGACCAGTGCGTGGATGACTAAAAGATTTACATTTGTGTGTGAAAGCGCACTGGGCACAATTGCCACACCTGTAGTTACCTGGAGGGAGAGATGGAATACCTTTGCTGCGTGCAGGATATTCAGATTTTACCAACCAATCACGGAGGTTATTTTGACGTTTAAAAACTAATTTAGGACTGTTTTTAAAAATGCCAGACAGACTAGGATCACTAGAAATAATGTGCCAGTGTTTTTTTTAAATTCTACGAAACTCCGCACCCAGAGATGAGTACTTCGTCATGCAAATGGGAGCATTGAAGGCTTGCGTTTTGTTGTTACTTTTATTTTGTAAACACTGCATTTGAGATGTATCATTCAACTTCTGTTTGGCATTTTCTATCCATTCTATACGGTAACCCCGATTCAGAAATCTTTTAGTTAACTGATTAGATTGGTAAGTGTACGATTCATCCGTGCTGCACACTCTACACACATGTTTAAACTGACTAATAGGTAAACTCTTAACTAAAGATCTAGGATGGGAACTATCCCCTCTCAAAATGGTATTTCGATCCGTAGGTTTACGAAATAGATCGGTATGAAGTTTGCCGTTGTTGTGGTTTTCCTTTTCCTCAAATGAAACAATCTTCAGTCTTAGGTTCTGATTTCAAGAGATAGACTTTTATTTTCCGGACAAAATAAAAGCCGAGGCCGCCCTGATTAATTTTCCCAGAACCAGTCTGGCCGACCTGGGAGGAATCTCCAAACCAGTCTGACCCTCTGAGCCAGGCTTGGTAAATATATATGGTCTTTGTCCCTCCCCTCCATATGCTTTAACAATATGTTTCTGTTCAGGCTTGTAACTTGAAGAATCACATGACAGTCCCCAGACCAGACCAGAGTCTCCTTTCCTTGACCTATTTGACCCTTGGCTATTTGCTAATACTAAAATCCTTTGTGCCCTGAAACATGAATACACACAGCTGGGTTGCAATAGCAATCCCATGGCAAACAAACTCCTGATCCACACACAGCCTAACACATGACATGCATAACTTCCTAACACATAATGCACCACACAGATGGCTTTTAAACTCCTGACTCACACACAGCATAACACAACTTCATGGTAAACAAATTACATGTGATTATAATGGTAAACTCATATTGATGTAGATTGGGATTAAAATAAACTTCTTCATAATCCCCGCTCTGAGGCTTAATTTAGCCTCACTTTTCCTGTTTATTTTAATCCGGAGTGTTGTTTCATAATTCAGTGTCTCCCTTATTACTATCTTGTGGCTAAAGAAAGCCACTATACATTACCAATTACCCAATTATGCCACTGCACTTCGAACTATGGACATTAAGAACAAACGTCTTTCCATTCTCATTTTGTCTTGAATGTAAAAGTAAAAGAACTTAAGCCCTAAACAGTTTGTGCGCAATTGGTTTTGCGCTTACAGTTATCATTATAGTTATGTAGAGTATATGAAAATCATCGTAAATGTAAAGTTAACGTTAATGAGTCCAAGTAAAAAATAATAAAAACAAAAGTAAAGTATGCATAATAAACACAAAAGAAAGGTTAAAGACTCAATATTCAAATTCAAAACGAGTAAATATAACTAATTGATACTGAATTGAAGCATAAAAACTCAAAAATTAAGTATAATAAACAAGTATAAATGTAAGTTAATTCAAATAAACAAAGTAAAGAGCAATAACCAATAATAAAACTAGGTAAAGATGGCATCAAGAACACAAATAAATGTAGATTAACTCGAATAACACAATAAAATGTGAACCACTAATATACTAAGTAAAGATTGCAACACAAAGTACTCCAAATAAAACAATTAAATGTAAATAACCAATAATAAACTAATTAAAGATTGCATAGTACACGCATAAATGTACTTAATTCAAATAAAACTAGTAAATGGTAAAGCATGCATAATAATTCTTGATAACAATTTAAATGAAATTTTTTCCATCCTCATCAGAGGTGCTTGAATTCTCATTTACTATTTGTAAATTCATTACTGTCTTGTAACGTAAGTCCTGATAACATTCTTGTTGATTTCAAGTAAATTTTCCATCATCCTAATATTTTAACTTCCATTTGGTTCTCTAATCAGACACCTACGCCTCATTTACCCACTAACTTTTAATTAAATTGATTCAGTATATGTTATCATGTATTTTCTAATGGCTGCATCTAGTTGTTATCCTAAGATAAATTAATGCCTTATTTGTAAACTTAATAATCTACTTTTTGATTGTAGTGCTGTACATAATTTATTTATTCTGTATTCTTATTCTGACAAAACTTTATTAAATTCCTTATTTAGCTTAATCCCATGCCTTAATCTAATTTGGTACCCATTTGGTTGATCAACAGAATCTACATATAATTTATGATTAATTGTTTTGTTCATCCTTTTATAAGGATTCTAAATTCCTTTCTTTTGTAGTGATTTTCTGTCTCCATCATATTTAGGTACCTTTTCTCTCCCTCCTTATGATAACGAGGTCAAACATTTTCTTTTTCTACAAATCCCAAAATAATTCTCCAATCGATATTATTTGATCTTCAAATATCTTTAATGTATATGTTTCTCTGATTTGATTATATTATTCTTCTAATAGCATTTCTTTTCTCACTTTTACACCTTAAGTTATACTTTTTGATGTCTTCATAATAGATCTAGAGGTTTTTTAGTTGATTCGTTCAAAATTCCTGTTATAAAGCATTTCCTATTTAATTTTCTTAAGTCTATAATTCCATAAGGCTTATATTTTCTTGAATGTAATCTTACTGTACCATTCAGAATTTTTACTGTACCATTCTGAAATATCTGTCCTTCCTTTTTTATTTTTAATGTTTTGTTATTTACTACCATTGACACAAATTTCCAAATTGTGGCCTACAAGATGTATTTTTAAACTCAGAATTTCCCAAAAGACCTAAATATTATCTAGATAAGTTGACCTTAACTTTTCCTCTTATCCATAAGAATTCTTGTTGAATTATCACCTTTATCATATTTATGTGGACTTGAAATTGTTATTGCATTATTGAAATCTGGTTTAGTTTAAATCATAAAAAGCAACTTTGTGAGCATATTTCCTTAACTTTAAATATTCCCCATTTGTATCATTGTTATCTTTGGGATGTTTCCCATAAAATGTCCACCTTATGTTCTCTGTTCAATGTCTCTATGTTTTCAGTCTTTCTTTCAGAGTCTGTTCCTTTGAAATTATTGCAGATCTTTCACTGGGCCTCGTTTAAGGCAAAAGTCCATCGCCAGGAAGTTTAATTGACTGTAGCAATGCAAATCTTCTGTAGTAATCAGTTTCGTTCTTTAATTGACTGTAGCAATGCAAATCTTCTGTAGTAATCGGCTTCGTTCTTTAATTGACTGTAGCAATGCAAATCTTCTGTAGTAATCGGCTTCATTTTTTAATTGACTGTAGCAATGCAAATCTTCTGTAGTAATCAGCTTCATTTTTTAATTGACTGTAGCAATGCAAATCTTCTGTAATAATCAGTTTCGTTCTTTTCAATTCAATTTCTTTTGACAATTTCTCTTTTTCACTTTTTCCTCTCGGTGCTCAAACTTTGCTCTCCATCCGTCGGTATACTTGAATTGCTTTAACTTTGATTTGGTTTTGATGTTTCTTCTTTCATATCATTGGCATTCTTTCTCCTTTCTCCTTTCTCTGAGCTCTGCTACATTGGCTGCTCCTCCCACTTGGACATTTCTGGGGCTGGTCTCATCCTGTCTCTCCCAGTTAGGCCCCCTGTGGCCGTGTTTGGCCTCCTCCGACCTCTCGAACCTCAGATAAGCTAGATCATCTCGCACTCATCAAGTCATGTTGTCTCATGTCCTCCTCAACTCCTTTCAGCTTTTTCTGTACACAAATAACTCAATACATAGACAATTAGTTTGTTCATATAACACTTAATTCCAGATGTTTTTACAATACGCATAGGTCTATCGGCGAATATTTCATGCAGTGTTAAAGGTGTACGGTTGTTAGTTTACATGCTCATTAATACATGGTAAAACATCAATTCTGTTACGATTAATATTTTCACACATTTTGTTAAGTATGGCTTTGATGATTATTCCTTTTCTATACCTTTTTATCTACCATCCTTTGTGATTATAGATGATAGTCAAATTTTTTCTTCTCTCTTATCCGTCACATCAATTTTTCCCTTCTTATCTCAACTCAAATCTTTATTCTTCTCATGAATCAATTGATTTATTTTCATTCCACTTATTTCCCCCATGTACATCTATGATAATAATATTTATGACTGAGATTTTTCACTTCTTATACAATCTAAAAAGATCTCCTGACACTCTGAGGCCCTTTTTAGCTTCCACATCTGTTTGCCCATGCTGGCAAAATCAACTGTTCTCCTGTGTCCCTATAACTCAATGACAACCAATCATTTTATCAACTTTTTAGCATTAATCAACCAAATTAACTTTCCGCATGTTGGAATAGTAGTTCATCCATTCTAAACTTGTATAATATTTTCCCTTATAATTAAATACGTAAATGCAAGTATCTACGTCTTATGCAAATCATAATTCACAGTAAAAATGTTTATCAAATGAAGAAACACTTGTAAGCAAAGTCTGTAATTTTTTGGATCATCAATCTTTTCTTGTCATTAATTGCTCTTAAATCGTGACTAGATACCATTTAGATTTATTTCCTTAAATCATATGTTTGTTACAATAATTAGTTATTTCTTTTTTCTATTCTCACAGCTTTTTCTTGTTTACCTTTTATAGTATCCTATGGTGTGTTTTTTTTCAATTTATTTCTTTTATCTATTTTATTTTCCTTTCTGCCATAGCTGTTCGATGCCATTTATATTTGTTTTTTAGCTTAGTACCATCATTGGAGTTCTAACTTCCTCTGTAGAATACCAAATTCAAACCCCCCTAATTTTCATTATGCATTTCTTTCTGTCAGATTAATAGGAGTCTGATTTGATTTCAGAAAAGGTAGTCACACCTAACAACATAAGTTCTTGATCAGCCTTTAAATTTGTCTAGCTGATTTTCACCTAAAGATTGTATGTGTCCCTACAGTTATAAGGTCCTAGCCAAACATTGAACGGCTGTTTACTCTTTCCCCTCTTTCACTCAAAGGCTCGTATGAAAATGAAAAAGTATAGTCCAGTTTTTCTCTTGTCTCCAAGAACAATATTGTCTTTGTGGGTCTCTCTGGACTCCACTCAGTCTTTTTTTTGTAATTGTCATTGTGCAGTGCCCCATTCACTGCTTCATATAGTCCCATTCATGTAGGATGTGTCCACAGTTTAGTTTACGAGTTCTCCTCTCTTTGCAGCTCCAACACTTTGATGTCACACAGTTTTTGCCATTGTCTTTTCATCGCCAGCTTTTATTCACTTTCTTGAATGTCAAAGGATGAGAGCTTTCAGCTTTCCAATGTTTAACTTAACCCATTGCAAAATATTGCCGTTTAATTTAAAATAAAATTTATTTTGTGACCACCTTCAATCATCAGATGAAGACTCCTCTTCATTTTGTAATAATTTATCTTTGTATAATTTATCTGTGTCATTCACCTTTTAATAATTTTCCTGTCCTTTTTATTTTTCTCGTTATTTCCACCGTTAATAACTTGGTCTCTACTTTTTTCTCTAATTTGTTGTTTTTTCTTTTCAAAGCTTTACTTCTGTCTTCCTGCTAGATTTTGCTTAATCCCACAATTCCCTCGAGCTATGGGAGTTGACCTTCCCCCTCCCTTTCTCTCTCTCTCTCTTTCTCTCCTTCTCCCTTTGAGCCTTTCTTTGTCTGTTAATTATCTCCTCTTATCTTTCATTAGTTTATATTTTTATTTAATTGTATTTCTCCTCACACAATGCCACATCAAATGTTTCCTCATTTGAACTCCAATTATTTTATTTTCTAATTCTCCACACAACAATTGTTTAATCCTTATTTTTCCATTGATGTGACTGCCATAATCTTTTCTTTGCAACATAACACACCTTATATTTTGTAATTATTTCTCATTTAACCACTTCACAAACTTATTGTTTTTATTTATCCAATTTATATATTCTCCAAATAGTTACTTAGATTATGTCTTTAAAATAAAATTTCCTTTATAATATTTTGTAGTGTTTTGTCAAATAGAATCAAATACCATCACCAACATCTGTCATTTTTTGGACAAGCAATCTTTTCCTATTTAGCACAATTTTTATTTTAATCAATCCTTTAAATGAATTATTTAATTTCTAGAAGTAGCTGTATACTTCACTTTAATAACTAATATTTTTGGCTACAATACCTCAGAACCACAATGTCTTCAATTCTAATCTTTAATACCCAGCATTTATAACTGTCTCTTATCCGTATACTCATATTCACATACTTTCAAACTTTATCTCCTTTTTGATAGTTTTAAACAATCTTCACTCCCGTAACACAACACCTCTCTGTGCTCTCTACAGAGCAACAGAAGAAAGACACACCCACTGCTCACTCAGCCCCCACTCTTTCTATCTCAGACATTCACACACAGACTCTATATATTACAGACACATTGCATTCTCACACAAATAAAATAAAACAACTCTATCTAGACTACCTGGCCAAGTTCATCATTCCACTTCACTTCCATCAACGTGGAAAAGATTCACTTACACAATTTACCAATCCAACATGACAAATAAAACAAAAACAATATCTCTCATCAGCCCGGGCCTTCCACAACAACAAGACAAATAACACATAGACCGTACCTGACCTGCAGGACTTAATAACTCTTCTCTCCGAACCCCAACGTGTCTGCCCCGACACGGTAACACTCAGGTTCGCGAAACTTCTTAGGCATTTTCTCAACTTACATTAACTCTTTATCCAAGCCACTCAACGACAAAAATAAAACTCATTCACTCAATAAACCATCATCTGTCCTAGCACACATTCCTTTTGAAAATGAAACCCTTTATTCTTATCATTTAATCTAGTAATCTTTTAATTTCCCCTTTTATTCTTAAATTTGGAAGAGCATTTGTGATTTGACCACCCCGAGCCATCTCAGGTGAACAATACAATCTTTTAACAAGCAAAACTGCTCATCTCTGTAGGTGGCCACCTGATTGCATTGTCCATTGAGAAAGCCAGCTGTGGTCTCAGGTTCTGTGCTCTTTTTGATGTCCCATCTGGTGTCAATTGTTTTTAACAAACCTTAAATTTCAAATGTATGTTTGATAACTTATAAACCAAATTGTTAACCCAACCATTTTTCAGTAATAACCCATTAGCATTTATTTATTTATTTATTTATTTTTTAGGGCTCATTCTTCCACACTCTAACACAGTAGTCATCCCCCATACACTCAAAGGACAGCACTTACACCCCCCTTAACAGCCCACAGAGACTGCCTAAGGGAAACTCTCTCCCTGTCTGCTAGATGCACGTTCACATTTCTCTCACTAACAAACAAACTCTGCAGCTGCATACATACACACTCAAACACAAATTATTAAATAAATACACAATCGTCATTGCACTTCCCCGACGTGACGACTTTTGCGTGTCCTTTTTTGTTTACATTAACCAATTTAAACAATCATTACTACACTTCCATCAACGTAATGATTTAAAATTTTAACTTCAAATTAAACCAAATTAAACCTCTACGTTATACACTTCCTCGACAAACATAGCATATGCAACCTTGCATACAAACTCTTACACGTTCTCTTAACTTAAAATCTGTTTCAATTCACCATGATCATCAAAGCCAAAGTAACTTAACACAGATTCCTGCATGCATGCCTTAATTAGATTGTACCCTTGAAATCAAAACCCAGTTCACATATATGGTTCTTAAATTTAGAAGAGCTTAAATTTCTCACCACGTTGAGCAAAGTCTGGCCAACAACACAAACCTAATAAATAAGCAAAAAGTGCTTACCTTGTATATGGCCATACGCTGTTTGTGTTGCTCATCAGGTTCACCCAGGTGGTGTGACTGTCCAGCTCTTTTCTATCCCGGGTTTCGGCACCAAATGTTGTGGTTTTCCTTTTCCTCCAATGAAACAATTTTCAGTCTTAGGTTCTGATTTCAAGAGATAGACTTTTATTTTCCGGACAAAATAAAAGCCGAGGCCACCCTGATTAATCCTCCCAGAACCAGTCTGGCCGGCCTGGGAGGAATCTCCAAACCAGTCTGACCCTCTGAGCCAGGCTTGGTAAATATATATGGTCTTTGTCCCTCCCCTCCATATGCTTTAACAATATGTTTCTGTTCAGGCTTGTAACTTGAAGAATCACATGACAGTCCCCAGACCAGACCAGACCAGTGTCTCCTTTCCTTGACCTATTTGACCCTTGGCTATTTGCTTATACTAAAATCCTTTGTGCCCTGAAACATGAATACACACAGCTGGGTTGCAATAGCAATCCCATGGCAAACAAACTCCTGATCCACACACAGCCTAACACATGACATGCATAACTTCCTAACACATAATGCACCACACAGATGGCTTTTAAACTCCTGACTCACACACAGCATAACACAACATGGTAAACAAATTACATGTGATTATAATGGTAAACTCATATTAATGTAGATTGGGATTAAAATAAACTTCTTCACCGTCACATTTGTATACTCTGACATCAAGAAAACTGATGCTAACAGAGTCATATTCCATAGTAAAATTCACATGCTCATTCCTTGAATTAAGATAATTTAGAAATAACAACATCTCTGCAGGTGTAGCCTTGGTAATCATAAAAATGTCATCAATATACCGTTTGTAGAACAAAATCTTAGGAAAAAAGAAATTTGACTCAAAATAAAATCATTTTCAAAAATTCCCATATACAAGCAAGCATAGTTTGGTGCCATTTTACTACCCATTACAGTACCTTTGATTTGTAAATAAAAATCGTCCTGAAAACGAAAAAAGTTCTTAAGACAATGTTCGCTAATTCCAATAAACATGCTGTGCTAGGTTTTTTATCTGCAGGTCTTTTTGTTAAAAATTGTTCTAAAGCACCTAAACCTTCAATGTGAGGAATATTGGTATATAAACTCTGAACATCAAAGGTGGCCAAGAGCACATCGTCTATGGCAAAATCATAGAGATAAATTAATCTCTTTAATAATTCACGCAAAAAAACATGATTCACACATGCGTAGACAATTTCACATGCATTAAATCTAATTCACATACACAAATATATATATATTCGCAAAAGAATGATGTACATACACAAAATAAAAATAAATTTTCATAAAATACGTTTCACAATCGAAAAAAAAACTATTCACAAATGTAGAACTGTGTACGAAAAGTTTTGAATTTTGAGTTTATCATGACTGTGAATGTACGAATCGTCTTTTTTGTGTGTGAATTGCTTTGAATTCGTGTGTGTGTTTTTTGAGACTTTGGTGGCAGCGCACTCCTCCAACGTGGGTCACTCGTACTCTTTAGTAAATCAGATGCAAGCTTACCATTCAGCCAATCATAACCCGCCAAGAGCGCAGCACTCAAGGAGCCCAGCACTGCACACCCTCCGCGCAATCAACTGAAATGAAGCTTCACGTCATCAACCAAGCATGGCGAACGAAGTGCGGGATATACGTGTAAGTTATTACTTTATTTCATATTGTTTCATAATTTAATATCGCTAAAATAACACACATTACACTCGCTGTTTACAAGAGATTCCCGCGATTAACGTGAATGATGTTAATGATATTGCAAGACAGACTGTCTTACCTAAAAGTAAGAAAGAGAAGTGTTTTTTTAAAGTTAAATCAACAACTTTGAGAGTACGTTAAGTAGTCTCATCTCATGCTAAATCCTCGTCTCTGTTTCTGACCAGTTAATATTGATCTTTGTATTATTTATCTATTTAGTCAAATAGTAAACACTTACAATATAGTCTTTATGTTATGCCTAAAGTGTTTGTTTTCGCAATGTACGTACAGAAATAAGATTGTTACTGACTATGAGTAGTTTTTCAGTAATGATCAGGTCACTGCATGAGAGATCAGGGTGAGGGCGACTTGTTTCAGGTCGATTAGAAAGTTAAACAACATAAACCGAGTGTATATGAAAACACAAAAGACAGCTAAAATGCATTTTAAGCAGACGTTTTTGTGGGTTATTCATCTGTGCATAAACATGCTAAATCTGTTCATAAGTGTTTCAGTTTAATGACAGTAGCCTAGTTAATAGAGTTTACATGTGTCATATTTAGAATCAGTTTACATATAACATTGATAACATTGAGAGCTGACACAGACCTAGAACAATGGTAATTTTTATTTAATCTACATTTTACTGTAATGTAGTATTCCAAACTTTGCTGTAATTTTTATTAATGTTAACATGGCCACTGTGTGTTTTCTGTGTATTTTGAGAGGTTCTGTCTGCAAGACCCAAAGAAAGCTTGCTGATGTATTAAGGTACAACACAAAAATTTTGCAATGTAGTATTTTACACAGACACACATATATACTTCACAAAAGACATACTGTATGAGACCAGGCTCATTTCACTGAAAATGTTTATGTAACGGGTAAAGTCCATACGAGTGGTTATAACAGAACAATCCATTACAATGTACAAAACAACAGACCTGTCCAGATTGAGGCTGCGGTGTGACATTCAGGCATCAGACGATTAGAAGTATTGCAAATGCCATGTAATAAGAAGCAGTATTTCATAAAAACCTGTGAAAGATTTTACAGACTAAAAATGATATGAATTGACCTTTTTTCATTTCAGGAGTACCTTTTAAAAGAGTGTCACCTGTAAGCTGCCTGCCCTCACAGTCCTCCAAGTAGCAGAGGCGTTTAAGGACGTTGCAAGTGCTGTAGACCCTTCGGTCACCACTATCAGGATGTCACATGTCAATTCTTTGGTGGATTTTGGCTTTGGCAGGGTTTAGTATGGAAGTATGCTGTCATACCAGCAGCAACAACATGCAGGGCCGGCCCTGGGCATAGGCGGAATAGGCAAATGCTAAGGGCGCCGCCGACCCCTTGGGGCATCCGTGCGTCCAAATTATTATTTTTTTAATATATGTATATAAACATTTAACTATAAATATTTATATATTTTATAATATAAATATTTTGCACAAGAAAACAGCAGTTATTAATGAATTATTAGTAGCATAGTATCTCAGAAGATCGTGCTTGTTAAATAGCTCTGTGGCTATACTGCGCTGAAGCGGCAGTTTAAAATATAAACCCAGAATTCAGCGAACGTCAAGAACAAGAAAACGGAAACAACAATCAGACAGAGACGCGGAATTTACATAATGTTACATAGACCATGTTTAAATTTCAATGTTTCTGCACAGAAATACCAACTTGTTCACTTTGTTTGGTATTAATAAGCTGCGCATTGGAGTGCTGGCCGCGGTGCTGAAGACGCGCTCAGACGGAGTACTGGTCGCAGCACAGATATTTACGTGCAACCTATTGGAAACTATTATTCGTTGTTATATAATTATTATTCGTTATTTTACTTTATTACTTCCACTTAAGAAGAGTTCTGCACTTTTTATTTCTCTTTATATAAATACTATTTTCTTTTGTAGCCTATTTAAATCTATAATTTCATTATTTTACTAACCCAACTAACTCATCTGCGCTTTCCGATAGGTTGCACGTAAGGGGAAAAGTATAGCTTTCTTCCCCTTGAGAAGAGTTGTGCACTTTTAAACTTTAAAAAAATATATCTCTTTACAAAAAAAAGTTTTTCTTCTATTTAAAAGCTGTAATTTCGTTATTTTACTAACCCAACTAATGACTCCTCCGCTTTCCAATAGATTGCACGTAGATATCTGTGTATATGTGCCATGACGCGTCTTCAGCACCGCGGGGAGCAGCCAGCACTCCAATGTGCAGCTTACTAATACCAGACAAAGTTGGTATTTCTGTCCAGAAACATTGAAATTTATACATGGTCCGTGTAACATAATTTAAATCCCGCGTCTTGGCCTTATTGTTTTTTTCTTGTTCTTGACGTTCGCTGAATTCTGGGTTTATATTTTAAACTGCCGCTTCAGTGCAGTATAGCCACACAGCTATTTAACAATGAGTACAATCTCCTGAGACACTACAACATGCTACTAATAATTCATTAATAAGAGCTGTTTTCTTGTACACAATTAAATATTTTAACTTAAATGTGCAGTGTTAAAACGTGTAAAAAAGACAAGATTTTAACAATGTCAAGATCAAATGCCTGAGTATTGTGTGTATGTGTTCGTGTGGGTGTGTTTGTGTATGTTTCCAAAATATTTTCAAAATAAAGAAAAACAAGACAAATCTGTGCAGTTTGTTTCTGTGTAAGTTTATGAACAAAATGATTGGAACACAATTTGTGATTCTGTGATTCTAAAGGGCACCAGGTGAAATCTTGCCTAGGGCAGCAAATTGGCCAGGGCCGACCCTGACAACATGCAACCTTAATCGCTATCAAGATGCCCCATAACTACAACCTCTGCAACTATTTGGCTACAGCCTTGACACATCTGTTTGCTTGTTAGTTATTTATATTTACATGTTTACATTTCTGAAGTGTAGGCAGTTATTTACAGTATATTACATACATACATTACTGTAATGTAAATGTTCAAAGTCATTTAGTTTTACATTCATGCAGTGCATGCAAAACTGTATGAAAGTTATTTACAGTATATTTAAATACATTACTGCATGGTAAATGTTCAAAGCCACATGTTTACATTCCTGCAGTGCATGCAACACTGAATAAAAGTTACTTACAGTATATTTACATTCATTACTGCATTGCAAATGTTCAAAGTAATTTATATTACATGTTTACATTCATGTAGTGCAGGCAACACTGTATTACAGTTATTTACAGTAAATTTAAATACATTACTGCATTGCAAATGTGTGAAGTAATTTATATTTACATGTTTACATTCCTGTAGTGCAGGCAACCCTGTATTAAAGTTATTTACACTATTTTAATACATTACTGCATTGCAAATGTTCAAAGTCATTTATATGACATGTTTACATTCATGCAGTGCAGGCAACACTGTATTAAAGTTATTTACAGTATATTTATATACATTACTGCATTGCAAATGTGTGAAGTCATTTATTTTCCATGTTTACATTCGTGCAGGCAACACTGTATTAAAGTTATTTACCATATATTTAAATACATTACTGCATTGCAAATGTGTAAAGTCAGTTATATTTACAAACACTGAATGAAAGTAATTAACAGTATATTTAAATACATTACTGCATTGCAAATGTGTAAAGTCATTTATATTAACATTCCTGCAGTGCAGGCAACACTGAATAAAAGTTGATTATATACATGTCAATATTATACCTGAACAAAACTAAATGCAATACTTGGTTCACTGGATAAGGCAGCGTCCTTTCTCAGCCAGGGACGCACTTTAAGGGACAATAGCACGATGAAATCATCACTTTTAAAATGACTGCAGATCCTTGTATGAGATGTGATGTTAAATCGCTCACGTCGAATGTTGTGAATCCATTTTCTGCGTGTTTTTCGTCCACAAAAAACATTTGGAAACGTATACAGAGTTGAACTTTGAGGAGTCCTCACATACCTGGACACAGACAGCTTAACTACTTTCTTTCCGCTGTTGATATTTAAACTTTCTGGAAGCCATTACTATAATGGTTAACTATATAATGTTATAAATATACTTTAATTATAAATCGCTTTCAAATGAATTATATGAAAGCATTTTGTTGCTAGTAAACTCATACGAAATGCGCTGGAAGATTCTTCCGGAAATATGTCAGGAAAGCCAGATTGCGCAAAAGGTGTGCATTGCTGAGCTCCTTGAGTGCTGCGCTCTTGGCGGGTTATGATTGGTTGAATGGTAAGCTTTCATCTGATTGGCTGAAGAGTACGAGTGACCCACGTTGGAGAAGCGCGCTGCCACCAAAGTCTCAAAAAACACACACACGAATTCAAAGCAATTCACACATAAAAAAGACGATTCGTACATTTACAGTCATGATAAACTCAAAATCTAAAACTTTTCGTACGCAGTTCTACATTTGTGAATAGTTTTTTTTTTTCGTTTGTGAAACGTAATTTAGGAATATGTATTTTTATTTTGTGTATGTACATCGTTTTTTTGCGAATATATATATTTTTGTGTATGTGAATTAGATTTCATGCATGTGAAATTGTCTACGCATGTGTGAGCCATGTTTATTGCGTGAATTATTAATGAGATTATTCTATCTCTATAAAATCAACACAAAACAGTGATTCAATAAAATCCATAGAGTCTCTGACATAGGAAGACAACATAGGTACAAAAGGTTTTATATAATAATCCACATAAGAGGAGATGTTTTCAGTAAGACTACCAATGCCACTCACTATTGGACGACCTTTTAAAGGGGTGTCTAATCCTTTGTGAACCTTAGGCAGAGTATATATAATGGGTATTATTGGAAAGTCTACCTTAAGGAAATTATATTCATTTTTGCTAAACTCCCCATTCTCAAAATGGGATAACAACTTGGAGTCAATGCAGGTTTTGAGTTTATTAGTAGGATCAGCAGGTAAAGATTGATAAAAAGTATGGTCATTCAATTGTCTACGAATCTCTTGTTCATAATCCGAAGCACGTTGAAGTACAATCGCTCCACCCTTATCTGCAGGACGCACTATCACCGTATTATCTTTGCCAAGATCAAGTTAAGCATCTCTCTCCTTTTTCGACAAATTATTGTAAACCTTATACTGCCTTTTGTTCTTAAGAGCAGTCTTTACATCACATTCCACAAGTCTACAATAGGTATCTAGGGATGAATTCCTATTCTTGGGTGGAATAAAAGTAGACTTTCTTTTAAAAGGGAGACGAGTGGTGGACTGTTCAATAGTGATGCTGTCCTGTGTAGTAGCAGGTAATACTTTGTTAAAAGGAAGCGACTGTTCATTCGTGCCAAAGAATTCGCGAAGTCTCAAAGTTCTAAAAATTTTTTGAAAGTCAATTATAGTATCAAAATCATTAGCCTCAGTGGTGGGAACAAAAGAAAGACCCTTACTCAAAGCAGAAATGCAAGAGCTAGAAAGAGACTTATCTGAAAAATTCATCAGCGTATCCCCTGGTTGCTCCTTGTCATCCGTGGAGGTAGAGAGGAGTGTTTTTCTCTTGCCCCTTCTGCACCTCTTCTTGGTCGGTTTAATCTTCGATCTATACGTTGATTGTCGGGCTGGGTACAGCCCAAAAAAGTGGAGCCATTTCGCCATCGTACAACAGAATCTGAGTCAGAATCACATGAGGTAGAAGAGGCCGGGGATCTATCACCATGTTGTTGGCGTGTGCGAAAACCAGCAGTAGCCGCCCGATTCCGATGGAACATATTAGATTCAGGTTTTCCGTCCTTCCAAAAATAGATCTTGCCTTGTTGGTTATCAGCATTGTCTCTTGCAAACTTTGTCAATTAATTGCTCTGATCTCTTTAGATATCTCAGCACGTTGACGTTCCAAGTCTTTTTTGAACTCGGTTAGCTTACTTTTTGTCAGCATTTCACCGAGTTGAATCTCCATTTTCTTAGTCTCCAATTTTGTAGACTCAAGTTGTTTGGTAGTCTCTTTAATCACCAATGCCATCAAATCAAATGAGCACTTATTTGATATCTCACACCAACGGGTACAAAAATCTGAGTTCTGCAACCCAAATGCAGGAGACTTTTGCAGACGGTATAATATATAAAAAGACTTTTGCAGATGGTATAATTTTCTGGCGGAGATAATCACTGAGAGTAACTGCATGAATTGTTTATTACACGGCTCTCTTGAATGCTTGATTCTGATTGGTCAGTTGAGACATTTGCAGGTTTGTTCTTTTCAAATAATAACCGCTCCAAAATAATAACGCATAGCCGGTGCTACTTGCATGTTTTAAATCCCTCCGCGCCAACAAAGATTACTGTTTGGCGCCATCTTGTGACAAACACTGGACAACCACAATTAAGAATGGAAAGAGCTGAATGAACTTGACAAAATAGAGCATGACAGCTACGAAGCCAACACACAAAAAAATACAGAATGGGCATTAAAACTTCTCAAAGACTGGCTAAAAGAGAAAAAAATGGAGACAGACAAGTATGAAGCAGGATCTTAATAAGGCAGTGGTCTTCACTATTTTTTTCATGAGAGCCAGACTGAGAGGACAGAGTCAGGAGGAACTTTTATTAAAAGTTACATCCTGTCATTAATAGCATGTATGCTTATCATTCTGTCATCCCTTAACATACAATATGCAATCCAAGAAATAACAAAAAGAGGGTAAATCATTCTTTATCTTTGACATTTACCAGTCATGTGTGTAACTGACACAAAATGATTTCCCAAAATTAATTACCTTAATGTTGGGATGAGCGAAAGCATGCATGCATTTCCTTGACTTTCTTCATGTTGTATTTGTAGTTTGTTGTTGCAATTCTTGTGGGGCATCCAAGATGTTCATTGGTGAGGCGGTTTCTGTGTCTCCTCTTTATAGTGTTCATGGTTGAGAAAGTTGATTCACAAGTGTATGTGCTCACAAAAAAAGACATCACTTTTTGCACAAGTGGCTTCAAAGTGGGAAAATCTTCTTCAGAAACTAAACTCCAAAAGGAACCAATACCTGCTCTGAGTTCAACTTTCAGAATGTCTTTTGCCTGCAGTTCTACTATTTCACATTCTACAGCAGCTCGCTAAGTAGGGCAGAGCAGAGTGATAGCTGAAGTGAGATCACACACATCCACATGGAAGGGGTTTTCAATGAAGTTAAAAATCTCCTTGTGCTCCATTAGATCCTTAAACCTGGATTCAAATTCCCCTCTAAGCTCTTCCAAAACATTCACAAACCCTTTGTGGCTGAAGTGCTGCTGCAGAGATGGGTCATTTGTGGTCACAGCTTTTAGTTTAGGGAAGTGAACAAATTCTCTGTCAGGTATGTACAGGGCAGTTATTTTGTTCTGAAATGCTCTGACTGCATTCAGCATGTTGCTTGGAAGTTTATCTCTTCCCTGAAGCTGCAGGTTGAGAGTGTTCAGGTGGCAGGTGATGTCAGTCAGGAAGGCCAGCTTTATGATCCAGCGTGGGTCTTTCAGCTCTGGCTCCGGTTTTCCTTTGCTGTCCATGAAAGTGCAAATTTCAGGGAGGAGGCTCAGAAACCGTTCTAGCACTTTTCCACGAGACAACCATCTTACTTCATTGTGCAACAGTAAATCGCCATACTCCGTGTCATACTCCTCAATTAACAGTCTGAACTGTCTGTGGTTCAGAGCTCTAGAGACAATGAAGTTTACCACACGAACAACTGTTTGCATCACGTTTTGGAATGTGTTATTTTTCAGTTTTGATACCAGTGACTCCTGATGTATGATGCAGTGGAAACTGATAAAGTTGGGAATTTCTTTTTTTCATGAGCCCAACAAGACCCTTTTCCTTTCCTCGCATGCTAGGGGCACCATCTGTACAAACACTTGCTAGACATGACCAACTGAGAGTTTTTTCATAAAAAAATGTGAGAAGTGCATTTAGAACGTCCTCACCTCTTGTTTGGCCAACAAGTGGAAGTAAGCACAGCATTTCTTCTCGAAAAGACGTTTCTTTAGGAAGCCTCACCCAAACACACAACTGGGCCACATCTGTTACGTCAGTGCTTTCATCCACCGCGATGCTGAAACAAGGTGCAGCTAACAAGTCTTCACAGAGTTGATTACTCACATCTTTGCCAATGTTTTCAATCCGCCTCATTATGGTGGTATCGGATAACTGTAATCCTTTAATTTGCTTTATAAATGTGTCCTTGTTGTCAAATTCTGCAAACAATATTTCTGCTGAAGCCAAAAAGCAATCTTTCACAATTTCTGAGTCTGAGAAGGGTTTTTTCCCCCGAGCCAAAATCCATGCGATCTCAAAAGATGCCTCAGTTAAACGTTCGGCTGTAGATGTTGTCCTGTGTATAAGCCTTTGTTGTCCAGAAAAAGAGGAAGAAAGTTGCTTTATTTGTCTTTTCCTTATTTCACTTCCAGGTGGATAGTTTTTATTGAATTGTGGGTGCGTAGTTTGGAAATGCTGCTCCAAATTACCTCGCTTGAAACCAGAAAGGGTTTTTTTTGCATATTACACACAAAGGGTTCGATCCGTGGAGTACAAAAAAAAATCATCCGTCCACTTTTCTTGAAATGTCCTGTGCTCATCTTGTATAGCACGTACCTTTCTCTTTTTAACAGGTGTTGACTCTCCACAAACCCCGCCATCTTCGTCATCATCCTGTTGATTTGCAGTTGTTGTATGCTCCAAATTTGTAGTTTCCTCATTTGTCAGGTTTGTCAAATCACATGACTGCATTATCATATATTATTTACTGCCTTGCGAGCCACAAATTAAAGCTTGGCGAGCCGCAAGCGGCTCGCGAGCCGCGCAATGAAGAACACTGTAATAAGGTATTACGATCATTTTATGCATCTGTGCAAAGTTTCGCGGAAGGATAAAAATGTTAATATAAAACAAATATGCCAATAAAATGTTTCAAATTCATATTTATGTCCAGTTTTTTTCTTATGTGGCAAGTTGCCTTGTAATAAGCGGGATAATGTAGAGGCAGCCGGTAGTTATCGGGTAAATAAGCCCCTTCAGTGTGATACAAGACCCTCCGCTTCGCGTCGGGTCCTGATCACACTGTCGGGGCTTATTTCCCGATAACTACCGGCTGCCTCTACATTATCCCTTACTTAATCTCCCGTTGAAGATTATGCTGAAGTTTGTCCATAAGTGTTTCGGCATCTGTCGTACATGGAGTATCATTTTCATCAAAAATAGAGTCTTTTAGGAGAATCTCAGAATAATCTGCCTCACTGAATTCAAAGGTCTTACTTAAAGACGGGCAATCTTCATCTTCATCTGCCATCAGCAAAAAAGGGAGTGCAACAACCAAAAGAATCACTGAAGAATCAGAACAGACAGAAGTGGTGTGCACATCACATAAACCCAAATGTGGGCCAGGTGCAGGACAACTGGATATGAAGAGTTTGGTTCCAAAACGCAATAAATCCATTTTGACAAATTTCGGTAAAAACGTGTTTTCTATACCAAGAAAGTGACAAGATGAAAACCAGTATTTTCTGTTACAAACTTTCACATAGCATCTTTAGGTTATAAAAACATAAAAATTTCAAATCCATAACTTGATTTTCAAAGATTTATTATAAAAACTAATTCTTTTTTCCACAAAATGCAATAAATCCATGACAGTTTTTTATTTCAAAATGCTATAAATCTATTAAATCAATGTATAAATGTGCATTCATCTTTACCATTTTATATTTATTTAGTTGACTAGTGGTATACAATGATTAAAAAATAAACATTAATGGCATTAACCAAAACACTTACTTTGTTATATTAAGAACACAATGTTTTAGCATGAGAAGCTTGATGCTGTCTGGAGAACAAGCAACCGAGTGCCTCTCGCGGAAATTATTAGCTGTTGATGGCTTACGTTTCTTTCCCGTCACAGAAAACCATCACAGGTTTGGCAATGCTATTAAAGTATTATTTTGTTTTGTTTGTTGATCACGAAGTACAAAGTAGATGAGGAAAACTAGGACTCCGTGTACTCAGCGCGCCGCCATGTTTGTTTACATTGCGTGAATGGTCCCCTGTAATATCAGAAATGGATTTATTGCATTCTGTAAAAAAGGAGCAGTGGCGTTTGTCGCATTTTGGGAAAAAAGGGAGAAAAGATGACAGAATATCACGGCGGGTATTGGATTTTGCGTAAAATTAATTATTTACTTTTAACTACTGACCTGATATAATACTGATTTTGGCAGTAACTCATTTTTTTCAAAAATGGCGTTTATTGCGTTTTGGAACCAAACTCTTCATATGTAATCAATAAATACAAAATGAAGTCGGCACACTGAAAAATACTGCTCCATAAAAATTTTATTCAATTAAAAGGCAACGCTTCGACCCTCAGGTCTTCATCAGGCACAATCTCAATAAGTGACCTTTAACCTTTAAATACATAACAGGTGCTCACCTTAATTAGACTTGCTCACTAAGAAGTCATGTGACAGAAACAAACCACGTGACAGAAACAAACCACACGACAAACACTCAAAATACATATCATACAACTTGAAAATAAACAACAAACACTCCAAAACTGCCACAGAAATGGCTTTATATCAAAATCCTCATTCGACCCTAATGGTGACAGAGTATTTAAAGAATAAATCCAAAAACATTCTCTCTGTAATAATTTCTTCTCATAGTCTCCACCTCTTGTGGTTTCATTACCTTTTCTATGCCGATGTACTGTAACACACTGACATTATGACCCATTTGCCTAAAATGAGACGCTATGGGACTACGCATATCACCGGTCCTAATGTTGCTGCGATGTTCACAAATACCATTACGTAATTGTATGGATGTTTTACCCACGTATGCAAGACCACACGGGCAGCGAATTAAATAAATAACATGGGTAGAAGCACAGGTGATAGTGCCCCGTATTAACGTATAGATCGAAGATTAAACCGACCAAGAAGAGGTGCAGAAGGGGCAAGAGAAAAACACGGATGACAAGGAGCAACCAAGGGATACGCTGATGAATTTTTCAGATAAGTCTCTTTCTAGCTCTTGCATTTCTGCTTTGAGTAAGGGTCTTTCTTTTGTTCCCACCACTGAGGCTAATGATTTTGATACTATAATTGACTTTCAAAAAATTTTTAGAACTTTGAGACTTTACGAATTCTTTGGCACAAATGAACAGTCGCTTCCTTCTAACGAAGTATTACCTGCTACTACACAGGACAGCATCACTATTGAACAGTCCACCACTCGTCTCCCTTTTAAAAGAAAGTCTACTTTTATTCCACCCAAGAATAGGAATTCATCCATAGATACCTATTGTAGACTTGTGGAATGTAATGTAAAGACTGCTCTTAAGAACAAAAGGCAGTATAAGGTTTACAATAATTTGTCGAAAAAGGAGAGAGATGCTTAACTTGATCTTGGCAAAGATAATACGGTGATAGTGCGTCCTGCAGATAAGGGTGGAGCGATTGTACTTCAACGTGCTTCGGATTATGAACAAGAGATTCGTAGACAATTGAATGACCATACTTTTTATCAATCTTTACCTGCTGATCCTACTAATAAATTTAAAACCTGCATTGACTCCAAGTTGTTATCCCATTTTGAGAATGGGGAGTTTAGCAAAAATGAATATAATTTCCTTAAGGTAGACTTTCCAATAATACCCATTATATATACTCTGCCTAAGGTTCACAAAGGATTAGACACCCCTTTAAAAGGTCGTCCAATAGTGAGTGGCATTGGTAGTCTTACTGAAAACATCTCATCTTATGTGGATTATTATATAAAACCTTTTGTACCTATGTTGTCTTCCTATGTCAGAGACTCTATGGATTTTATTGAATCACTATTTTGTGTTAATTTTAGACGATGTGCTCTTGGCCACCTTTGATGTTCAGAGTTGAAGATGAAAAACCTAGCACAGCATGTTTATTGGAATTAGCGAACATTGTCTTAAGAACTTTTTTCGTTTTCAGGACGATTTTTATTTACAAATCAAAGGTACTGCAATGGGTAGTAAAATGGCACCAAACTATTCTTGCTTGTATATGGGAATTTTTGAAAATGATTTTATTTTGAGTCAAATTTCTTTTTTCCTAAGATTTTGTTCTACAAACGGTATATTGATGACATTTTTATGATTACACCTGCAGAGATGTTGTTATTTCTAAATTATCTTAATTCAAGGAATGAGCATGTGAATTTTACTATGGAATATGACTCTGTTAGCATCAGTTTTCTTGATGTCAGAGTATACAAATGTGACGGCAAACTTCATACCGATCTATTTCGTAAACCTACGGATCGAAATACCATTTTGAGAGGGGATAGTTTCCATCCTAGACCTTTAGTTAAGAGTTTGCCTATTAGTCAGTTTAAACGTGTGCGTAGAGTGTGCAGCACGGATGAATCGTACACTTACCAATCTAATCAGTTAACTAAAATATTTCTGAATCGGGGTTACCGTATGGAATGGATAGAAAATGCCAAACAGAAGTTGAATGATACATCTCAAATGCAGTGTTTACAAAACAAAAGTAACAACAAAACGCAAGCCTTCAATGCTCCCATTTGCATGACGAAGTACTCATCTCTGGGTGCGGAGTTTCGTAGAATTAAAAAAAAACACTGGCATATTATTTCTAGTGATCCTAGTCTGTCTGGCATTTTTAAAAACAGTCCTAAATTAGTTTTTAAACGTCAAAATAACCTCTGTGATTGGTTGGTAAAATCTGAATATCCTGCATGCAGTAAAGGCATTCCATCTCTCCCTCCAGGTAACTACAGGTGTGGCAATTGTGCCCAGTGCGCTTTCACACACAAATGTAAATCTTTTAGTCATCCACGCACTGGTCGCGATATTCCGATATGGGGCACTATCACCTGTGCTTCTACACTCTAAGAAAGGATGTGTTAATTTTAACACATTGTTTTGTGTTAAACTATTTAACACATTATGTGTTATTTTAACACATTGTGTGTCATTTCGTGTAGATTGTGAGCTTAAACAAATGAAATGGACAACACAAGATGTGTTAAAACAACACAAAGTGTGTTATTCCAAAAATAACACAGAGATGTGTTAAGTTAAGGACAACACACTAGATGTGTTGTCCTTAACTAGACACAAGATGTGTTAATTTAACACATTCATTTTAAGAGTGTACCCATGTTATTTATTTAATTCGCTGCCCGTGTGGTCTTGCATACGTGAGTAAAACATCCAGACAATTACGTAATCGTATTTGTGAACATCGCAGCAACATTAGGACCAGTGATATGCGTAGTCCCATAGCGTCTCATTTTAGGCAAATGGGTCATAATGTCAGTGTGTTACAGTACATCGGCATAGAAAAGGTAACGAAACCATCAAGAGGTGGAGACTATGAGAAGAAATTATTACAGAGAGAATGTTTTTGGATTTATTCTTTAAATACTTTGTCACCATTAGGGTTGAATGAGGATTTTGATATCAAGCCATTTCTATAACAATTTTTAAATGTTTGTTATTTATTTTCAAGTTATATGATATTAGGTGTGTTCGACATCGGCTGTGGCTGGATGTAACCGATCGGCGAGATTAGCCGCGTGCAGGCGGGGAGGAGCTGAAAACGGAGACGTGAAGTCGGACGCGCTGTGGTTCCCGTAGTTTGCAGCATTTACGTCAGGCATGGTTGATCACGTGCTGTTTGCTTGCTTTATCGCAATAAACATGACCTGTAAGATGTAAACCACACAAAAAGTGAACTACACTGTCCTGAATGTCCGTGTATGAGCATGAGTGGAACCGAAGAGGCCCACATCATCTGTTTCTACAGGAACAAAGTTCAACACAAGCATATGTTATTCAAATACCAATGTAGTGGGGTCTACGTTTTTTATCCATTTTATTTTGATGAAGATGACACAACACAACATCGCGACCACATGAAAAGAGCTTCAACTGCTACAAAAATACAGATCTGTGAGCACCTGTGGAACCGAGGGCGCGAAAATACACACGAAACACACGTGATTGTTGTCATATGTTGAATCCGACCAATCTTGAAACAGCTGTGTCGTCATTACAGCCCGTGCAGCCCCTCCTCGGGAACCGCGCTGGCCAACCCAGGCGGCCGATCTCGAACCGCTCCCGCGGCACCCAAAAACCACATGACGCAGCCACGTGCCCGCAGCGCCAGCTTAAGTCGGACAGAAATACTAACCGGAATGCACTGCTTCAAGTCAGCCACCGATCGGTCTGCGCAGCGCCGCATGAAGTCGAACACACCTATGTATTTTGAGTGTTTAGGTGTGTTCGACATCGGCTGTGGCTGGATGTAACCGATCGGCGAGATTAGCCGCGTGCAGGCGGGGAGGAGCTGAAAACGGAGACGTGAAGTCGGACGCGCTGTGGTTCCCGTAGCTTGCTGCATTTACGTCAGGCATGGCTGATTACGTGCCGTTTGCTTGCTTAATCGCATTAAACATGATTTGTAAGATGTAAACTACATAAAAAGTCAATTATACTGTTTTGAATGTCCGTGTATGAGCATGAGTGGAACTGAAGAGGCTTACAGCAGTGTTTTACAAGAATAAAGAGTTCAACATAAGCATATATTATTTAAATACCAATGTAGTGGGGTCTACGTTTTTTATCCATTTTCTTTGATGAGAGTGACACAATATAACATCGCGACTACATGAAAATAGCTTTAACTGTTATAAAAATACAGATTTGTGAGCATTTGTGGAACTGAGGGCGTGAAAATAAACACGAAATACACGTGATTGTTGTCATGTGGTGAATCCGACCAATCGTGAAACAGCTGTGTCGTCATTACAGCCCGTGCAGCTCCTCTTCGCGAACTGCGCTGGCTTACTCAGGCGGCTGATCTCGAACCGCTCTTGTGGTACTTAAAAACCATATGACACTGTCACGTGCCTGCAGCGCCAGCTGAAGTCGGACAAAAATACTAACCGGAATGCACTGCTTCAAGTCAGCAGTGCGCAGCGCCACATGAAGTCGAACACACCTTTTGTCATATGATTTGTTTCTGTCACATGATTTGTTTCTGTCACATGACTTCTTAGTGAGCAAGTCTAATTAAGGTGAGCACCTGTTATGTATTTAAAGATGTTCCTCACTTATTGAGATTAGTGATGCAAAGTCCGATTCATTTCCGCGAACCGGCTCATTTCGGACAGTTCGGCTCATTGAACCGGTTCAAAAAGCCGATTTACCGGTTCCTGACGTCATCAAGAAATGACATCACTTTGCATACTGTATCAATGAAACATTCAAATAAAGTCGTTTGTGTCAACACATTAAAACATAAAAAAAAAAGTTTTTGTGAAGGCATATAGCTGATTTATTGCCTTTCATTCACAAGAAGTCAGTAATGTTTGTGGTCACAGTTTCAATCGCGGATGATAAATAATAAATGCCAGATACAACTGACCAGTTTTGACAAGCCTACAACTTGAATAAGATTCCTAAAAGTGATGTACAATTGCGGATGTGTAAGTATAAATAATAAATACACTTGTGTGTTAAACTCATTGGTCTTCCTTAAACAACTACAATATGATTTGCATGCACAATAAATCGTACCAAAACTAAAGCTTTTTAATAAACAAGCATATCAAGAAACTAATAAAAAAAAGAAACTTCGCGCTTCAGGCTCATTCAAATCCTCGATGATTCACACGCAGTGTCAGCAACTCATCTGTCAGAATCGTCGGCAATCCTCGCCTCGGCAATCATCGACAAAAATCGTCCGGTTCTTCAGTCCGACGTGCTATTTCGGCTGTGCGTCCTGCGTCATCAACCCGGAACCTATGCCCAAAACTAACGTTTGATTCAGTTCGATTTGTGAACCGGTTCGACCGGTTACTTCCTGAGAACCGGCTCAAAAGAACGATTCGTTCAAGAACCTAACATCACTAATTGAGATTGTGCCTGATGAAGACCTGAGGGTCGAAACGTTGCCTTTTAATTAAATACATTTTTGTATGGAGCAGTATTTTTCAGTGTGCGGACTTCATTTTGTATTTATTGCCACTACTTCTTCTAATATTTTTCAGTTCACAGTGTTATATTTGTGGCTGCATTTAAAGTTCTTTTTCACTTAATAAATAATATTACTGTCAAATATCTTTCAGATAATCAAAATACTGTAGTTCACTGTATATATTTGTTCATGTTTTATACAGGAACAAGTTTTAAGCACACCATAAAATAAGTATATCCATTTATTGGGCTAGTAGTACATACAGCTGTAGATACACACCAAGGTATTGGATCAGTTCTCGGTATCGGCTGATACCCTAAAGCCGGGGCTGGATTATCCATAGATGGGACTGAGCGAGTGCCCTGGGGCACCAGGCAATAGGGGTGCACCAAGAGTTCCAGACTGCGACCAAAATGTTTTTTTACTCACGCATGTGCGGACAACCCTGACAAAAATACGGAATGTGCGATCGGGTTTTAACCGCCAAATTGCATGACGCGTTAGTTAATGTTACCATGCACTCAGTTGAATCTACCGATGGGTCTATGCAGCCCAGCGTAAAGTCAACACATCTCACTCAGAACCATGAGAAGACGGACAGGTTTAGTATTAGATATTGCAGAGATGAGAGGGAGAGAGAGAGAGAGAGAGAGAGAGAGAGAACTTTTAGCCTACATTAACATCAAAAACAATATAGATGACAATAAAGGTCTACATCAGTGCTCAGTTAAAGAAAACTGGATAAAAGATGAGAAACGTGAAAGGATACAAGTATTTTTGGTCTGTGTATCCTATCAGAAATCAAATAATGAGAAACGAAAAATGGCTCGTGTTTCGTTTTTCCGTTTAATTTAACAAACGAAAAACTAGATTACTGCTCGATTTTTTATTTGTGGTGTACAAATCAGTTCGTGGTTTCTATATTTCATTTACAGCAGTGGTCGGCGCTTATAAACGCCCCCTTCATCCGACTCGCCAAACCACAGCCCGGACTCTTTCTGTCAGGCAGAAAAAGAGTCCGCAGGGTGCTGTCCGACGTGAAGCAGCATTCAATGTAAAAGGTCACGTTCTTCCTGATACCATTTTTTAAACCCTAGTTAGTGTGTAATGTTTTGCTATAATGGCATAAATAAGACCTGTAAAATGATAAAGCTCAAAGTTCACTGACAGGCGATATATTTTCTTCAATAGAATTCCTCTTTAAAAGCCTACAACGAACAGCCTGTTTGGACTACAGCCCTCTATTTCCTGCTTTAATGATGTCAGTAAAACAATTTGTTGACTAAACTCCGCCCACAGGAATACGTCAGTCACCAGCTTTGGCTCAAACGGCTCTGCTAAGCTAAGCTGCTATCGAATCACAGCACACTAAACAAACTACACAATCAGAACTTGTTACGTATTTCTGAAGGAGGGACTTCACATAACAAGGAAGACATCAGCCTGTTTAGAGGACAGTGAAAACAGCGCTATACAGATAAGTAAATTGTGTGGAAAAATACCGCGTTTTTTTACACGTGAAACATGAACACATGTTATATTGCCCACTATAAACACAATTAAAGCTTCAAAATCACAGACAGAACGGGAGCTATAAACTCTGCACGCAGCTGAAATATCTGAACACATAATTAGTGCTGCTGCAAAGCTTCGCCTCTAATGTACCACATTTAAAAGATTGCAAGCCAACAGTATGCTGACACATAGTTTGGTGTGTCATTTATTATGTGTCCAGGAGCAGTGTATAATTTTTGTAGTTTGCATCAAATGAAATTAAATATTACAATATCTCGCAGTCTTGCACTTGTATTTATTACACAACGGTGGGCGTGTGTCACACCCGAATAAAAAAAATAGATAGAAATAAAGTTCAAAAGTCAGACTGTACGCATGTTAGTTTAAACGAAATTAATAGTTTTTGACGTTTATAACATTCATGTTATAAATTAAGCTCAGTTATGTGCATGCATTTTTGTGAAATTGAAATAAATCATCAGATTATGTTTCTTTTTATGTTATGCCTTAATGTGTTTTTCTTTATATGTTTTATTTTTGTTATTTAAAATGTGGGTAACGCTTTAGATTACAGCCCGGAAGTACTGCATAAGTACAGCGAATTTACAGCGTATGTTTCTGTAATTATAGTATAATTATGAAGTATGTACGTGTAATTATAAGGGAACATTTTATAATATTTGGGGAATAAAGGGGTAACAACCAGGAAAAATACAAAAAATATATGCAGTAAAGTACTGTGTAAGTACAGCAAATTTACAGCGTATGTTTCTGTAATTATAGTATACTTATGAAGTACGTACATGTAATTATAAGGGAACAATTTATAATATTTGGGGAAGAAAGGGGTAACAACCAGGAAAAATACAAATAATATATGCATTAAAGTATTTTATAACTAAGGGCTAACTATTTCAATATTACATGGTATGTATGACTTATATGCTAAAAACGTGCGAAATTACAAATTATTATACAGTAAGGAATTCATAACTTCGGATTAACTATTCAATTAGGCCTACGTGATATGGCATAGCCTAAACATGCAAAACAATCTTATGTTTGAGAGTAATTTAGCGAGAACACACACATTCACTGAATTGGCTCGATCACACTCCTCTCCACATATAGCTGGTGTGTGGTGATTGCACTGGTGTCATACATTGATTCTGCAAACTGTGGGTCTTCATTCAATCATAGTCCAACATGATCTCACAAAGTTCCGTGGGATAGTCACGGAATTTTTTGCTAATTTTTCCGTGACATTCTCACGGATCTCCGCATATTTCCGTGGCCCTGCCACGGACTTTCTTTTCCGTGGCATTCTCACGGATTGGTTACTCAACTGCTTTTTCCTATTTTCAAACCATTGTCGCTTCGGTTTAGGGTTAGATTTGGTGCTTGCGTTACTTTGTCACTGAAAGTATTGGTTTATACAATTTTTTCTGATGTATTCTTTTATATTTTCTAAACTTTAATCAATTGTCACCTGGCATTGGGGTTAGAGTTGGGTTTGGGTAGGGATGTAATTTTATGAAAATCTAACCCTAAACCAAAGCGACAATGGTAAGAAAATAGGACAAAATGTAGATAAAAACGTCTCACTCTAAGGTTATAAAAACATAACGGTTCATTTTAAAAGGTCTTTATACACCCCTGATCATATAGTTTTATATATTATTTTGCATTTCTTTCAAGAGATCCTTCTAAAAATTACACAATGCACCTTTAAAATGACACGTATGTACTTTATAAGTACACTATAATTACAGAAATGTATGCTGTAAATTCGCTGTACTTACGCAATACTTTACTGCATATATTATTTGTATTTTTCCTGGTTGTTACCCCTTTATTCCCCAAATATTATACATTGTTCCCTTATAATTACACGTACGTACTTCATAAGTAAACTTAATTACAGAATAATTACAGAAACATACGCTGTAAATTCGCTGTACTTACACAGTACTTTCCGGGCTGTAATCTAAAGCGTTACCAAAATGTGTTATTATTTATATATTTGTTCAACAGTGGTTAATTTGTTTAAGCAATAAAATGATCAGGTAAATGGCCCAGAACAAAATCAGCTGAAAGTTTAAATAAAACATTAAACAATTTTTGTAATATTCTCAGTGTTTTTATATGTTTTCAGTTGAAATCCTGTCCTGTCCACCTTAGCAGACATATACCAATGAAATCATTTTAAACAGATTAAGTAACAGATTACATCCATTTTAATAAGGGTGTAAATATGACAGAGCAATAAGTCGCATTCGCTTACAGTCCAACTTTGAACTTTATTATTATTATTTATTCGGTTATGACACACACACACACCGTATGAAAAGAGGTCTGTGCTTGTCGACGTGTCAATATGAAAATTATTTTAACACTGTACTGTCAACAGAATAGGGAAAAATGTCACAGAAAAAAATTATTAGGACGTATTTCACTCATTATAAGCTAAATGGGAAAAGGAAAAAATGCCTGTAACTTAAGTTAACTTTAAAATATTTAACCGACATCTATTCTATCCTATTTAACAAAATAATGTTCCGAAGACCACGATGGATGTGCTCTCTTTTAAGGTGCGCTCGTGGCAACACCGGGATGCAAAGACATCTTGCCAGATTTAAAGGGCAGAATAAAAAAAACATTTAGGGTCAACGCAAAATGTAACAGAGAAACATAAATGAAATAGGACATTGTCTATCATTTAAAACTATTTCAAACATTCGTGCAAAAAGAAAGTCATTGACTGACAACGGATTCAGTACCGCACAGCTCCTCGGAGCTGGCTATAAGTGCGGAGCATACATGGCTTCTGATCTCTCAAATGTCGTAGAGGCAAAGCTTCGCATCACATATGTGTTCAGAAATATTTCTGCATCAGTTATTATGCGGAGTAAACATTTAATGCTGCTTCACGTTGGAAACTTTGACAGCACCCTGCTGACTCTTATTCTGCCTGACAAAAAATCCAGGCCGTGGTTTGGGCAATCAGATGAAAGGGGCGTTTTAGCGCCGACTACTGCTGTAAATGAAATATAAAAACCATGAACTGATTTGTATTCCACAAATAAAAAAAGGAAAAATTGAGCCGTAATCTAGTTTTCCGTTTGTTAAATTAAACGGAAAAACGAAACACGAGCCATTTTTCGTTTCTTGTTATTTGATTTCAGATAGGATATCAAATGACCAAATGATACACGGACCATTTTTATTGCCATGCAACTCATCTCATTACAATATGCTATCTGGATATAACTTATTGTATATGTATGTATCTTATACCTGGAATTAGTTAAGGGGATTGTATAATTCTTTGGTTCATAACTTCCTATTCTGAAAGTTTCATCAATTGTGCATAAAGACATGTCTATTTAGTATTTTTTTTATTAATGCAGTTATTTTGGGAAAATGTGAATATTGCATTGCAGACTGATTCAAGGTGTGCTCTAAATTTTCTGCTGGCGCTCCTAAAATTTTCAGTCAGGAGCTACAGTGCTCCTAATAACAAAAAAGTTTGTCTGGAGCTGTGAATGACTAGAATTTTAAAATAAATATATACAGTATTTTTTTGAGGGGGCACTCAAATGTGTTAATCCGGGCCTGCCTGAGCCCAGGTATCAGAATCTGTATCGGGGAGAGAAAAATGGGATCGGAACATCTCTACTTTTAAAGACAACCTTGGTATTTATACTTTTTCTGGATTACTCACATTTCTATTAGGACTGAGCGGGAAACTTACTAAGGACTAACAAAAGACAGTCAGCTAAGTGATGGAAATTTTGTATTTACTATTTTTATTATATGCACATGAATTTAATCCTGTTGCATGTAATTCAGCTGTCTTTTTATCATCTTAACCAAATTTTTCAATTTAGTAAAACACAGTATTTGAGTTTCTGAAATTTACTGTAAGGGTAACAATATTTAAAAGGGTAACTATATTGTGTGGTGAAATAGCACTTTTGGGAGTACTTCGACTCAGCGCAGTTACACACGTTTTATTTTGTGCCACCATACTTGCTCGTTTAACTACTTAAATAGGAAAAACGTTGATGTGTTTGGTCACTTCTAACTTTATCTCTTTTTGGTACCATTGAATGAATCGGGCTAAGCTTAATGCTATCAAAGTGTTGTCGCGCTCCACAGCAATGAAGTGCACAAACTAAGATGATAGAGGTATGTATCAACTCTTCTTAGTTAAGGTAATAACATAGTTTAACCGTCTGAGGTATAAGGAGTTTTAGGGCCCTAGGGAAGTTTTGACATGCACTGACATTTGTGCTTTTTTTCAGTTGCTTAAAAACATAATAATGGCAAAAGTCTCATAACACTGTGTTCAGCACAAACTGGGCTACAATATTATATGATCAACATGTACAAGTTTGTATTTTTGAGAGAAAAATGTTTATGCGTGGTTTTTGAAAAAGCACTGATATAAGTCCACCAAACTCATTCTAAACATGTTTTCCCAAGACTTGTTAAAACAGGATCTAGTAGTCTAGAGATTTTTCTTCAAAATGATGTGAAAATCATTTGGTCTACTCATTCACATGAAACAATATATTCATTTACAATTTCTAAGACACATTTGCTTGAGAAAGGCTGTATGCGTGGAGGCAGGAAAGCTCCTGAATAATCAGTGATTGACAGCTGAGAGACAAAAGAGTTGAATAATGAGCCACATAATGAGCCTTGTAGGAATGTTCAACAGGAATGTAACTTTCTCTGTAGTAAAACCATGATAAGATTTACTTGGGAATTTATAACAAAACATTTTCAATAGAATGTAAATACACACACATACTTGTGAAATTAATAGAAAATATTTCTATATATACGCACGCACACACACAGGTTTCCATGTTTTGTGGGGACATTCCATAGACGTAATGCATTTTATACTGCACAAACTATATATTCTATTCCCCTTACCTACCCCATTCCCTAACCCCAACCATCACAGAAACCCTTCTCCTACTTCACATTTTCAAGAAACATCATTCTGTTTGATTTATAAGCTTGTTTCCTCATCACAAAAACACTGATATTCCTATCTTTGTGGGGACAATTGGTCCCTACAACGTGATAATTACCAGGTACACACACACACATTTATTTATTTATATTAAAATATACTTTCACAAGTATACCTTTAAAAACCATAGTAATCATTGTAAAGGTACTGTTTGGCCATCGTAAAAATAAACACAGGGTTAGTGTTTGGTTGGCCAGCGAGAGTTTTACTTTTGTGCAGTAAACAGCTCAAAATAAGACCTGCTTATCGTTGTCTAGACTCTTTTTTTTGTATTTTTCTAATCATTATAGTAGAAACACAACAAGGGACAAGCCGTGATAAACTTATCAATGTTTATTTACAGCCCCTGCCATTACTCCCTCACGTGTTGATCATGAAAAGCAGTATGTGTGCACACGCGAGTGATCCTGTGTTTAATAAACTTGCTGTGCGAAGATATAAGCTTTGATGCAACTCAATTAGGATTGTACTGTTTGCAATCGTGTATTTTATAAGAATACCAAAAACCGTGTCGAATGTCCTGACTCGTGTGTTTGTGTATGTGTGTTTCCCTTCGCGTCAACTGTTTGATGGAAGACAAAGAAAACAGTCGCGAGATACTGGATATACTGACACACATACGCAAGTAAATAAGGATTTAGATGTCATGTTTGGTGCACTCGGATGAAACAACAAGGAGTGGAGAGACTGGATTGTGGATTGCGTATCCATTGACTGCAGGAGGCAGTGTTAAACGAGTTATGCATATGGATATCTCTTTTCGTTCACTTCAATGGCGCAGGGGTGTGGCGATCTCATTTCATTACAGTTAAACAGGTAACATGAGAAAGACGGTACCTCTCCTCCATCTCATACAGTTTACACCGAATGATAATATCTGTTTTCGATCTCACTTACATCATTTAAAAGGAGACATTCCAAGCATTATGTAGACATTTATCTTTTGTTTCTATGACAAGTATTCAAGTATGACAAGTTACAGTTCATTTTTCTGACGCGTTTCTGAAAGGACTTCACTGAGGAGAGAGAACAAAACCCGCATCACGTTTATTTTCTTAATTTTGCGAAAAGCACAACATTTTGTTTGGAGTGGACATAAAAAAAAACTAGACACTTTAACAATTTAAATGATGTATAAATCATATCGGTATGTCCCAAATCAGCAGAGTAATCTAAGTCTCTTTGCAAAGTGATTGAAGAATCGACCCCAGAGTGTTAATATGGAAAAAGGATAGACTATTCCTTTAAACATGTCATTTGATCTGTTTCTCTAAAGTTTAAGCATTAAGAGTGTTGTTTTGTTACAGATCATTTAAATGTGCTTGTGTGGTTTGGTCAAAAGGTAAACTTCTGAGTGTTTGTGGAAGTGTATTTTATTGTAACATGCTGAAAATCATTGTGCCTGTTTAAAACACTGGCAGTATGAGACCTAAAAGTCTTTATTTTTATTCCACATTCCACAATGTTCCCCATCTGCTGATAAACATGTATTTAGTATGCATAAAACAGATGATTGACTTTTTAATCTTGTTCAAATATATAATGCTGAACATCGCTAACTTCTTTCGTGAGAGAATCTCCCTCTTGATGCTCTGTCTTAACTACAGTGCGAGCGCTTGAGAAGTGTTTACATGGCCGCACACTGTGATTAAAAACTGTGTATGCCACCTCTTTTAATACAATTAAACTTGCTGCAATTATGAGATTAATCGAAGTATTGTGTTCACATGAGGTAAAGTATAATCGCAAAATTGCCAGAATCCCATTATACTCGCATTATGCGGGTTAGGGATAGGTGATATCTTATCGTTTGCGATATACGGCCAAACTTTATCCTCGCAATGAAAATCTGTCGCCTCGCGATAACAACGATAAATCTGTCATGACCCAGTTTCTTTCTCTCTCTCTTTCTTTACACACACACACACACACACACACACACACACACACACACACACACACAAACACATTGCCCGCTCTCATTACTCTCAGCCGCAGCTGTTTCCACTCTCTCCTCTCTCCACCTGTTCAGCCACCCGCGGTTCCTTTACCCAAGACTTATAATCCACCGGAGCCGTGGATTAACAACCCTCCTGTCTATTCGGGTGAGCCCACACAGTGCCGCGCTTTCTTAACCCAGTGTGAGGTGGCTTTCTCCCTTCAGCCGGTGACGTATGCCGGAGAGCGCTCGAGGGTCGCTTATGTCATCTCCCTTCGGGCTAGTTAACGCCCACTCCGTGTTTCAGGCTCTTGTCAATGATGTTGTCCGCGACATGCTTAACATTTTTGTGTTTGTCTATATTGACGACATACTAATTTTCTCTCCGTCTCTCCAGGTTCATGTCCAGCACGTACGCCGTGTGCTTCAACGCTTACGTGAGAATCGGCTATTTGTCAAGGCAGAGAAGTGTTCGTTTCACGTATCTTCGGTCACGTTTCTGGGTTCAGTAATCTCAGCAGAGGGGATTAGTATGGATCCTTCAAAGGTTCAGGCGGTGGCTGATTGGCCGGTTCCCGATTCTCGTGTCTCGTTACAAAGCTTCCTCGGATTTGCACATTTTTATCGTCGCTTTATCCAAAACTTTAGTCAAGTGGCCACCCCTCTCACCGCTTTAACATCTGTTGAGTCACGCTTTAAATGGTCAGAGCCCGCTCAAAGTGCTTTTGATCATTTAAAGTCACTTTTTACTACCGCACCCATTCTTATCACGCCTGATGTCACTAGACAATTCATCATCGAGGTTGATGCGTCTGAGGTAGGGGTGGGTGCTGTTCTATTGCAGCGATCTGCAGCTGATGGAAAGATCCACCCGTGCGCCTATTATTCCCATCGTCTCTCGCCTGCGGAACGTATTTACGATGTCGGCAACCGGGAGCTGCTCGCCATACGCTTAGCGCTCGGCAAGTGGCGACATTGGTTGGAGGGTTCTTCTATTCCCTTTATCATCTGGACCGACCATCGCAATTTAGAATATATCCGCTCTGCTAAGAGATTAAACGCACATCAGGCTCGTTGGGCATTATTTTTCACGCGCTTTGATTTTTCTATCTCTTACGTAGTCTCGCATTTCGTAATCCATCATCTTGGTCTGAGCAGCTCCCTTGGGCAGAGTATGCCCATAATTCGCTCCCGTCCTCTGCCACGGGACTGTCTCCGTTTCATTGTTGCCTCGGGTACCAACCCCCTTTATTCTCGTCACAGGAGGTTGATTCTAAATGCCCGTCTGTTCAGACATTTATTTCTCGGTGTAAACGAACCTGGAGAAGGGTGAGATCTGCCCTTTGCCGCTCTCATAAACGCATGTGGATTACTGCCAATAAACGTCGGATTAAGAGCCCCCGCTATTTGCCGGGTCAGAGAGTGTGGTTATCCACAGTAAATTTACCTCTCCAGTCTGAGTCTTGTAAATTGGCTCCTCGATTTATCGGACCTTTCCCCATCATTAAGATTATTAATCCTGTCGCTGTCAAGGTCCGTCTCCCGTCTAGTCTTCGCCGGGTACATCCCGTTTTTCATGTGTCTTGCATTAAGCCTGCCACCCGCTCGTCCCCTCGCTCCGCGCCATTCGTATCGAGGGGTCACCCGTTTACAGAGTCCGCAAGATTTTGGACATGCGTCGTCTGAGGCGTGGGCATCAGTACTTGGTCGATTGGGAGGGATATGGTCCTGAGGAGAGGAGTTGGGTTTCCCCCCAGGACGTCTTGGATCCTTCGCTCATTGATGATTTCCTCCGGTCTCGTCGGGCTTCCCCCTTGGGAGCGCCAGGTGGCTCTCCTTAGGTGGGGGGCACTGTCATGACCCAGTTTCTTTCTCTCTCCCTTTCTTTACATTCATACACACACACCCACACACACACACATTGGCCGCTCTCATTACTCTCAGCCGCAGCTGTTTCCACTCTTTCCTCTCTCCACCTGTTCCTCATCTTCTCTCATTAACTTAGGCTTTATCTATCATGCCCTGTGTTTGTCTTTTGTCAGATTGTTATGCAATATAGACGTGCTCACTTCTGTTCTGGATTAATACCAGCTATTCCTTGTCTAGTCCTGTCCTGTCTCGTGTGTAAGGAAAACATTGTTTGCTGTTGGAATTACCCCCTGCATTTATTTGTCATACACAGAACTGTGGCTCAAGAGAAACATTGACTGTACCTGTGTGGTGCTGCTGGCTGGCTTTGGCCGCCTCTTGCTCTCTCCGTGTGCCCAGTGAATCCCGCTGCCCTTTTGTTTGGCAAAGCCACGGAGGATATTTATGTTCTCGTTATTGTCAGACATCTGAAGACGTCTCAGTTATTTGTCCTTTGTTGTTGCTTATTGACTTTCCTGTGGCAAGCTATTAAATCATATTGACTGCTATCACTGCTTTTGGGTCCTTTCTACTCCATAACAAAATCTAGTTGATGATGTAGGCAGAACCTGTAAATGTAACATGAGCTTCTATTTTAACAGTTTCTCTGCCAACTGCTTTAGTCGAGCGGAGACTTTTATGCCTTACTTTGCGCTTACTTCCGCTTGTGACATTTATCTTTCATACGCGGAGACATGCGCACATGGACAAAACCGTGAGAAAGCCGGTTAAGGTGTTTACATGCCACGCGAATTCGGCGTAATGAGCAAAAAACTACCTGTGCCAATCGGTTTTTGTTTACGCTGTTTATGGGCTTTCCTAGATTAAAGAAAACCGTTTTACGCGTTTACATGACCCCATGTGTTATCAGTTTATTAAGCATAATTGGCGTAAGACATTGTTACTTTTCCTGTTTGCACTATTTTTGCACCATGAGAGTATAAATAAATACAGAATCTGTGTTTACATTTTAAACTTGTAATTAATTGTGTAATTGTTGTTGTGTGATGTTTTTCAGCAAAGTCACAGTGGAACACAAGTTAAACATAACCTAATCTGATATTTTACAGAAGAGAATAATTTATCGTCATTTTTATCGTCACCGCAACAAACAACTGAAATTACATTGATACATTTTTTAGGCCATATCGCCCATCCCTAATGCGGGTGCATGTAAACATGGTCATAGTGATCTTTTGGGATACGTGACATCATCTGCACAACCTCCATCCCCACCAGAATAGACATTCTTTGTGCCATTCACCATAATCAGTCATCTTTATAAACTGAAAGGCTAGGTTCAGGTAAATGTGCAATTGTCCATCTCAAAGTATTGTATTATGTAATGTAATGTATTATCTAAAATAATACTTTACTTTAACAAGTAATACACAGAAAATGATGCATGTACAACAACAACAGACTGCATAATAGTGCTAATGTACTGTCTTAACATATTATGGCTGTGTTACAATATGGTTTGTTTCTATTTATAAAACAGTTGATTCTGATTGGTCAATAGTTGTGCTTTACTCAGATTTGCGTTGTGCCTGATACGATAAAGCAGCTTCTCGTACCCTTCTGCTGACTTAAATATTTCTGTTTTACATTTATCAGGGGGTCCCTGCTTCATGCCTCTCTCATCTAAAGTGTCATGGCCAGAAAAAATTAAGACCCTTAGTGCAGTTTTTGATTTTTCAAGGGCTTCACACCATGGGGTGCTGCAGCACCCTTCCTGCAGCTATGATTATGATCATACATATACTATAGCATATACAGTATATATATATATATATATATATATATATATATATATATATATATATATATATATATATATATATATATATATATAAAAAACACACCATTTAACAACCTAAGGGTTATTTAAGCATTTATTTGAGAAAAACCCTTTTCTTCTTTCAGCTACCTCCCAGCTTAGCAGAAGGGTTAGTGTAATTAAACAGGCTAAACATTTTGTAGACAGAATAACTGAGTTATGAAATGCTTTCCTGCAGGCATACAGACTAGAGCCCCTCATCTTAAAGCATTACAGTAATATAGCGCCTGTCCAGATCAACTGGTGAGTAAAATATTTAAAATATGTGCAAAAATCTACATGTTGTCTTAAAAATCCAGTCAGTAATAATGTTTGTGAATCCTTAATGACCAATTGATTAAAACAACAAGTGAATCTAAATAAACTGCATGCTCTGATTATACTTTTTAATTCCAGTATAATATCTTTTGACACGTTTGTACATATGTGTGACCATTGATTTTTAGGTGCAACACAGCCAGCCCCACACCGTATGATCAGATCCGTCCTACTCTACTGAACCCATTAAAGGAAAGTAGTTCTGTGTCCGATACTGAGAGTCTCCCAAGCCCTTGCACCTCCCCCCCACAGCCCCGCAGACACTATGGCGAGTCAATTACAAACCTGGGCAAGGCCAGCATCATGGGTGAGATGGACAAAGAAAAATCATTAAACTCTAAGTTTCAGTTTAATGTACCTTGAGTAGAAAGACATCTGCAGGGTGTGTAGCATGTGAATTTGAAGTAAAATGAAGTATTAAAGCCATAGTTATCGCCACGAAAATTATCTTATGAGTGGCCCATCCTCGAGCCATCTGAGTTACATATGTTCATCCTTTTTCATTCGATCCCATATTCAGATATTTTTGAAAATGTCTTAGCTCTTCTAATCTTTACTATGGCTGAATATGATATCTGGCTCCTTCAAGTCCAAAGAATGTGCATCCATCCTTTACAAAAGTAATCCACACGACCAGGGCTTCTGAATCGATGCGATTCTGTAAGAGAAATATCTATGCATTTAGGAAAGAATATCAGCGTAGGATACGCACTTTTCATAGTGACGTATGACGAATGCGGAGGCACAGAGCAGGGAGTAAAACAAATCCCCGCATTCATCATACGTCACTGAAAAGTGGGTACACTAAGCTGATACGCACTCCTGAGTGCAGAGGAGTCTTAAATGGGTCATTGGATGAAAATTGCACTTTTTAAGCTTTTTATGCATGTACAGTATTGTTCAAAATAATAGCAGTACAATGTGACTAACCAGAATAATCAAGGTTTTTAGTATATTTTTTATTACTACGTGGCAAACAAGTCACCAGCAGGCCCAGCAGACTCCCAGAAAACAAACAAGACCCAGCACTCATGACATGCACGCTCCCAAGGCTGTGCAATTGGGCAATTAGTTGAAAGGGGTGTGTTCAAAAAAACAGCAGTGTCTACCTTTGACTGTACAAACTATTTTGTACAAAAAAAAAATTTTCTGGGATTTAGCGCTCCTGTGAATCACTAAACTAATATTTAGTTGTATGACCACAGTTTTTTAAAACTGCTTGAAATCTGTGTGGCATGGAGTCAACCAACTTGTGGCACCTCTCAGCTGTTATTCCACTCCATGATTCTTTAACAACATTCCACAATTCATTCACATTTCTTGGTTTTGCTTCAGACACAGCATTTTTGATATCACCCCACAAGTTCTCAATTGGATTAAGGTCTGGAGATTGGGCTGGCCACTCCATAACATAAATTTTGCTGGTTTGGAACCAAGACTTTGCCCGTTTACTAGTGTGTTTTGGGTCATTGTCTTGTTGAAACAACCATTTCAAGTGCATGTCCTCTTCAGCATAGGGCAACATGACCTCTTCAAGTATTTTAACATATGCAAACTGATCCATGATCCCTGGTATGCGATAAATAGGCCCAACAACATAGTAGGAGAAACATGCCCATATCATGATGCTTGCACCTCCATGCTTCACTGTCTTCACTGTGTACTGTGGCTTGAATTCAGAGTTTGGGGGTCGTCTCACAAACTGCCTGTGGCCCTTGGACCCAAAAAGAAAAATTTTACTCTCATCAGTCCACAAAATGTTCCTCCATTTCTCTTTAGGCCAGTTGATGTGTTCTTTGGCAAATTGTAACCTCTTCTGCACATGCCTTTTTTTAACAGAGGGACTTTGCGGGGGATTCTTGAAAATAGATTAGCTTCACACAGACGTCTTCTAACTGTCACAGTGCTTACAGGTAACTCCAGACTGTCTTTGATCATCCTGGAGGTGATCATTGTCTGAGCCTTTGCCATTCTGGTTATTCTTCTATCCATTTTGATGGTTGTCTTCCGTTTTCTTCCACGTCTCTCTGGTTTTGCTCTCCATTTTAAGGCATTGGAGATCATTTTAGCTGAACAGCCTATCATTTTTTGCACCTCTTTATAGGTTTTTCCCTCTCCAATCAACTTTTTAATCAAAGTACGCTGTTCTTCTGAACAATGTCTTGAACGACCCATTTTCCTCAGCTTTCAAATGCATGTTCAACAAGTGCTTCATCCTTAAATAGGGGCCACCTGTGTCACGGTGATCCGTGTCATGTTTTGTGTCTGTTCTATATTGTCATCACCTGGACACTTGTTAATTATCATCATTCATTCCACCTGTGTGTCATTAGTCTTTGTGTATTTATACCAGTGTTTGTGTCACACTCATTGCCGGATCATTGTCATTACAACTCTGTCTGTTCCCTGTGTTGGATGTTCCTGTTTTACTTACCTGCATGTTGTTTTACTCCTAGTGTTTTGTTTCTTATTTATTATTAAATGGTATCTATTTATTGTGAACTTTGCGTATGCATCCTACTTCCTGTCTCTCCTTCCGTGTCGTGACGGAATGGACGCAGCAAGTTCACAGAGGGCGGCTCCCCCAGGAGTTTCGTCGAGGGGGAGTAGTGACATCGGGGTTCATTCCCCATCAGCCCCGATGTCTCTTGGGGACCACCGTGAGCGATCGCTCGCTCCTGCGGGCCTGCGGGAGGAGGATCGGCCCAGGCGGTCCCCCAACGGTTGAGTCGTCGTCGACAGTCCCTCGGAGGTCCACCGTCCCGCTCGTAGGGGGATCCGGAACGGACCACGCCCGATCATTTTCCCCGGGGTGGCTACCGAGTGAGGGTCTCCATTTCCGCGATGGGACGGGAAATGATTTCCGGGGGGCACCTCATCGTCGACGATTCCCAGAAGGGGGGTAATTCGTCTGCCTCGGTTCTCGGAGCGATCGCTCCGGTTCTCCTGGCGCAGTCCGGCCAACCGTCCTGTTGGTCTCATCCCGCCGGCTGCCGGCTTCGCCAGGGTCCCCAAGCCCTCCACCCCTCCCTTGGACTCTCGCTACCAGACTTTGTTTTGTTTTGTGTTTATGTGAGTGTCTGGTAGCCACTCGTAGAGGGAGGAGTTATGTCACAGTGATCCGTGTCATGTTTTGTGTCTGTTCTATATTGTCATCACCTGGACACTTGTTAATTATCATCATTCATTCCACCTGTGTGTCATTAGTCTTTGTGTATTTATACCAGTGTTTGTGTCACACTCATTGCCGGATCATTGTAATTACAACCCTGTCTGTTCCCTGTGTTGGATGTTCCTGTTTTACTTACCTGCATGTTGTTTTACTCCTTGTGTTTTGTTTCTTATTTATTATTAAATGTTATCTATTTATTGTGAACTTTGCGTATGCGTCCTACTTCCTGTCTCTCCTTCCGTGTCGTGACAACCTGATTCACACCTGTTTCTTCACAAAATTGATGACCTCAGTGATTGAATGCCACACTGCTATTTTTTTGAACCCACCCCTTTCAACTAATTCAACTAATTGCCCAATTGCACAGCCTTAAGAGCGTGCATATCATGAATGCTGGGTCTCATTTGTTTTCTGAGAATCTACTGAACCTACTGGTAACTTGTTTGCCACGTAGCAATAAAAAATATACTAAAAACCTTGATTATTCTGGTTAGTCACATTGTACTGCTATTATTTTGAACAATACTCTAGGTATGTTCTTGACATGTCTGCAAACTCCGTAAAGTTGAAAATGAAACACGCAGACAGTGTCTTATATGCTTTCTGAGTCTGAAAATGTGCCATTCAGCAAGCTGTTTCAAAATCGTGTTGTACCTACGGAGGCAACTACCTATTTGAATAAAACCACCCCGAGCCATATTTGGAGTCCCTCATATGAGTGTAGACAGGTAGTGAAGTTAAGCTAATGAAGGTACAGTTATTGTCAGCAGCAAGCAATGAAAAGATTGTGGGGTGCAACGTGCTCCTTGTTTGGATGCAGTGGCTTAAATGCGTTGCTTCATTGATAACCATCCTCAGATGATGTTAGGTCCAAATGGCTTGAGTTTATATACAACCCCAAATCAGAAAAAGTTGGGACACTGTAGAAATTGTGAGTAAAAAAGGAATGGAATATTTTACAAATCTCATAAACTTATATTTTATTCAAAATACAATATAGATAACATATCAAAATTAGAAAGTGAGACATGTCATGCCAAATATTGGCTCATTTTGGATTTCATGAGAGCTATACATTCCAAAAAAAGTTGGGACAGGTAGCAAGAAGATGCCAGAAAATTTACATATAAGGAACAGCTGGAGGAGGACCAATGTTTAGGAATAGGAATGTTGTTCCATTCTTGTCTAAAACAGGCTTCTAGTTGCTCAACTGTCTTAGGTCTTCTTTGTCGCATCTTCCTCTTTATGATGCACCGAATGTTTTCTGTGGGTGACCGATCTGGACTGCAGGCTGGCCATTTCAGAACTCAGATCCTTCTTCTACGCAGTCTTGACATTGTAATTGATGCAGTATGTGGTCTGGCATTGTCATGTTGGAAAATGCAAGGTCTTCCGTGAAAGAGACTGAATGGGAGCATATCTTGTTTTAGAACTTGGATAAACCTTTCAGCATTGATGGTGCCTTTCCAGATGTGTAAGCTGTCCATGCCACACGCATTCATGCAACCTCAAACCATCAGAGATGCAGGCTTCTGAACGGAGCGCTTATAACAATTTGGGATGTCCTTGTCCTCTTTAGTCCGGATGACATGGCGTCCCAGTTTTCCAAAAAGAACTTCAAATTTTGATTCATCTGACCACAGAACAGTTTTCCACTTTGCCAAAGTACATTTTAAATGAGCCTTGGCCCAGAGAAAACACCTGCACTTCTGGGTCATGTTTAGATATGGCTTATTTTTTTACCTATAGGGGCGGTTTCCCGGACAGGGATTGGACTTGTCAAAGACTTAAACACTTTTAAGAGCACTCCAAACTGAAAACAACTGGCACTTACATATCTTAAAATACATCAGTGCCCTTTGTTTTACCTCAAAATGCACACAGGTAATGTTTTTAGTAAGGCATGTTTGTTAAAACTAGTTATATTTCCTAATTAAACTAAGCCCTAGTCCTGGATTGGGCTGGTCCTGGTCCGGGAAACCGCCCCGTAGAGTTTTAGCTGGCAACGGCGAATGGCACGGTGGACTGTGTTTACTGACAATGTTTTCTGGAAGTTTTCCAGAGCCCATGTTATGATTTCCATTACAGTAGCATTCCTGTATATGATGCAGTGCCGTCCAAGGGCCCAAAGATCACGGGCATCAAATATGGTTGTCCAGCCTTGACCCTTATGCACAGAGATTGTTCCAGATTCTCTGAATCTTTGGATGATATTATGCACTATAGATAATGATAATTTTAAATTTTTAGCAATTTTTCTCTAAGAAACTCAGAAAACTACAGTTGAAAGAAAAAGTATGTGAACCCTTTGGGCTTACTTGGATTTCTTCATAAATTGGTCATAAAATGTGTTCTGATCTTCATCTATGTCACAACAATAGAGAAACACAGTCTGCTTAAACTAATACCGCACAAGCATTATACATTTTCATGTTTTTATTGAACACAACATGTAAACATTCATAGTGCTGTGTGGAAAAAGTATGTGAACCTTTGGGTTTAATAACTGGTTGACCCTCCTTTGGCAGCAATAACCTCAACCAAACGTTTCCTATAGTTGCAGATCAGACCTGCACAACGGTCAGGAGAAATTTTGGACCATTCCTCTTTACAAAAGTGTTTCAGTTCAGTAATATTCTTGGGATGTCTGGTGTGAATCGCTCTCTTGAGGTCATGCCACAGCATCTCAATCGGGTTGAGGTCAGGACTCTGACTGGGCCACTCCAGAAGGCGTATTTTCTTCTGTTGAAGCCATTCTGTTGTTGATTTACTTCTATGCTTTGGGTCGTTGTTCTGTTGCATCAACCATCCTTAGTTAAGCTTCAGTTGGCGGACAGATGGTCTTAAGTTTTCCTGCAAAATGTCTTGATAAACTTTGGAATTCATTTTTCCATCGACGACAGTAATCCGTCCAGGGCCTGAGGCAGCAAAGCAGCCCCAAACCATGATGCCTCCTCCACCATATTTCACAGTTGGGATGAGGTTTTGATGTTGGTGTGCTGTGCCTTTTGTTCTCCACACATAGCGTTGTGTGTTCTTTTCAAACAACTCAATTTTGGTTTCATCTGTCCACAGAATGTTTTGCCAGTAGTGCTGTGGAACATCCAGGTGCTCTTTTGCAAACTTCAAACGTGCTGCAATGTGTTTTTTGGACTGCTGTGGCTTCCTCCGTGGTGTCCTCCCATGAAATCCATTCTTGTTTAACTCTTTCACAGCCAGCGTTTTTTAAAAAAAAGTTGCCAGCCAGCGCCTGTGTTTTTTATGATTTTCACAAAAGTTTAATGCCTTCCAGAAAATGTTCTTCTTTAAATCTATAAACATACAATATATCAAATGAAAGAACAGACCCTCTGCTTTAAAAAAAAACGTTTCATTCTACCTTCAGTAGTTCTTTTGTAATCAGCTTTTGAATATGGGTAGGTTTCTGCAAAAACAAAAAGCAGAGATTTTCAGACTTTTCATAGAGTTCCCATTCAGAGCAATCTTTAAAACAGACACAGACATGCAGCTGCTTGCCATAGGGCAAAACAATACGGGTTTAAAAAGTTGCAGAAGGGCGCCACCTGGTGGATAATAGCGGTATTGCGGAAAGACGGAAATACTCGTCATTGGCGGGGAAGCGTTTTCTCTTGATTGACAAGATATCTCGTCAATGGCGGCAAGAGAGTTAATGTTTTCCTCATTGTAGATTTGTCAACAAAAATGTTAGCATGTGCCAGAGATTTCTGTAAGTCTTTAGCTGACACTGTAAGATTCTTCTTCACCTCATTGGGCATTCTGCGTTGTGGTCTTGCAGTCATCTTTAGGGAGCCTAGGGAGTGTAGCAGCAGTGCTGAACATTTTCCATTTGTAGACAATCTGTCTTACCGTGGACACATGGACATCAAGGCTTTTAGATATACTTTTGTAGCCCTTTCCACCTTTATGTAAGTCAACAATTCTTGATCGTAGGTCTTCTGAGAGCTCTTTTGTGCGAGGCATGGTTCACATCAGACAATGCTTCTTCAGAACAGCAAACTCAAAACTGGTGTGTTTTTTACTGGACAGGGCAGCTTTAATCAACACATCCAATCTCATCACATTGATTGGACCCCAGGTTGGCTGACTCCTGGCTCCAATTAGCTCTTGGAGAAGTCATTAGCCTGAGGTTTCACATACTTTTTCCACCCTGCACTATGAATGTTTACATGTTGTGTTCAATAAAAACATGAAAACGTATAATGTTTGTGCGGTATTAGTTTAAGCAGACTGTGTTTCTCTATTGTTGTGACTTAGATGAAGATCAGAACATTTTATGACCGATTTATGAAGAAATCCAAGTAAGCCCAAAGGGTTCACATACTTTTTATTTCAACTGTATATTTCTCGCTGCCGCATTGGTGGAATTGGTGATTCTCTGCCCATCTTGACTTCTGAGAGACACTGCCACTCTGACAGGCTTTTTTATACCCAATTATGTTGCCAATTGACCTATTAAGTTGCAAATTAGTCCTTAAGCGGTTCCTCATATGTACATTTCAATTTTCTGGCCTCTTATTGCTACCTGTCCCAACTTTTTTTGGAATGTGTAGCTCTCATAAAATGAGCCAATATTTGGCATGACATTTCAAAATGTCTCACTTTAAACATTTGATATGTTACCTATATTCTATTGTAATTAAAATATACATTTATGAGATTACTAAATTAATCCATTCCTTTTTTACTCACAATTTCTACAGTGTCCCAACTTTTTCTAATTTGGGGTTGTGTTTATATATAGGAAATATTCCAGAAACAGTAGAAAAAATGTGCGTGTGTATGCCAAGCACTTCACCATGGATGCTTCATTAACCTCTGCCAATTTGAAGCTGGACTCGCAGCAAGACTATATTTTAAAGTCGGAGCTGTACCATCAATTCACCTAGAGAATGTAAGTTGTTTTTTCTTTTTCTTTTTTTTTGCTTGTTTCTTTTGGGGAAACATAACAAATGGCGATATCTGAGGTAGCAGCATCTAGTGTAATCTTTATTGACGATGTAATGTTCACAGTACATGTGTTTTATTGATTTGTTGGTTAAAGTTTTTAGGAAAAAGTTGCTACTATCAACAGTATTAATTGACATAACTGTACAATACAAAAGACCGTATGGGGGTATAATAACATATGTTAAGTTAGCGAACTCAGTCTAAACATTACGTGCAAATCTGTGTTTTACGTGCTCTTATCTGTTATTTGGCAAATAGGTACTTGTAGTTTGCCTCTATGTATGTATGCCTGTTAATATGTGCATTAGTATTATATTACATTATTATATTATCTATGTGTTAGATGTAAGCAGTGTTATGGCTGTTATATTCTTGGGAATTATACAAATGCAAACAAAACAATCATAGGCCCCATTCACTTTCATAGTAGTAAACATAGTTACAAACCTCAAAATATCTTATGTCTACAGTTATGTAACAAAATGAGAGTGAGGAAATTATAACAGAATTTGCATTTTTGAATTAATTATCACCTTTTTTTGTCGTGATTATTTAGAGGTATTCAAATGTCTAATATTATTTTACTTTAGGCATACAGACACATTTATGCCCTGACATTGGTGTTTACACTGCACATCCACTGATGTTCTCAACACCAATAAAGAGGGTTAGTTAGAGACCTTGCTTGGAGCTGGAGGAGAAGGAGCAGGACCCTTTGGAAGGCACCTCAAGTACTACCATTGAAGAGCCACTGGATTCTACATATGATCGTGGCGGCAGTGGTTCAGTGGTTCGTGTAGGTTGTCTACAAATCAGAAGGTTGGGATCAATCACCGGCTCCACCTGACCAAGTGTCGAGGTGTCCTTGAGCAAGACCCCTAACCCAAGTTACTCCAGACGAGCTGGATGGCGCCTTGCATGGCTGACACCACCGTTGGTGTATGAATGTGTGAGTGAATGGGTGAATGTAAGGCAAATTGTAAAGCGCTTTGGATGGCCATTGGTCTATGAAAGCGCTATATAAATGCAGTCCATTTACCATCCAGACTCTATTACAACTTTGACAGAGCCTGCAGATGTTACGTGTCTTTAGTAAAAAAATTGTGAACAACAATTTAGGATGTTATAATGTGGTAGTTGGCAGCTTTTCTATGAATTCTTTATTATTTAAATAGATTGGAATCTTCAAAGCCACATCATAAGACAGCAACATACATTGGGTCTCATTCATTAAGCATGCGTATGCACAAATTTGTGCTTGAGATGTGCGTACGGATGTTTTCACGAACAAATCGTGATTCAACAAAAACTTTCGGATCAAAATGTCTTCTAAATGTACGCAAAAATTCAAGAAAACCTAAAACTAATTATACTCAATAATCACGTACACTACAATCAAAGACTATGCTATAATTATAATGTTTATAATAATGTTGATATATAAAATGTACATGATTATATTTTATATTATAATATTTTCTGCATTATATATTATTACACACTATTATTATTATTATTATTATTATTATTATATACATTTTATTATATATTATTATAGCTTACTTAATTTTTCTAAACACATAAAGAAGATGCACGTAGTGACAAATCTTTGCGCTTTCCTTCCTTACTTTTTAAATCTCTATTTTAAAGTGTCTGCTTACAGTTTTTCTCAGTTGCTTAAACACATTTCTTAAAACTATGCCTCATATTCTCAAAACAGTAAACACAATTGCATAACATACCACCCAATACTCCAAACATCATATTTTGAGGTCATAATGAAGCTCTACACTCAAAACCATTCACTTTTACTGAAAATCCAGACTTTTCCCTCAGACAACACACACAAGCTTTCAAAAACACACACACTGCAACATAGTCTTACACACTGGTGCAATAAATTCAAAACAATGTATCCAAAACTGCTAAGTTTCTTGTGGTTCTCCCCCTCAAAAACCTTTTCATATGACCAAAAAAGACACAATCAATGTATGCATTAGCGCATTTTCATTCATTCATTCACAACTGTAAAACATTTTTTTTTATTCCTCCTCAACATCCTGTCTTTGTTCTAGGTCAGGCCAGAGAATCTCATTCACATCACAGGTTATATTCGTCCTAGCCAAACATCAAGGGTAAAATCCTCTTGTATGATCCACCGCTGGCATTCATCTACTGATATGTCGATCTGTATGCAAGTCAATTTTATGCATTTCTTGGACTATCCAGTAGCATAGTCCAACAGTGTATGCACACTAAAGTTACTGTACAGAGCAGTCTTACTGTAAGTACATCTCTGTTTTCCTCCCTGAAGGCTCTGAAGATGGAGGCAACAGTGAAGCGACTCAAATTACGTTTTACTCGTTGCTCAGCCTCCCTTATAGTCATACATGGACAAGGACATGGTCAGCTAGAGTGGTTTGAATTTTATCTGAGACTGCTTGTCACCTTGCCCTTCGTCTCGCTCCTCCTCTTTCACCACGTCCTCCTTCAATTCAATTAAATTTCAATTCAATTTTATTTATATAGCGCTTTTCACAATTTGGTAATTGTATCAAAGCAGCTTTACATAATAGATGCAGTGAAAAGCACAGAAAATCGACAGATGGTTAAGTGTATTACATATAGTTGATGATTTTAGAAACGGAAACAGAACTCGTTTGACTAAGGCCAGAGGCCCCACTGCCGTCGTTAATACTAACGTACAGTGGCAAACGGTTCTGTATGACATACTATTTTAAGGTCATGGGAAAAGGCCAAAATTGCAAGCCGGCCATATTTGGCAGTTAAGACTCAATCGAAAACCAATTCAAATTTCAGCATATTACTAAAGAGTATTAATGAGATTTACCATGCTTTGAAGTGTTGACGAAAAAAAAAGGTTTTAATTTATTCATTAATTTATTTATTTATTAGGTTGTACAAGCTAGCTATTAGGAGATAAGTACCATTGTTAAAACAACTATTTGAAAGCCTTGTTAAAGAGAAAAGTTTTAAGTCTAGATTTAAAGTTATCTACTGTCTCTGATTTTCGGACGTCGGTTGGTAAATCATTCCATAGCTTAGGGGCTAAGTAGGAAAAGGATCTGCCACCTTTAGACACTTTTGATATTTTAGGGATAATTAAGAGGCCAGAATTTTGTGACCGCAATGCACGTGATGGATTGTATTCTGATAATAATTCTCTAAGATATGAGGGTGCTAGGCCATTTAAGGCTTTGTAGGTGATTAGTAATATTTTAAATTGTATACGATATTTAACTGGTAGCCAGTGTAAAGATGCCAGAATTGGGCTTATGCGGTCATACTTCTTAGTTCGAGTAAGAACTCTTGCTGAAGCGTTTTGAACTAGCTGAAGCTTGTTGACCTGTTTTGCATGGCATCCTCCGAGTAACGAGTTACAATAGTCTATTCTAGAGGTCATAAAAGCGTGGATAAGCTTCTCTGCATCTGATGCAGACAACATATGGCGTATTTTTGAGATATTTCTAAGGTGGAAGAATGCTGTGCGGCAGACATTGGAGATATGGCTGTCGAAGGATAAACTGCTGTCGAACATCACACCTAAATTCTTAACCGTTGAGGTTGGCACCACAGTGCAGCCATCTATGGGCAACTTGTAATCTGTCATATTATATTTGTAGCGATTCGGTTCGATAACAAGTATCTCTGTCTTATTGGAGTTTAGCATAAGAAAGTTATGTGACATCCAGTCACTTATATCGCTGATGCAGTCTGATAGCTTAGAAAAATTTTGTGTTTCGCTAGGATGCGAGGAGATGTAAAGCTGTGTGTCATCTGCATAGCAGTGAAACTGTATGTTATGATTTCTGATAATATCTCCCAGAGGTAACATATATAACGAGAACAGGATAGGACCTAAAACTGATCCCTGCGGTACGCCGTATTTAACCAGGGAGTGATGTGACTCCTCCTCATTTACATAAACAAAGTGATAGCGATTGGTTAGATACGATCTGAACCAAGCTAGCGCCTGACCACTGATGCCAACATAGTTTTCTAGCCTATTAAGTAAGATTGTGTGATCTATTGTGTCAAAGGCTGCACTAAGGTCTAATAATATAAGGAGTGATATTTCACCACGGTCGGATGTTAGGAGAAGGTCATTTGTAACTCTAAGCAGCGCTGTCTCTGTGCTATGGTGGGGCCTGAATCCTGATTGGAACTTTTCATACGTACTATTATTTGCTAAGAATGTGCGTAGCTGGCTTGCCACTACCTTTTCTAATATTTTGGAAAGAAAAGGGAGATTTGAGATTGGTCTAAAGTTATTTAGATCTCCCTGGTCAAGGTTTGGTTTTTTAATGAGCGGTCTAATAACTGCTAGTTTGAAAGCTGTTGGTACGTAGCCTAATTCTAATGATGAGTTAAAGACATTTAGTACTGGGTTAGACACTATAGGGAATACCTCTTTGAGTAATTTTGTGGGAACAGGGTCCAATATACAGGACGATGATTTGGATGATGCTACTAATTTAGATAGCTCATCTATTGTAGTAGGGTTAAATGACTCAAGATGTTCGTATGGTAGGCAAGCGTTAAATGTATTACTGGGTAGAGTGGTGGCTGCTTGGGTACCTACAATGTTTTCCCTTATAATCATAATTTTCTTAGTAAAGAAGTTCATGAAGTCGTTACTATTGTGTGGGAGTTTATTAGTGGGTTCTGTTTGTTCTTTATTTCTAGTCAGTTTCGCAACTGTGCTAAAGAGGAAGCAAGGGTTATTATGATTTTCTTTAATAAGATTGCTGAGATACGTAGATCTGGCGATTTTTATAGCCTGTCTGTAGTCTGTAGTTTATAGCCTCCTCCTTCACCATGTCCTCCTTCTCTTCCTACTCCTTCACCACGTCCTCCTTCTTTTCCCCCGTCTCTGACTCCTCCCTTCCCTCCTCCTCTTCCTCCTCCTTCACCTCGACCTATTCCTTCATTTCTCTGTGGATCAATTGTTCCTAAGCTCAGTGAACTGATTCAGGCCCTTTTATCTATCTATTGAAGGATCTGATTGATGTGTGTTTAATTTTGACTTATAGTGTTTCCCCCTTGGTAATTGTTTGCTAATTGCTAATTGTTTGCCATGGAACTTGCACCCTTGCCTTTAAAGGGAATGTTGGATAGCGTTCTGATTGGTTTATTTGACGTTACGCCCAAACCACACCTATGAATAATGAACCTACTTCAGACCAACCCCTTATTGATTTGCGCCTGGCGCAAGAGTTATTTCTCCCGCCGGGAAAATAGCAACAGCGCCCAAGATCCGCTCATAAAGTCACTTGCGCTTCGCACTTGTGTTTCAGATCGTTAAAATAGGGCCCCCATTGTCTGCTGGAGCTCTTTGAGAAGTTCCCTATATGTCAGCGGGTTTCAGATGTGCAGACAAGAAGGGTTGGCACATTCCTCTCTGTGTTTGACTTATAGGGGCGGTTTCCCGGACAAGAATTAGCTTAAGCCAGGACTAGGCCTTAGTTTAATAAGGAAATATAACTAGTTTTAACAAACATGCCTTACTAAAAACTTTTCTTTTGTGCAGTTTGAGGCAAAACAAAGGGCACTGATGTATTTTAAGAGATGTCAGCAGGGCCGGAGTGGGACTCATTTTCAGCCCTGGAGTTTCATGCCTTAGACCGGCCCACTTTAGTTCACAACTGACTATTTAAATAATATCTTTAAACCCTCAGTAGTATAAGTCTGCAGTAGTGCACTGTTCTCTGCAGCCTTGCAATTCACTGTATTTTTCAAATATATAATTTCATATTCCGTGCAAATGCAGTAAACAATTATAATTTTTGCCATAATCATGCAGCCCTACCATAAGACCATAATATTACTAAAGTAAAGTTATTCAAAAACTAAAGGAAAAAAACGTGTTTGTGTTTTCCTCTATATTTCCATTTCTAAAAAATGGTGAGTCTTGAGATTAACTGTTGGGTTGATAACGTTTGGAAACCCCTGATATACAATATACAAGCAAGATTTATCAAGTATGCATTGGAAACAAATGGAAAAAATCTGTATCTTTTTTTTAGTACTTAGATCATGTCTATTGCTAAATAACGTAGGCCTATTGTGTTAAAAGAAACATCCTGGATATACTTTTGAAACCACTTTTTTCAAATAAACTAATGAGTTTTGCATCAAATAGATTTTTGTTCCTCTTGCAATAAACGATGAATAATGACTATTCATAGAGAATTCATCTATGACTTGGATAAAAAAATATGTTTTGTAAATTATTTTCCTTTTAGAGGCCAGCCCGTTTGTATTAAGACGCTTAAGTTTATTTAAAATATAATAGACGCGCGGCCGGCAAGCACACTCAAAATACGCGCTCAAGTTTATTTAAAATATAGACGCGCGGCCGGCAAGCGCACTCAAAAGACGCGCTCAAGTTTATTTAAAATATAGACGCGCGGCCGGCAAGCGCACTCAAAAGACGCGCTCAAGTTTATTTAAAATATAGACGCGCGGCCGGCAAGCGCACTCAAAAGACGCGCTCAAGTTTATTTAAAATATAGACGCGCGGCCGGCAAGCGCACTCAATATAGACGCGTCTGAAACAAAACTCGTGTTCAAGTAAGCGCTTTGAAAACCAGAAGACAGCGGCACGTCCAGCGTTTCCCATGCGTTTTAAATGTCAATGAACCCTAATGCAAGAATTCTTCCAATAAATGGTCGGGATTCGGGACACAATCAACTTGTGCATAAAGCGGCGGGGACATCTCTCACCCGCAAATACGCGTCTTCCCGGTGGCATGACAACACCGGCCCTCGTGGCCAAAAAAAACAGACCGGCCCACCGGGAATCCTCCCGGTTCTCCCTATGGCCAATCCGGGCCTGTATGTCTGTGAAGGTTGTTTTCCGTTTGAATTGCTCTTAAATTTATTTTAGTCTAGGAGTAGTCTAATCCCTGTCCGGGAAACCGCCCCATAGTGTTTCCACCTTGGTAATTGTTTGCTAATTGAGCCTGTGCTGACTAGAGTGAACCGTATTGAATGCTAGTGCTTTCCATATGACCAGATGGTGTAAGCACTGAGAAATGTAGGGATTTGTGTGTAGAGTTTTGAAGTAAAAGTTCACCAAATCTGACTCATGTGTTAAAGCAGGGGAGTAGTGTTTATAGTTCAGCAAAATGACATAAGAACAAGAACAAGTATAAGAACAAACTCATGTGTGTATGCACGTGTTGTGAATTAGGTGGAAAGATTTTGTGAGAAGTTCAAGTGTGCGTATAAATACGAAAAACATAAGCAATTATTAGTGAATGTGACCCAGGGCCCTATCTTGCACCCAGCGCAATTGACTTTGTCAGTGACGCATGTATCAATCGTATTTTGCACCGGCGCACAGCGGGTTTTTCCCTCCACAGACGCACGTCGGCAAAAGGGAATGAACTTGCGCTCCCTGGGCGGTTCATCGCAAAAAAGGAGGCGTGTTCCGGCGTAAACCATCCCTGATGCTATTTTGCAGTTTCAAAAAACAATTGCGCCACTGACCAAAAAAAAGTCTAAAGTCAGTGCCGTGTTGCGTGTGGTTCATTATGCTATTTTAAGGGCGCATGCTTGACCATAATGTATAGCGTGCACAACGTGCACACACTTTGCTTATCTAATCTTCACAGATGCAACAGTTATTTTTGCAAATCATAAATTGTTACAATAAAAAATATTAACACATGAGATAAGGGAAATCATAGTGGTGAGCATTGTGGTCATAGTTTTTATTTATTGTGTGGCTGCGTTAAAAAATTCTCGTGCAAATAGCGATTAAAATATATTCATAAGTTTGTTGTGTGGCAGTATTACGTTTATTTTATGTAAATAATCATTAAAAAAATTTCATAAGAAACCTTAATGTATATGAACTTGATTTGTAAGTGTACATTGGGGTTGGACCTTGCTTGCGTTTCTTGGGTCCGATTTCAAAGCCCCCAAACCCTTTCAGCGGTGAGGGTGGACACAGCGATGTCTCTGCTGGCGTCAGGTCATGTGTAGAGGCAGATCCACCTCCCGTTACACGGCATGCCTGATTTATGCTGGCAAGCTTGGGATTCCCCCATCTCCTGACATCATTGTAGCGCTTGGCGCAACGATGGGGATGCCAGCTGATGAGACAATTGTGGCTATTTCCTCTCACGCCTGTTTAACCTACGCTGATTTGGGTGGGTTTCTCCTATCCCCATTATAAACCAATACTTAAAGTGACAAATACTTAAAGTGACATATAACGCAAGCACCAAATCTAACCCTAAATCGAAGTGACAATGGTTTGAAAATAGGACAAAAAAGTTGAGTAACCAATACGTGACAGTGACACAAACAGAAAAGCGTGACATGCTCATGCTTAAACGCGGCAAAACATGACATTTTCACATTGGTCCATATGTGAAATAGTCACGTAATTTCGTGATATAGGGTTGCAGTGAACCGCTGCTGGCGTGCGCCTGGTAAATCCATCATAATAATAGCAACCCGCCATGGAACTTTGCGTTTAAAGGGAATGTTGGATAGCGTTCTGATTGGCCCAAACCACACCTATGAATAATGAACCTACTTCAGACCAACCCCTTATTGATTTGCGCCTGGCGCAAAAGTTATTTCTCCCGCCGGGAAAATAGCAACAGCGCCCAAGATCCGCCCACAAGTCACTTGCGCTTTGCGCTTCGCACTTGCGTTTCAGATCGTTAAAATAGGGCCCCCATTGTCTATGAAAACTCTGCTGGAGCTCTTTGAGTAGTTCCCTATATGCCAGCGGCTTTCAGATGTGCAGACAATAAGGGTTGGCACATTCCTCTCTGTGTTACAACAGTGCCCACACTGTGAGTTTTCTAGAAAATGGAATAGTCAGCCAATTATTGGAACCACTCCTGTACGGAATCTCCAGCTGTCTGTTGCAGTATATGCCACTGGTGCATCTTTCTTCAAACGTGAAAAGGTGTGTGATAATGATTTCCCTGTATAGCCTGTATAATAGACTTTGATTTTTAACACAAAGAACTACATGTATGAATGAAAATGAACATACTGAGGACAAAATGAATAAAAGACTCCTCTCTTTCTGAATCAGATCTTCTGGGCAACTAAAAATGCCCCGCTATGACACCTTCCGAAGACATGCCAGGATGTACATTGAGCCTGCAGTTGTACATAGCTGGAAGACAGCACAGGATGGCATGTTGCAGCAGCTCAGTTAACAGCAGAACATTGTCCTAAGAGGTGACATGAGGGCTGACTCACCAGGTAAATAATCCTGAGCACATGTCTTAGTTTAGAATTTGCTATGAAGACAAGACATCATACAATGACATATGGAATGTAAAACAAATCAAACAAAGTTGTAAACGGGTTGTTTTAAAGAAAGCGATGAAGAAGTGAATCCATGTGCAAAAGGTGTTTTATTGTAAAATCCCAAAAAGGGCCAGCAAACAAATCCAGAGGGTAATCCACAATCATAAATCCAAAGACAGGCAAAATATATCAGGGCAGGTGGCAAACAGGCATAAAATCCAAAATACAGGCAGAAGTCAAAAACACAGGCAGATCCAGGTAACAGATAAACAGATAACAGAATACAGGCAGATATACAGACAGGTATTGGCGATGTAATAATCAGCCAGGAACAGCTATACAGGAAGTGCTTGAATACAGACAGACAGGAAGTGTGAACTGTGACATGGCATGATGAATATCAAAATAAAAGCCAGAACAGAACAGGATGTCAAAATAAAAGTCCAAAATACAAAAATACACAGAACACAGAACAAAACCTTACAGAACCCCCCCTCTAAAGGGCGACTCCCGGAGCCCAACATTCAAATAATTAAGTCCAAATAGAGGGTGGGCGGGCGGGCCAGGACCTCTTGGCAAGGCAGGGCAGTTCAGGAGCGGTCCTGGGTCATAAGGCCAGGATGGTCCAGGGTCGTAGGGCAGATGCGGGCCTGGGTCGTGGGGCAGATGCGGGCCTGGGTTGTGGGGCAGATGCGGGCCTGGGTCGTGGGGCAGATGCGGGCCTGGGTCGTGGGGCAGATGCGGGCCTGGGTCGTGGGGCAGATGCGGGCCTGGGTCGTGGGGCAGATGCGGGCCTGGGTCATGGGGCAGATGCGGACCTGGGTCATGGGGCAGATGCGAACCTGGGTCATGGGGCAGATGCGGACCTGGGTCATGGGGCAGGCTTGGACCTGGGTCATGGGGCAGGCTTGGACCTGGGTCATGGGGCAGGCTTGGACCTGGGTCATGGGGCAGGCTTGGACCTGGGTCATGGGGCAGGCTTGGACCTGGGTCATGGGGCAGACATGGAGCAGGATCAAGGGGCAGGCATGGAGCAGGATCAAGGGGTAAACATGAAGCTAGGTCATGAGGTAGGGATAGACCTGTAACACAAGGAGAGGAGGGATCAGAGTCCACTTCGGTCTCCGCCTCGGTGTCCTCTGCCTCCTTCCTGTGTCCGGGTACTACCCCCCCCAAAAAAAACTTGGGAAAGCTTCCACAGTCCAAGGTGGCGATGTCCCAGATGGTGAACCAGACGAATCAGATGAGTCAGTTGAGCCAGGTGAATCAGATGAATTAGACTGGACCGGTGAATCAGGCCGGACAGACAAATCCGGTGAGTCAGGCGGATCAGATGAGTCAAGCAGATCAGGTGAGTCGGGCAGATCAGATGAGTCGGGCAGATTAATAAGGAAATATAACTAGTTTTAACAAACATGCCTTACCAAAAACTTTTCTTTTGTGCAGTTTGAGGCAAAACAAAGGGCACTGATGTATTTTAAGATATGTCAGTGAAGGTTGTTTTCCGTTTGAATTGCTCTTAAATTTATCAGATGACATGGCGCAGGATCAAGGGGCAGGCATGGAGCAGGATCAAGGGGTAAACATGAAGCTAGGTCATGAGGTAGGGATAGACCTGTAACACAAGGAGAGGAGGGATCAGAGTCCACTTCGGTCTCCGCCTCGGTGTCCTCTGCCTCCTTCCTGTGTCCGGGTACTACCCCCCCCAAAAAAAAAACTTGGGAAAGCTTCCACAGTCCAAGGTGGCGATGTCCCAGATGGTGAACCAGACGAATCAGATGAGTCAGTTGAGCCAGGTGAATCAGATGAATTAGACTGGACCGGTGAATCAGGCCAGACAGACAAATCCGGTGAGTCAGGCGGATCAGATGAGTCAAGCAGATCAGATGAATCGGGCAGATCAGATGAGTCGAGCAGATCAGATGAGTCGGGCAGATCAGATGAGTCGGGCAGATCAGATGAGTCGGGCAGATCAGATGAGTCGGGCAGATCAGGTGAGTCGGGCAGATCAGGTGAGTCGGGCAGATCAGGTGAGTCGGGCAGATCGGATGAGTCGGGCAGATCGGATGAGTCGGGCAGATCGGATGACTCGGGCCGATCGGATGACTCGGGCACATCGGATGAGTCGGGGCGATCGGATGACTCGGGCAGATCAGATGAGTCGGATGAATCGGATGAGTCGGATGAATCAGGCAGATCAAATGAGTCCAGGGGTTCAGGTTCAGGGTCTTGAGGAACATGGGAAATACCAGAGCAAACGGCAGACAAAACGCACCACAGGGCTATGGCAAATTCTGAGAGTCTATAATCCAGGAGACATACCTCAGGGGAAGATTCAGGCATGGCGGCCATCTTCACGGCAGGTGCAGGGTGAATAATAGCTCTCCTAAGCGCTGGTGTGGTAGTGACGATAGCTCTCTGAAGCACAGGTGCTGGGATGACGGTAGCTCTCTCACAAACAGGTGCAGGTGTAGAAACAGGCAGGATGGCGGCCATTTTGGGAACAGGCAGGGTGGCGGCCATTTTAGGGACAGGCAGGGTGGTGGCCATTTTGGGAGCAAGCATGGTGGCGGCCATTTTGTTAACAGGCATGACTTGTACAGGCTTGGGCAGAACAGGCATGACATGGCTTGTTGTGTTGTGTATATTCTCTGAAGGTGTATCTGCAACACCCACAGTGAATGGTGAGCCACACAATAACAGGGCAAAGTCAATATAACTCTCCAGGGACCAGGCAGACATATCATGAGGCATACACAAGCGCAACCATTCGTCAAGAGCATTATAAAAAATGGGTTTTAAAGTGTCCTCATCATAATGTACCTGATTACTTATATCCAAAAAGTCACTTACAAAATCCTCAATGGACCGGTGGTTCTGGCGTAGTGCAAGCAGGGAAAAAACAGGCTTCGTGGTGCTGGTGGGAGATTACTGACCTTTGCTGGATTCCGGGTTATGGCTGATTATTCTGTAAACGGGTTGCTTTAAAGAAAGCGATGAAGAAGTGAATCCATGTGCAAAAGGTGTTTTATTGTAAAATCCCAAAAAGGGCCAGCAAACAAATCCAGAGGGTAATCCACAATCGTAAATCCAAAGACAGGCAAAATATATCAGGGCAGGCGGCAAACAGGCATAAAATCCAAAATACAGGCAGAAGTCAAAAACACAGGCAGATCCAGGTAACAGATAAACAGATAACAGAATACAGGCAGATATACAGACAGGTATTGGCGATGTAATAATCAGCCCGGAACAGCTATACAGGAAGTGCTTAAATACAGACAGACAGGAAGTGTGAACTGTGACATGGCATGATGAATATCAAAATAAAAGCCAGAACAGAACAGGATGTCAAAATAAAAGTCCAAAATACAAAAATACACAGAATACAAGAAAACACAGAACAAAACCTTACAAAGGATGTTTATTTTTAAAGGACATTCTGCTAAGTTTGGCAGTTACACGGTGATGGACCTGAGGACCAGTCCTATTATTGATCTGCAACTTGTTCAGGTGAGTGTAACAACCAGTGATGCCACAGTTACTTTGAAAAAGTAATCTGATTACTGATTACTCCTTTAAAAAGTAACTAAGTTACTTTACAGATTACTTGATTTTAAAAGTAACTAAGTTAGATTACAAGTTACTTTGTTAGTTACATTCCAGTAGCTGCCAACACCCCCACTGCCTCAACATTAAAAATGACAACCAGTTTTGCCAACACTCACCTTATTGGGAGTGCATTTTTAACAGTAACGTCAACAATGTATCTCCTGACATTTTAAGTTGAACTGTTGTGTTTTAAAAAACGAAAAAAAAAAAAATATATATATATATATATATATATATATATATATATATATATATATATATATATATATATATGGGCCATTCTACCGAATTCGTGCAAATTGCTGTCCCGGAACCAAAAAACTAATTTAAAAAGCATTAATGTAGGAAAATGTTTGATAATAAAAAAATATAAGCAAATACCAATCAAAACCCAAAGTAATATTTGAGGTAGCGGCAGGCTTTATATATAAAATATCATCATTTATATGGTGCTTTCAATTGAGAGGTGGTTGTCCCAAACCCCAAGGTCTGAATTTCACCATACGAAAAAAAATATGAAATAATTTTTGTAATTTTTTTTATCATTGTTTTAAGAAGTATCACTTTGAATACTTTTGTTAATTAAAACCAAAAATATATTTATTGGATATTTTCAGTTAAAAATCATGTAAAATCATGTAAAAAAAACACTGTCCCGCATTTTCACGTCACTACCGAAACATTGCATAGTTTGGTCAATAATATAATAATGCTTTAAGCCACTCCCCTCCATTTTGAACCAGAAACTTTGTCTGTGCCTCTCTTTCCTGTGATGACATGGTGATTAGATCAGTCTCATGGTTTTGAAGTAAATGTGATCAAAAGTTTGGAAATCAGTGTGTGACATTTATGAATGTCACTACCGATCACACATTTTCAATGATTGATTCAGTTTTTTTGATTTTTTCTACTGGTCATTTAGGTTTTACTCATGTTTCAATGTCGAGAACTGTGCTAGCTAACTACGTACTGATTAGCATCTTAGCAGTAGGATCAAAGTTAGCTTAAATCGTCACTACCGAAACAGTCACAACCGAAACATTTGTTGACGTTTCGGTTGTGACGTGATTGTTTCGGTAGTGACAAAATGACACTTATTTCTTTATTTTAATTAATAAATAGAAACTTTCAACTGCACATATATTATTTTTCAGTACAAATAATTTGTCAGTCATATTTCTGTAATGTTGTACGTGATTTGACTAGGACTAAAAACTAAGATAAAATGAACTAGGCCAGATTAATTTAATTAATTCATACAGTAGTAGCTTGACTCATTATTGATATAAATGATTCTACCTCTGGTCTCTAGGAAAACTTTCTGCGCTAATTTAGCGGGACTTTGACTGATTGCTTTATATAAATGACATTACAGATAGCACTTATCAGTATCATTGTAAATTGACATGTCATAATTAAGTGTAGACATGGCAGGCTCACACTAATAATGTAAATGTAAATATCTTTGGTTCATTTGTAGAGATAGCTACAGAGAGAGAGGAATCACCAACATGCATAGACGGAAAGATGAAAGTAAAGCGGACAGACTAAGAGAGTCTATTTACTTGAGCCGATACTTATTTTGCTCACTTAGTTTACTTGTAACATTTGGCATCATCGTGTCATTTTTATAAGTCTCAATTTAAAAAAGTAACTTTTATTTAACTTAAAAAACTATATTTCTGTGTGTAAATAATGCTGGAAAAACTCTGTGAACACAGCAGCCACAAATCGGCCAATGCCAATACACATAAAACTCGCAAAAATCGGCCAATATATCGGTCTATCACTAGTTCTTTTATATGAAAATGTACTCAACCTACCTCAAATCAAATAAAAAATTAAGTTTACTTTAAACTCAAAAAGTAAAACTCAGCAACAAGAGAATCAGTTAAGGAGGTTTAGAGAAGTTAGAATGTGTAATGGAAAAACAGGCACACATGTGTACACCAACATTACAGATGGACATGGGTGCACACACACCAAATTCTGTAGTTTATACTGTGGGCTTGAAGTTTTATATGGACATACATTGTCATCTTTTTCTCAAGAGATGTGAAAATCAACACAGCATCTTGCATCCCTTCAAGGTCTGAACTATCCGCCATCTCTTCAGCGTAATTTCAGTGCAAAGTGCTTTTATGTGGTGTTGCGTTAGATATTCTTTGTGCTGTATGTTTTGACTGCATAATGCCAACCATTTTTGACTAACTAATTACTTTTTTTTACACAAAATATGGACAATCCAATGTGGTCGTCACTACCGAACATTTGATGTCACGACCGAAACAAATAATGTTCTGGAAAAATAAAATAGGTTTTGTTATCAGAAAAGATGACATAATTTTATATAGTTAGATAAAAATTTAAACTAATGAATCCTTGAATATGAAAACTGTATCAGTGCATGTATGGCAATTACAGAGAAATATTGCTTTCAAAATTCATTTAATTTGATGAACCACTCTTATAGTTTTGTTAAAATAATATTTCTAACCAATATACCCATGACACTGTCTTTAAAAAAATGTACAAAATATATTTAGAAGGTTAATGTAAAGAAAATCAGAATAGGCTATTAAAAACCTTATTTTTATATCAAATGTTGTTGTGTTTCGGTAGTGACAAATTTTGGGAGAGAGAAAACATTTCGAAACTGTATAAAAACATGCAAGGAAACTAAAGTGTCCAATCAGTAGATTAATGTTCCTTAGATGTTCTACTATGTTTATGTCTACAAAGCTTGCAGGAAAAAACACACTTTTTTCAAGAAGTTTTGAAGTGTCAATTTGCACCAATTCGGTAGAATGGCCCATATATATATATATATATATATATATATATATATATATATATATATATATGAGTCTTTCTTGACTTCACTTAACATAAATAGGGAAGAGCAGGGGCCATTTTCAGAAAAACTTAATTTTAAAAGCTAATGTTTTAGAAAGAGATATATGTTTGCTGTGGTCAATAACTCACAAGTGTGGTCTATCAAAACCAGCTGGAATTTTGAACAAATGCAAAACGACTTCTGTATAATTTCACTTTAAACAAGAGTACTGAATTGTTACACAATAGATTTTTGTGTTACACTTGTTTTTATTAAATATATATGATTATGACCTCTTTAATATGTAACTGCAAACTTACTTTGTTATTTATCTTTGTAAAAAATAATTAAATTACATTTTTATTTTAAATTTCAGTTATCAAATGTTTCAAAAGCAACCAACAGTACAAACTTAAATTGCTGAGACAAAAAAAATTCAATAGTTTAAACACTATGAAAATAAAATTAAATCAAATTAGAATAATATAAATTTTTTAAACATATTATACACAGTATTACCAGCGGGACAAAACTAACCAGTGTTCCTTTTGACCCGACAGGATCTACTCACAAAATAAAAGAAGTAAAGTTTAAACTCGACTTACTTTTATTTTGAAAAACTGAGAAGTCTTCAGGATGTTATATAGTAAATACCTTGTAGATTTATCAGTATTGTAACACATGAAACGAGAAACACAACGCGTTGTAAGAAAAAAAGACCGCTTTTGGAATATACTTATCATGGTTGAAAACACAGTTCTGGATCTACACGTGGAAATCGGTGAGTAAATAACGCGATATTTGACAACTCTTCAGAGGTTATGTGCTAATATGCTGTCAAAGTGAGATGCAGATGTTATTATCAGGGCTCGGAGAAAAACGCTTTGTTACTTTCGTTCTTCAACTCTCCCACACTTACTGGTTTTGCACTGAAGTCCAGCTTTTGTTGTTTGGGTAGTGGATGACCTCCTGCTCACTGTTTCTCACCACCGGGTGGGACTTGCTCTTAAGTTTGACTGTCTTTGCCATGCCGCGACTCCAAATGTTTTTTTTTTTAATTTGACGTAGTGTTTTTGTAGCTGCATCTCTCTTCTCTCTCTATTGTACGTTGTTTACGTTTGTGTCGCTTACACGTGACCTGAGTTGTCCTCGTGCTGAAAACGTGACTTGTCGCACACCTGACTTCACTTCCCGAGACGCAAGAAGAAATATACTAGAAAATATATATTTAACTAAGGAAAATTTAAAAAATAGTAACGCACAGTGACTTGGATAAGTAACTTTAATCTGATTACTGGTTTGGAAATATTAACGCGTTAGATTACTCGTTACTAAAAAAAGTGGTCAAATTAGAGTAACGCGTTACTAAGTAACACGTTACCGGCATCACTGGTAACAACATAGACTGTTTAAAACTTATTTAGTAATGCAAATAATGGGACATTTTCATTCTGTTGAAACCTGTTAAATGGGATAGTTAACCCACAAATGAAAAATATGTCATAATTTACTCACTCTCATGTTCTAACTAACCTGTATAAATGTCTTTGTTCTGATGAACGCAGGAGGATATTTTGAGAAATGTTTGTAACCAAACCGTTTGTGGCCCCCATTTACTTCAATATTCTTTTATCCTACAATAGAAGTGAATGGGGTGGATGAACAAATTTATGCGGGTTTGTGACATTCAATTTCAATTAAATTTTATTTATATAGCACTTTTCACAGTTAGTAATTGTTTCAAAGCAGCTTTACATTAATAGAAGCAGGGGAAAATACAGAAAAATAGACAGACAACATAAGTAGCAAAATACAGTACAGCGGCTGAGATTAAACTAAACAAGCCAGCATAGTAATGTAACGTATAGAAGGGGGTGTAAGGTTAAGTCAAAGTCTGCTGACTCCGATGGGTGGAAAAAAACCCTAGGAGAAAACCCCAATGGGAAAGTCCTAGGAGGAAAAAAACCTTGGAAGATATATATAAAAAGCTTTGTTTTGACAAGATAACCAGAATGTATGATAAATACATTTTAAAAACTTATACCCGTCTAAAAAAATCCGTTTTTTAATGTTTAGTTTGATGAACTCCTAAATATGAGACGCAGCACTTAGCCGGTTCGGCTAAATTACATGCGCAAGCATGGCCAGCACGCAATCGCGCAACATCGATACAACGAAAAGCAATCCAAAATTTACAGACTTAAATTAGATCAGAATTTACGTTTATAATAGATAATTTTTTTTAAATAAAATAAGGTCAGAAGTAACAAAGTGCAGAACAAATTTGCAAAATGCCTCAAGTGCACAGAAACAAAACACAAGCCAAATAGTTAAATCAGATAACCCAGAGTGATTTATAAATAAAATAAAATAAATTATTAAAAGAATAGAAAAGTGTAGACATAATATAATTGCCACCTTTGTCTTTTAAATGTAGAAACAAAGAGGCAATGGTTTATTAACGAAGAAACCTCCGTGTAGCCTGGTCACAGGGGATGTTGGATTTATTAACGCATTTTAAAAATATTTATTGAAAGCTGTTACTTCACATACTATTTGCAGCATTATCATAATATGCTGTAATCATATATTGTGAGAAAGCTGTTATATGTGAAATCAGATAATGTGTGCACCCATATACGGCCAAAATTGAATGATCCTCATTTCATAACACATCTGCGACGATTCGACTGTGAGATAGGTAGTCGAATCAGGCTTCTCCTATCGATGCATCGAATCTTCGACTATTCGGGGTCACCCCTAATATATATATATATATATATATATATATATATATATATATATATATATATATATATATATATATATATATATATATATATATATATATATATATATATATATATATTTAAGCAATATCGTTCGAGTAGGAGTGTGATATAGCTCTAGCAATATCGCTCGAGTAGGAGTGTGATATAGCTCTATATCATCACGGCTGTGATTGCCTCCGGCACTCGGCCTACGGCCTCGTGCCTCTGGCCTAATCACAGCCGTGATGATATAGAGCTATATCACACGACTCCGAGAGCGATATTGCTTTTATACAACAGTTAGACGGTACACGTTTGAAAAACGAAAACTAGAAAACAACAACGGAGTTATTTTAAAAGCCTCTTTGTTTGAGAACTACTTCTTCCGCCACGGATTTGAGGGCGGCCAGAATGACAGGTAAAACTTTCGGCGGTTACACTTTATTTTAATGTGTCCTTAATACAGAGTAATTACCTCTTTAAGTACTTAGTAGTAGCCGGTGAAATTACATGCAACTAGATGTACTTAATATGTAACTAAGTTATGGAACAGCATGTACTTATAGATTGTAATTATGCACATGTAATAAGCTGCAACTGTTACACATATGTAACAGGTCGAGTCTGTTACAAAGCTAACTACTGGTGTAATAAAAGGTCTTGTTACATATGTGTTACAATGTAATCATATTGAAAGTACTTTGTGTAGTACTATGTAATAACAAGTACCTACATATGTTACTAGTTACATAGTTCACAGTTTAAATACATGCATTAGCTTGTTAATTACATTTAAATTACATAATATTACACAGGGATAAGCTACGTAAAATAAAGTGTATCAAGAGTGTACTTAAGTGTACTTCATGTGTATCAACATACCTTATCCATCTGTAACGTAGTTTGAATCGACTCACTAGTTCACAGTTTAATTACATGAATTAGGTTCTTTATTACATTTAAAATACATAATATTACACGGGGATAAGCTACTTAAAATAAAGTGTATCTAGTGTGTACTTAAGTTTGAAACGACTTACTAGTTCACTGTTAATTCACGTGAATTAGCTTCTTAATTACATTTAAATTACATAATATTACATGGGACGGGGATAAGCTATGTAAAATAAAGTGTATCAAGAGTGTACTTAAGTGTACTTCATGTGTATCTACACACCTTATCCATCTGTAACAAAGTTTGAATCGACTCACTAGTTCACAGTTTAATTACAAAAATTAGCTTCTTAATTACATTTAAATTACATAATATTACACGGGGATAAGCTACTTAAAATAAAGTGTATCTAGTGTGTACTTAAGTTTGAAACGACTTACTAGTTCACTGTTAATTTACGTGAATTAGCTTCTTAATTACATTTAAATTACATAATATTACACGGGGATAAGCTACGTAAAATAAAGTGTATCTAGAGTGTACTTAAGTGTACTTCATGTGTATCTATATACCTTATCCATCTGTAACAAAGTTTGAATCAACTCACTAGTTCACAGTTTAATTACATGAATTAGGTTCTTAATTACATTTAAATTACATACTATTACACGGGGATAAGCTACGTAAAATAAAGTGTATAAACACTCAAAATTTAAATGGGGGGTCTTCCGTTTCCATATCTTTTATTTAACTAGTACCACATATACAAACATCAATATATGAAGAGTTTCGTTGCAAAACGAGATAAATCCGTTTTTTAAATTGTTCAGAAATCTTGTTTTTTGGTTGTGCATTCCAATTAACATCAATTCAACTGCAGTTGGTTTGTTTTGATTTAAACCTTCATAACTTAAAAAATACAGCTAAGTAGCACCATAAAGCAAAATAATAACATGATAACATAATAATAAACATGTTTTGACAAAACTTTTTTTTTTTGACCAATTTGCGCGACCAGCATCCAAACAGGAAAAAGCTGCAGGTAAAATGATATGTCTGTTTCCGGGTGCTGTATGCAGCATGTTCATTTTTACTTTAATTTTGTATTTGAACTGCGACTTGGACGCGGTGCGCGTCAAATATAGACGCGTTTCTTAATGAGCCGCTTCTGGGAAGTCAGCGGCTGTATAAACATTGACTAAAGTGGTCGCAATCAGGTCCGGTAGCGCTGCACACGCATAATTCTGCGAATGAGAGCACTTAGTAAAAGCAAAAGAAAACTAGTAAACTAATGAGACACACGGAGAGTGTTTAAAAACAGGGCGTCTGTGTTTTTCCATTCAGAGATGAGCTTGCTTAGGACCTCCATTCACTAGGTGGCGGAATGATACGAAAGGTGAAGCGGTTACAGTGCCGTTATCAGCACAATACCGCATAGCTCTTAGCCAATCAGATTCGAGAACCAGAAAGAACTGTTGTATAAATATATATATATATCATGATGGCCATCAAGGCATTGTGAGAACCAAGCAACGGCTTAGGGAGTTGTACTGGTGGCCTAGGATGGATTCACAGGTACAGTCCACAATTTCAACCTGCGTCACCTGCCAACTCAATGATAAATCTGCTAGAACCACACATGCACCACTTACCCCAGTCCAATATCCAGTAGGTCCGTGGCAGAAACTGGGCATCGATGTGGTGGGTCCTTTCGACATTGGTCCTGTTAGTTGTAGATACGTTATCACATAGATTGACTACCATTCAAAATGGCCAGAGGTTGCTTTTGCACCTCATGTGACTGCATCTACCATTAACTGTTTTCTGAGATCAGTGTTCAGCCAAAAAGGGAATCCTTTGGAGATTGTTACTGACAATGGGCCTCAGTTCCTGTCAACAGAGTTCAAACTATTCCTACAGGAAAGAGATGTAAAGCACATCCGTACTTCTATATATCACCCAGAAGGAAATGGAGCTGGAGCGGTGGAATAAGGTACTGAAAGAGACCATTCTGACTGCTCCGTGGACATCATTCATTGCAGATTTTTTGCAAACTTACCCACACCTCACGCGACTACAGGAATTTCACCTTTTGAGCTGATGTTTGGAAGGAAATGAGAACAAAATTGACAATTCTTCCAAAGTGTAATGAAAAACCTGCTATGACAAAGCTGAAAACAAAAGTGATGCAACAACAGAGGAAAATGAAAGTTTACCTGGATACAAAGCGCAAAGCAAAGACTCCAGGGCTGAAGGAAGGTGACTCTGTACGTGTGAGAAAACCGGTGCATGTGAAAAAAGGGAAATCAAAATTCAGCAATCTATGCAGATTTTTAAAAGGAAGGAGACACATACTGTAGTTTTGAACTGAGTGATGGACGAACTTGGGACGTATCTCACTTGGCACCACTGAACACAGAATTAACTCGGGCTCCTGAACACGTTGAACAATCAACTCCTACACCATCTGGAAGTGGTAACAACCAAGTAGAGGGACGTTGTAGAAGGAAGCCAGTGTGGTTGAAAGACTATGTAACCTAAACTGCCATAGTAGGCAAAGAAGAAAGGATTGAAAAAAAACAGAAGTTTAAAGTTGTCGTTTTGACCTGAGAGGATGTTCATGTAGCTATTCATGCTATAAGTGTTTTGTCAAAAGAAATTGTTAGACATTGTTCTGTGTTTTCTAATCTAAGTAAAGAAAACTAGTTGAGAATTATATATACTAAGTATACTGTTTAGCAATGTTTACTGTAACTGCAGAAGGAAACAAATTAAGTCAGAGAGAAATGTTGTGTTCTCTTATATGTTGCTGAATGATAAATGTCCCCTAGAGGGAGCTATTGTGCTAGATATGAAAGTAGGATGGCGAGGAGGAAGAAGTTGTTGTACATGCTGAGGTTGAGAGTAAAGAGACCTATTTGTTACTCGGTGTGCTTTTGTCTTTTCTTTATGTGAATACACAACACCTACTGATCACAGAGCCGTAGTACATGCACAAGCTGTGCATGAAACAAAGAATCGCAGCCTTGATTCAAATTGATTTCAGACAGGAATTTTTAATGGGACACGCGATTGAATCGTTACATCCCTAATATATATATATATATATATATATATATATATATAATGAATGAAACGCGTTGGCACGCATATAGCGGCTGGAATGCATAACAGAAGAGCAGTTCGTAGAAAAAGACAACAGCTGTCTTCTACATTTCTATCAAAAAATAATAAATTATAATTTTTTTATTAAAAGGAAATGTTTACTGTTAATTTTTTTAGTAATTTGCTGTATGGAAAAATCCCACTTAAAGAAACAGACCGCTATTACATTTTTACTCTCGCACACCTCCTGGTGGCAGCTCGCATACCCCTGTGTAAAGATGCCAAAATTGGGCTTATGTGGTCATACTTCTTAGTTCGAGTAAGCACTCTTGCAGCTGCATTTTGAACTAGCTCAAGCTTGTTTACCTGATTTGCATGGCATCCCCAGAGTAACGAGTTACAATAGTCTATTCTAGAAGTTATAAAAGCGTGGATAAGCTACATCTGATGCAGAAAGTATATAGAGTATTTTTGAGATATTTCTAAGATGGAAGAACACTTCCAGGGCTGTGGTCTGAAACAGCATCGCTCTGAGGTAATATTTTGATGTCATTAATATTGAGCCCAAGTGACAGAATTAAGTCTAATGTGTGTTACGGGTATGCATGGGCCCTGACACATTTTGTTTAGAACATCGATAAACGCTAGTCCTAATGCATCTTTTGACTTATCATTGTAGATATTTCAGTCCCCAACGATAAGAGCTTTATCTACAGTTACTACTAGCTCAGACAGGAAATCTGCAGTTTCTTTAAGAAAGTCTGTGTGGTGACCTGGAGGTCTGTAGATAGAGGCTAGGACGAAACAAAGCAGTTTATTTTTACGATCAGTTATTTCCATGTTTAACAACATTATGTCAAATTAATTCAATTTTAGTTCAGATTTATTGTTTACTTTGAATATTTTATTATCGATTGTAGCAACACCACCCTTCAAGCGAGATTTGTGGTTATAATAAGGTTCTTGTGGGGTTGATTCATTTAAACTAATGCAATCGTCTGTTTTAAGCCAGGTTTCTGGTAAGCAGAGTGCATCCAAGTTTTGCTTTGTAATGATTTCATTGATAAGGTTCTTTAGTGGTAAGCAGTCTAATGTTAAGAAGGCCGAATTTTATGCAGGTAACTTGATTGTAAAGGAATATATACACACTGCATAATTAATCGCATGGGATTGTCATACGCATCTTGTCAATAAAGCCGGTTCCTTGATTAGTAGTAAAGGGCCATCACCTGCTTTCAGATGGAGCAGCATTTACTACACAGAGTGGCTGTGAAATGTTGCATTCATGATCGTGGATGAATCGCCTACGATTGTGAGTGCAATATTGCCCAGCTTTTCGGGGAACTATGGCTCTGTGTAGTAAATGCCGCTCCATCTGAAAGCAGGTAATGGTGATTTACTACTAATCAAGGAACCGGCTTTGCTGACTTTACTGATGTGCGTGCAATTCATCATGCAGCTGTAACACACACTGACACACGTAACCTAATATAAGTTTTATATTTTTCCTTTACAGACTCTACCTGGCGGCACTGCATTTTAATGAAAACACTGGGCGCCCTCAAGCAACAACAGCAGCAGGTGAAGCAGTATTCCAAATAAATTGTCATAAATACAAAAAAGACTATTTTCTGCAAAGCCAGTGTGAGCAGAACCAACCTTCCGTGAGTTTCAACATTAAATTGTATTTAACCAGACATTTTCTAAATAGTTTAAACAACAAAGTGAAATGTGCATCATTGCTATACAGTTACTATAAAATAGAAGCTAATTGCAATATTTTTAAAGATTACTTGGACAGCCTGTTGGACCTTATATTTGAAGAGGTAGTTGTGGACCCGGCCCCGTATGTGGATGAGGTGCTAAAGATTCCTGAGGATCTCGTAGCCCAGTTTGAGAAACCAGACAAGCTGTAAAAGCCAGCTATGTCTCAAGGTTTAATCGATGGCAGGTCTAAACCCCACATAGCTTATCTGGCCATTAGGGAACACTGTCTTTTTCTTGAGACCACACATGAGGGCAGCACCACCCTGATCCTCCATTCCAGAAATCACCAACACCAGCTGACGAAGCTTCAGTATGCCAAGTCCCTGTACTGACTCAAACACGGGTACAAATATGTCTTGAAAATTTTTTTGTACAATAAAATTTTTACTGCAACAGTTTTGCGTGCTTTCAGTGCTTTGCATTTTTCATTAAATGTCTTGTTTTTGTAACATAAGGTTAAAAGTTAACAATTTAAGATTTATCATTTATATTAAAAACTAAGGAATTTAGTGCAGTATAAAAAACTTGCGTCTCTATGCCTCTTAGACCTAAATGCCCATAGTCTGCCCTATATATTCTCGGCCTCTGTAGGCATTTTGGTACAATTGCCACATAGACACCTTTAACAGAAGGAACAACTAACTGAACATGCTGATGCAATTTAATTCAAAAAACAGATGGTAGTGACGATACATTAGAACAAATAAGGATATGTCCTGTAATCCTTGATATACCCATTATTAATATCCTAACATAACGTTACAACAAAAATTTACATTAACAGTGCACTGTGATTTTCGTTTTATTTATAAGTCAACTTTAATAAGCCGTTTGTATGACCATTAGCTGCATCCTAGACATATCGTTTAACACCGTTCATGTCATGTTTAAAGGTATAGTCTACTCATTTTCAATATTAAAATATGTTATTTCCTTAACTAAGAATAGTTGATACATCCCTGTATCATCTGTGTGCGTGCACGTAAGCACTCGGCGCAGTAACACCCTCCCTCTCCCATTATGAGAGGGAGAAGGGGAGCGGACTTTTCAGGCGAGTCGAAGTACTCCCAAAAGTGCTATTACGCCATAAAATATAGTTCCTCTTTTAAATCTGCTTAGAAAAGCGCTACGTTTTATTTTGTAACACCAAACTAGCTCGTATAACTACTCGTCTTAAATAGGAAAAACGTTGATGTGTTTGGTCACTTCTAACTTTATCTCTAAATGGTACCATTGAATGAATGGGGCTAAGCTAAATGCTATCGAAGCGTCGCAGCGCGCTCCAGCGCTTATGTGCACGCACAGAGATGATAGAGGGATGTATCAACAATTCTTAGTTAAGGTAATAACATATTTTAATATCGAAAATGAGTAGACTATTCCTTTAAGTAACAGGCAGTACTTCATGCAGGTAACATTGGTATTATTTCTAAGCACATGTTCACATCATAGCCTGTTTTTCATGACTACTAACCAGTGATGGGAGTACCGCGTTACAAAGTAACGCGCAGGGCTCAACGTAAATATTTTTTTATACTGGCCAAGTCGGGCCAGTGGTTCAGGTTTTTACTTGCCCTGCCAAAATTCTCACTGGCCCCAATAAAAAAATGTCAGTGTCACATATTTAAAAATAATAATTCAAAAGTCAAATATAATTGTATACATATACAACTTTTCTGCCTTACCTTTAAGCTGACAGCAAACTGTGCAAAATATTGCATTGTTTCTGTCGTAGTGTTTTACCCAAGTAAATGTCTGCTTCCAAGATGTTAAATAATATACATTGATGAAAATATATTTTAGTGACTGAGGGTGAAGCACTGGCCCGATCAATACTTTTTACTGGCCCGAATGTCTCTCACACTTGCCCGTGGCCACCGGGCAGTCCTTTATGTTGAGCCCTGAACGCGTTGCTGTAATTTCACTACTTTAAGCAATAACGAGCATGTAACGAAGTATTTTGTAAAAAATAGACAACATATCTGACGTCGCAGGACCATGGTTGGCGGCGCAATGATTCATTACACTTCATCATAGCTGACAGTGCATATAGAATGAACATGAAAAATCTAAACGGGACAACATACCTTTGTTTAAAAATTGTGCGCAAGTCATAATCCATCCAGACTGATGTTTGTAAATTATCTTCGCCAAGCAATCCCGGCATGACATTAACTTGCATTTGTAGTCCACAAAAGTAATAAATCTGAGAAATGTTCATATGTTCTTCTTAGATGTTTACATCGGCCTTCATGGAAGAGATCAATCCGCGATTGTTGTTTCCACTAAAATATTCACACACTGCACTGTACGCCCGTGTTAAAACTCCATAGTATGTATGATCTCGCTTTTAGTTTTAGTTTCAGTCTCTCCATATCCGAAAAAACATTCCACTCGCTCTGTGTCCATCCGACAAAACAATCCACGTAGCCTACTCCGTTTTCTGATTAAATATCTTCTTTTAATCCTGTGTATCATTTAAATCCAACAGAAAACAAACAATAAATGACCAAGAGCACAGTCCCTGCCACGAGCTTCACAAGCTGTGTTCCAATTCAAGGGCTGCACCCTACTAAGCATGCGATAAAAGGTGAGCACTCGGCCTTTCAAGGCGCTCAGAAGTTCGCGAAGAGAACTGAAATGAGACGGTCTAACCTTCAGAGGACCCATAATTTGCGTCACCTGCTGCACGGGCACCGCGCCTGTTAGCAGGACACAGCGGAGACGTTTCTAACTTATTAAAATAAATATGAAATCAGAAAAATTATAATTTATTTTAGAAAATATGACATGTTGACACAATTGTCTCCAAATTTTTAAAGAGACACTACACAATTTTAACACATTATATATTGTTGTAAACATGCAGAATATTTGTCTAAATGATCTAAATGATATACATAAATAAAGTAAGTTTACATATTAAGATAATTTCAAACAAAAATATTCAAAGGTTGAATCTAAAGCAAAATAGCCTCCTACAGTATGTGATATATTAGAGTCTTACGTGTAAAATAGCCCATCCATATTATTTTATTGTTTGACTGTTCAGTACTGTTCATATTTACATTTAAAAAGCAGAGATAAAAGTAACTTAAAAGTTACTTTTCTTAGTAACTAATTACTTTTGATATACAGTAACTGGTAGAGTAATTCAGTTACTTTTAAAAGAAGTAACTAGTAACTGTAACTAATTACTAATTTTCAGTAACTTGCCCAACACTGCTACTAACTGCATCATAGACATATCGTGAAACACATTGCATTCATTTACCAGCATTACATTAAAAGGTAAATTAAAGATAAAAAATAACCCACGATTCAGAAGCATCCTGTTCCATCCTTAATTGTTAAACTACTTCGGATTCCTCCTGTTTTGGCTCTGACTCCGGCTCAAATTGATAGGGTTGAACCGACGTGTGTTCAAAGCCTCCCGCTGCCATACTTTCGCCAAAGCACGTGTTGTATTGCCAAAAAGGACGGAAGGGAGGGTGAGGTGAGCGGTAACACATCATTTAACCCTCATAATATGTTACAGGTGATAAAGTGATTACAAAAAATATACATTTTTTAATTATACAAATAATAAAAATAATACATATATAAAAAATTTGTTTACTTCCCATCAACACATTAATGGTGTGTTTTGGGAGATATGAAGTAGAGGAGACCGGGGTTGGATGTCACAATTTTTACTCATGCATGAATTGCTCATCTTCAAAAAATCTTTCAGTAGTTATTCCTACATGAAATGAAAACTTAGGGTCTTGGCTTTAAATGTGTATACTTGTTACTTTTAGAATGTAGTGTAACATGAAGTAATTAACCAAGACACTCTGACACAATGTGGCAACCAACCCCATCACGGGGTTGGTTGTCCCTATAGAGGTTCAATAGGATTTCAGTGATCAATTGGGATCTGAAAAGATAATGTGTAACTTTTTAGTTTTTTAAGCTAGATACTGCAAATAAGTTTTAATATGAATACCAGGCTCTCCTGATTTTGCCAAGTGGTTGATGTCCTCAGGCCAACATTGTGTTGACCCTGGAACAACATTTCAATCAACCAATCAGATTTCAGAAATAAGATTATAGTTTGTTTTAAGTTTAAGCTTACAACCAAGATTAGCTGTTTTTAGACCATTGTTTTTTAGTTATCATCACACTCAATCACACACACATGTATGGGTGTGTGATTGAGCAACCCTATGATAGTTGTCATCAATGCCCATTATGTTTAAACAATGGGATTAAAGTTGGGTGATCAGTTACTTGAATTGTCTACTGTGTTGAGAAATCAAATGAAATAATTTTTAGTGTTAAAACCTCTTTATTTAATGCTTTATTTATTTTATTTTAAAAGCAAACAAAAACAAACAAACACACAAACAGTCTTAAAAGGTCTACATGTCCAATACTCACGTGTTACAACCAACCCCAACTGACTTCTTGACAAACATGCTAAGCTAGCTGCCACATGGCTATAGCTTGATAGCTAAAAGATGACTCAAAATAAAGCTACTACTTTTGGCTTTTTAATGAGTGTTTTGTTTTTGGATGACAAATATCCTACTAGCTCTCAACACAAAAACAACACCAACATGAAAATTTGCTCTGACCCATGAAAATAAAAAATTTTCTCCTAACCTCAATGTTTTGTATCTGCTAATTACAAGTGCAAATGAGTAAGCTATCAAAGGCTAACAGATTGATATCAAAATTGTATCACAGCGCCATGTAGTGTGTCTGGAATAAGCAGTGTGACAACCAACCCGTGAGACAACCAGCCCCGGTCTCCCCTACTTTTGTTGCTTGCCTGTAAAATATCATTTTTTATGAAAAATTCACATAACATATGATCTAAATTGTTTTTAGATCTTAATCTAGATGTTAAGTGTTGAATTCGTCCATTTAGGGTTTAGAAAAAACATAAAAGAATTACAGTTTAGGAAATGAATAATTTCAACCAGCAGATGCCCATAGAGACCCATTCATTTTACTGCTCAACATTACAGTTTTTTTCGATTGCTAAACGTCAGTGGGCACAACTGGAGTCACATGCGCAAAACTCCAACTACAGTCCGCACAGCAGCAGTTCATGTGGACCAAACTCTAGTTCATTTTTCATTGCTTGAACACAGTTTTCAAAACTCTACACACTTAACCCATTACTTTACTCACAACCTGCACAACACTGTGGATTTACAGCACTTTGTTCAAATGCTAACACACTGCTGTCAAAACTGTGAACCACACATTCAAAACAGAATTGATTTCAGCCTTGTGCCTTTCAAACACTGCTGATTGCAATTTCATAAATATAAATTCCAATGTCATATATATATTTCATATATATATAAAATATTATTTTTTATATAAATATGATAGGTAGAGCTTAGAAAGGCAAATTTTGGAAATGGAACAAGGAAGACGTGTTCATGGAGGGAGAAGTGTGGCAGGAAGTGGCCTGATGCTAGAGAGAGGCAGGATTAGCCCCTCATTTATTTGTTTGAATTACAGTATGTACTTTTAGTTTCTACCTTTTTTTCTCATTACTGTAATTCCATAAATTACTACAAACTACTGAGGCAAACTGCTAATTTTCATTTACCTTAAAGAATTGTTCTGCTCTAAAATTTCAATAAATCATGTGATAAATCAATCAATAAAAAAAACATTATTTGAAGAAAATATTACTTTGTATGAAGTCACTGAAATTGTTAAAACTGTAAAGATAAAAAGTTAGTATTTTGTGTATTGGTGTTTGATGTTAGTGTTTTTCCTCTTAGTGTGTTGTGAGTGACAGTGTGTGTTATCTCAGTGAGAGTTGTGTTTAGTGTTTGGCTGCACTAAGCTGTTTTGAGTTATGTGTTAAGAGTTGTGTTGCTTGGAGTGAGTTTTGCAGGTGATATGTACAGTTTAGCTCAGGTGACTTTTGGTATTGCGGACTGTGGTTGGAGTTTTGCGCGTGTGGCTTTAGTTGTGCTCACTGTTGTTTAGCAGTCGAGAAAAAACTGTAATACTTTAGTGATACATTTTGTGAATTATGTTTATATAAACATTTGAAAGGACATTAAAAATAATTATTATTTCAAATAGCATAATTTTTTGGTAGTTTTTGATGCATTTTGAAATCTCTGTTTTTACAAAATGCCACAAAAATTTGACAATGTGAGTGTGTGTGTGTGTGTGTGTGTGTGCATGTGCGTGTTTGTTACATAGTCTTTCTGTATGTGTCTGTGTCTTTGTGTGTGTGTGTGTGTGTGTGTGTGTGTGTGTGTGTGTGTGTGTGTGTGTGTGTGTGTGTGTGTGTGTGTGTACCTGGTAATTATCACGTTGTGGGGACCAATTGTCCCCACAAAGATAGGAATACCAGTATTTTTGTGACCTTGTGGTGACATTTTGATGTCCCCATGAGGAAACAAGCTTATAAATCAAACAGAATGATGTTTATTGAAAATGTGAAGTAGCAGAAAGGTTTTTGTGATGGGTGGGGTTAGGGAATGGGGTAGGTAAGGGGAATAGAATATACAGTTTGTACGGTATAAAATGCATTACGTCTATGGAATGTCCCCACAAAACATGGAAACCAGAATGTGTGTGTGTGTGTGTGTGTGTGTGTGTCTTTATTTATATGTATGGGACTGGAAATTATCACGTTCGGGGACAAATTGTCCACACAAAGAGATAAATATCAGTAAATTTTGACCTTATGGGGACATTTGTGAGGTCCCCATGAGGAAGCAGGCTTATAAATTCAACAGAATGATGTTTATTGAAAATCAAAGGTAGCAGAAAGTTGTATGTGATGGTTGGTGTTAGGGGAAGGGAATAGAATATACAGGTTGTACAGTATAAAAACCAATATACATAAACATGGAAACCCAACATGTATGGGTGTGTGATTAAGCATGTATTTTCTGTGTTGAATTTGTGCTCTAGTACCAGGCCTACCTTTCTGTGTTAAAATGTTCATATTTATTGTGGATGCATAGACTTTTATTTTTGACAAATAAAAAGATCTTTTTCGCATCCATCCATTAAAAACAAGCGGTCAAGCGATGTTTTGTTTTTTATAGGGCTGGGTATTGTTAGGAATTTCACAATTCGATTCGATTCCGATTCTTGAGGCTTCAATTTGATTCAATATTTATTTGTTTGCTTCAATATCGATTCAATAATAAGTAGATACACAAGTAATAAAGTACCTGTGTAGCCTATATTTTAATTTGAGCTTTTAGTGCAGACTTGAACGGAGTGCAGCTGCTGTTTGCCATCTTGCTGTTTTGGTAAAGCGTGTTTTGGTAAAGCGTGTCTTGTACAACGCTGAACGCTCTCACTAGAGCAGGGCTATTCAGTTAGTTTGTCATGGGAGCCAGTTCATGAAAAGCATCTCAAATAAGGGGCCGAAGATATATCAGTGATTATGACTACATTTATATTTAAACTGCATAACAACAAAATCAGTGCATTGTACAATAGGCTTTTTCTACAAACATGTATTTTCAAACTGCATACATCAAAATTAGTGCATTGTAAGATGTCAAAGTAGGCTTTTTCTACATCCAGACATGTTCATATGTTGTATTTTAAAACTGCATAACAACATAAGTGCACTGTAAGATGCTTTAATTTACATTTAAAGGGGTAAATAAGAGCCATATCACACTCATTGAGAATTTAACTTATTTACTCACTTTAGTACACATAATAAAAAAGTTTACAATATGTAACATAACATTGTTATATGCTGTTTTTATCAAAGCTAATTATTTCACTACCTCTATTTAAACTACAACAGCCATCTTAATAATTGGCAAACATTAGTCTAGCTTCTAATAAGAGAAATTATACTTTTAGATTTCGCTAGAGCAGTAAAATCAGGTGTATGTTTATCAGTAGATACGCGTTCAGTGGTGCAGGTGTTGGGCGCGATGGGTGATTAACTGTTACTAATCGTTTCAATGCGTTTCCTTTATTAAGACATCTAATGTCATTGTGGATAAGCAAGTCATAATTGAGCCGACATATTAATGTATATGGAAATACAAGGAGTTAAAACAGCCATAGAGTCCGGGGTCTCACCACTGTCGCGTCTTGATATGCAGGCGCGAGTGGCTCGCGGTAGACCAAAGCGCAAATATAAACACGTGACACAGCTGCTCGCGCCAGTCACGTGACGCGCGCTCTGCATCTCATGCTGTAACAGAATCAGATGCACGCTCATCAACTCGTAACTGTAGGGCCCGTTGTCCAACTACATTTATTTTAATTCTACATTTATTTATTCTATAGATGTCTTTTTCACAGACTACTTAAAGGGCCGGATCAAATTACCTCGGGGAGCGGGCGCTAGAGTGTTGCCCACCCACAGCACCGCCACTGGCCACAGGATTTGATGAATCGATATTGAATTGAGGAACAAATAATTGCAATGCATTGATGAATCGATATTTTTACCCAGCCCTAGTTTTTTAAACGTTCAGTCTGACAACTCTTTAGTAATTTATAAAGTTTGAAATATAAATGTTTCCTTACCAAAACGCATTGCTTCACCTCAGAAAACATTTTGGGACAGATTTACTTACAGCTTGCACCAGCGCAAACTATCATTTTGGCGTTATATATGTATATAAAAATAATAATGACTTTCTGGATTTACTTACGACGCACAGTGAATAATTAGCGCTGAAAATGTGTGGTCTAGTTCAGTGCTCGAATTGAATCAGGTCTTATGGGGGGTCCCCATCATGCAACATGACATAACAAAAATATATTTAAAAAATAATGCTCCGACAACACATTTTGTAAACTGTTGTTTTTTAATTAAAGAACCACACAGATGCAGATGTAATCAGTTAATGTACACTATACTTTGATCCATGGCTGCAGGATAAAAAAAGTGAAAAATTTGCTGAATGACGGAGTGGAACCGAAGACCCCTAACGTTTCATGAGATTTAAATAGGACTTAAAAACGACCACGAATTTGTGTACAAATTGTGGAATAAATCAAATTTTTTATGTGGACTGGGCAGAAATTTTAAAAGGACCTAGTGATGCCACTGACAATAATTATGAAATTATTAAAGAACAAGTAAATCTAAATGCATCCAATTTATGTTGGTAATGTGGTATTTACAGTGTGGTATTTTTTAAGTTAAAATGAAAGGCAGGATAAACATTCGTTAAATGATTCATCGTGGCATTTGGGAGCCGCAATGTTCAGAAAATCACACAAAGAATTAACAAAAAAAGCATTTTTGATAACTAAACCTAAAGGGGACAAATGTGGTCCTGTCTGGGAGGTCCCGGCTAAGTTCAGCAATCTTATTTAATTTTGAGATTTAGCGTGTCAAAGTATTTTTGTTTATAAACAGACAAATAATACATATAATAAGAGATACTTCTTATTGAACCGAATCGCTACAAACATAATATGTCAGATAACAAGTTGCACATAGATGGCTGCACTGTGGTGCCATTTTCTACGGTTAGGAACTTAGGTGTGATGTTCGACAGCAACTTATCCTTCGATAGTCATATCGCCAACGTCTGCCGCACAGAATTCTTCCATCTTAGAAATATCTCGAAAATACGCCATATACTGTCTACATCTGACGCAGAGAAGCATATCCATGCTTTTATGACCTCTAGAATAGACTATTGTAACTCGCTACTCGGGGGATGCTATGCAAATCAAGTAAACAAGCTTCAGCTTGTTCAAAACGCTTCTGCAAGGGTACTTACTTGCCCTAAGAAGTATGACCACATAAGCCCAATTCTGGCATCTTTACACTGGCTACCAGTTAAATATCGCATACAATTTAAAATATCACTAATCACCTACAAAGCTTTAAATGGCCTAGCACCCTCATATCTTAGAGAATTACTATCAGAATACAATCCATCACGCACACTACGGTCGCAAAATTCTGGTCTCTTGATTATCCCTAGACTATCAAAAGTGTCTAAAAGTGGAAGATCCTTTTCCTACTTAGCCCCTAAGCTCTGGAATGATTTACCAATCGATGTCCGAGAGTCGGACACGGTCGATCATTTTGGATCTGGACTTGGAGCTTTTCTATTCAACAGGGCGTTCACATAGTTTGTCTAGTAGAGGTACTTAACTCGAAATAGTTATTTGTACGGAACAAAGCACTCACGGTCATAACACAGACCAACGAAATGAATAAATAAAAACCTTATCTGCATAAACACTTCAAAATAAATTGCATTAAATAGTTTGCCACCGTTTGCCACTGAACCTGCATTGGCGACGACAGTGGGGCTTCTGGCCTTAGTCAAACGGGTTGGCACGTATGGTCGGGTTGCGATTTTGGAACTTTCGTGTGTCTTGTGAATAGGATGCCATACAGACCCGTTTGCCACTGAACCTGCGTTGACGACGCCCGTGGGGCATCCGGCCTTAGTCAAACGGGTTGGCACTTATGGTCGGGTTGCGATTTTGGCGTTTTCGTGTGTCTTGTGAATGGTGTGCCGTGCAGACCCGTTTGCCACTGGGCCTGCGTTGGCGACGACAGTGGGGCCTCCGGCCTTGGTCAGGCGGGTTGACGCGTATGTTCAGGTTGCGATGTTGGCGTTTTCTCGTGGTCTTATAAATAGTATGCAATATAGACCCGTTTGCCACTGAACCTGCATTAACGACGAAAGTGGGGTTACAGGCCTTAGTCAAACTGGTCGATAGGTTTCATTTTCTCTTAAAGATCGGAAGGTGACCCTTAGTTACCATATATACCGTCGCAGTGGGCCCCCAATTTGCAAAATACTTAACTGTGAATAATATAATTATGCCGCAATAGTTAGTCTGATTAAACCACATCACTGTGTGACACTTGCATTACATGTGAACGGCCCCTACGCTAATATGATTTTGTTTTTCTCTCCCTGTCTCTCCCTGTCTCGTCCTCGACCCCGAGGACAATGGGACAAACAGACCCAGTTCCGGTAGATGTGAAAGTCGGCACACCTCTGATCTACTGGTCTTCCTTCAACGTGATGCTCAGCTGATGCCTGACCAACGATCACCGGCAGAACCCGCTTAATCTCCTTATCCATTTATATGTGTGTATATACATATCTCCCAAGGGTTTTTCCCTCCTAGGTAGGGATGGGAATTGATAAGAATTAAAGATTCCGATTCCATTATTGATGTTGCTTATCGATCCGATTCCTTATCGATTCTCTTATCGATTCTCATTGGGTGAGGGAATAAGTACAAATTTGTATCTTTGTATTAACTCGCTTTAATTCAGAAGACACAGAACAGAGTATACACACATTATGTGTAGCAACCTCAGAACAAACTTAAAAGTAGGTGAGCTACTTCTTAAAGTAAAGTCCACCAACTGGGCTGGAGTGTCTATTATACTCTAAGCGGAAGAATGTACGGGTGTGGGGCGTTTGGAAAAATAGGTCCACAAGTTAACAACGAATGCTAAAACAGCTGTTGGAAAGCATCTTTTAACGCGATTTTTGTGTGAGCATATCATTGAACACCCCTGACCACTCGATAAGTTTCACGTCTTTGTAAACGAAAGTTTAATGCATTTTAGAAAGGATTGTTCCAGTGCACCATTAAACTCATTGTAAAGGTAGGAGCTGAAACACCCAAAAATTCTCGGGGCAGCCGCAAATGTCGAAATTTCAGTCAAAACCGTTCTATTTCATCATAAACAATCTGAAAACAGGGCTTTAAGTGTAAAATACCGAACTTGTCCTTTAAAATTGATTGAATACATAATTACATAAAAATTGTGTACTTTTACTTTTCTTGAGTAAAAGTACTTTTTACTTAAGTAAAAGTAAAAAACATTACTAGATTTTTAATGTACTTAAATATTAAATATAAACCAAAAACTTAAAATTATGATAATATGCTTTGGAATGTATGTTTAAAAAAAAAATACAAAAACACTGATAAAATACAAATACTTGAAAACGTACTTTTAAGTAGAAATACTTAAGTACTGTGTCCGCCTCTCCTGCTCGGTGAAATGTGTTTATCCTCGCCTCGGTCATTTTATTCCTCCCTCCCTCTGTAAACGGAGTAGCTAGAGGTGCACGAGAGATACTTTCTGCAATCTCTCTGAGCCAGTGTGAGAGCCAGCCAGACTCTGGCCGTGAGCAGTTTGATGGACAATGACACCGGATATTATCCGTATAGTAAAAGTTTACATAATGAAATGGCGCTCACATTAACATTAACACATTACCTTCTGCATTAATAACAGTTTGCGTCCCGTTAGCTCTGCTGGTGCTTGACTTACTGGTGTTGTTGTGTAATAGTGTATCAAACACGCGAAAGTCCTGCAACCTCCTGCAACGTGACCATATTGTCGTATGTTCGCGTGAAATATAAGTTACTGATTCAACTGATTCAGTGTTTCGCGAAGCCTCGCTCTGCCCATCACAAAATATAACCAAACTTTGGATCGTTCTGCCTCGATGCAATGTTTGCTGCGTTCTAAACCAAAACAACACAGCGTGTGTGTGATGTCATGACACATTTGCAACGAGCGGAACCGATAAGCGGAATCGTTAAGCAGGCATGCTTACGGTTCAAAGGAATCGATTCACTGGGAACCGGTTCTTAAGTAGAACCAGTTCTCGATTCCCATCCCTACTCCTAGGACTTTTTTTATTTCCTCGGCTAAACAGCCCGGGGTTTTTTCTCCTAGGGTTTTTTTTTACCCCGGGGAGGCAGCCTTCTTGGGCTTAACTTAGCTTCCTCTTCTAGACGTTACATTAGTAATATGCTCGCTTATAATGTCGAGTCATAGCCGCAGCAAATTTGACTGCTTATGCTATCGTGTATTATGTTGTGCTTCCTGTCGTTTTTCTGTGCTTTTACTGCTTCTATTAATCTAAAACTGATTTGAAACAATTAGCTATTGCGAAAAGCGCTAAATAAATAAAATTGAATTGAATTGAATAATTTGTAATTGTTGCTGTAAATGATAAAAACTAAACTTTATATACAATTCCTTAAACGTTAATTTATAACAAGAAAAATACTGAAATTAATGATTTTATAGACACTACGCGTTATTATTTTGCACAGAAATACCTGCTTGCTTACTTTGACTTTGATCATCTTCGCATATGTTTATGTCTGTGTATTTCATGTTATTGGAAGGGGGGATATATGTGTGGGATGTGTTGTACTGTTAGTGTATTGTTGCATTGTTGTTAATGTGAGCATACGAAGACAAATTCATCTCAACTGTATTGTTGAAATGGCTAAATAAATCTTAGAATCTCTTTGAATCATCTATTTGAGTTAGTCAGCGTTATCTGTACTAAAATAAAAATATCTGAAGCACCCCCTAAGTATAATTTTGACATCTTTTAGGGAGTCCCTACTGCCTAATGTCAGACCCCCCAGCCGCCCCTTTTTCCACAATTATCAATTTACTTGGAATGCCAGAACAACAAATCTTGACCCTGTATGTGAGAACATTTTTCCATCATTACATTTTTCTATACAATTTAATTTTTCTACCATGTAAAGAACATTTTGTAAAAAAAATATCACCTTGATATCTTTAATACTGCCTGAGTAAGGCCATGTCAAAGATTTGATGAATTTCAGTTTCAGAAAATCAGTTTTTTATGAAATTCCAATTTTAAAGCAAGCTCATATTTTACTCTGCAGCAAAATTGTACCATCATTTGCGTGTCTATGTGTCATACACCATGTGAAAGCTAAAATTCTTCAGTGTCCTGTGATATATGGAGATTTATAGGCATACCTGTCAAGTTTTGGATAGGAAAATAAGGGAAATTTTCTGGGATCCACTGCTTGTCTTAACATTTACATTTTATTTTTATTCCACACATTCTTTTCATTTCATATTGCTTTTCTTTAACAGTTTTTCTTTTCAATTCACTTAACTTTTCTTTACTCTTTTAGTAAGTTTAGTGAGATTGTACAAATTTGTTGCATACTATGCATTCTGTAAGACTGTTTTGGAAGGAGTGTATTTGTGGTCTGGGCCAGAGTGGTTCATTTAACATGAGAGTAGTGTGCAAACAGTTCTGTTGTCTAACGTCATCTTATTCCTTACCCCGTGTGAGATGCTAAAGTCGCAGTTACAAAACTTACAAAACGCGTGACTGTCCTCCACCCTGCTCCTCTTCAGAAAAGTAATTTTTTGTCCCATTGATCGCGTTATTTACATGAGAGGTTTTTTTGTCAGGAGTGCCTTCTGTCTTTGTCGTAGCGTCCATCTTTTTTTATTGCTTTAACAACACGAACAGTACAAAATTACCAGGGGTAACAGACAAAGATTACAAATAGACCATACAAGATAGATCCAACAAATTAGATAACCAAAACATAAAACCAATTAATAATATTAATACTAAGTATTAAATAAGTAAAAATAAATAAATAAACAAATAATTAATAAAAGGAATGTAGAAATAAAAGAAAAAAGAAAGGCCTTACTAAATTACAACAACTTGAATGAATTAAACAAATACACAGTTTTTTGTTTGTACTCTCCTTAATAGTGTTTATATAAATATCTAATACCTTAAATACTTCAGAAAAAATAGGTTTCCGTATTACATTTTCATATAATAAAAGAAAGTTGGAGAGTACTTTGACTGTTTCTGGTTGTAATGAACAGAAAGAACAGTTAGTATCAATATCCTCAATGAATCTGGTTAAAAAAAAAATTGCAGGGTAAAATTTGTATAGCAACTTAAATTAAATTTCTTTGATTTGATTTGTAATGAAATACTAATTAGGTAATGCCCAAACTTTCGTCCAATCAATATTTCGGGTGAATTTAGACCAATAAAAAAATCACATATGGTTTACTAACAGTTTCTTCTTGAAATAAGAAGCAAATTGTCTTATTTTTCTTGCTAGATGAAAAACACATTTTGCCACAAAAAGTTTCAGCAGGGTGGAAAAAGGAAGCATGTTTAGAGTATGATACCCCTCTACATAAAGATACAATACTAGAGGAGAGAGCTCCTATTACAGCTACACATCCTCACCCCATGGCGTCAATATTTGACGACACTTGACCATGCGTCAATATGTTTTTTGACGAACTGGGGACATCAATACTATTACGTCCGTTGCATTCTCTTTCCTATTTTCTTACCATTTTCGCGTCGGTTTAGGGTTAGATTACGCAAAATTAAACAGTGTACGCGAAATTAAACAGTTGTCACCTGGCGTAAACAGTGTACGCGAAATTAAACAGTTGTCACCTGGCGTTGGGGTTAGAGTTAGGTTTGGGTAGGGATGTCATTATGTAAATCTAACCCTAAACCGACGCGAAAATGGTAAGAAAATAGGAAAGAGAATACAACGGACGTAATAGTATTGAAGTCCCCAGTTCGTCAAAAAATGACGCGAAAGGTATACCCTCCTCGTCAACGTGTTGGCGCATGGTCAAGTGTCGTCAAGTGTTGATGCCATGGGGTGAGGATGTGTTGATTACAGAGGCATATTCTTTTGGGGTTACAGGAAATTCAAAATAAGAAAGAAACTCATCATAAGTCATCAAGTATCCTTGAGAGTTCAATTGCTGACCAACCAAAATAATTCCTTTGTCAAACCAACTTTTCATGAATATACTCTTGTGCTTATAGATAATATTAAAATTTTTCCAGATATAATACTGGTGTGAAGAGAAATTGTGTTTGTAGATTAACTTCCAACCCAAAAGTGCTTGCTTGTGAAATGCTGACAGTTTAACAGGGAGTTTTTTAATTTTGTAATCACACATTAACAAAAATGGGAGACCGCCAATTTGATCAAAAACAATATTAGCAACAGTGTTCTACACAGAAGAAGGGTTATTTAAAAAAGACTTCAACCAGTTAATTTTGAAGGTGTTGTTAAAGACAGAAAAATCTAAATAATCTAGACCACCATTTTTATAAGAATTAACTAAGGCCGATTTCCTAATATAATGCATGTGATTTTTCCACAGAAAATTTAACATTGTTTGGTCGATTATCTTATTATTTTGTTATCTGAATGAATTGAAGAAGCCACATAGGTAAGCCTAGAAATCGCAACCTTTCACGAGAAATCACGAGAGCACGACCTTTAAGGGATAAGCCCCTCTGCAACCACAGGTTAAATCTACTTTTTACTTTCTTGATCACGTGATTTAAAATTTAATGAGAATCTGTCTTGTTCATTTTTGGAAATACCCATACCTAAATAGATTGAGACATCCTTAATAGGAATATCACAAATGGATTGTTAAAAGCAACTCTTCAATGCAACAATTCACATTTTTGTAAATTCAGGCAAAGACCTGAGGCACTTGAAAAAATCTCAATAGTTTTGATTGCAGGCGGAATTTGACAAGCATTTAAAAAAAAGAGTTTTCATGGCATTGCTGAAATAGCTCCCAAACCCAAATCTTTCTAAACAATAAAAAATAAAAGAATTTTCAACGGTATTAACTCTTTCCCCGCCAGCGTTTTTTTTTTAAAGTTGCCAGCCAGCGCCAGCGTTTTTCATGATTTTCACAAAAGTTTAATGCCTTCCAGAAAATTTTCTTCTTAAAATATATAAACATTAAGCAGATTACAACCTTGAGTCATGGTAACAGGGAGTTTAGAGCACTTTAAACTTTCAGAATACACTTCGAAAAGGAACGGGACAAGAAGCTCAGAAAACTGCTTAAAAAATCAGCTGTTATTCCATCACTACCTGGTGATTTGTTACATTTTAGACGTTCAATCGCATCCTTAATTTCAGCAGCCATAATTGGGAAGTCACCTAATTTTTGGTCCTCTTGAGTAAGAATATTTACATTCTCTAAATAATTGCAAAAAGTTGACATATTATTTTCACAAAATTTAGATGTGTATAAATTGGAATAATAGTTATAACAAAAACTAGAAATTGTAACAAAATCATCTGTAATAGATCCGTTATTATTCAGTTTGGAAATATAATTGAATTTAGCTCTTGATTTTTCAAGATCTATTCAACATGCTCTAACCATTTGTGTCTCGATCGAATAAAGGCTCCCTGTGCACACTTTCTATACACATCGTCCAACTTATTTTCTAATTCCACTAAGCGCACTCTCTGTTCATCCAATAAAGTATCATTAGAAATATTGGTTAAACAAAAAAAAAATTCTACAATTTTCTCTTCCAAAAGACGTGATTTGGCAAATGAACTACCAAATTCCCTCAAATATTTTCAGACTTCAAATTTGAATAATTCCCAATTACTATTAAAGAGTCCTTTACTTTCGGATTTTACACAATAAAAAATAATGAGTCTTTCCACTTCCTGTTTAACTTCATTAAATTTGTGCAGGGTACTATTCATTTCCAGTATGCGTGTTGCCTATTATAATTTAAATTTGGAGAGATAGTAATTTTAATCGAAATAGCTTTATGGTCAGTTAGAGGAGTTGCCATCATACTAACTTGAATATTTTCCTTATCAAAGTTGTTAGAAACAAGCAAAAAATCTATCCTAGAACATCTGGAGCTATCCTTATTACTCCAAGTATATGCAATATCATCTGATTTTTTTTCTCTCCAAACATCAATAAGATCGAACCTGCTCATAAACAGTTTTAAATTAGAGTTTAAATGTGTGGGTCGCCCTGGTGGCCATCTATCAGTAGATTCGTTTAAAACAAATCCCCCCTAAAATTAAATAAGTATTGTGAAATTTGGATAGCCAATAAAGAAGTTTATCTTCTAATAAAAACAAAAGCTGGTCATTTTCAGATTTTCTATTATAACCATAAATATTAACTAGTATAAACATTACACTGAAGCGTTTTAAAACTAAACAAATGAAGTGCCCATTTTCATCACTTTCTGAATGCAAGACTTCACCACCAAAATTATTTTTCAAGCAAGAAACCCCTGCCGAGTGTTCTGATCCATGAGACAACCATATATCATTGCCCCACTGTGAACACCAAAAATTCACATCAGATGCAACTGAATGAGATTCTTGGAAGAATACAAAATCAAAATTAAACCGTTTAGTAAACAAAAACAAGGCCTTACTTTTAAAGCTGCCGTCGGCAACTCTGGAGGATTGAGCAGTTTCCAAATGTTTACAATTTTATGTCCCTCCCCCACTACCTCCGAGCAACCTCCCTCAGGGCTCGTTCTCGTCAGCACATGTGCACCAGTATTATTGTGAACGCATACTCAGCAAGAATACTTAGATTACTTACATAACACTCCGAAATACAATCAATGGTTAAAGCACAATTACCTGTCGAGAAGAAATGTGTCAAGCTCTGCATCCAGCTTGAACCCTTTAAAATCTCGTAAATTCTTCCACCTTTCAAATGCAGGTCCGATATTGATCCTAGTTTTATTACGGTCACGGTCGCTTTCTATCTTTGTTTCCTTCTTTTCATTGGTTGTTTTCCTAGCTCTGGTTGTTAACCGAGGAATCGGAAGTTTGTTAGTGAATGTTCTCTCTGCCATCACGCTGGGTTCAAACCAAAACACCTATAACTTCAGGCGGATGCACGTGATATTGTAACGCACGCGAGGGGGGGGTCTGTGGCGCCTGCAGGTACTGTGATTGACAGGCAGATTTTACACAGCCCTGCGCTGATTGGACCAAATGAACCGGCCTGCGCTGATTGGACCAAATGCAGGGAGCAGTGGAATTTTTGCAAAACAAATAACAGGCTCCAGGTGGAGCTAGAAGCACAGGTTTTTTTCTTAAACAGTCTAATTTATGTTCTTCTATCGGAGCATAGTGTTGGTTTCAGTGAATATGATCAAAAAATATGATCAAATAAGTTGCCGACCGCAGCTTTAACAGATTCTCTTAACCCCTCGCCCACAAAGACAAAATAGAAAGACACCAAAACACTATCTCTCTCACACGAAGAACAGAAAAAAGTATAACCTAATTTAAAGAAGCAGTACTCTAAAACTGAATTTGGCAAAAATGTCAGAAATATAATGGAGCACCATTTAAAAACGTTTCAGTGAAAATACGCTTCTTATTGTTCACAAGAGAACAACATATTATTAGTAACACCAATAAAATTGCACCATTGTCCATTAAAGAAAGTCAGTGAACTTGTCACGTTATATTAAAGGGGACATATTATGAAAATCTGACTTTTCCATGTTTAAGTACTATAATTGGGTCCCCAGTGCTTCTATCAACCTAGAAAATGTGAAAAAGATCAACCCAGTAACTTAGTTTTGGTACACCATTCTCCGCAAGCATGTGAAAAAATAGGTCATTGTAATTTGGCTCCTATTGTGATGTCAGAATAGGATAATACCGCCCCTTTATCTGCACTATCCAACCACAGCACAGCCATTTAGTGCAGAGAGAAAGAGAGAGAGAGAAATAATTCACAGCACAACTTAGTTTCAATTGCAACAAGCCATCATTGTGATCAGTGTTTGCACTTCATCCGCTTATTTGCATTTTAAAGAACATGTCACGGAGTGACTTTGGGCGGAACCAAAAGCGAGAGAAGAGGTTCCGCCCGGACCGAATTCGGCAAACACCGGCACTTCCGGGTATCCCCGGGGAAGCCCTAAATCACCGAAATCCATGACAGGTGTGGGAAATGATGCAGCGAGTGCTGATTGGATGGATCGGAAGGGGAAGAGGAGTATAAAAAGGGTGTGGAAATGCAGGAAGAGAGCGTGATTTTGGGGAAGAAATTGCTACCAGTGAGCGGTGAGTCGGAACGCGGAAGTGGAGTAAAAGCAGGGCGAAGCTATTGTGGATACGAGTACTACCCGAAGGAAGAGGACGACAACGAACGTCACAGGGGTGAGAGAAATCCTATGTGGAAGAACTAATACTTACCGGTTGTGTGTGTGTTGCACCAAAGGATTGGCTGAAGTACACGCTTAGGCCAAACCCTGGCTTTCTCTCCGCATGCGGTGAAGACCTGCGAAAGAAGGTAAGACAAAGGGAGAGAGTATTAACACAGACACAGTGAGTACAGACGCTATCGGGGTGAGTCTCGTCCGGGGTGCAAAGTGTGGACCTTATCCAATTGACCAAAGTTTGTGTCATGCTGTGAGAAGTTGTTTGTGACGTGTGTGCACCTGAGGCTTTGCAGTGTCGTGCCGTGTCTTTTGTTGTCTGCACTCGCCCCCAGATACAGAAGGCCCTGTGGAGCTGTTACCACGGTGATCCCCCCCTCAACTGCTATCACTGCCCGCTATAACCCCGGCCCGACGAAGGTGGACTGTGTCGTCCAGTGAGGTATTGTGCTTAGCATTACAGATAAATTAATATACTGTCGGAAGGGACGTTGCAAGTGTTATAAGAAGACCTAATTGCTGTGCATCTACCCCATGGTGACTGTGTGAACCGAGCTGCCCACCCCTACGGTTTAGATCTTCACCAGCCTCTAGGAGGAAGGGAAGATGACGTGTCCGCTATGAGGACGGGCCCAGGTCGGCTGCCTTTCCCCTAAGTTAACCCTCGTTGTGACGCTGGTAGCAAACTCCGCCCTTCTATCGGTCCCATGGAGGCTAGAGGTAATGTATGATTCTGAGTCTTTACCATCATCAGTGATACTTACCACACCCCTAGCCAAAGCGATACTCACTTCGAAGAACCTGTAAAGTGAAATTAAGAGCTTGTGAACGTCAGTGATATTTACCGCACCCCTAGCTAAGCTATACTTGCCTCGAAGGACCTATCATTGAATTAAGAGCCTGTGAACGTCAGTGATACTTACCGCACCCCTAGCTAAAGCTACACTCACCTTGAAGAACCTATAACTGAATTACGAGCCTGTGAACATCAGCGATACTTACCGCACCCCCAGCTAAAGCTATACTCACCTCGAAGAACCTGTAAAGTGTAATTAAGAGCTTGTGAACGTCAGTGATACTTACCGCACCCTAGCTAAAGCTACAATCACCTCGAAGAACCTATAACTAAATTAACAGCCTGTGATTGTCAGCGATACTTACCGCACCCCCAGCTAAAGCTATACTCACCTCGAAGAACCTGTAAAGTGAAATTAAGAGCTTGTGAACGTCAGTGATACTTACCGCACCCCTAGCTAAAGCTACACTCACCTCGAAGAACCTATAACTAAATTAAGAGCCTGTGAACGTCGGCGATACTTACCGCACCCCCAGCTAGAGCTATACTCACCTCGAAGAACCTGTAGAGTGAATTAAGAGCCTGTGAACGTCAGTGATACTTACCGCACCCCTAGCTAAAGCTATACTCACCTTGACGAACCTGTGCAGTGAATTAAGAGTCTGTGAACATCAGTGATACTTACCGCACTGCTGGAGGTGAACAGGGAAGAAGGAGCTCGGTCCTGTCCTTTCCCTGGGAATACTCACCCGGCTGGCTTCCCTTCTCCACTCTCTGGACCCCCGCTGTCTCCTGGAGGAGAACGAGAGAGAGAGAGAGAGAGAGAGAGTCATTTTAAATTCCCCATCCCCAACTTGTTTTAAATAATTTAATAAAGATTGTCCTATATTTTACGTATTTCACTCGTGTGGATGGTCATTGGGGTGCTTTGGGAGCCTCCTCGAGGTGGAACTTAGGGAGGGGCGTGACTCACAAAGTCTGTGGTCCGCTTTGACCTGTGACAGACACACCCAAAAATGGCACACTTTTGCTCAGGCCTACAAAGTAGCAATTTTAACATGCTGTAATTTATTATCTGTGTGGTAGTTTGAGCTAGAACTTCAATTACGCACTCTGGGGACACCAAAGATTCAGTTCTTAAAAAATCTCACATTAAGTCCCCTTTAACACATGATAATTCACTTCAAACGAGTCTTTAGCCTTTTCTCAATGTCAAGGAAGGATCCTTGGAAGCTAGAATTTCGAGGATGCTACGTCATCGATGTCCGTCGAAGAACTGTTCCAATTTCGAGGATCTTCGAAATTTCAGCCAAGGACTGAGTCCTTTGTTCGAGAAATTTCCCATATGCAGGAAAGGATGCAAATTTGTATCCTTCGCGCTCTTCACGCGCTGAAATCACCCACAATCTTATGCGCGCAGCACCGAAAGCACACCTTTCAGTCACGCAATGATGTAATGACGTGCACTTGCTAGCCTGTTCCATTTAACGTGTTCTCCGAATGCTTAAAAGGAGCCTCGCCTAGCCTATGAGGGAGGTGACTTGTAAGGACTAGTCCTGCCAAGGAAGTATCCTTGACATTGAGAAACGGCTATTGTCCAGTTTTTTATTAAACTACAGACTATAGTTTGATAAACTTCCCACTGGAAGGGTTTCAGGACAAGCACGGCGAATACAACTCAAGCCATTTTTATTTTTAGTTGACATACACGCATGTGACATTTGTTGCTTAATCACAAGGTGCTAGTTGCTAGTTTGCTTAGGTTGTAAACCTAAAACAAAACACAAAACAAAACACCACAATAAACTAATGCAATAATACAACCATTAGATATTAATTCTTCTCTGACTAAAAGCAAAAACGAAACTGAAACTAACGGTGGCACCTGGGCACTCACTAATTATGCATATACAGGTACATAATAATCAACATATCTGTAACCTGTTATAACATATATTAAACATACCATAAATGTTCCCGCATTTAAAATAGAATAGTTAAAATAAACGTATTTCCTAAAATGCACAAGAACATAAAATAACAACACTTATAATATACAGTAAAAATATACCTGGTGGAAAGCTCTACACCTCCCACTTGGTCTACTGATTCTACATCCAAGTAGGCCACCATAACCAAACAATTCACTTTTTGATTTGAATTTTTTCATGAACATGCAAATAACATTGTATACTTAGACATGAACATATTGAGATAGTTTTAATGTCCAAGACAACACACATTGACCTCCTTTACCGAAACACACTACCAGCCTCAGGGAGTATAGCAGTGGGGAAAGTCTTGATCCTTTACCGAAACACACCATGGCGGGGATCCTTTACTGTTCCTCAACTGGAAGCAGAACCACTAACGTCCTAACATCCCTGTGGAGGATGGTGGAGGGATAGTTATCCTCATCTCGGTTCTTCTTGGACTGTCCGCTGGAGATCGGACAACTCCGACATGTTGACAATCTCACATCTCGAACTACACCCCTCGCATCAGGACACCTTAACAACTCGACCCAGCCTGAACTGACCCCTCAGTGCGTTCTGATCTGCTAACCATACCAGATCACCCACTGCAACATTTCTAGTAGGCGCGTGCCACTTCTGGCAGATGTAGAGTTCTGGACCTGCCAGCTGGCTCCACTGCTTCCAGAATTTATCTACCTCAAACTGGATCATTCTCAGACGCACAACGGGGTAAGTTGGATATTCAAACCCTCGGGAGTCCCCATTGGGTCGTGCACGACCAAGCAGAAGTGAGTTGGGAGTGATTACTTCCACGGTCTCATCTTATACCTGAGCTCTGGCGCCAATAGGTCTCTCATTTGACAGATTAGCAGCCAGGTACAGAAGGGTCTGAAACTCCAGCACTGTCAGATTACATTCCTTACCAACACTACTCAACGCCCTCTTGAGTATACAAACTGCTGCTTCCGCTGCCCCATTTCGATGGGGAGAATCTGCCAGATGAAATACCCACGTCCAGTCAGTTCCTTTAACTGCCGCTTTCTTCTGGACCTGATCCTTGTCAATGCTACTCAAGAACTCGTAAAGCTCTTGTAATACTGGTCTGGCACCCACAAAATTGGTCCCTTGGTCTGACCAGAGTTTTCTTGGGTGACCCCTGAGAGCTGTGAAGCGCTGATATGTTTTCAGGAATCCTTCCGTAGACAGATCTTCTACAATGTCCGCATGTACTGCTCTTGAAGCCTTACAGCTGAACACCACACCCCAGACTTCCATCCAGTTCTTCGTCTTACATTACCTTTAACAACATAGGGACCGAAAAGGTCCAATGCCGTAAACTCAAATGGTGCGGCTTATTTAGTCCGCTCAAGGGGAAGTTCACCCATCACCTGCTTACACATTCTTGCTTTGATCTTTCGACAATGCATACAAGAATCAACAACATTCTTGGCAATCCTTGAACATCTCACTACCCAAGCTTTAGATCTCACCGAAGGTATGTGCCAGCAACCCCTTCATGGTTAGCTTCATTGGCCTCTCATGTGAGAAGAGTGCTGATCCACGCCTTGTAAGGAACTAAAGGTACACCAATCTCTTCCTGGGTCAAATCCTGGACTCTACCATGACACCTCAGGAGCCCCGAAGCATTATCTCTGCTCTAGCTCTGTTTAACGTCGTCACAGGAAATGTAACTCCATCCTCGGCGGCTAAGCACAGGTCTTGAAATGCAGCCTTGCGTTCCTTTACTGACAATACCGCCTCCCACTTTGCTGGCTTGGAGATCCTGCCTACACGAGCCAACCACTTCTTTACAGCTCTGCGAACATAGCCAACTATTCCACAAAGTTTAGTGAGAGAACTGCACCTTGTTGGATCCACTTGGTCTATGAGCGCGGCTCCCCACAGGGTCTCCTCTCCCTTAATTTCAGTCAAGGTTGATATCATTCCCTTTTCCAAGGACACTGAAGCCCTGCTAACTCCATCCGTGACTATTGGATCTTCAACACCAGGACTACCAAGATTCATCAATTTCTTGGTTTGAATTCTGGTAAGGACGGCTGAAAAGGTCTTTCTCTGGAGTTTACTCACTACCTCTCTAGCATCAGCTGCCACTTCTGAGGCGGACTTTATGGGCCAATCCTCGACTGGACTGGACGGAGGCTCGGGACCTTTCTGACACACAGAATAAGGGTTCTGTGTGTCGGGGAGGTCCTGGGTTTCTGTCTAGTCCAGTCACTCACTCAGCAGTTCAGGAGAGCACCCTCTTGTGACTAGATCCGTGACGTATCCTTTCAGACGTGTGGCAAAGACAGCTCCACAGACCTTGGCCTTGACAGCATCACCATTCTGGTTGAGAGGGGTTAACTTGGCCTTTGACTCTACCAGCCGAGTGACCACACCATCTGATGTCTCCCATCGCAAGTACAGTACTGCACCATAGGACTCACAGCTCCCGTCAGAAAACGTAATTCCCCAGGGTCTACCCTTCCATCCAGAAGGTGTGAGGCTTCTGTAGAACTTAATGCTACTCAAACGAGCGTACTCTTTGAACAGCTCAATTGCCTTTCCTCTGAGCTCATCAGATAGAGGTTCATCCCAGGTATCCTTAGTAAGCTTGCCAGCTTCCTGGAAGGCTCTACTCACAAGGATTACCCCTTTTTGTTTCACAGGAGTTACTAAACCGATCAGGTCATACAGACCAGCAATTTGGCTCAGTAGAACACGAGGAGCCCACAGATTGGTGTATTTACCTCTACTTCTCCCTCTGTGAGATCAGTTCTCGTCTTCTTCTTCCTACTGGAGAAGTTGATAGAGACCATTGCAAAGAGTTTGTCTTCTTGCACAAGGTAACCAACCCCCAGGGCTTTGTTATCTTCCTCCCTTAACTGGTTGGGCAACGTCAAAGTCACTGGCTTGGACTCCATCCCTTCCCTTCTCCCTCTTTGACCAGACCGGATCCAAGGCTTGAGATAGAAACCTCCTGCTTTCAGTATCTTCTCCACTCCCTCTTGAATCTTGTCTAGACGGTGGGGGTCATTGTGGGATGTGAGAAGATCATCGACGTAGGAGTCTTCCTCGATCACCCTTCTTTCCTCCTTCATCTCAGAGAACTGGGGTAACTTCGCGGTCTCCTGCATGGCAACCTCGCAGGTTTATCCCCTATGTTCACCCGCACAACAGCATAATCCTCAATCTCATCCTCTGGTGAGTCTCTCCATAGGAATCGATGCACATGGACTTCCTGTTCCTCCAGCCAGACCGAATTATACATCTTGGTGATGTCTCCGATGGCCGCATGTTCTCCCTCCCGAAACTTGAGAAGCACCGCTCCAATGGGATTTAAGACATCTGGACCTTTGAGCAGAATGCTATTCATACTAACCCCTCCAAACTCCTGGCTACTATTCCAGACGAGTCGCACTGACGTACACTGCATGAAAAGTGGAATTTTCGTCAGAATGTGGCACTGTAGATTGCTGTGAAACTCCAAGTTTACGACTGCGCACGACAATTTGCAGCCAACACCGAAAACTGCCGTAAGTTGTCAGAAGTTGACGTGGGTCTTGCTTGGAAGTTGTCCCCCCTTCCCCTAATTCTAGGGGAGGCTTTAACATGTAAATGAACATGCTGTGAGCTATACAAATGCAAATCAGGGTAGCAGCTGGGGGAGTTTTACTCAGGTAACATTCTGACAGGTTTAAATCTTTGATTTTAAGAAAATCTTTGGTATCAGTAAAGCAAAATTACAGACTCTTAAATTTTAGTTTGAATTTATTTATTTTTAAAGTATGCTACACTGTTAACACATTGTCTTCATGATGTAAACATCACTTAATATTTTGAGTTATGGACATTTACTTAAAAAATCTTAGTTCATTTAACTTTTAAGTGTATAAAATTAATTAAACTAAAACATTCAAGTGAATGAACTTTAGCAGTACATGTTGTAAGGAACACCCATAATCCTTTGTCTCAGAATATTATGATTATTTAAGCTTTTTTACAGAATTAAGAACTAATAAGAACTTTAACTACTTAAATATTTGTTAAAATGTCATAGAGGTTTATGCTCTAATATTATTCATGTTGTTTAGTTTAAAATGATAAATTACCATTTTTGTAAATGAAAGTCCCCGTTCAGGTGATCAGTGTTTATTGACATAAACAACACATTGTATTGTATTGTGTTTCAGTGGAGAATCAAGTTTATTTAATGACTGACTAAGTCATGAGTTTTGTGTTATAATACCATTTATAACACTAAGAGAATTATAATTATACATTAATTAAAAATATACTTTTTTTCAACTCAGTTAACTAAGTGGAGATGTTGGACAGAGTAATTCAAAATCAACTTTAAGTTTAATGACAATCATTTATCAAACTTTTCTTCACCATTTATCACAATACTTACAAAATATTTTTTCCTAATAATTTTTAAACTATCCCTTTAAGTAGATTCAATTTCTCCAGGCTAACAGTGTATATTAATTACTCTGTATGTAATTAGCAATAACCAATGTTAGGTAAAAAAGATACACCAAACTATTTATTTCAACAATTTTAATTGTTTTAACAGAGTTTTAATCAGGCTCAATTTGTGCATTCTATGCAAACGCCATCAAACAACATGTCAAACAACAAAATGTCTGTCCGGATGGGAATGAAGCAAGGTAACTTGTGCATAGGGGTGGGCGATATGACCAAAATCTTCTATCACGATAGGATTAATTTTATATCATGATAACGATATGTATCACGGTAGAGTTTTTTATGTTTTAATAAGGTTTAAATCTTTAATACCATAGAAATGTTCATAATCCTCACAAAAAAACATATACAAGCATAGAAAGAAGATAAATACAAACAAAGCTCAAGCTCTCTAAAGATAAACAGTCAATGATATAAGAATGATAATAAAAAATTATTCATGTATGTATAGGCCTATATATATTTTTATTTAAGGTAGAAAAGTGATTTAATCAGGAGCAGTGAGAGATTTTCTCTCAATGCTGTTTGATTAACACGAGTGACAGACAGGAGCAAAATTAGGTAACTTCCCCTTTAAGACCAAAGTCCCTCTCCAAAACACTGTTACACACGCGCTTTCTCTTTTAGCTGTTTACTTTCTCTTAAGACCTAACTGGTCATGTTTATGAGGATGCTTGCAAAGACGGGAATTTTGACGCATATGTGTATTTAAGGCCAATAAAGCGGAAAATGCTCACGAGCTTAATGAGCAGCGGTCGCGCGACTTGCGCGCTCCTCACAGACAGAAAAAGCAGCGGTTGCGCGACTTTTCCGCTCCTGACACACATAAAGAACGCACGCATACAGATCTGCTGTCTGTGTTTCAATAGCTTAAAATAACTTGTTTTAAAACTGCAGTGCTTAAATACGTGTACAAACGTTACGTTTTCGCGAGCACGCGCACAGGAGCGTGACGTGAGCGCGTAACCTCGATAGAAACGATAGTCCAAAATCTCTACCGGTTGACAAATTTCTACCGGTTAATTATGTCTACCGGTTTATCGCCCACCCCTACTTGTGCAATTACATCACAGCTCAAATACTGTGCATAGTGGCATGAGTACAGTTTATTGGATTCACATACTGGTAATCCTTCCATACTTGTCCATCATTTACATCTCCTAACACACTCTTTGGCAGTTCCCGCTTTCGCCTTTCATCTAATTTCTCTTCAAATCCAAGTCTTTTAACAAGTCCTCCCAGAGACTGCACAACACTCTTGTAACAGTAAGAACGTATTGGATGGACATACTCTTCACCGCTCGAATATGTAGCCTATCTTAGCAAGGCAGAGCCATATTTCTTCCTTAATGCAGACCTCTGCTGTGGGTGATTGTAGAACGGGATGTGACCACAAGTCCTGCAAACCTTTGTACCATCCCGTCTGCGCTCATAGGTTTCAGTAAGCATGTACACTGTCATACATTTTGGACAAACCACATACTGTAAGAAGTCGTCACGGAGGATACCAGTCAATTTCATCATGGCCAAAAGTTTCATCAACAAGTGTTCTGTTTTTTTCACTTCTGGACTGATCACTTCCATGCTCCTCCCCATCTTGTATGTGAGGATAGGCTTCACTCTGCTCCTCAGCAAGGATTTCCCCCTCTTCATCCACATAGTCATCCTATGGAAATTTAAAGGACATATTTAAAACACATGCAATGCACATACTCAGCACCACCATTAGACCATTAGAGATTGAAAAGTCCATTATGAATATGGCCATTTGAGATTGAAAACCCCATCGTTAATATGGTCATTTGAGATTTTAAAAGAACATAATAAATATGGTCATTTCTCATCAATATGGCCATTTGAGTATGAAAAGATTTGAAAACTGTAGTTGGAAAAGATCATGTGCATCTCAAACAGCTAGCTTTATCTTAGTGCAATGAACCAGTTAAGTACTTTGTGGGAACTTCATCCACTTCAACTTCATTTTAGTTTTATTTTTATACTTTATAAAGTGTGTTTATACTTTAGTTGCTTTCATTAGTAAACTAACAGAAATTTGAGAGTGGAAAACAATAATGTGGGTGAAACATGTTAGGTTTTCCCATTTTATCTCTGGATTAGCATGTACTGAATTTTATACTGGTATATCCAAATGTAATTTCATGAATGCTTTGGTCATCTGCTGTTTCGTCTGAAAAACAACAAACAGAAGATACCGTTATGCATTATAACGCGATATTCCTATTTAATTATAAATTAATTTATACTATTAAAATAACAACAACAGTGATAATCAACCACATTTAACTAGACCAGGGGTCTCCAACCTTTTTGTGAGCAAGGGCTGCCACAATGGATAAAACATGCTGGATGGCTACTTTTTGATATAGCATACTCAAAACGTTTTTGTTTAACTTGTTGATTTTATTTTATTTTATTTTACTTTACTTGTTGATATGTTTTAGTATTGTTTAAAATGTTAACATACGTAAAGCAAGCCAAGCTTATATAAAAATATGTAATTATGCTCACCGTTGTCTTAACTGCAATTCGCTGGGTCCATTTCTTCAAATTCTTCAATCACTTTTTTTCTGGGTCCTCGGATTGCTTTTCACTTTCACCAATCTCTCTAACTCCAGTAAAGTTATCCTCCGGGTCTTTACACATGACAGGACATCACTCACAGCGGGTTCATGACTGGATAGCAGCAGGCTCTGTACGTTATCTGACCTGACGTAGTCCTTTTGGATTTTTTCTCCCAAACTCCATTTTTGAAATAGCGCTTTCTGTGGTCAAAATACTGTGTATGACACAGTTCAGTGTTGCAATGTTCACAGAAGTGCCAAGGTCGTTTCTTCAGTCTTGGGACTTCCATCTTTCAACTGACAGCACACTGTGTTGATATCACACAGAGCTCCCGGCACATCGCGTTTGTTGTTTATATCATACGCATGCGCGCACGTCTCACAAGATTTTCCTTATATCAATAACCTCGCGTGTGATTGGAGGAGCCCGACAGGCTTCTCGCCTTCGTCCAATCGCGTGCGAGGTCATGGCCACGGCTCACACAGCAGTACAAGAGGACCATTAAGCGATGTTTGGTTTGGTGTTTGTAACTCTCCAAGAAGAGAAGACGGGTGCACAATCCCAAGATTGCGGTAAGAATAATTTTATGTAAAAACATATTTTTACGTAGCCCAAGCTAAAAGCCCAAGCTGTGTGTTTTATTGCTTAGAGGTGTTTTTGTCTTGTAATTTTTAGGAGGCTGTACGGCGTCTCTGAGGCACACTGCAGGCGCTTTGAACCAGAGCAAAGGTAACGTTACGATTTAAAGAATATGCTTTTATTCTTGTATAAGGAAATAGATACGTTAATAGATCCGAGCTTAAACCCGCACATTTTGTTTTCACAGACTAATGTCGCCTCATAACGAAGCCGTGACCTCCTATTTGGTTGGGGCTATTTTAGCAAGTCCACATTTAACTGCTGAGAATGACGACATTGTTTGTAAGTATAACTTCTAATGTTTTTCCTCATTTCTTGTTTAATTGTACCGTGACTCTGTTTATTAATACCAGTCTCATTTAATTGTTTTCCAGCTGCCCGTAAGACGTATTATGAGTCGGTTCGCCGGAGCTTCAGATACAAACAACCTGAACTCGCATCGCGGGCGGAAAATGCGAAAAGTTTAGCTCGGAGTCGATCCAGAAGAAAAAGGGTAAGATTTATTATATTAGATCAGTTTTTTGTCAATGTGAGTATTTTTCAGGTCACTTATTGTCTTAATTGATTATATTACAGTTGCTGGAAGCGAGACGAAGTGTGCTGGCTGAGGGTGAGATGGACATTTGAAAGTGCGCCACCATAGAACTCATGTCTGATGAAGACGGCATTGTTGGCGGGGTGTCTGGATGGATTGTGCGGCCACCGCCCTCTCGCAGCCTGGAACTCTCCGAGCTCTGTGCCACGCTGCAATTCAGATTAGAGGCGATACCAAAGTACAGGGGAACTCACCATATATATGCCTGCAAAAGCGACTTTTTTACAACGGTTTTTTTTTCTTTTTCTTTTTTCAACACTTGATAACTTTGAAAAAGATTTTTAGGGATCTTTCCCGAATGTCTTGGGCACTTTTTGACGTGTTTGGAGGACAACATAAGAGACATTATGCTGCTTTGTACATAGTTGTGTGTTTCTAATTAAAGCTCTTTCTTTGAATAAACAGCTGTGTGTTTATAAATAAACCTCTTTGTTTTCTCTTATATTTCTTGATGGTGTGAATAATGAAGTACATAGCACAATGACATTATTATAAAAAAAAATTAATATCACATAAATTATATATTTATTATTATTATTATTATTATTGGGGTTTACATTTATAATGAGCCAGGGTGCCCAATAACCCCCCTCTTTAGAGTAACGGCCCGACTTGAATTTACTCACTCGGTATTGGCTGAAGCCACTTCTTTTAAACAAGAAAAATCCCTTGTGATTGGTTTGAAGTGATCTGCCAACCATTCACGGGAAATTTTGCTTGTTTAAAGGTGGTGGCTTCGGCCAGTGCTGAGTGAGTACATTCAAGTGGGCAGTTACTCTAGTTTCGCTGCTACTCACATGCTAATTAGACTAGAGACGCTCTACCTGGCCGGCAGAGGTTTCGCTGCTATTCATATGCTAATTAGAGGCATCGTACCCCCGCAGGGCTCTCCACCTGCGTCATGGTTCGTTTACGACAATTTGTGACACAGACGAACGCGACGCTCGCTGCCTGTAAATTGAGGAAAGCTGCCGAAAATTAGGGAGATTTTCGGGAGCCTACAGGCGCTTACGGGGACGAAAATCCCACTTTTCATGCAGTGGTAGTCACTGAATGAGGGTTTGGGGCGGTTAGGTGACTCACCCACCACACAGCACCTTTCCAGCCGTCCATAACATACTTGGTGAGTTTAACAGCAGCTCCCCTCTCCACCATCTCATGGACTTGCCTCATGTAAGCTTCTTTCCACAGAGGATCTTTCATAAGCCGCTTCTCAGTCCTCAGGAATGTTGCTTCCACAGCTTTTCGGTTGTCAGGAAGAGAAACTGGGTTTTCCTTCCAGGGATACTTCGCATCCTAGTGGGGCTGGTCGCTGTGAGCATCTCTTTCTCTGTAGGTTAGACCTGCCTTTATTATCTCCAGCTCTTTCTCATCAGCCAGGGACATCTCCTCTCCACCAGGCGAGCACTTTCCACAGCGACATCCTCCACAGATAGGATTACAGGCAGCACCAATGCTGTCCCACTTTAGCCATTCAGGGACCTCTTTACTGCACGCTGCTGTCGTTCTAACTTCCACTTTGTTTTCTTTCTCCAAATAATCTCCTGGCTTTCCCACAAAGTTTTGCTTAACTTTGACGTCTACCGTCATTATTGAATGAGCAAAGTGTGTCGTTGATCGCCATGCAGCCACCTCCACATCTTCGAAGAGGTCTGGATGTACACCACTCACGATCTTGCCCAGAGGACCATCCCACAATACTAGATCGCCGACCCTTTGCAGTCTTTGCGGAGCTAATCGACCTTCACGAATACTGATTAATAGATCAACCTTTTTTGGGCGGGCCAGTTCTCCCGGCTTCACTTCAGGGAAGAACTGCTCTAGCTGCTCCGATTTCACCACTCGATCCACTTTGGCAGATCTCGGTGGCTTGATCTCTCAGGAGCATTAGCAGGCCATGGTTTGCTGGGCAGCAACTGCTCCAACCTCACGAGCAATGATTTTTGGTCTTCCAGGAACATTAAGAGCCTGTCAAAGCGGTTTCCAGTATGGACATCGTTCGCAGGATTCCCCACACACATGAGCCACTCTCTTTTCCTAACATCGGGGAGTTTGCTCTCTAAAGACCGAATCACCAGTTGATTCCGTACAGCGTCTTCACACCCCAGGTCTGAGAGATCCAATACTGTCCTCTCCACTGCTAGGATCAACTCTAATGTTTCTCGTGGTTGATGGTTCTTTACAGCAGGTCGTGATTGAAGTTCCAACACGATCTCTTCAGCCGTTTGTCCCTTGTCACCATAAAGGTTCTCCAATTCCCTGAAGATATCGTTCGCATCTCTGCAGCGCAACAGCCTGAGTTCACTTTTCACAGACTCACTTATACTATCTAGTAAGTGAAGTTTCTTGCATTCCCTTGACCCTGTAGGTTCCGCTTGCGCCTGGATACTTTCCCATTCAGCCTTCCAACGCCAATAACATCTCCTGTCCCCGGAGAATTTAGGTAAGCTTTTGGGTGTAAGCTTTATTCTTGGTCGGGCCCAATGACAGCTGTTACCAGCATACAAACCAGGGCTACCATATGGCATGCTTCTACTTTGTCCCATGCTGAGATTGACGGGCGGAGTAGGACGATCGCTTAACATTTGTGGTGTGCTAGCAAGAGTTGGAGGTAGGGCGAAACTAACACCAAGTCCACTATCAGACCTTCTTGACTGCAGAATGGGCTGGAGGGCTTTGTGTGTGGTAGCTGTGTCATACCTGCTCTCAGATTGACTAGTGACTGTAGAACTTTGAGCAGCACAAGTAGAGATGCTTGCTCCGTCTGTAGACATGAATGAAGGAAAGCTTGTAACATATACAGTTCCCTGCCCTTCAGTGGGCAGATTCACAACAGCAGGCTTACTGTTAACAGGTGGAGTAGCAATAGCAAGGGTTGCTGGTTGGGTAAAGGTGATGTTATTTGCAGTTGTAAGGCCGTCGATATTTGCTACGACATGCCCATCGACCATGTCATCACCTTCCTCATTTTCATCCTCTGCCTCCTCACTGCTGCCACCGTCACCATCGCCTTTTAGTTTTGTACTGTCCCTCTTCATAACCTCATCCTCATGGCTGTATGCCCACCCATTCATCAGTTGCTCTTTATTCTCTCTCAATGATAAAAAGAGCATCCATTTGTCTCTTCCATGTGGCCGATAATCTCTCCAAGTGTACACAGCCTCCCTGAGTTCATGGAGTTTCCTATCCAGCTTATCACTTTCGTCCCTTCGCTGCATCCATGGCACTTTACTTGTGCCAAGCGCCTCGGCTCGATTAAAAGCAGATTTAAACTGTGTTACAAGAGCATCTATGTCTGGCTCTGCATACTTAGACCACAGCATTTCCATAATCTTGCTCTCCATTTTAAGGAATTTTTGGCATTGTCTCTTCCATTGTAGTGGTTTTGTTAATGACCGCTTTTACCTCAGAACACGGGTCTCCATTCCCGCGTCGGACGTCAATGATGGCTTTTTCCCGCTCGGTGTCCGTGAATTCTCCAGCACGGCTCCGATGGTCGTTTACAACTGTCCAGTTTTTTATTAAACTACCGACTATAGTTTGATAAACTTCCCACTGGAAGGGTTTCAGGACAAGCACGGCGAATACAACTCAAGCCATTTTTATTTGTATTTGACATACACGCAGTCTGACTATCCAGGGTACAAGTCAGGCAACAGACGGATCGGCTTAACCATCCATCTGTTAGCTGCCGTGATATGTCAAGATCACTTATAGCCCAGCACGTCGAGTCAATCTTACCAGAATATCAACACATTTCAACTGTATCTGTTCCCCGAACAAATAAATACAGAGCACCGCTTGCCACATCTGGTACAAATCTGATTAATATAAAATTAGACAACAATACTTTAACAGATGAACCTCGAATATTAAAATTCGGCCTTCTTAACATTAGATCGCTTACCAATAAAGAACCTATTGTCAATGAAATAGTTACAGACCAAAACTTAGATGCACTCTGTTTAACAGAAACCTGGCTTAAAGCAGACGACTACATTAGTTTAAACGAATCCACCCCACAAGACTATTATTATAAACACGAACCTCGATTAAAGGGGAGAGGGCGTGGTGTAGCTACAATATACAACAAAATTTTTAAAGTAAACCAAAAATCTGAAGTAAAATTTGAATCATTCGAACTAATGTTGTTAAATATGGAAATAACCGATCGTAACCACAAACAGCTCTCTTTTGCCTTAGCTACAATATATAGACCTCCGGGCCACCATGCAGATTTCCTTAAAGAAATAGCAGATTTCCTGTCTGAGCTTGTAGTCACTGTAGATAAAGCTCTTATCGTTGGTGATTTTAATATTCATGTGGATAACCCAAAAGATGCACTAGGACGTGCATTTATGGATGTTCTAAATTCTCTCAATATTAAACAAAACGTGACAGGGCCAACGCATACTCGTAAGCACACATTAGACTTAATTCTGTCACTCGGGCTCAATATTAATGACATCAAAATATCACCTCAGAGTGATGCAGTTTCTGACCATTACCTTGTGTCATACACTGTACTTCTAGATAGGATCAGTCAATCCACAACATGCTACAGATTAGCCAGAACAATAATTTCCACCACTAAAGATAGATTTATTAGCACTCTTCCAGACCTGTCCCAAATTAAACATGTAGCAGATAACTCTGACGATCTAGATATTGTAATAGAAAACCTAAACAATGTCTGTTCTAACACATTGGATGCCGTTGCTCCCATTCGAAAAAAGAGAATCAAAGAAAAACCGCCAGCTCCATGGTATGATCATCACACCGCAGCACTCAAAAAGGCAACTAGGAAAATGGAAAGAAACTACCGAAGCACAAAGTTAGAGGTATGGCGTGCAGCATGGAAAGAGAGTGTTAAACAATACAGACAGGCTATTAAAACCGCCAGATCTACCTATCTTAGCAGGCTTATAAATGAGAATCATAATAACCCCCGTTTCCTCTTCAGCACGGTTGCAAAACTGACTAGAAATAAAGAACAAACAGAAACCAATAGTAAACTTCAACACAATAGTAACGACTTCATGAACTTCTTTTCTAACAAAATTACGTCTATAAGGGAAAACATCGTAGCTACCCAGGCAGCCACCACTCAACCCGTTAGTTCACTTAACACTAGACTACCATACGAACATCTTGATTCATTTAAACCTACTTCAATAGATGAGCTCTCTAGACTAGTTACATCATCCAAATCATCATCCTGTATATTAGACCCTGTTCCCACAAAACTGCTTAAAGAGGTATTCCCTGTAGTGTCAACCCCGGTTCTAAATATCTTTAACTCATCGCTAGAAATAGGATATGTTCCAACAGCTTTCAAACTAGCAGTTATTAAACCGCTGATTAAAAAACCGCAGCTTGATCAGGGAGAGCTTAATAACTTTAGACCAATCTCAAATCTACCTTTTCTTTCGAAAACATTAGAAAAGCCAGTTACGCACATTCTTGACAAATAATAGTACATATGAAAAGTTCCAATCAGGATTCAGGCCCCACCATAGCACAGAGACAGCGTTGCTTAGAGTTACAAATGACCTCCTATTAACATCCGATCGTGGTGAAATCTCAATTCTTATATTATTAGACCTTAGTGCAGCCTTTGAAACAATAGATCATACAATCTTACTCAATAGACTAGAAAACTATGTTGGTATCAGTTGTCAGGCGCTAGCCTGGTTTAGGTCGTATCTAACCAATCGCTATCACTTTGTTTATGTAAACGAGGAAGAGTCATATCACTCCCTGGTTAAATACGGTGTACCGCAGGGATCGGTTTTAGGTCCTATCCTGTTCTCGTTATACATGTTACCTCTAGGAGACATTATCAGGAAACATAACATAAGTTTTCACTGCTATGCGGATGATACCCAGCTTTACATCTCCTCACATCCCAGCGAAACACACACGTTTTCTAAGCTAACAGACTGCCTTAGCGATGTTAGTGACTGGATGGCACATAACTTTCTTAAGCTGAACTCCAATAAGACAGAGATACTTATTATTGAACCGAATCGCTACAAACATAATATGTCAGATTACAAGTTGCACATAGATGGCTGCACTGTGGTGCCATCTTCCACGGTTAGGAACTTAGGTGTGATGTTCGACAGCAACTTATCCTTCGATAGTCATATCGCCAACGTCTGCCGCACAGCATTCTTCCATCTTAGAAATATCTCGAAAATACGCCATATACTGTCTACATCTGACGCAGAGAAGCTTATCCATGCTTTTATGACCTCTAGAATAGACTATTGTAACTCGCTACTCGGGGGATGCCATGCAAATCAAGTAAACAAGCTTCAGCTAGTTCAAAACACTTCCGCAAGGGTACTTACTCGATCTAAAAAATATGACCACATAAGCCCAATTCTGGCATCTTTACACTGGCTACCAGTTAAATATCGCATACAATTTAAAATATCACTAATCACCTACAAAGCTTTAAATGGCCTAGCACCCTCATATCTTATAGAATTACTATCAGAATATAATCCATCACGCACATTACGGTAGCAAAATTCTGGTCTCTTGATTATCCCTAGACTGTCAAAAGTGTCTAAAAGTGGAAGGTCATTTTCCTACTTAGCCCCTAAGCTCTGGAATGATTTACCAACCGATGTCCGAGAATCAGACACAGTCGATAATTTTAAATCTAGACTTAAAACTTTTCTCTTCAACAAAGCATTCGCATAATTTGTCTAGTAAAAGTACTTAACTCGAAATAGTTATATATACGGAACAAAGCACTCGCGGTCATAACACAGATCAACCAAATAAATAAATAAAAATCTTATCTTAACCTATAGTCGGATTGCGATTTTGGAACTTTCGTGTTCTTGTGAATAGTATGCCATACAAACCCGTTTGACACTGAACCTGCATTAACGACGACAGTGGGGCTTTTGGCCTTAGTCAAACGGGTTGGCACGTATGGTTGGGTTGTGATTTTGGCGCTTTCTTTCTATTGCGAATAGTATGCCATACAGACCCGTTTGCCACTGAACCTGCATTAACGACGACAGTGGGGCCTCCAGCCTTAGTCAAACAGGTTGACACGTATGGTCAGGTTGCGATGTTGGCGTTTTTTCGTGATCTTGTAAATAGTATGCAATATAGACCCGTTTGCCACTGAACCTGCATTAACGACGACAGTGGGGTTACAGGCCATAGTCAAACGGGTCGACAGGTTTCATTTTCTCTTAAAAATCGGAAGGTGACCCTTAGTTACCATATATACCGTCGCAGTGGGCCCCCAATTTGCAAAATCCTCAACTGTGGATAATATAATTATGCTGCAATAGTTAGTCTGTCTGAAACTAAGCTGATTCAACCACATCACTGTGTGACACTTGCATTACATGTGAACGGCCCCTACGCTAATATGATTTTGTTTTTCTCTCCCTGTCTCGTCCCTGGGTCCCATTGACCCTGAGGACAATGGGACAAACAGACCCAGTTCCGGTAGATGTGAAAGTCGGCACACCTCTGATCTACTGGTCGTCCTTCAATGTGATGCCCAGCTGATGCCTGACCAACGACCACCGGCAGGACCCGCTTAATATCCGCTTAATCTCTGCTTAATCTCTGCTTAAGCTCCTTATCCGTTAATATGTGTGTATATACATGTATATCTCCCAAGGGTTTTTCCCTCCTAGGACTTTTATTTTTATTTCCTCGGCTAAACAACCCGGGGTTTTTGTTTTTTTTCTCCTAGGGGGTTTTTTACCCCGGGGAGGTAGCCTGCTTGGGCTTAACTTAGCTTCTTCTTCTCAACGTAACATTAGTAATATGCTCGCTCATAATGTCGCGTCATAGCCGCAGCAAATTTGACTGCTTATGCTATTGTGTATTATGTTATGCTATCTGTCGTTTTTCTGTGCTTTTACTGCTTTTATTAATGTAAAGCTGCTTTGAAACAATTGAGTATTGTGAAAAGCGCTATATAAATAAAATTGAATTGAATTGAATTGAATGTGACATTTGTTGCTTAATCACAAGGTGCTAGTTGCGAGTTTGCTAGGTTGTAAACCTAAAACAAAACACAAAACAAAACACCACAATAAACTAATGCAATAATACAACCATTAGATATTAATTCTTAACCTTAATGATTAATAATTACAATTTACAGACACTCACCGGCAAGCGTACCAGTCCTGACTTCCAAATGGCATCTCTGTAGGTGCGCATGGAAAACTACATTATGGTAGCTCTGGGCCTACCACCAACGCTGCCCCGTTGTGGTTTTCCGAGACGATGAACAACATCAACGACTTCTGGAAGATTTTCCTTTTCGCTGGGAAGCACAGCCTGACAAATCCTGACAACACATCACCTTAGCTGCCACAGATTTTAGCTCAGAGGTCACTTTTACAATTCAATCAGAGATCTTCTGCTCAATCGAGTCTGAGCGGCTGTTGATCAGCTGCGTTATGTTGTCTAGCTGAGATGAGACATCCACGTCTGAATAGACACAGACCTTTTTTTTAAGCATCTGGTGGTTTGCATGGAGTAACCGGCAGAGCTGAAAATTCCTCTTCTGCCAGGTTAAATGAATCCTCCTCACTCATATAAACAACATAGTAATGTCCACTTCGACCAGGTTAAATAAATCCTCCTCGCTCATATAAACAACATAGTAATGTCCACCGCTAGCACTAGCATCCGCGCTAGCAATAGCATTTTTAGCCTTTTCTAAGTGAGCTGAAAGTGCTCGCTTACGAACCATGGTGAAACAAAAACTTGTGTTGATGGTGCACAAAGTTGTGTTAACCAATTATAATACGAGAATACCTACATACAGCTTATTAGCAACATCTTAAATTAAATTTGGTGCAAGCACTCAAAAAGTGCGTATGCTCAGGCTGCCATTTTGGTCCGCCAGTGCGTCTATTATCCGTCTGTTTTTTTCCGTTGTCACTCATCATCATCTGACATCATACAGTACCTGTAGGTGGCAGTTATCGCGAGGCTCGTGACAGAGCTCAGATTGGGAATTTATTTTTTTCTCCGCCTGGGGTATTATTATTTTTTAATAACGCAGGTTAAAATACGGGAGATTTACGGGAAAATACAAATTTTGGAGGACGTCAGGAAAGAAGGGTAAAATACGGGACTTTCCCGCCCAAAACGGGATAATTGACAGGTATGTTTATAGGAAATTTCTTTTTTGGCAGTGTTGCCAACTATTTTCAAATAGTTGGCAATATTTTGTGCCCAAAGTGAAAAAAGAGACGATCCAAGTGAATGTTTTAGCAAGCCAAGTTTTTTTTGTGCTGAATAATACAGCGTAGTCAATGACATGATTAATTTAATTTTTTTTCAAGTTATAAATAAAAGTTTAAGTATTGTATATTGAAGGCTTAGTTTTTAATGTCATTTTGTAATGAATGCAGCAGATCCACACAGTAGTGGACAGTAACAAAGTAAATGTAAATTGTTACTGTACTTAAGTAGTTTTTTCGCGTATCTGTACTTTACTCAAGTACTTTTATTGTGGGAGACTTTTACTTTACCAAATTTTAAAGTCAAATATCTTACTTTTTACTCTACTACATTTTGAAAATTGGGTCGTGATGCACGCGTGATGCATCAAACCACCAATCAGGGTACAGCACGCGCTTCATTTTGAACTTGTTTTGGTTGGCGCGGGCTTATTTACTTGAGTTTTGAAGTCCTTGAATAAAAGAACGAGTCCTTTATGTCTTCTCAGCATGCCTTGAAACTGTGCTATTTCTTTTTTACAAAGAATACTACTTCAAATCTAAGGAAACACAAAGAGGTAAGCCATTTTTATTTTGGTTATTTTTAAATGAGCAATCTTAACAGTAGCTTGCAGAAAACTGTTTCATTGTTTTGTTAAAATATATACGACGTTATCATGAATTAACTTTTAAGCTAGCTGTTTCACTTAAGCTGATTGTATTTGAAGCTTTGTGCTGTTATTGTGAAATGACAATTGATCGCTATCAACACTGTTGTAAAATATAAATGACATTTTGACTAGCCATGCAGTGTATGATGCTTAAGGCAGGTTTTATTAAACTGTTAAATTATTTAACAAACAAATCTTGAAATGAGACTTCCTGCTCTCAAATCCTGTTATTTCATTTGGTGCTAAAGGAAATGTTTTGGTTTAAGGCTTATGATAATTTTAATAGACATCAGTGTCTGATTAATTAATATCCTTCTATTAATCAGTCAAGAGTCAAGAGGTTTTTTTTCACATAATTTGAGTTTCGTGACAAAAATTATACAGACATAATAAATCACGGTTTTAATTTTAAGCAAGTACTTCTACTTGTCAGTGGACAGAAGACAACGGACCAAATATTCCCAGTGACCAGTAGGCGTCACAAAAGCGGTTTTCCATTCATCTCCAGCTCGGATACGGATTAGATTGCAGTTTAGTGAAGATTTTGGCAACTCTAAGTTGTTCCAAGGCTGCTGGGACGAGAGGAAGAGGGTAGCGGAACTTACGAGTAATAGCATTCAATCCACGGTAGTCAATGCAGGGCCGGAGCCCGCCATCCTTTTTAGTCATAGAGAAGAAGGGAGATGCAGCAGGGGAGTTCAACGGTTGTATGTACCCTTGTTCCAGATCTTCCGATATGTATTTCTCCATAGCTTCCTATTCTGGAATAGAGAGAGAGTAGATCTTGCCTTTAGGTACTGGTTCACCCGGGAGGAGGTCAATCGCACAGTCCCTTGGCCGGTGTGGTGGAAGCCTCGAAGCTCTCTTGGGACAAAAGACGTCTTCATACTCTGAGTATTCTGGAGGAATAGACATGGAAACATTATCGTTAGGGCTTTCAATAGATGTGCTGCATACAGGGTCCGAAATTAACTTTTTGGCTCACCTGCCACGGGGATTGGTAGATGAAAAAATCCACCAGCCAAACACATTTTTTACCGGCCAGAATAATAAACAGCCTTTTTTGTCACATGTACATTAATTTAATTTGCTGTATTCATGGCAGGGCTCGCAAAATTTCAGCCCTGCCTTCGGGCAGGCACTCTTCAGTTTTTGGTAGCCTGAAATGAATGCAAGTAGCCCGAATAAAAAATACAGTACTTTTAAGGTAGAATATTAAGATAAAACATCTTTCAAAACACAAATAACACATATCAAATTTCAGTACATATCAATCATCAGTACAAATATTAACTGAAGTCACAGATAAGAAAATGCCACTTGACTTTGTGGGCATAGCACAGGCTTATTCAATTAGTTTTACCACAGGCCAAATTTTGCCAATACAAAGCCAATAGGGCATCTAACCACAATGTTTTATCTGCTATTCTTGTTGTTGTTTTGATGCTGTTGTTTTTTAACAAACAAAAAGACCGGATTTCCATGTAAACCAACTTTTCCTGCTCATACCCACACCAGATATACTCACCATTTAAAAGTGGTTTAGTGGGTCACAAAACTCACAGTTTGGATCACCCAGTTACAGATTGGATCATTTTTTCGATCAGAAAAACAGGGGCTACTGTCGCTTTAAGAGAGATTCTGCACAGAGTCACTCTTCACTGCCCGTACAATCTATACTTTAAAGCTTGCTGCGAGAGATTTAATTTTCGTACGTGAGGATTGTAATGACTGACAGGACGAAGTTGGAGGATTTGCCCGACAAATCCATGACAAATCATGACGGATTGCTTCCTGTACTGCGTCTTTTCGCGCGATCGCGAAAGTGAAAGTAAAACTCGAGCGCGCGCTCAAATGTAATTTAAATACACACTGCCTGAATTTCATACACCATTATTGCCCATCCAAATCTGTGAAAGAATGCATAAGCATTTAAATATATTTTTCCTCCCTATAAGTCAAGATGGGGCGGGGATGCATTTTGATAGCTAATATGCAGCAGATAGCTGCAGACCGCAAGTTACCTGCAGTACTAGCTAGCAACAGACCGTCTCTAGTGTGAGACTGGGAGCGTAGAGACTTTCTGTGGCTAGCTCACCTCGTTCCCAGATTAGTTACTGGCAAACACATTATATTGCATTAATATTTTGGTATGAAAATCACCCGCCAGTGTGGCGGGTAGCCTTTTGAATTTAGTCGCCAAACGGAAAATCTACCCGCATTTGGCGCTTGGCGGGTGTTAATTTCGGACCCTGGCTGCATACCTTGAGTTTTTCAGGATGATGAGGTTTAGGTATCTCAGGGAAACAGTGTGGAAAACAATGATCACTCCATCGCTTAATGTCTCCTGTGTACCAAGAGAGCTCGCGATGGTGTTCAACCAACCAAGGTCGTCCAAGAATCACGTCCGCGGTGGAATTCTCCAGGACCAGAAACTTGATTTTCTCTTAGTGAAAGATGCCCACTGTCAGAGTGATTTCTTCTGAGCGATGTTTGACTGATGATCGATTAAGTGGTTTTCCAGGGACTGATTGTACCTTTATTTTTTGTTTGATGGGTTCTTTCTTGATGTTATACTGCCAGCAGAGCTGGAAGAAGATGAAATTCCCTGCCGACCCGGAATCAATGAGGGCAGACACTATAATGGAGAAGTTGTGATATGATAACTTAACTTTTGTAGTTAAAGGAGTGTAGATATATTTCTCTGGTTGAGCCGTACTCACCAAAGGTGGAGGTTGACTGATGGGGCATTCAGAAATGAGATGCCCCCTGCTGGCACAGTAGAGACACAACCCTTGAGTTATCCATCGTTGTCACTCTGACAGTGGGATGCGAGTGGAGTCCAGCTGCCTGGGTTCTCGTCCTGGAGAGGACGGCTCTGGTGGGCGTAAGAGTGCAGGTTGAGGGTTATTGCAGGCGGGCATACAGTTCTCTGTACGAATAGCTCTTTGGATAAAACGTTCCAATCCAATGCTATCATCAAATGCTGCTAAATGTAGATGAAGATCTGCATGGAGGCCGTTACGGTAAGTCATAATGAGGGCTTGTTCATCCCAACCACTAGCGGCCGCTAGCGTACGGAATTGTAGTGAGAATTCAGCAGCGGAATCTTTACCTTTTTTGATGTTGTATAACTCGTCGCAGACCGAGTTATCGCCTTCTGGAAAACCAAACACTTCTTGAAAATGATCACTGAAAGCACAATAGGATTGTAGGACTGAGCCATTCTGTTCCCGTATGGAGATTGCCCAGCGAAGCGCTTTTCCGGTGAGTAGTGATAATATGAAGGCGATTTTACTGCGGTCTGTGGGGAAGCGATTTGGTTACATTTCAAAGATTAACTCAAACTGTAGTATGAATCCTTTGCACTCTTGCGCCTCACCAGAGAATGGATTTGGATTGGCCATGGGAACTGTGGTAATGGTAGCCTGATGAGTTGCAGTGGTCTGTGGTGTCTGAACTAACTCGGCTGTAGTATGTCTACCAGGTTCTGGAATGCGTCCTGTTGAGACATGTTAAAGTTTTAGTCCGGTCTTGTGGACAGAAGACAACGGAGACAGTGGTTAGTAAAATGTAACAGAGTTTATTGAAATATAAAGTAAATAGCAAATGGTGATGGTGAGGGAGTCCAGGGGGGAGCCACAGACACACATACACACTGATGGGAAATATTCCAACGATGACGAAGATGATGATGATGAACTGGGTATTCTGAAATACATAGAAGAATGGTGAGTCAGGTATTCAACAGTAGCGTAACACAAGGTTAGCCTTGACGAGACCGGACGGTGTCTGTGTGTTTGTGGCTGGTATATATAGTGCAGGCTTGATGAGGGGTGACAGGTGCAGCTGATTAGAACTCAGGCGATTGTGATCGGTGAAACTGAGGGGTGTGGTGTAAGGACCTGGCAAATCTGTGACACTACTTTTACTGGAGTAATATTTTACCCTGGGTATCTTTACTTTTCCACTTCACTGTAGATCAAGATGGCGCCTATGTATGCGGCTGGCCGTCTGTTGCTCCCGGCTGTATGGATGTTTGTTTTGTTTTTATTGATTGTTTTAGAAGCTGCAGACTCTCTATTGGTGTATGATCGCCAGACTCTTTTTAGCATTAGATCAGCCGTGGAAAACACAGCGATCTATAATATTAATCCGGATGGAAACAACAATTCGCTCCCCCCTCCGCTATGTCAACTACCTGCTTACCTGTGTCGGACCCTTTGCCCCCCTGTGAGAAAGAAGCGTTTCAGGCGCCGCGGTAAACGAGGTGGTCTGTTGGTGAAGGTGAGGACTTTGGTTGCTTTGTTTCCAAATGCCGACCCACGCTGGATTTCAGCTGAACTTGATGTGGATTGTTGCCGGTACCTGCCTCGTCGCTCCTGGGTTCATGCCTATAAGTGGTTGGTTCCTGTTATTGGCGTGGAGGAGCCCTCAACTATGTTTTATCGGCCTCCCCGTCCTAGAAGAGGTGGTGTGGATGCCTCTCTCCTACGGTCCTTTGTTTGGGAGCCTCCGACGGCAAATGTGTCAACTCCGGTGAGGGTAGCCTTGGTGAATGCTAGATCACTAGCCAATAAGTCGTTTATTGTAAATGACTTTTTCACTTCCAAGGATCTGAGCATGTTGTGTGTGACGGAGACCTGGATCGGAGTTGGTAAGTCGAGCGTGTTTTCAGAAGTTCTACCGCTGAACTGTACTTTTTTTAACTCTCCACGGCTCACGGGTCGAGGAGGTGGAGTAGCAACTATTTTTAAAGATCACTTAATTTGCCGGCAGCTGCCATCTTACTCCTACACCAGCTTCGAACTCAATATTTTTGAAATGAGTCTCGGCTGTCCAGTGCTATGTGCTGTTGTTTATCGTCCTCCGAAATATAACAAAGATTTTATTAATCAGTTCTCTGATTTTCTGGCTGATATTATGCCTAAATACGATCGGATCTTAATTGTTGGCGATTTTAACATTCATGTGTGTTGTCTAGCCAAGCCTCTGGCTACAGCTTTTTTAAATCTTGTAGAGTCTTTCAATCTAACTCAGTCCGTGGCTACGGCTACTCATATAGGTGGACATACATTAGAACTGGTCTTATCATATGGCTTGCCGATTGATAATATTGAAGTCTGTGATTCTATTATCTCTGACCATTTGCCTGTTTTATTTGAGGTTTGCTTAACGTGCGACTCTAAAGTGCCTGTTCCAGCACGTCGCCGTCGTATGATTAACCCCTCAACTGCTCATTCTTTTTCTGAGGCTTTTAAAGCCATTGATGAAGAGTTTTCTATATCATCAAAGGGACTTAACACCAATGAATTAACGTCACTGTTTTCCTTGACATGTCAAAGGATTCTGGACATTGTGGCCCCTTTTAAGACAATACGAGATAAACCTAGAGCTCAACCGTGGCTAAATGCTACTACCCGAGCTGTGCGGCTGGAATGCAGAAGGGCGGAATGTGATATTTTAAAGGAATGTTTAGCTAAATATCAGAAAACTGTTAGATCTGAAAAATCTAAGTATCTCTCAGATGTCATCTGTAATAACTCACACAAGCCAGCTGTGTTGTTCAGTACTATTAACTCTGTTTTGAACATTTCCCAAGCTACTTGCTTGGAGCCCTCGGATGAAATGTGTGAGAAATTTTTAGATTTTTTTATTAGTAAGATTGAGGCTGTTAAAGCAAACATTTCTCTGCCATTAATGTGTGTATCTATCCCCACTGAGTGCCCTGCTGTTTTCGATCAGTTTGAAATGGTGTCTTTGGACTCCTAGAATGAGATCATGTTGAAAATGAAACCATCTTCATGTGGGATGGATATTGTTCCTCCTTGTCTTTTAAAAGAGTCATTTGAATCCATTGGTCCAAAAATTGTAGCAATTATTAACAGTAGCCTTATTTCAGGAGTTGTACCAAAGTCTTTTAAACATGCAGCTGTAGAACCAATAATTAAGAAATCAAATTTGGATACATCAGTACTGGCTAATTTTAGACCAATCTCGAAATTACCATTTATCTCTAAATTACTGGAAAAGGTTGTACTTAGGCAATTGAATTCGTATCTTGACTTAAATGGTATTCATGAGGTGCTTCAGTCTGGTTTTAAATCACGACATAGTACAGAAATTGGTTCCTCTTGTACAGTGTTTAGAGGAAGTCAAGGCATGGATGGCAGGAAATTTCCTTATTTTTAATGAAAATAAAACAGAAGTTATATTGTTTGGGCCAGGGGGTAATTGTAAGCCAACAGATTTTGAACTTGGTGAACTGAATTCATTTGTGAGGCCTCATGTAAAGAACTTGGGTGTTATCATGGATTGTGATTTTAAACTTGAAAACAGATTAATTCTGTAATTAAATCTAGTTTTTTCCAACTGAGACAACTCACCAAGGTGAAACCTTTCCTGTCTTTTAAAGATTTTCAAAGAGTTGTGCATCTTTTTATCTCCAGTCGCCTTGATTACTGTAATGGCCTCTATACAGGTATTAGTCAGGCTTCTCTCTCTAGACTGCAAATGGTCCAGAATGCGGCAGCTCGCCTGTTGACAGGCACACGAAAGCGGGAACACATCACTCCCATTTTAGCGTCTCTCCACTGGTTACCTGTTCACTACAGGACACAATTTAAGATTTTAGTACTTGTTTTTAAATCTTTAAATGGCCTAGCACCAAGATATCTCTCTGATATGATCAATCTGTATGCCCCGACAAGAGCACTTAGGTCTGCTGATCATTTGCTTCTAGTTGTCCCACGTGTTAGGTTGAAGAGCAGGGGTGACCGAGCATTTGCAGTAATGGCACCGAGGCTTTGGAACAGCTTACCTCTCTATATTAGACAGGCTCGAACTCTTCCTGCTTTTAAATCGGACCTAAAAACTTATTTATATGGTTTGGCATTTGATGCTATGTGAGAGCTGCATTTTTTATTGTTTTACTGTCTCTTGATGTTTTTCTGTTATGGTGTTAGCTGTTTGTATCTTTGATATTTATTCTGCTTATGTGTACAGCACTTTGGGGAACACTTGCTGTTTTTAAAAAGTGCTTTATAAATAAACTTTGACTTTGACTTTTACTCAAGTACATGATTTGTGTACTTTGTCCACCACTGGATCCAAGTGCATTAGGATTATATTTAAACAAAACAAGAACAATATAATTCATACACGAGAGGCACACGGAGCAGGAAACAGAACCAACATTACAATAAAATAACAATACTTGACAAAGAACAAGAGAAAAACTGGGATATATTTAAACTGAGAAATCAAGGTTGATTAGATACACCTGTGAGACAATCAAGAACAAGGACCAATGGAACAAAAGAACTACACAGATCTACAAAACATGGGTGACAAAAGAGGGTATACACCTGACGTCACCTTCGGCGGAAATGACTGCGGTTACGCCCACTGAGTGGCAAATGACAGAGCGCCAGCATTTAGGTACAGTGTGAAATCAGCGAAAACGCGGGAAAAACACGTCTAAATGGGAAAAGGCTGTTGTGCGATAGACTGTACTAACAGATTAACAAGAATTCTGAGATATCGTTTTACAGACTGCCAAGAAACACCGAAAGGAGAAGTAAATTAATCGTTCATTTCAACATCCACCGACCACAGGTGGGTTGATAAGTTGCTAGGGTCACTATCAAGCAGAGGTTTATTTTCTACTTAACTCTCTAGGGTCTGAAGTCCTCTCAGAAACGCGTCAGAAAAATAAACTGTAACTTAATGAATACATGTCATAGAAACAAAAGATAAATGTCTACATAATGCTTGGAATGTCAGCTTTTAAATGATGTAAGTGAGATCGAAAACATATATCGTCATTCGGTGTAAACTGTATGAGAAGGAAGAGAGGTACCATATTTCTCCTGTTACCTGTTTATCTCTAATGAGATGAGATCGCCACACCCCCGCGCCATTGAAGTGAATGGGCAGAGACATCCATATGCATAACCCATGCCTCCTGCAGTCAATGGATATGCAATCCACAATCCAGTCTCTCCATTCCTTATTGTTTTATCCGAGTGCACCAAACATGACATCTAAATCCTTATTTACTTGCGTATGTATGTCAGTATATTTTGTTCTTCTGTCAAATAGTTCACGCGACGTGCACATTCACAAACACACAAGTCAGGAAATTTGACACGCTTTTTGGTATTCTTATAAAATACGCGATTGCAAACAGTACAATCCTTATTTAGTTGCGTCTAGGCGCATATCTCCACACAGCAAGTTCACAGGATCACTCACGTGTGCACACATACTGCTTTCATGATCAACACGTGAGGGAGTAACTTATTGGCGGCGGCTGTAAACAAATATTGATAAGTTTATCACGCTTGTCCCTTGTTGGGATTCTACTATAATGATTACAAAAACACAAACAAGAGTCCAGACAATGATAGGCAGTTCTTTTGAGCTTTTTACTGCACAAAAGTAAACCTCTCGCTGGCCAACCAAACACTAACCCTGTGTTCATTTTTACAATGGCCAAACAGTACCTTTACTATGATTACTATGGTTTTTAAAGGTATACTTGTGAAATTCATAGAAAATATTTCGATTTATTTCTATATATACACACACATTATATATGTAATTTTTGGTTATAAATTCCCAAGTAAACCTCATCATGGTTTTACTACAGAGAAAGTTACATTCCAGTTGAACATCCCCACAAGGCTCATTATGTGGCTCATTATTCAACTATTGTGTTCCTCAGCTGTCAATCACTGATTATTCAGGAGCTTTCCCGCCTCCACGTATATGGCCTTTCCCAAGCAAAAGTGTCTTAGAAATTGTAAATCAATATATTGCTTTATGTGAATGAGCAGGCTGGATGATTTTCACATCATTTTGAAGAATAAACTCTAGACTACTAGATCATATTTTGAAAAGTCTTGGGAAAACATGTTTAGAATGAGTTTTGTTGACTTATATCAGTGACTTAAAAATTTAGCTTTTTCAAAAACCATGCATAAACATTTTTCTCTCAATAATACAAACATGTACATACATGTTGATCATATAATATTGTAGCCCAGTTTGTGCTGAACGCAGGGTTATGAGACTTTTGCCATTTATATGTTTTTAAGCAACTGAAAAAAGCACAAATGTCAGTGCATGTCAAAACGTCCCCAGGGCCCTAAACACCCCAGAGGGTTAAACATATTTTTTCAAGTATTTGTATTTTATCTGTGTTTTTCTTTGAAAACATACATTCCAAAGCATATTATCATAATTTTTACTCTTACATTTCACAAATAATACATTTTTGTTTTACATTTAATATTTAAGTACATTAACATACTTTTACTCAAGTAAATTTTAAACATTAACATTTTAAATGTAATTAGGTATTAAATACATTTTAATATGAAATATAAAATAATACACAGTATGATTATATGCTTTAGAATGTAGTGAAGTAAAATTTTTCCCAATACAAACACCGTAAGAAAGCACAGATGTTTGGAAAATGTTACTAATGTAACTGTATTGTCCACCTCTGCTATCAAGTCAAACTAAATTCAATTTAAGCTGATATTATTCAGTTTTACTGGCGTTTTTTCGCAGCAGCCTCTATGAAAACCAGCCATTTTGTTGAACGTTTGCCACTCAACAGGGTGAGTTCCGGCGTGGTCATGTGGAAAAGTGACATCAATGCATAACCCTCTATACAGAACTTCAATATAACAGACATGGACTTACAAAACTGAAAAAAAAGACAGGCCCAGCTAACAGAAAAAAGTTCTAAGAACGTTCCCTGAAAGTTTTTAACATTCCCAAAAACGTTCTGCCAACGTTAAAAGTGTCCAGTTTTCTTGACGTTCTAAGAACGTTTTTGTGTTGTCTCAACGTTAGAGGAATGTTACATTTGACCATTTTTAAACGTTATGACAATGTCATGTTTTAATGTTCACAGTCACACAATGTTTAAAACAACAACTGTTTATTATATTGACTTCTTTGATTGTTATGTAAATGATAGAGAAACATTGCATTTTATTATATTTATTTTTATATTTATATTATTTTATTATCAAGAAAACTGGACACTTTTAAAGTTGGCAGAACGTTTTTGGGAACGTTAAAAACTTTCAGGGAACGTTCTTAGAACTTTTTTCTGTTAGCTGGGGGACTGTTACTAGAGCCCGAAGCCATTTGTTTTGAGAATAATTGCTGGCTGATGAAGTTATTGGCTGGCTAGCCGGCTCAGCCAAAACATAAATGGCTGCTGCAGCCTCCAAACTTTTCATAGCTGCAAATGGCTGAAGCTGCCACATGTCTAAGGATGTCTATGTTATACTGATTAACAGTGTTGGGAAAATTACTTACAAAGTGTAATACATTATATATTACAAATTACTGTCATTTGAAAGTAATTAGTTACATTACAATATTACTGTCTCTGAACTGTAATGAGTTACATTACTTTTGCGTTACTTTTGAGTTACTTTCATCAAAATAACAGAAGTATGACTAGGCATTAAAAATGTTAAAATGTAGTTTATTGGTGCTTATAAATCTAGAAGTTATGTGTTGGCCCTTGAGCTTTGAATAGGCAGAGTGAAGACTTATGGCAAAATATAATAACAATCACTGTCAAAATCATAAACATAGACAAATGATCTGGTAAAAGTCTGGTATTGGTACACATACCAAACACAATAGAGCTGAGCCCACTATAATGCAACCTATAAAGTAACATGGCGAGACACAGAACCTATTTTCATTTCTATTCTTTAATTCACTTTAATTCAGAGTCACAGCACAAACATGGCATGCACTGGGTTGAATGAATGAATGAATATAGGTTCCCATACAAAGGCTGGTAAAAACTTTTAACATTGATGTTTAAAAGTCTACACTAATGTTACGTTGTAGTTTTGGTTGCTGTTTGTAATAAAACTGTAGATAGCATAATAACCTAGCAATCTATTATGTAGCTGGACTGTAACCATAGCAACGTTAGCTTACCTTGTCATTTCTGGTGTTGATATGGATTTTACTGGCAAGCTTTTTAAAAGTCTCTTTACTTCTGAGGTTCAAGCAGCATGGGAGACCGATAGAAACTTTCTGTTGCTTTTACTTAGTGCTCTCATTCGCAGAATTATGCGTGTGCGGCGCTACCGGACCTGATTGCGACCACTTTAGTCAATGTTTGTACAGCCGGGGACTTCCCAGAAGCGGCTCTTTAAGAAACGCGTCTATATTTGACTTCACCGGTTCCAAATTGCAGTTCCTATACAAAATTAAAGTAAAAATGAACATGCTGCGTACAGCACCCGGAAACAGACATACGAACGTTATTTTACCTGCAGCCTTTTCCTGTGTGGATGCTGGTCGCGCATTTTTATTCAAAAATAAAAATAACACAGTCTATTTTTGAAATGCACTGTTGTGATACGAGCGTTACTAATGCATCGCTTCTTCTGTATGGAAAACGAGCAATTTTAATTGGTCGTCAATTCACTGTGAGTCTCTGGCCATTTCCCAATCCGAAGACTGCAGCCTCCGGAGGTCGCATTTTTACGCTGCATACGTCATCAAGACTGCCTTATTTCAAAATATCAACAATTATAAAGTTTATTCTTATTATAAGTTAATAGTAAATTGTTGTAATATGCGTATGGCTTGTGAATGTAATGTTCAGTTAACTTAAATAGACCAGGCTTGATGACGTATGCAGCCTGCATGTGCGACCTCCGCAGGCTGTAACCCCTCTGTGTATTGTAGCAACGAGCGAGCACAAGACTGTGCTGTTATGAAACCAGTCGGGGTGTAACTGTTACACATTTGCAGCAATAATCACAAATTACATATTTTTGTCATTTTTATGCTCATGACCACTTTGATACTTTAAGCCAGTGGTTCCAAAACGTTTTCAGCGTGTGGCCCCCCTTGTATACGGTGCATTCCTTTGCGGCCCCCCAAAGAAAATTTGTGACAAAAACTGTTCTAAAACTCAACATTTTAATAAAAAAAACCCATTAAATTATACAAAATAGTGCTTTTGGTTAGTAGCCTTATTTTTTTAGGTTTAATTACACAGAATTCATGCTAAATTAATGTATTTCATAAAATGTCATAAAACTGGGGCCCCCCTGGCACCATCTCGCAGCTTATCCTATTCCGAGACTGAAATGCAAGTTTGAGCTGCCTTCATTTAAAAACATCTTGCACTGACATATCTTAACATATATCAGTGCCATTGTTTTGTCTTAAGATCCAAACCAGTATTGTTTTTGTAAGGTTTGTTTGTAAAAACGACTTAAAAGTCCCAAAATAACAAAGGCCTAGTCCTGGATTCATCTAAACCCTGTCCGGGAAACTGCCCCATATTCTCATAATTAGATTTCAGACGGTATTTCACAGTCGGGGTCACAATTGTAAAAAAACCTTTGACAAGCCATGTTATTTTTTATTTGCTGGAGGATATAAAACTTGGAGCCCTCAACTAGAAGTCATGCAATACCAGGTATTTCTAAACTAATTGTAACCCTTTATTTTTTTGTCCTCTGGTTCTTACCGTCTACAGGCTTCGTTAGCTGGGATTTCAGAGTTTGTATTTTTACCTGCTTTACCGTAATACTGAAATCACTGATAAAAACATAAGCATCCCAAATCATCCGGAAGCTCTGAAAAACAATTAAAGAGGGTTATAAGTCCATGTCCAGTTTCCAAATTGTGCTCTGGTTATTTGCAAGCCTTGCGCTATTTTGCACTGCTCTATTAGATTGCATTGGTCATTATGGAATTTAGCTGTTGCACCTGTGTTATTCTATTTGTGACTTTTAGTAAATCCGGCCCTTAATTACCATATGGATTAGTCTGTGATAGATGGATGCGCTTTTTGGAGCTTAAAAAATGGGGCACTATCCAGTACCATAATAAATCTGAAAACAGCCAGGATATATAACTCTGACTGTGTTTGGCTGAAAAGGAAAGTCATATATACCTAGGATGGCTTAAGGGTAAGTAAAATATGGATTAAATTACAACTATTCCTGTAAGCAAAATGTGATTTGGCTGAATTACGGGGTTTAAGGAGTAGAGTAAAATATCAAAAGATAATATCACTATCTTATAAAAATTTGCCACAATAAAAGTTTCACCTTTTTTAGCTTTTATGGTCTATGTGCGTGTTTCCACAGGAGCGGCAAGTATCGGTAAAGGCATTGGTGGTATCCTCTTCTCTCGATTTTCCCGCTCCAGTGGACAGGTAGGAGGTGTAGATGAGGACCCATCCTTTTCAGAGGGTGGGAGATGTGAGAAATGTGGTATGGTGCCAGGAGAAGAAAGCAAGTCTGTGGAACCTGATGACAAGATAGAAGAGAAAGAAGATGAGAAATTGGAGGAGAAGCAAGAAGAGAAGGCAGGAAACATCAGCATATCACAATCCACCTCTGTGATTATGGATTACACCTCCTGTAAGCATTATTTGCTCAGAAATTGTTCCAGATATTTAAACTTATGTTTTAATGGCATTTAATTTTGACTATGCCTTTATTTGACCATTGGCAAACTGGTAGTGGGTCAATATAATATAACTCCGTGTCATTACAGTTTGAGAAATACTTCACCATTAATGGTTCTCAGAAAATCTTCAGTTTTATTGATAACTGTGTTCTATATAGTGTTAGATGATTTATCTAGATTTGCTTTTATTGAGTAATATGCATTGCTTTTATTTAAACATCCATTTTATTTGTTTTTCAGTTGAGCTCGAGAAACGTATTGACTTTGAGTTGAGGGAGGGCCTGGTGGAAAGCCGCTATTGGTCAGCAGTGACATCACACACAGCCTATTGGTGCTCCCATGATGTGGCTCTGTTTCTCCTAACTTTTATGTACAGACCAAATAAAGTGAACGATAGGGTGGAGGACATTCTTGATTCATAACACACACTTACACTTAACACTTACATGCCACCATTCCATTTTTCAATAGTTTGTAAAACAAGTTAGCAGACCTTGTTCACTGTGCATCAGAGATCATGTCTTAGCCTAGTTTTTTTTTTAACATGTTCATTTAGTAGCACACCAATGAAATGGACCCAGACAGCTCTATATCCCCCTATTAATGAATAATTTTTCACATTGATGAGATGATGTTAACAACCTCCGCATGCAGCTGTAATTTTTTCCAGCATCCCTCTTCCTCCCCATCTCCTCCTTCACTCTCTCTTTCTTCCTTTTTGCAGTTCTGTTGCAGAGGGTTGAACTTGGGGCTCGAGCCCCAGCCTCAGGTTCACTCTCTCTGGAGGTTCAGAGCTCAGGTACAGAACTCCCTTCGAGGACAGCAAGCCAAGTTCGTTTACATTAATCATTAAGACCTGAATGCGCAGGCGAACTAGTGAACTCATATGTCACAAAATATGGTTGAACAGTGCAGCTGACAAACATTTGCACGGCCAGAAAGTTGTTTGAGAACATCATCAGATATGAATTGTTTCTTGGGGCCCGTTCTTCGTACGTCGCTAACTCAGCTGGATTTGATTGTTGACGATTTGGCATGATCTTGGATCGTTTGGTTATTCGAAGCTCATCCTAGACTTGCTGTCATAGCAACAGGTCCGTATGCTCAAACCTGCTCGGGTTTGTACCTTTTTAAGCGGATGTGATACGGAAAGTCTGACGCAGTTGTGTATTCTCCATTATACGAGCGCAATCTGCATAAGATGCACTGCAGGGGTTAAAAAATGGGCGTGTTCTTGGCTATTGTAACAACCAGACAATCACAGTGTGGCTGATCAGTGTTTCTACTATCGATATGTATTGACTTTTCTTGCAGTGCACGAACGCGCAATGATCTCAGATAATTCAATCCTGCCATACTAATCATCAACAGCAGGAGTGTTCAAATAACCGGATAAGCAAGATCATAATTAGCGATATCTGAACATCTCTGATGTCTCATTTGATCTCGGATGTATTAAGCGACGTACGAAGAACGGGCTCCTGGCCTAAAATTCTCTTTGTTTACACCTTAAGGCATTAGTCAGTTATTTAAACTCGCATGATAGGCACAGGAATTTACTGCATATTTGAATGCACTCTTTAGTAAAACCAAAATTAAGGTACAGTTTATGTTATGCTTTAACATGCATGAAAGATAATTCTGAATGTTTTTTCTACTGAGGCTGCTAGAAGAGTTTCCTATAACACCTTAACATCTTCATTAAAAATTATTGTGACATTCTTTTTATGTCTGTGATATGCAGCTGCAACCATGTTACTTTACTGTTACATATTACAGCACTAAAGAACCATATCTACAATGAATGCCATTTTTAATTACCATTGGTTTTTTGTTATTTCCATTTTTATTATGTATTGATTTTGTTACAGTAATCCTATGGCTTTACAGTGATAAAAGCACTTAACATTTCTCCTCACCTGACATCCCTTAAATGTGCCAATACATTGAATAATGAGGAAGATCTTTATTACCAGGCCTGTACAGAGGGAACTGTCTATATTATCTGCATATAACCGAGCTGGACTATATTCTATTTCAATGAATAAAGAGCTGTTACACCTTTATGAACATGCGTTTTACTAGACTGTTTTAAGATTACTGGTGAATTCATAGTATAGCCAATATCTTACTTCATATTCCGTTTATATAGACATGTGTGCCTGCTTTGTAAATTTGTTTACATTGATGTGAGCAATCTTACTGCCAGGTATGGAATCCCATTTCCGCCACGTTTGGGTACAATTTTTAGATTTCCTAAGTCATAATAATGAGAAACTAAGTCAATATTCTGACTTAGCATCTCATAATTATGAGATACTTTCTCATAATAATGACTTAGTATCTCATAATAATTAAAAAACTTTCTTATAATAACGACTTAGTATCTCAATATAATGAGAACCTTGTGGCAAAGGCAGGGTAGTCCAAAGGACAGAGGCTGTCCTGGGTCATGTGGCCAGGACGGTCCAGGGTCATGGGGCAGACGTGATGTTGTGACATGGTACTAAGGATGTGAACGATGATGGCCGCTGCAGCATGGTCACAGCAGTCCCGTATGGAATGCTGCAATTTTAACCCTAAGTTTTTAAACATATAACTCGTTTAAAGACTGTTCAGAGTTTTGCTACTTTTAATCTACCTAGAAATGTGACGTTTACTTTCCTGCTAATACTCTGCATCGTCTCCTGTCTGTATCGTTATCTGTTTATACCCAAGGAGAACAAAAAAGCTTATTTTCCAGTGGCTCGTAGCCAACTCCTCTTGTATTCTTATTTTTTGGATGAAGGGCATCTACGAGTACATGAAACAAACAGGAGAGAAAACGGGATGTGGAATATCCAGACTGCACTATTGCACTTAGTAGTTATGATTTTACTGGCAAGGGATGTTGAATTAAATCCCGGACCGCAGGGGCTGGTGGCCGAGCCCATCGTGCTAGCTTCAATCACGCTAACGCCACCAGCTATGTGGCTTGGGTTAGCATAGAATCTACTTCAACCTGTAGGGTGCCCCGGGCTACCACTAGAGCAACCCCAACCTGCAGTGGTCAATGGACTGAATCTGCAGCTATGTCAACCTGCAGTGGCATACGGGCTGGCACTGGAGCCTCATCCATCTACAGTGGGATACGGGTTAGCTATAAAGCTATACCCACCTGCAGTGGGCCTCGGGCTGGCATTGGAGCCGCTTTCATCTGCAGTTTAAGGCAGATTAGCATTGGAGTTTCCATATCCAGCAGCAGACCGTGGGCTGGTGCTTGAAGCACGAATACCCTCAACTGGTAGTGTGTCGACCTCGGAATATCCGGGTACGGCTGCGGGCTGGCACATGAACTGCAAAATCCTACAGCCGGCGTTTGGTTAGCATCGGAGTTTCGGCCTCCAGCGACGGGCACTGAGTTGGCATCTAAACTTCGATCACTGACAGCTGGCGATAAGTTAACATCTGAGCTTCTACCTCTTGCAGCGGGCAGCGGACTAGAACCGGAGCTACGATTACAAGCAGCAGCGGGACTATTGGACTAGTTACAGGGCAAACGACAAAACTTCCATCACTAAAAAAATCTATAACGATTAAGGTATCAAATAGACAATTGCAAACTAAACTTTTACAAACTGTTAACCATGCGAAAATTTTATGGGACCCTGAAGTTAAACCAAGGGGGATTTTGGTGGTCACATTAATATCAGAAATCTCCCATCTAAAACGGAAAAATTGGAAAAAATATTGTATGACTCAAATTTGGATTATCTAGGGTAGGCTTGTTGCGATAGTCAGTCCCTCCAGAAAAACGCGTTTGGCTGATTATGCAATATATCGCGCGATTGCACAATGTCCGCGTATTCAATTCAATTAAATTCAATTTTATTTATATAGCGCTTTTCACAAGTGTTAATTGTTGCAAAGCAGCTTTACATGAGAAGATGTAGAAGAGAACACAGAAAACCAATAGATAATATAAGAAGTAGAGATAGCGGCTAAGGTTAAATCGTACAAGCGAGCATATTAATAGTGTAACTTATACAGTGAAGTGCTAAGTTAAGCCAAAGTTGGCTGACTCTCCCTGGGACGAAAAAAACCCCTAGGAAAAACCCAATGGGAAAAACTCCTAGAAGGACAAAAACCCTTGGGAGGAATTAATATATATTTATATATATATATATAGATACGGTAGGGATAGGAGGCGGGTAAGCGGATTAAACTGGTTTAGCCGGTGGTCGTTGGTCGGGCATCGGCTAGGCATCACGTTGAAGGACAGCCAGTAGATCAGTGGTGCGATGACCTTCACAGCAACAGGAACCGGGTCTGTTTGTCTCATTGTCCTCGGGGTCGAGGACGAGACAGGGAGACAAAAACAGAGTTCTATTAGCGTAGGGGCCGTTCGCCTGTAATGCAAGTGTCATACATTATAGTGGTTTAAGTCAGCTCGGTTCCAGACAGGCTAACTATTGCGGCAATAGCATATTACCCATATGAGGTATGTCAGTGCTTTGCTCTAGACTAAAATAACTACTGCGGGAAAAGTACATTTACTGGACATTTTATGTAAATGCTTTGTTAAAGAAGAATGTCTTAAGTTTAGATTTAAATTGATCGACTGTGTCTGGTACTCGAACATTATTTGGTAAATCGTTCCAGAGCTTAGGGGCTAAGTAGGAAAAGGATCTACCACCTTTAGACACTTTTGATATTCTAGGGATAATTAAGTGGCCAGAATTTTGTGATCGCAGTTTACGTGATGGATTGTATTCTGATAGTAGTTCTTTAATATACGAGGGCGCTAGGCCATTTAAGGCTTTGTAGGTGATAAGCAATATTTTAAATTGTATGCGATATTTAACTGGTAGCCAATGTAAAGATGCCAGAATTGGACTGATGTGGTCATACTTTTTAGATCGAGTAAGCACTCTTGCGGTGGTGTTTTGAACCAGCTGTAGCTTGTTTACCTGATTTGCATGGCATCCCCCGAGTAACGAGTTACAATAGTCTATTCTAGAGGTCATAAAAGCATGGATAAGCTTTTCTGCATCTGATGCAGACAGCATATGCCGTATTTTTGAGATATTTCTAAGATGGAAGAATGCTGTGCGGCAGACGTTGGAGATATGACTATCAAAAGCTAGATTGCTGTTGAACATCACGCCTAAAATTCTTAACCGTGGAAGATGGCACCACCGTGCAGCCATCTATGGGCAACTTGTAATCTGACATATTATGTTTGTAGCGATTCGGTTCAATAATAAGTATCTCTGTCTTATTGGAGTTTAGCATAAGAAAGTTATGTGCCATCCAGTCCCTAATATCAATAATGCAGTCTGTTAGCTTAGAAAACTGGTGGGTTTCACTAGGATGCGACGAGATGTAAAGCTGGGTATCATCTGCATAGCAGTGAAAACTTATGTTATGTTTCATGATAATGTCTCCTAGAGGTAACATATATAACGAGAATAGGATAGGGTCTAGAACTGATCCCTGAGGTACGCCGTATTTAACGGGGGAGTGATATGACTCTTCCTCATTTACATAAACAAAGTAATATCGATTGGTTAGATACGATCTAAACCAGGCTACCGCCTGACCACTGATGCCAACATAGTTTTCTAGTCTATTGAGTAAGATTCTGTGATCTATTGTGTCAAAGGCTGCACTAAGGTCTAGTAATATTTGAGTACTAAGAAAAGTGCTATATAAATGTAAGGTATTTAATATAAGGATTGAGATCTCACCACGATCGGATGTTAATAGGAGGTCATTTGTAACTCTAAGCAGCGCTGTCTCTGTGCTATGGTGGGGCCTGAATCCTGATTGGAACTTTTCATATGTATTATTATTCTCTACGAATGTGCGTAGCTGGCTTGCCACTACTTTTTCTAAAATTTTAGAAAGAAAAGGTAGATTTGAGATTGGTCTAAAGTTATTAAGATCTCCCTGGTCAAGGTTTGTTTTTTTAATAAGCGGTCTAATAACTGCTAGTTTGAAAGCTGTTGGAACGTATCCTAATTCTAGAGATGAGTTAAAGACATTTAGTACCGTGTCTGACACTACATGAAATACCTCTTTTAGTAATTTTGTGGGAACGGGGTCTAGTATACAGGACGATGATTTGGATGACGTTACTAATTTAGGGAGCTCTTCTATTGTAGTAGGTTTAAATGACTCAAGATGTTCTTAACATCTGTGTTGGAGTTTAATCTAGTGGATAATGTACTATTGGGTAGAGTGGTGGCTGCTTGCGTAGTTTCTATGTTTTCCCTAATAAACATAATTTTGTTAGTAAAGAAGCTCATGAAGTCATCACTATTGTGTTGGGGTTTAATATTGGTTTCTGTTTCTTCTTTGTTTCTAGTCAGTTTCGCAACTGTGCTAAAAAGGAAACGAGGGTTGTTATGATTTTCTTTAATAAGCGTACTAAGATAGGTAGATCTGGCAGTTTTAATAGCCTGTCTGTAGTGTTGAACACTCTATTTCCATGCTGAACGCCATACCTCTAACTTTGTGAGCTACTTTTTTAAGGGCTGCAGTATGATGGTCATACCATGGGGCGGGCGGGTTTTCTTTGATTCTCTTTTTTCGAATCGGAGCAACGGCATCCAACGTGCTAGAGCAGACGTTGTTAAGTTTTTCTATTATAATATCCAGATCTTCATGGTTATCTGCTACATGTTTCATTTGAGACAGGTCTGGAAGAGTGCTAATAAAGCTATCTTTAGTGGTGGAAATTATTGTTCTAGCTAATCTGTAGCATGTTGTAGACTGAGCGGTCCTATCTAGAAGTATTGTGTATGACACAAGGCAATGGTCTGAAACGGCATCGCTCTGGGGTGATATTTCGATGTTATTAATATTGAGTCAGAGTGACAGAATTAAGTCTAATGTGTGATTACGAGTATGCGTGGGCCCTGACACGTTTTGTTTAATGCCGAGAGCATTTAGAACATCCATAAACGCACGTCCTAATGCATCTTTTGGATTATCCACATGGATATTAAAATCACCAACGATAAGAGCTTTATCTACAGTGACTGTAAGGTCAGATAGGAAGTCCGCTAATTCTTTAAGAAAATCTGTGTGGTGGCCCGGAGGCCTATATATGGTAGCTAAAATGAATGAAAGCCGTTTGTTGTTACGATCAGTTATTTCCACATTTAACAGTATTATTTCAAACGAGTTAAATTTTAGGTTGGATTTATGGTTTACTTTGAATATTTTATTGTACACGTTGTACAGGAACGTGTTTATAATAATAGTCTTGTGGGGTGGATTCGTTTAAACTGGTGTAATCGTCTGCTTTAAGCCAGGTCTCTGTTAAACAGAGTGCATCTAAGTTTTGGTCAGTAATTATTTCATTGATAATTGGTTCTTTATTGATAAGCGATCTAATGTTAAGAAGGCCGAATTTTAGCATTTGAGTTTCATCTGTTAATGTATTGTGTTCTAATTTTATGTTAATAAGATTTGTACGAGACGAGGTAAACGGTGCTCTGTATTTATTTGTTCGAGGAACAGACACAGTCGAGATGTGTTGGTACTGTGGTAAAAAAGGCTATATGTGCTGGGATATATGTGATCTTGACATGTCAAGGCAGCTAACAGACTGATGGGTAAGCCGATCTGTCTGTTTCCTGACCTGGGCCCTGGATAGTCAGACAATATCAAAAGTAAGACTATTGGTCAGATTTCTAGAGAGTATAGCACTTCCCTCCGGAGACGGATGGAGGCCATCTCTCTTTAGCAGGTCAGGTCTTCCCCGGAAATGCTTCCAATTGTCTATAAACCCTACGTTATGCTGAGGGCACCACTTTGACATCCAGCCATGAAGAGACACTAATCTACTGTAAATTTAATTGAATTGATTATGTGACGTGAGCAGGGTCCGAAATTAACACCCGCCAAGCGCCAAATGCGGGTAGATTTTCCGTTTGGCGACTAAATTCAAAAGGCTACCCGCCACAATGGCAGGTGATTTTCATACCAAAATATTAATGCAATATAATGTGTTTGCCAGTAACTAATATGGGAACAAGGTGAGCTAGCCACAGAAAGTCTCTACGCTCCAAGTCTCGCACTAAGAGACGGTCTGTTTCTAGCTAGTACTGCAGGTAACTTGCGGTCTGCACCTATCTGCTGCATATTAGCAATCAAAATGCATCCCCGCCCTGCCCGTCGGGCTATCTTAACTTATATGGACAAAAAATATATTTAAATGCTTTTGCATTCTTTCACAGATTTGGATGGGTAATAATGTGTATGAAATTCAGGCATTGGGTATTTAAATTACGTTTGAGCGCACGGTCGAGTTTTACTTTCACTTTCGCGATTGCGCGAAAAGACGCAGTACAGGAAGCAATCCGTAATGATTTGTCATGGATTTGTTGGGCAAATCCTCCAACTTCGTCCTGTCAGTCATTACTATCTTATAATTAAAATAATTAAATCTCTGGCAGCAAGCTTTAAAGTGATATATATTGTACGGGTAGTGAAGAGAGTGACTCTGTGCAGAATCGCTCTTAAAGCAACAGTAGCCCCTGTTTTTCTGATCGAGAAAAATGATCCAATCTGTAACTGGATGATCCAAACTGTGAGTTTTGTGACCCACTAAACCACTTTTAAATGGTGAGTATATCTGATGTGGGGATGAGCAGGAAAAGTTGGTTTACATGGAAATCCAGTCTTTTTGTTTGTTAAAAAAAAAACAACAGCATCAAAACAACAACAAGAATAGCAGATTAAACATTGTGGTTAGAGACCCTATTGGCTTTGTATTGGCAAAATTTGGCTTGTGGTAAAACTAATTGAATAAACTTGTGCTATGCCCACAAAGTCAAGTGGTATTTTCTTATCTGTGACTTCGGTTAATATTTCAGATTCAGAATCTGATGTATAGATATTTCACTTCGGTTAGAAGAAAAAATTGTACTGATGATTGATATTTACTGAAAATTAATATGTGTTATTTGTGTTTTGATAGATGTTTTGTCTTAAAGGGGGGGTTTAATGGTATTTCAAGCATTCTGACTTATTAACACAGTTATAGAGTTGTTTCCTCATGCTAAACGTAGGCAAAGTGTCAAAAATGCAGTTGGGCGTGTTTCAGAGTATTTCTGTGCCGAATGCACTTCGCCAGGGTTCGTACAAGTTTCGGCTAATTTTTTTCGATTACGGTTCTAACTGACGTTTCAGGGGTTTTCGATACGTATCACTTCTTTATATGGGCTTCCTCCGGAAAACTTCCCCCGTAAAACCCCGTCAGCGGGAGACGCTAGAGCTTGCTAACAGCTTATCACGCCACTCAGCATTGTTTAATTTCAAAAGTCAACAATGGCACAACAAGAAGTGTGTTTTTGGATGTAAGGAGAAGACATCCAGCCTTATGGAAACAATGGATATAGTTTATTATCCGGATTAGCAGCGGAGTTTTGCGTGTGTGTTTGATGCGGTGGATTTTCAGAACCGGGTCATGACGAGTTACACGTGGTAAGTAAGACTTCTGTCTTATGTTGGAAATAGGCGCGTGTATATTATATAAATGACACCAACATGTAGTGAATCATAAGTTAAAACAGTGTTGTATAGTGTTGTATGACTCGTACTCGCTCCTCCAGTGTTATAACTCCTCCTTCTTCATTTTTTCGTACGTTATCGGAAATATTCGGTAAAGCTAATCTTTCTTTTAATAATCTGATTAAACTAAAGACTCTTCAGAGATATAAAGGATGTCATACTACTCCATAGGTACTCCAGATTAATATCAGAAATGCAGAAACAGCGTGTGTTACGTGAGCTTTAATATTCTACATTAAAAGTAATGTATTTTTTATTCGCGCTACTTGCATTCATTTCAGGCTACCAAAAACTGAAGAGTGCCTGTCCGAAGGGCTACCAGGGATTTTAAAATTTTGCGAGCCCTGCCATGAATACAGCAAATGAAATTAATGTACATGTGACAAAAAAGGCTGTTTATTATTCTGGCCGGTAAAAATATGCTTGGCTGGTGGATTTTTTCATCTACCAGTCCCCGTGGCAGGTGAGCCAAAAGTTAATTTCGGACCCTGGACGTGAACATCATTGCAGCTTTTGCAAGTTTCTGCAGTTTTTGCAAATTCCGCAATTTTCGCGAATTCCCGCAATTCCATCGCTTAAATTGCATAAATATCCCGCATATTCCATCGCATTTTTTAAGAAAATGTGCCGCAAAATAGAGGATTTTTGCCGACAACAATCACAAAAAAACTCTGCGTTTTTCTGGAAGGACTGGATAGTCGGTGAAACGGTGATTACCGGTGCTTCAGCCTCTCACCGGTTAGATCACTTTCCCACTGCGACAACGTCTTTCACCGTTGTTTGATATTTCCTTGTAATTAAATCATTTAGTTTCGTTAGAGAGAGCAAACACTTACAACTGAATGTGTCTGCTGCCTGAATTCAGCTGACCTGAACGCGCGTCATCACAGAGCAGCGGCTGCGGGTGTCAGATTTCATTTATTCCTGTCAGACTGTGGCGAGCAGTTATAATCAGACCTGCAAACTCCTCAGAGTAAAAAAGGTGACAGTGTCACGCGCACGGGGGGGGAGAGGGGGGACTTTTGGGGCGGTTACCCCAGCTCTATTTTTTGTGTGATTTTAATATGATTCTGGACGTGACTTAACAAAAATCACCATACTTTAATCAAAAATCAATGTTAAAACATCCTTGAAGCTTAAGGAGAATGACACATTTAATATTTTACAAATGTTTTTATTTACAACTCACGGAAACGCCTGGAAGTGTTGTGAAGCATGACACTGAAATAAAAAATAACAAGAGACAGACAAAAAAAAAAAAAAATATATATATATATATATATATATATTTTGCCGATGTTCGTGCGACAGAGCCACTTTGTCCTCAGCCGGCGTCTGTGCAAGGATGACGATGACGGGCCATTGTGAATGGCAGTGAGTGCTCCACCAAAGTGCCCAGAACCATTGCCTGAAAGTAAATTAAAATCATTAAAATGTAACCTTGCAAACTATCATACATAGGACTAATATGATAAAACAACATGCCATACTGTATGGCTGATATGCAGTGAATATCAACATACATTTCTGTTCAATAATTATAATAATAATGCATTTTATATGTAGGTCTCCTTACATTGAATAAACAATCTCAAAGTGTTAGTGTTCATAATGTAAATTCAACTTACAACACAATGTAAAGATTTCATTGACAGACTTTGATGCAAAATGTAGCCCTTTATTATACAGAAATTTGCTGTTGGTGTATTAGCCTAGGACAACATGTTGTTAAAAATTACTATTTACCAGATATACAGCCACCAGGAATGAACGGGGCTAGGCTAAATCACATTCACAACGCGATGTACAAAGATTAAGTGCATGTATTTAAAAAAGATAGGTATGTATTAATTTAATTAGTTTAAGTTGAGGTAAAAACGGTGGGTTTTCCTTTAACATTACTCTCGCATCAGCTATTGTGTAAACAGTCACATTTACCCACATCACGAATGACTGCCTGCGGAAGCGCGCACCACAGCCACCGTAATGAAGTTATTCAGGGTAACGTTAGCTCAGAATTCGAGTAGTAGCCGTATATCTCGGAACTCAGGGCAGAGCACCCGGGTAACGATAAGCCTAGCTGACAATCGTCCTGCTAAGTTAGCTAACATTAGTCATGTTGCTCGAAGCATAGGCAAACTTTATGCAAGGTCTACGTTTGTGCATTACTCGGCGTAGACTCGTTCCTAAAAGTACAATATAAGCGGTAGCTAACGCTTATTTAAATCAAGCAAACAAGTAGTTGTTGTTTTTGGTCCAAAAAAGTTGACTTACCTTGAATAAGATGGTTCCTTCACGTTAAAAGTGTCCATCAGACTCGCGTGGTAGCCAGGTGTGTCTCTCATCCAAAGGACCGCGCTCGCGCCGCTGTCTTCAAGATTCTGAAGGAAGTGCTAAGATTCCGATTGGCCCAGAGAAAAGCAAATGCCAAGATTCCGATTAGCCCAGAGAAGTGTCAATTATAAGAATTATCCAATAATGTTTGGCAATTCTAGCCCACATGGCATTCAGATAAAGGGCAGCCTCCCGAGTCCCGACACCCCCCCCCCCCACCTAAAAAAAAAACTCTCCGGTTCTCCGCGATTCACGTGAATGACCCAATTGACCAAGAAAACGGCGATTGTCGCCGAAAAGCGACAAGTTTGCAGGTCTGTATAATATACATATATGATGTTTAATATAAGTGAGATCGTTTTGTTGTTGTGTTTTTCATTAAGAATAATAATAAACCCATCATTCAAGCAGCACTTTATGGAGGAACAGTGTTGGGAATGATACTTTAAAAAAGTAATTAGTTATAGTTACTAATTACTTTTCACAAATAGTAACTGAGTTAGTAACTGCGTTACATTATTATAAAAGTAATTAATTACCAGGAAAAGTAATTACTGCGTTACTTAAAAAATTCTAATATTTCAAATAACTTGAATGCCCCCTACAAAGTTAAATATGTTAAATGACTAAAATGGATACTAAAGAGAAATCACTCATTTTGTGGCAGCATGTGACGATGTGAGGTGATTTATTAGATCAGAATTACTTGCCACAAACGCAAGCTTGTTGTACTTGCCATCGCCCTGTCGCTGTTTTTTTTCGGAGTGATTGATGCGCGATGACCGGGCTGCATGTCAGTGCATTGAGATGGGGCACAGAGAAGAAAAAACGACGTGTATTTTCCTGTCAGTCTACAAAAGTCTCCAACCACGCCAGAAAAGATAGCTAGATTTGTCCTATAAAGTCGCTAAAGTGATAGAAAGTTGCTAAATCTAGGGACAAAGTGACAAAGTTGCTCAGACTTTTTTACACTGCTCACTCGGACTGTGCGAGTGTGTGTGTCTGTTGAACTCTGCCTCTGGTTGGCTAACGATGGAAATTAAGCCAATTATCATCAGCTATGTGGTTCTCCCACCCCTCTAACACACACGCACCAATCATCATCAGTTATGTTTCTCACAACACACACACACACATACACACACAAGAGAAAAACAGTGTTTAGCTGAGAGAGCGAGCACACGCGGGTAAAAATCACTACAGTGAGATCAAGTTTAGTAACGCGCATTTTAATGTCAGTAACGATAACGACGTTATAACGGGGGAAACAGTAATTTATTTGATTACTCATACTGAAAAAAATAACGCAGTTACTAACGCCAATTGCTTATAACGCCGTTATTCCCAACACTGTGGAGGAATAGCCGATTGCTCTGCTTGGGACTGGCAGGTTTCTGTCAGAAGTACCTGCGCACATTGACTCAAGCACTTAAACCAGCTGTTGCACTCGCATTTGTACGCAAATTAATACGCGATTTAACGCAGTGTACGCAAGCGCTGGATTTAAACAACAGTTGCATTTAATTTAAAAGTGAAAGTAAAATGTGCACGTCTGTATGTGCATTTTTAAGCCCCTCCCACCCGATGAAACCGGTATCACCGGGTTTGTCACGCACTGATTAACCGGTGGGAAAATTCGGTCACCGCAACAACCCTAATCTAGGGCTTACCGAAACATGGTTGACAAAAAATACTCCTGTAGGTGCTTATAATATGCAAAATTATAATTCATTTAGAAGAGACAGACCAAAAAAAAAGCAGGTGGTGTGCTAATATATGTTAAAAAGAATATCCAATGCCAGCAGATGGTTTTTTCAGAAAATGGCTTGGAATGTGTAGGAGTTACGATCTCTCTATCACCTGAAATGTCTTTTAATGTTGTAGTATTATATAGGCCGCCTAATGAGGAGGATACATTTTTGATATGTTAAGAGATGTATTCAAATTCTGTAACAATAAGGAAACAATTTTTTGGGTGATTTTAATTTAAATGGATAAAACATGCTCCAATAGGTTAAGGCCCCTTGCCAAACAGGTTAATCTAACTCAAATGATAAAGATTCCAACTAGAATTACTAGCTCCACTAAAACACTACTAGATCTGATATTTACTAATAAGTCAGATTGTGTCAATAAAATCTATAATTTAATTACCGGTTTATCGGACCACAATTTAACACTGGTCTCTAGGAAAATTTCCAAGACCCGTTATAGAAATCAATCTAGAGCAGTGTTTCTAATAGGAAGGATAAGCTACGGTTAAGTTTAATATGCAACTGTTTCAAGTCAAAAAAAATTTTTTAAAAAACAAATGCAATGCTATGTTCAGAAATTATTATATGAATTTTATTTCATTTGAAAAAGTAAATGTGAAATGAGTTGCAGCTTAATATGAACAACAAACTGCACATGTGAAAAAAACTGCAATTAAACATACTGTAACAGCCTAGGTCCCACTTAATGTCATACCAAAGAGCCATTAGTTTAAAACTGAGGTGGTGGGTATATGAAGTCTATGGTTGTAACTATGGTAACAATAAAATGCTGAAAAAAAATGTTCCCCTTAATGTCCAAAATCACTGAATTACAGGGATTTTACACATGAACAAAAACTAGTACATTACAAAACAAATAGATCTGTGGATTTAAGCTGCTTTCAGTTGACGCTTAATCTTTTATTTTGACTCCTCTTTGGTTTAGCCACCGATCCATTTTTACGTTATTAAAACAGAATGGCAAGAAATGATATCACAGTTTCGCAAGTGCATTAAAAATCTACTTAAATAAGTGACGATTGTATAAACACTTGCCTAGTTTTGGTCATCTTTTGGCGGACCACTGGGGGGGTTTGGCGGACCACACTTTGAGAATTACTGATCTAGAGAAAAGACCTATATATCATTTATTCCTAAGCGTGACATGGAGCTTTTGGATACTGAAATAAAAACTACTGTCCAAAATGGTTTAGTTTGTGGTCAGGATTGTGAGCAGGCCTGTAGTACTCTTAAAAATGCAATTACCCAAATTTTATCTAAATACACAAAAAGGCAGCCGCGAAAATGTAAAAGTAGAAAAACATTACCATGGCTTAGTGAGAGTTTATGGCTTTTAATGAAAGATAGAGATGCTGCCTTAAAAAAGTATCTAAAGTCAAGGTTGGGGACTGACCGGTTGATTTTTAAAAGTTTGAGAAATAAAGTCACAGGACAGCTCAGAAGAGCTAAAGCAGACTTATTTTTAAATATAATTAACCAGGCTAAAGGGAATAGTGAAATGACATTGGATACCAGCGTGGTGCTGGAGGCCTTAGACCTGCAGACAGAAATAACGGAAAGAGATGCTGCCCTTACGAAACAAAAATATATTGCAGTATATTGAAAAATATCATGTAATATATTAGGCAACATATTCCCATATATGGGATTTAATATTTATACTTTCCAATATATTGAAATATATGCATAAAGCATACATGTATATATGATACTAAATATATTGCAATCAAGAACAAAAAGGGCACTATATTTTTTACATGTAATAGTTTGTCTTTATATGCTTTGACATATTGCAATATATGCCAAGACCATACATGTATATATGAGACAAAATATATTGCATTCAAGAACAAAAAGGGCACTATATTTTTTACATGTAATAGTTTGTCTTTATATGCTTTTATATATTGCAATATATGCATAGACCATACATGTATATATGAGACAAAATATATTGCATTCAAGAACAAAAAGGGCACTATATTTTTTACATGTAATCGTTTGTCTTTATATGCTTTGATATATTGCTACATATGTATAGACCATACATGTATATATGAGACAAAATATATTGCAATCAAGAACAAAAAGGGCACTATATTTTTTACATGTTATAGTTTGTCTTTATATGCGTTGATATATTGCAATATATGCATAAACCATACATGTATATATGAGACAAAATATATTGCAATCAAGAACAGAAAGGGCACTGTATTTTTTACATGTAATAGTTTGTCTTTATATGCTTTGATATATTGCAATATATGCATGAAACATACATTTATATATGATACAAAATATATTGCAATCAAGAACAAAAAGGGCACTATATTTTATATATATAAATAAATATAAATAAATATATAAATATATATATATATATATATATATATATATATATATATATATATATATATATATATATATATATATATATATATATATATATATATTTTCATGACAGCTTTTTCAATTTTGGGTTTCATTTTTAAATCCAAGTGAGAATTTTTTTTTGTCGGTCTGAGGCTAAAGATGATTCAGTTTGCTAGGAAAAAGTTTGAATTTGGTGTCATGCGTTTTGCAAGATGCTCGAGTAGGAAGCTGAGATTCAGGCACGAAGAGAGGACAGGATTCGTAACAGACACCAGCAACAAGGAGGCTGATAGATAGGTCCTGACCTATGATCCTGACCCACACTCCTAATCAGTAGGTGGCGGTAATGCCACTAAAAGTTGTTTGCCAACTGCTTTATTTTTTTATTCAAGGTTTGAAAGAAGATACAAAAAGGCATTTATAACTATGAGAATTATAAAACAAGACTGAGATTTACACACAAAGACTAAATTTACATTCATCTTCAGTACATATCAAGTGAAAAAAAAAGAAAAAAAAAACATAAATAAAAAAACACTACAAAACGTGGAGGAGTTTTACAAAATTTACATTTGTGAATGTAAAATTTAATCAACAACAACAAATTATTTACAACATATGATATCTTTCTATTCTCAATTAACACGCCAAACTTTATAACTTCCCAAGATAAGGTTAGTCTCATAGGTAATCTTTGGTTAATCCAACAGAAGGCATCATTCCTTAAAGCGTGTACTAAATTACATTGAAAAAACAGATGTTCAACCGTTTCTATCTCCACATTGCATAACTGGCATATATTTGATTCTCCAACATTAAATCTTACTCTCAAAAATTCTTTTGCAGGGTAAATGTGATTCATAATTTTAAAATGAACCTCTTTACATTTAGGGCCCTATTTTAACGATCTAAGCGCATTGTCTAAAGCGCACAGCGCAACGTCTAAATGGGCGTGTCCGAATCCACTTTTGCTAATTTAACGACGGGAAAAATAGTTTATGCGCCGAGCGCATGGTCGAAAAGGCTAGGTCCTATTGTAATGGGAGTATTTTGGGCGTAACGTGCAGTAAACCAATGAGATTCACAGCTCTCATTCCCTTTAAATGAAATTTGCGCTGGCGCTATGTATAATCCATATTTATATGACGGAATTTGTAAACTTAAAAACTAAGCGGAGGTAGAAGATCCCCAGTTTAAGATTAATGTTAAATAATTGTGTTGTTTTTCCCTTATATTGAAATTGTTATTTTTTTTATTAAAACCTTTAAAAGCCGTTTTCTTTTAGTCATGGAAGTAAAAAGCAGGCTTGTAATTGCTTTAAATGTATGGCTATCCAATATCATCAAAAAATAATTTACAAGTATCTAAGATAAGGTTTGTACTCTAAAAATACTTTATTTGTAACAAACAGGAGATAAAGAAATTACTAACGGCTCTACTCACGTTTCAGCACTTTGGACAGCGGTTTTTTTAGCAAAGAGTTTTTTTAAGCATTACTTACAAATGTTTCTCATCTCACCATATCCGCAGGTACATCATATACAATAAATCCGTGAGGTAGCATTAAAAAAACAAACATTTAAAAACAGATGCATATGTTCAAAGCAAAGCATTTATTTACATATCAGGCTGCAGGTAAAGCAGCTCTTTGCGCCTTCTAACGTCTCATAATCAGTCCCCATTTATAAATATGTCCAAGAGACTCAATAATAATCTCTTAAATTCAATCCTTTAATCTTTCATATTTAAAAGCATTTTTGTGCTGCTGCGCATTTATGTACTGTGTGATAAGCAAACCCGCGTTGTCCTCCCGTTTATAGGCGCATATTACTAATGCGCTCTTTAAATAACATAAAACATATTGCGCCATTGACTTTAGACTTTAGACCAGGTTTTTGTTGGTCAATGGCGTAGTCTATTTTAGTTGCCTCAAAATAGCAACGCGCCAACAATGCGCCTGAACACACCTCGTTTTTCAGACCAGAACGCCCATGAGCGCAAAGGGGGCGCAAATGCATTTGCTATTTAAACAACGCAGTGCTAAACGTGAAAATTAGGGTGGAAACTAGCGAAAGACACTTGCGTCGCGCATTGCGCTGCATTGCGCCGGGTGTAAGATAGAGCCCTTAGGGTTGACAGGAAAGGAAAGAAAATTTGTTCTCACTATAGATATTTCTTTTTTATCCAAATGACGAAAAATATAAGATCTCTTTACTGGCCCTGGAAAACAGCGCTGTAATAAACAGTTTTTTTTTTATTTATTAGAACATTTTTTATCAGAAAAACTGACATTTTCTATCATAAGATCAGGTTTTTGGGGACTTATTGTTGTATATTTTGCTTGTTCCTTAAGTAAATTAAACATTTGTAGTGGTATGTTCTTGATAATTCTGTTGTATATTGTAGGGGAACAATTTATATTGTTTTTACTACAGAAAGTTTCATAATTTAAAGTATTCCCAGAGTTGTAACATGGGTTAGTGACCATATGCCTTTCTTACACCAATCATCAATGAAGATAGATTTTCTATTCACCAAAATACATCTGTTATTAAGTGTGCTTGCAAAAGCACACTTATTGTTCTTCTTAAGTTTTATTATTATTATTTTTATTATTTTTCCCGGGTAGATTTTTTTGGCCAGCTCTAGCGACCAGACCGTTTGACGCAGAGACACCGTTCAAACTTTAAAATGTTCGGGCAGTACCGGTGTAAGTTGCTTGAGAAGATGAAGTCACAGATCCATGTCGTTCGGCCACCATATTGGATAGAACACAAAACCTTTAAAAAGTTTCACAGGTCACAAATTTTGTCCAAACTTCAAGAAATTCCACGTACACGATCCTTGGACCAAGCCTCACAAAAGTTACTAGAAGGATTTTTGATTTTCGGAAGCATTTGCCCAAAACAGGTCAAAATATACCTATGGCGTAGTCCCCAAACAGGAAGTAGTTCATATCTCAGATTGTCTGTAACATATCTTTATAATTTTTTTAATATGAACTCGGAACTCCAATGTGAACATGGCCAAGATAAAAAAACATTGCAGTAACATGTCTATATTATGTTATTTTCACTTTAAAATGTCCAATAAAATCCTATGTAAAAATAAAAATGTCATATAGCTTTTACCACGAGAGGGCAGCCCAAGCGTGTTTAATTGCCTTGCCTTCACACGTGACTAGACCGAAACTTAGTCCGTGCCTATTGAAAACTATATATACTGAGGATTATTTGATACTAAATCCAATGGAATATTAATATTTCTCATATACATTTGTGTACAAAACTGCGAATGGATGTTATATTCTGAAGGCGTGAATCAACGCGAGCTCTCTGGAGAACGTGCAGTACAGGTAGGAATGTTTAGGGGATTCAGACGTAAAACCCTTTCTTTTATTTCAGTAATATATAACATGACAAGTTTAATTCCGTTTTTCATCAATGTAATACATTGTAAACGTATTAGTTTGTAAAGACGTCAATTTCGCGTCCTCGCGTAGCAGTGATCGTTTGGCATCGGCTCTATAACAGCTGCATGGTTTAAATGATTGTGAATTGACGCGAAAAAGTGTCACTTTACCTTAAATCATGCATGTTATGCCAAGTGTATTTAACGTAAACAGTCATGACTTTGAGAAATGTATGAGACATTAAAACACAGCTTGCCACAGCTAGAAGACTGCGTATATTTACATAATCTTCAGATAAGAAAGTTATATATCATCGTATGCTTAACTAACGGGAACACGATCGATTGCATTATGCTGTCAATCATTATGCTGTCAATCACTCAGCGAAGCATTGATTTCACATGGAAAGCAAGAGGACAGGGTCGCAATCTTGATGCGCGTGCATATGTTGTTGCATGAGATGCAGAGCGCGAGTCACCCCTTCACGTGTATTCGCGCTTTGGTCTGCCCGCGTCAAGATGCAGAGACCACGGACTCTATGGCTGTTTTAACTTTATTTATTGTATTTCCAGCTTACAACAACTCCTCTTCCGACAGTTGTTGTCTGATATGTCGGCTCAACGATCACAATGACATTAGATGTCTTAATAAAGGAAACGATTTTTGTGAACTAGATAAAAGATCCTGGCGTTTCTCCGAAGTTCAAAGCAGACAAAGGCTCAAATATTATGCGAGTCATCGTTCTCACACAAGAATGCAATTTAAACGTGTAAGTTAATCGCCCATCGCTCATAGCCCAGCACCTGCACCACTGCATGCGTATCGCGCTGACAAACATACACGTGATTTTACTGCCCTGATGAAATCTAAAAGTATAATTTCTCTTATTAGAAGCTAGCTTAATGTTTGCCAGTTATTAAGATGGCGGTTGTAGTTTAAATAGAGGTCGTGAAATAATTAGCATTGCCAAAAAGTGCATAAAACAATGTTATATTCCATATTATAAACTTTTGGTTATGTGTACTTAAGTGAGTAAATAAGTTAAATTCTTAATGAGTGTGATATGGCTCTTATTTACCCCTTTAATAAAGCTTACTCGGGTATCTTACAATGCACTTATGTTGTTATGCAGTTTTAAAATACAAAATACGAACGTCTGGATGTAGATAAGCCTACTTGGTCATATTACAATGCACAAGTTTTGTTGTATGCAGTTTGAAAATACATGTTTGTAGAAAAAGTATATTGTACAATGCACTGATTTTGTTGTTTTGCAGTTTCAAAATACAACATGAGAATGTTTAAATGTATATGTAGTCATCATCACTGATGTATCTCTGGCCCCCATGACAAACTAATTGAATAGCCCTGTCGTAGACGCTCAACACACAATCATATTCATAAATAGTAAAGAAATGAAATGATATTAGGCTATCAGTGCTGCTGTCGCTCTTTCCTATCGCTTATTTTAAAAATGAGCTTATGATCAATAAAATGCAGCTTACATCTGCTGCTTTTGGTGACGTGAACTCTGGCCTACATTAAGTCTCATGTTTTTAAGATTATCTTAAGTACTAAAGAAGAATTTTTGGTATATTATGTACAAAACTAGTGTGTGAAAATAGGACACTTTAAAGGGATTGTTCACCCAAAAATTTAAATTATTTAAATTACAATTCTAAAAAAATTTAATAAGAAAACACTGAACATGTGCAGCATAGCTGTTATAGTTGGTTCTAGGCTAGCTAGAGCGGGTTATCTAGGCTTGTGATCCCTGTATTTACATAAAATGGTCTGTGCTAAACCCCGGATGTCCTTCAATGCTGGAAACACCCCTGGTTACAAGCCTGTATACATTTCTGTGTGTGTGTGTGCGTGCGTGCGTGCGTGTGTGTGTGTGTCAGGAATGCTTTCACGTAGAGGTCGACCGATATGGCTTTTTCTCTGGCCAATGCCGATATTTAGAAATCAGGGCAGCTGATGGCCGATATGTTAGGCCGATTTTCTATATGTACATAATAAAATAAAATGTAAAAATGTCACTATTTAAGTCAAAGTCTTTTAAAAAAATTATGACTGGTCTTTCTGAAGAGTTTTACAACCTCCTCTGCACCATGCATTTATCAGACACAGATATTACCTGACACTCTTCTGTCATCATCTTTGATCAGTTTTTTACCATGGCTTTTATTGCTTTGTAGGATAAAATCCTTATTTGGTAGACCTGATAAAATATTTATTCATCATAAAGTTAACATAGTAATAAATGTCTATGTTTTTTAGTTGAGACTGTTATTTAGGGCAAATCTTTCTAAACAGATTTACATTCTCCTTTCTGAGGCGCTATAAGTGACTGATTGTGCTGACAGTGACGTCTTGTGAGTTTAGTGTTGGGACAGATCTGTTGTTTCAACCGTTCATTCAAACGAATCCGTTCAAAGGAGTCAGTTCGCGAATCGGACGCATTGTGTTGTAATCCAGGCTGAGCAGCGCAAAACTGTAAACAAAGTGTTACTGTAACAACACGAAAAACATTTCCTCGGTGGATATGATTTGGTCTTCCGACCTTTCGCCATCGAAAGGTTTTGTTTTGAGTAATAAAAGCAGGGAGACAGTTGAAAGACAGAACTGTCTCCCTGCTCTCCAGTAACGCATAACTTATGTTGTTATGCAGTTTTAAAATTCAAAATACGAACATGTCTGGATGTAGCATTTTTTTGTGGAGGGAGGTGCCCTTTTTTTTAGGTTAGAGCAACTGCCCCTTAAAATTCCTGTGCACGTCCCTGATGCTTAGTTACTGTTGAACGGGAACACGATTGATTGCATTATGCTGTCAATCACTGAGTGAAATATTTTTTTTTATGGTAAATTTTAGAGAAACAGTTGTTACAAGTCTGTATACATTTCTGTGTGTGTGTGTGTGTGTGTGTGTGTGTGTGTGTGTGTGTGTGTGTGTGTGTGTGTGTGTGTTTTTAAAATGTTCGGGCAGTTCCGGTGTAAGTTGCTTGAGAAGATGAAGTCACAGATCCATGTCGTTCGTCCGCCATATTGGAAACCTTAAAGTTTCACAGGTCACAAATTTTGTCCAAACTTCACAAAATTCCACGTACACGATCCCTGGACCAAGCCTCACAAAAGTTACTAGAAGGATTTTTGATTTTCGGAAGCGTTTGCCCGTCACAGGCCAAACTAAATGTGCGTGGACGCCGCCAAAACAGGAAGTAGTTTATATCTCAGGAATGATTTCACGTATTGAAACCAAACTTTGTACATGAATTTCGGTCTCCAATGTGAGGATGCACAACATCAAAAGAACAATTTTTTTCCTAAAATTTTACGCTGCCAAACAGGAAGTAGTTTATATCTCAGGAACGCTTTTACGTATTGAAACCAAACTTTGTACATGAACTTGGGACTCCAATGTGAGGATGCACAAACTAAATCGGCGGCACCAGAGCAAGCACACTTTTGCAGTTCGTCCCGAAATGCATTTTCTAGTTCCAAATTGACATGCTTTGTGGCAGGGCCGGAGTGGGACTCATTTTCAGCCCTGGAATTTCATGCCTTAGACCGGCCCACTTTAGTTCACGACTGACTATTAAAATAATATCTTAAAACCCTCAGTAGTATAAGTCTGCAGTAGTGCACTGTTCTCTGCAGCCTTGCAATTCACTGTATTTTTCAAATATATAATTTCATATTCCGTGCAAATGCAGTAAACAATTATAATTTTTGCCATAATCATGCAGCCCTACCATAAGACCATAATATTACTAAAGTAAACTTATTCAAAAACTAAAGGAAACAAATTTGTTTGTGTTTTCCTCTATATTTCTATTTCTAAAAAATGGTGAGTCTTGAGATTAACTGTTGGGTTGATAACGTTTGGAAGCCCACACAAGCAAGATTTATCAAGTTTGCATTGGAAACAAATGGAAAAAAATCTGTATCTTTTTTTTAGTACTTAGATCATGTCTATTGCTAAATAACGTAGGCCTACATTGTGTTAAAAAAAGAAAACGTCATGGATATACTTTTGAAACTACTTTTTTCAAATAAACTAATGAGTTTTGCATCAAATAGATTTTTGTTCCTCTTGCCATAAACGATGAATAATGACTATTCATAGAGAATTCATCTAAGACTTGGATAAAAAAATACGTTTTGTAAATTCTTTTCCTTTTAGAGGCCAGCCCGTTTGTATTAAGATGCGCTTAAGTTTATTTAAAATATAATAGACGCGCGGCCGGCAAGCGCACTCAAAAGAGGCGCTCAAGTTTTTTTTAAATATAGACGCGCGGCCGGCAAGCGCACTCAAAAGACGCGATCAATTTTATTTTAAATATAGACGCGCGGCCGGCAAGCGCACTCAAAAGACGCGCTCAATTTTATTTTAAATATAGACGCGCGGCCGGCAAGCGCACTCAATATAAACGCGTCTGAAACAAAACTCGTGTTCAAGTAAGCGCTTTAAAAAACAGAAGACAGCGGCACGTCCTGCGTTTCCCATGCGTTTTAGATGTCAATGAACCCTAATGCAAGAATTCTTCCAATAAGTGGTCGGGACTCGGGACACAATCAATTGTGCATAAAGTGGCGGGGACATCTCTCACCCGCAAATACGCGTCATCCCGGTGGCATGACAACACCGGCCCTCGTGGCCAAAAAAACAGACCGGCCCACCGGGAATCCTCCCGGTTCTCCCTATGGCCAATCCGGGCCTGCTTTGTGGGCTAAAATTATGTTTGAAAATCAATTTCCAGTATAATAGTACTTGTTGATGAAAAATAGAAAGTTTTATGGGTAGTTTAGACAATTCAAAATCACAACTTAATAAAAAAGTAATACCACCACATTTTTTGAATACAGCTTTAGGAATTTGAAACCAAAATGATGACTCATTGTTTATGAAAGACTGTAACCACTTGAGTTTTATGACACCATTCATAATATCAAAGTCGATTGTTTTAAGACCACCCTCTTCATATTCTTTAATCATATCATTTTTACGAATATAGTGGCTTTTCATTTTCCATATGAAATCAAAATTTACCTTGTTTATTGCCTTAATTTTTTTAGCAGACAATGCTAAAGAAAAACAGGGATATATAAATCTGGAAATATTTTCAACTTTCGTTAATAAAATTCTACCAAAGATCGTTATGTCTCTCTGCAACCAACTGTTCATAATTAATTTACATTTCTCTACATTTTTTTCAATATTTAATGTTTCTAAATTTTCTTTTTTCTTAGATAACCAAATCCCTAAGTATTTAATCTCCTTTTTTACTGGGATATTATATAGTGATGAATTAGGGTGATCGTGAATGGCCATTAGCTCGCATTTAGACATATTCAACTGTAAGCCTGAAGCTTTGGAAAAAATCATTATAGATTGGAATGCTAAGGGGATTTGATGTTTATTACTTAGAAAGAGAGTCGTATCATCAGCAAATTGACTGATAATAAATTGATTTCCTGCTAAGTTAATGCCAGATATGTTACCCATTTTTATTAAAATGGATAACATTTCTGCAACCATGATAAAAAGTAAAGGTGAACAACCACAACCTTGTCTTATACCTCTTTTGACTGAGAATCTAGGACTTGTACCTTGAGCAAGGGCTACAGAGCTATTAATGTCTTTATAGAGCATTTTAACTATATTTATACATTTTGGACCGAATCCAAAGTGTTCAAGAGTATGAAAAATAAAAGAATGTTCCACCATGTCAAAGGCCTTATAGAAATCCAAAAATAAAATAAACCCATCTTCTTCAATTAAGGTGTTATATTCAATCAAGTCAAAAATTAGCCTAATGTTGTTATGGATTGATCTATCCTTTAAAAATCCTGATTGTGTCTCGCTAATAATTTGTGATAATCCCGTTTTCAGTCTAGAGGACAAAGTCTTGGTAAATAATTTGTAATCTGTATTTAGAAGCGTTATAGGACGTAGGTTATCTAGAAGTCTCTTATCTTTTCCTGGTTTTGGTAACAAAATTATAAGGCCTTGTTTCATAGTTGGTAAAAGTTCATTTTTGCTTATACATTCATGTAAAGCTTCTAATAGCAGAAATTTTATATCCTCCCAAAAGAAAGTATAAAATTCTATAGTTAAACCATCAGGGCCTGGTGATTTACCCGGTTTGCTCTGTTTAACTGCTTCATCAAGTTCTTGTATGGTTATGTCTGATTCACAAACTTCTTTAAATACACAATCAATAGACGGAATATTATTTTTTATCATCTGAAAAAAAGAATTTGAGTTATTAAGGGAAAAAGAAGAGGAGTACAATTTAGAATAAAATGTAAACACCTCATTTGCTATTATGTTATGATCCGAATACCCATAAAATGGTGAATACTTGATTCACCATTAAACTATTTATTGAATTTCTCTCTTGTCGTCTTTTTTCCAGATTAATAAAATATGAACTATTTTTTTCCCCCTCTTCCAGCCACTTAGCTCTGGATCTCACATATGCACCCTTTGCTTTCCTTATATAAAGTTCATCTAATTCTGAGCGTAGCTTAATAAGTTTTTGTTTGTCCTTTTCTAACAAAATAGGTTGACAGCAACATTTATTAATCTCTTGAATCAATTGAAATTCTTTTTCTTGTTTTTTTTTATCAGATTTTTGCTAAATATAATTGAATACTCTCTTATTTTATGTTTTAAATATTCCCATTTAATCCCACTTTGCATTCTTTTAGTTTTAAATTCAGCTATTATCTTTTTTTATAAAAGCACAGAACTCATTATGGTTTAGTAAATCTGCATTGAATTTCCAATACCCTTTAGTTTTGGAAGATTTCATTTTTTGTTCTAACACTAAATTGATTACACTATGATCTGTTAAAGGGGCACCTGAAATATTACATTTAGTAACATAACTTAAAAGAATATCAGATCCTAACCAATAATCAATTCTTGATTTTGAGGTGGCATTTGGTTTGAACCAAGAAAAGTGCCTAGAAGTGGGGTTTAATTTTCTCCATATATCAGTTAAAGCATTTGTCAAACAGAAATCTTGTATAACAGTGTTCATATGAGAACTACTAAATTTTGAAGGATGCCTATCCATGAATTCGTCTGGTGTCATATTGAAATCGCCACCAATTAAAACATGTTCCGTAGGATATCTAATTTTGAGGTCATTTATGACATCACCCACCTTTTCTAGAAGGTCTTTATTTAGGGATCGGACATTATATCCATATATATTAACTACGATGAAAAATACTTCGTCTATTTGTAAAACTACTGCGAGCCAATCCATATCAGCCTCATGAGTAATAATTTTACCTGGGAATTTATTCATACAAACAGCGACACCTGCTGATCGACTTGACCCATGACTAAATAACATGTCATCTCCCCACTGTTTGCCAACTGCTAGTGATGGCCAAATGAAGCGTTTCGAAGCATTATTGCTTTCCGATACAATTGTGTCGAAAATGGTTCATTACTCGAAGCTTCATTCAAACAGAAAATGCACACCACCATCTGCTGGTGAAGTAAATGTAATGCAAAAAACTGACAATGCGAGTAAGTTAATGTACTCGCCCCATTTGGGCTGTCAGAGGTTTGACACTGTGTTCATGTTTAAAACCCTCAATAAAACATTGAACATGAGATGTGTTTGTGTGTGAATATTTAGCCGTAAAATACAACACTCTACAACTTACTATAACTGGACATTTATGTATTTAAAAATGTATTTATAATGTGGCAGAGGGCAACTGGACAGGGCTTGGACAATGTGGAGGAGGGTATTCATTAAATGTTGTGGTTTTATTCAGAAATATAATTTTATATTAATTATAATATCATTTTATATTTTTTAATAATTTTATAATATAGCCTAATAGGCTATACATTTGGTGATGTGGGCGATTTCTTTCTTTTTTTAACAAATTCACCAGCTTTGGAGAATATTCTCTCACATGAAACAGATGATGCTGGAGTACACAAAAATTGTTTAGAAAGCTTTTCTATGGTTTGGCTTCACTTGTGTGGAAAATAAAGCCGCCAGTTTCAAACCTGTCAACGGCGGATTGGGCTATCAAAGCAGTCGTGTGGTTCACTAGAGAAATGAACCAGTGTGTTTGCTTCAGACGTCGTATTTCACGTGACTAGTGACGTAACGATACAAGCTCCGAAGCAGTGGTTCATTCAAGGACTTTTCGAGTCTGAAGCAAGCATCGAAGCTTCGGTGTCAAACGTAACATCACTACCAACTGCCAGTAAAACTCAAGAAGAAGAAGAAGGAGAAGGCTGATGTCAGCAGGCTCCAAGGAAACTTCAAGTTTTAAAAGGTATATAAGTTTTCAGAGCTGGTGCTTTTCAGTTTTTATTGCATCTCTGAGAGATTTTTGTGAACAACTTGTTGTTCTGCTCCACAGATGCTGTTTTAAAACAGTTTCTTATAAGGCCAAGGAAGCTGATGTCAGAAAATCTATCAACAGTAGAATCTGCGAGCTAATGGCATTAAGACACCAGGTGAAGAGCAAAAGCATGGGTATGTAAGTGGTTTACATCAGTGAAGAACCAAGGTGGACTCCTAACCAGGATAATGGACTGTTCTTTTGGCAAATGTTTTTTTTTTTTTTTTTTGCTTTTTCACGGTTCCCAAAACTTCTTGAAAGTTTGTTTATTATTTATTTGTTCATTATTGTCTGTCCATTTTGTTTATTGATATTGTCTTTATTGATATTGTCTTTATATTGTATAATGGCACTGCTGAAATTTTGAAATAATTTAAGTTGCTTCAATTTATATTTTGTATATTTTTTGTTTAATGGCACTCTTTTAAAATGTAATTTATGTAAATGCAATGCAACACATTTATGTAATGTAATGTAAAGCCAATCACATTTCCTTTGACTGACCATATGCAAAACCTCTTGTGGTTTTAATAGGCCTATAGAGCTCTGTACCTCAAATTGGGTTTAGTATCTGTGACTGATTAAAAGAAAATAAAGGTGGCTTTTGATAGATTACCCATCAGTCTGTGTTAATATGTGGTGTAAATGTTTGTATATTGCAGGTTGCATATTTAAGTATTTATATATTTTAGATGTTTCATGTACATATACTGTATATATCCCAAATATATTCATACATTGTATGTGCATGTTCTCATATATGTACACATATTGTGCATACATTTACAATAAATATGTACATATATTTCCATCTAATTTTAAATATATGCAAAATGTATTCCACAATATATCAAACACATATCTACATATATATTTCCATATAGTTGTACATATATTTGAAATATATTCTACCATATAGTAAACATACATGTGACACTATATCTGTACATATATTGTTAATACATGTTCTCATATATGCACATATATTTCACATATTTTCCATCTAGTTTTACATATATGTAAAATGTATTCCACAATATATCGAACACATATCTACATATATATTTCCATATAGTTGTACATATATTTGAAATATATTCTACCATATAGTAAACATACATGTGACACTATATCTGTACATATATTTTTAATACATATTCCCATATATGCACATATATTTCCAATATTATTTTACATATATTTAAAATGTATTCCACAATATATCGAACACATATCTACATATATTTCATGTATATTTCCATATAATTTTACATATATTTGAAATATATTCTACCATATAGTAAACATATATGTGAAACTATATCTCTACATATGAAGAGTTTGGTTCCAAAACGCAATAAATCCATTTTGACAAATTTTGGTAAAAACGTGTTTTCTAAACCAAGAAAGTGACAAGATGAAAACAACTATTTTCTGTTACAAACTTTCACACAGCATCTTTAGGTTATAAAAACATAAAAAATTCAAATCCATAAGTTGATTTTCAAAGATTTATTATAAAAACGGATTATTTTTTCCACATAATGCAATAAATCCATGACAAGTTTTTATTCAAAATGCTATAAATCTATTGAATCAATAGCCTATATAAATGTGCATTCATCTTTGCCATGTTATATTCATTTAGTTGACTAGTTGTACACACTAATTAAAAATATAAACATTAATGTTATTAATCAAAACACTTACTTTGTCATATTAAGAACCCTGTCATTGCGGTTACTTGACGTCTTCGCTTAACGTCTTTCACAGCGATGATCTGTAAAATGTTTTTGGTCCTGCTCGATTTTCGTTAACTTTGAGTAAAATTATGGAAAGTTTTTCATAAGATCCTCTGGGGTCAATGTGTTAGCATGAGAAGCTTGATGCTGTCGGGAGAACAAGCACCCGTCTCCCGAGTGCCTTTCAGGGAAATTATTAGATGTTGATGGCTTACGTTTCTTTCCCATCACAGAAAACCATCACAGGTTTATCAATGCAATTAAAGTATTATTTTGTTTTGTTTGTTGATCACAAAGTACAAAGTAGATGAGGAAAACTAGGACTCCATGTACTCAGCGCGCCGCCATGTTTGTTTACATTGCGTGAATGGTGCGCTGTGGGATTTATTGCGTTCTGTAAAAACGGGGGAGTGGCGTTTATCGCATTTTGGGGAAAAAGGGAGAAAAGATGACAGAATAACACGGCGGATATTTGATTTTGCGTAAAATTAAGAATTTACTTTTAACTACTGACCTGATATAATGCTGATTTTGGCAGTAACTCATTTTTTTCAAAAATGGCGTTAATTGCGTTTTGGAACCAAACTCTTCATTTATTTAGTTGACTAGTGGTATACAATGATTAAAAAATAAACATTAATGGCATTAACCAAAACACTTACTTTGTTATATTAAAAACACATTGCTGCGGTTATATTTGACGTCGTTTCTTTACATTTTCACAGCGATCAGCTGTAAAATGTTTTGGTCCCGCTCGATTTTCGTTGACTTTGAGTAAAATAATGTAAAGTTTTCATAAGATCCTCTGGGGTCAATGTGTTAGCATGAGAAGCTTGATGCTGTCTGGAGAACAAGCACCCGAATGCCTCTCGCGGAAATTATTAGATGTTGATGGCTTACGTTTCTTTCCCGTCACAGAAAACCATCACAGGTTTAGCAATGCTGTTAAAGTATTATTTTGTTTTGTTTGTTGATCACGAAGTACAAAGTAGATGAGGAAAACTAGGATTCCGTGTAGGCTACTCAGCACGCCGCCATGTTTGTTTACATTGCGTGAATGGTCCGCTGTAATATCAGAAATGGATTTATTGCGTTCTGTAAAAAAGGAGGACTGGCGTTTGTCGCATTTTGGGAAAAAAGGGAGAAAAGATGACAGAATATCACGGCGGGTACTGGATTTTGCGTAAAATTAATTATTTACTTTTAACTACTGACCTGATATAATACTGATTTTGGCAGTAGCTCATTTTTTTCAAAAATGGCGTTTATTGCGTTTTGGAACCAAACTCTTCATATGTACCATCAATATATTATTCCTTGTATTGTATAATATATTGGAAAATTAAAAGTAAAATAATATATTGCAATATATTTCAAGTAATATATTGGTAAATATATTTTCCTTTTGTAAGGGATGGCACAGCTGACATTTACATTTATTTTAGTTTAAGACTAGTCTAATCCCTGTCTGGGAAACTGCCCCAATGAGAAACTTTCTTATAATAATGACTTGGTATCTCATAATGAGAAACTAAGTCATTATTTCGACTTAGTTTCTCATAATAATGACTAAGTATCTCATAATAATGAAAAAATAAATCATTATTTCAACTTAGCATCTCATAATAATGAGAAACTTTCTTATAATAATTTATTAGTTTCTCATTATTATGAGATATCAAGTCATTATTTCGACTTAGTATCTCATGAGAAACATAGTCTCAATGCGCATGCGCAACATTTTTTATTAAGCATGTTTATTAAGCATGCAAACATTGCAATGGTGAACACGATTAAAAGTAAGTATACTTCTAGCATGTTTTTTGGTATTTACATTAAACAAAAATGCCAGTTATGTTGATATCATCTTTATGTACAGTAAGTTACACGACTGGAATGATCAATCACGGTATTACACGACTTCTTACCAAATAAATAGCTTAAAATAAATGCCCCTGACATTAAGTTTAGCTTATTTTGTTGATGTCCTGCAGTCGCGTTGACATGAATAACTAAACGAGCGAGCCTGTCCGGAGTGATAGAGGCAAGAAGGGGATAACGTTACGTCAGCAGCTATTAGCTGAAAATAATGCAATGTTTATACATGAACACAGGCAGAGTTAACAATCACCGACATCAGACAAGGCAAACACTGGGTTTAAATACACTGGGAAATAAGAAACACAGGGGAACAATCAGCACGCAGACCAATGAAACAAAATAACTACAAAACATGGCGGACATGGACAGAACTTCAAAATAAGAGTCTAAACACAGGGGAACACAGAACAGAGTGATGACACCTACTTACATAACTGCTACTTTTAGGGTGATGACCAAATTACTAACATATGTAACCAGGATGGAGGATCTAACTGAATTCTTGAGACAGATGAATGTTACTGAGGAAACAATAGAGACACTGGAAGGTGAAAAGGTGAGACATTCAAACCCACTTTTATGAAACACTTGCATGTTGCATGAATAAAATCATTCATTTTGACATTCTAGATTAACTGACATACTCTTTATACACCTACGTGTTTAACTTTAACCCTCTGGGGTCCGACCATTTTGGGACACTGTCAGAGGTTCTGACATGCTCTTACATTTGGTCTTTTTTCAGTTGCTTTAAACATATTAATGGAAAGTGTCTCATACCACTGCTTCAGCACAAGCTGGGCTTAAATATTATATGAGCTACATGTATGTATATGTTTGTATTTTTCAGAGAAAAATGTTTATGCATGGTTTTTAAAAAAGCAAAATTTTTAAGTCACTGATATAAGTCCACAAAACCCATACTAAACATGTGTTAACAAGACTTTTTTAAACAGAATCTAGTAGTCTAGAGTTTTTTCTTTAAAATGATGTGAAAATCATTCTGCTTACTCATTCACATAAACCAATATATTGATTTAGAAATTGTAAGACAGTTTTTGTTTAGAGGGGCCGTATGCGAGAAGGATTTATTGACTGCTAGCAAACAAAGGCTCACATAATGAGCTGCATAATGTGGCAGGAATGTTGGGAACTACAGTAAAGAATGTGAGGACAAATGTATACATGTTTGTTTGAGGTTTATTAAGAAGTTAACAATATAATCAAAATAGAAATGAAGGTCAGTAGGACATTTTAAGTTTATTTAGAAACAGACTCAATTCAAAAACTTAACTTGTATAACAAACTGATAAACAACAGAGCTGCTCATGTGGCTCATGTTGCCATATAACTTTATGTCCAAAAAAGTGTTTTTCCACTTCATAGTTTTGTACTGATGAGAGGGATGCAGACGTGTAAGAGAGTTATGGACAGCTGTTAGCATAAATTGTCCACAGAAATACCCTTACATATATTACTGATGGGTAAATATCGCTGATAGTACATTCATATAAACTATCATGTACATAAACTAAATTCAGGACATCTCAGATAAACATCTGCAGTGATTATATAAAAAGCTGTTTTCAGATGCCCATCCCCTTATCATCTAACTTCTGTTTTAAACGTGTTTCTGTAAGCATGTATGAACTTTAAAAACACATCGCATATGGCGTCCATGTGCGCGAGCTCGCGTCTCCGTGTAACGCGGCGCTCATGAAAACGGTGTCATGTGTAAAGCGCAATGTATGGAATTGCCTTGCATGTAAAAAATATGGAATCATTTTACAGCACACACTTAAAAGATACAGTGCATCCTTACTGAAAGTTGCCATGAAGGATATAAGTGAATAACTGTGTTTAACACTGTACAGCATCCAACAGTGAAATCCGCCATTACGTGAGATCGCGTCCTCGTTTGTAAATAAGCATGTAAACATGGAATCATATTACAGCACACACTTAAAAGATACAGAAGTGCAGGCTTACTGAAAGTTGCCATGGAGGATATAAGTGAATAACTGTGTTTAACACTGTACAGCATGCAACAGTGAAATCCGCCATTACGTGAGATTGCGTCCTCGATTGTAAACAATGCAAAACTTTTTCATGTCAACAGCGTGTACCGCCTGTGGGCGTGACCATATTAAAGATAATGAAGTCAGCCAGGAAAAACGGTACTCTCTTTACTTCAATGCAGATTATATACACAGACATTATTTGTTTTCGATTATAAGATAGTATAATCTACTATTACCTACTATTAGCTTGTTTAAAAGTAGACATTCCAGGCTTTCTTTGGATATGTGTATCATGTTTGTATGACGAGTATTCGCGGAGTTTCAATTGATTTTTGTAACGTGTTTTTAGAGACAGCTGGCGGAGACAGAAATGTCTGGATGCACACCCTGTTTATTTTTTTTTTTTTGACAAAAACACCAAGATCTGTTGTTATTGTAAATGTATACATATTAAAGAAGACCCTTTACAGTTTCAAATGATGTCAAACATGTAAGTGTATGATTATTAATGATGGAGTATTTTAAAACTTCTTACACCCTGAAGCTATTTTGGGGATTTTCGCCTGGATTTTGCCTACCCAATTTCAAAAGCTTCCCATACCCACATGCAGAGGTTTACATACAAAAGTTTGGTATCATTTTACAGGAAACCCTTTGAAATTACATAAAACACTGTTGAAAGTGCTAAACATGGTTGTATGTGATCTCAGTCCTCTAATAAACACAAAAATAAATAAGCGCTTTTTGGTGGTTTTTTTCTAAAGTTTTTTTTTTAAAGTGTATAACTCTGGCCCTGGGTGCCTCAGCTACCTGCAGACAGATTTGTCTGGGACTCGAACTACTTGAAAGGAATATAACAGTTCTACACCAACACTGACAGTAGGAACAGCAGAAGATACAGGTGACACAGAAGTGAGCAACACAGCATCAGAGGCATCTTTCCTTTATTCCACAATGCTGAGTTCTTCCAACCTAGAAGGAGATATTTTGGACGATAGCCACATTGTCACTGTGCTTATGTCACAGGAGTGACGATCTTTTGGGCGGAACCAAAAGTTGGGAAAGTTTGGTTCCGCCCGGATGTTTCCGCCCGGACCGGGAAGAGAAAACACCGGACATCCGGTAGCACCGCGAGGGCTGTAATCAGCCGAACTACGGACAGCTGCGGGTAATTAGCAAGAACGCCGGGTGATTGGACGAAGGCAACACCCGGGCGAATACTTAAGAGCAGCTTAAATCACAGTTTGTGTTGTTGTTATGACCAGTGCTGGTGTGTGCTGTAGCGCTGAGTTAAACTCACCGGGTACGCCAGTCAGATTATTGGACTCTCTCTCTCTCTCTTTGTGCATCGTGGGGTTTCGGCGGATGTAGATATTAAAGACCTTACGGGTTGAAAAGTAAGTGGAGACTGACCTTGTATAAACGAAGTGAAGGAAGAAGGAACGTGCTATCGTGAGTACCCATCTGTGTAGCTGGAATTATCGTAGGAGAAGTCCACCTAAGGAAGCGTGAGATAACAGAAGCACCGCAGTTGTGAGTAAACGAACTCATTCATTGAATATACCTTGCATGTATTTGACCTGGACATCTTTTAAGTGCTTTCCAGCGAGAGTGAGTGGCCCTGCCCCTGAGTCAGCGTGGTGGGTGAGCCACGGGATCTTTATGTGAGACAGCCACAGCGACGGAAACCAACTGCTAGGCCGTGTTACCATCTCCACATTCTTGCCCAGAGCGAGGCGAGGGAAGACGGGCGTCTATTGTGTGCACTGAGCGTGGTGGGTGAGTCTTGGATGTAGAAATTTCACTTTGAAGTGGTGCTGTGTATATTGCAGTGAGATTGCTGTGTCGTGTCAGACGTACCCCGCCTCCAGTCACTCGCTAGGGGCGCTGAAGAGAAAGACGGACCCTAGAATAACCTTGTGTATGATTATGCTGTGAGTGTGTTTCAGCATTGGAAATTGCGGAGTAGTTCCTGAAGTATTTTCGTAGCCAGACGCTTGTCGGACTTGTGTTAGGAGTGGCGGTGAAGATCTGTACGGCCGGCGGTGTGAGTATTACCAGTTACATTGCTACTTTACCTGTGTGTTGTCTATCATCACAGAGTCAGAGGCGAAGGAGATCCGCTGCCCCGAGGTCTCTACAAAGGGGCGCCCCGGTCCGGTTGTCGATTGCCAACAGGCGTCGAGGAAAGGGCAGCGCTCGACCCGGGTGTGACGGCGTGATACTTCCGCCCCTCTGTTGAATCAACGAGTCAGCCGAGAGGGTTTGGTCCCCGGCGCTATCTTGGAAACCACTGCCGGTCGATGCAGTACGCCTAGCCGTATTCGTGAGTCCGCTACCTTGAGAGAATATAACATAACCTGTTCAGTCTGTCCATCAACAGGGAAGAAAGCTGTCGTCTGTGGAGAAAGAGAGAGAGAAACAGTGTGAGCTCTAAGGAGACCCGTTGTGAAGGAGAACCATACGTACCAGAAGCTGTAATCAGCGACGAGGTGAGAGAACGAACTAAGAACGATTCACTGTGCCTTTGTGTCCCAGCTGTCGTCTGTGGAGAAAGAGAGAGAGAAGCAGTGTGAGCTCTAAGGAGACCCGTTGTGAAGGAGAACCATACGTACCAGAAGCTGTAATTAGCGACAAGGTGAGAGAACGAACTAAGAACGATTCACTGTGCCCTTGTGTCCCAGCTGTCGTCTGTGGAGAAAGAGAGAGAGAAACAGTGTGAGCTCTAAGGAGACCCGTTGTGAAGGAGAACCATACGTACCAGAAGCTGTAATCAGCGACGAGGTGAGAGAACTAACTAAGAACGATTCACTGTGCCTTTGTGTCCCAGCTGTCGTCTGTGGAGGAAGAGAGAGAGAAACAGTGTGAGCTCTAAGGAGACCCGTTGTGAAGGAGAACCATACGTACCAGAAGCTGTAATCAGCGACGAGGTGAGAGAATTACCTGAGAACGATTCACTGTGCCTTTGTGTCCCAGCTGTCGTTGGTGGAGGAAGAGAGAGAGAAACAGTGTGAGTACTAAAGTGGCGAGTTGAGGAGGAAGATTCATACTTACCCAGCAGCTGTGGTCGGTGGAGACCCTCGTGAGGACGATCCGCTGTGTCTTTGTGCCCTAGTGGTAGCCTGTAGAGAGGAAGAGAAACAGGAAAGGAGAGTGAGTCGACAATTAAGGAGCTGCGTGGGAAGACGGCGGAGTGCCGCGAACTACACGCAGGTACACGGACAGGAAACAGTACATGCCCATATTCATTGTGATTTTATTCTGCCTCCAGAAAGGAAGAGGAGCGCGCCACGGGCAGAGGGAACCAGAGGCGGGAGCCCGTTCCCCGACGTAAACCCCCCCCCTGGAGGACAGATCCTGATCCTAGTTTTAAATCCCCTTTCCCCGAGTCCCCATTTATTTTAAATATTTAAATTAATAAAGAATATTTTTATACTTACCTGTGCTCGTTGTTGTCTGGTCATTGGGTTGGTTTTGGGGACCTCCTCGAGGTGGAAGTTAGAAGGGGCGTGGCTTAACCCTTAGCGGCCAGCCCCTGGCTTGTGACACTTACTGGAGACATAATAAACATGGAAGATCAAAGTTTTGATTACACATTACCTCTGTCACCTGTGAACATCAAAAATACTGAGAAAAGAATATTAGTGGTCCACCGTGGTCATGTACTCAATTAAATTAAATTCAATTTTATTTATATAGCGCTTTTCACAATGTGGTAATTGTATCAAAGCAGCTTTACATAATAAATGAAGTGAAAAGCACAGAAAATCGACAGATAGCACAACATAATACACGATAGCACAAGCAGCTAAATTTGCTACGGCTATAAATCAACATTATAAGCGAACGTATTACTAATGTAACGTATAGAAGTTAAGCCCAAAAAGGCTGCCTCCCCGGGTTGAAAAACCCCCTAGGAGAAAAAAAAACCCTGACCCGGTAGTAAAAAAAAGTCATAGGAGGAAAAAACCCTTGGGAGATATATATATATATATATATACACATTGAAACAGAAGGAGATTAAGCGGATATTAAGCGGAGATTAAGCGGGTTCTGCCGGTGGTCTTTGGTCAGGCATCAGCTGGACATCACGTTGAAGAACAGCTAGTAGATCAGTTGTGTGCCGACTTTCACATGTACCGGAACTGGATCTGTTTGTCTCGTCCTCGGGATCAAGGACGAGACAGGGAGAGAGAAACAAAATCTTATTAGCGTAGGGGCCGTTCACATAGAAAACAAGTGTCACACAGTAATGTGGTTTTAGTCAGCTCGGTTCCGGACAGGCTAACTATTGCTGGTTAAGTGTATTACATATAGTTGATGATTTTAGAAACGGAAACAGAACTCGTTTGACTAAGGCCAGAGGCCCCACTGCCGTCGTTAATACTAACGTACAGTGGCAAACGGTTCTGTATGACATACTATTTTAAGGTCATGGGAAAAGGCCAAAATTGCAAGCCGGCCATATTTGGCAGTTAAGACTCAATCGAAAACCAATTCAAAGTTTCAGCATATTACTAAAGAGTATTAATGAGATTTACCATGCTTTGAAGTGTTGATGAAAAAAAGGTTTTAATTTATTCATTAATTAATTTATTTATTAGGTTGTACAAGCTAGCTATTAGGAGATAAGTACCATTGTTAAAACAACTATTTGAAAGCTTTGTTAAAGAGAAAAGTTTTAAGTCTAGATTTAAAGTTATCTACTGTCTCTGATTTTCGGACGTCGGTTGGTAAATCATTCCATAGCTTAGGGGCTAAGTAGGAAAAGGATCTGCCACCTTTAGACACTTTTGATATTTTAGGGATAATTAAGAGGCCAGAATTTTGTGACCGCAATGCACGTGATGGATTGTATTCTGATAATAATTCTCTAAGATATGAGGGTGCTAGGCCATTTAAGGCTTTGTAGGTGATTAGTAATATTTTAAATTGTATACGATATTTAACTGGTAGCCAGTGTAAAGATGCCAGAATTGGGCTTATGCGGTCATACTTCTTAGTTCGAATAAGAACTCTTGCAGAAGCGTTTTGAACTAGCTGAAGCTTGTTGACCTATTTTGCATGGCATCCTCCGAGTAACGAGTTACAATAGTCTATTCTAGAGGTCATAAAAGCATGGATAAGCTTCTCTGCATCTGATGCAGACAACATATGGCGTATTTTTGAGATATTTCTAAGGTGGAAGAATGCTGTGCGGCAGACATTGGAGATATGGCTGTCGAAGGATAAACTGCTGTCGAACATCACACCTAAATTCTTAACCGTGGAGGTTGGCACCACAGTGCAGCCATCTATGGGCAACTTGTAATCTGTCATATTATATTTGTAGCAATTCGGTTCGATAACAAGTATCTCTGTCTTATTGGAGTTTAGCATAAGAAAGTTATGTGACATCCAGTCACTTATATCGCTGATGCAGTCTGATAGCTTAGAAAAATTTTGTGTTTCGCTAGGATGCGAGGAGATGTAAAGCTGTGTGTCATCTGCATAGCAGTGAAACTGTATGTTATGATTTCTGATAATATCTCCCAGAGGTAACATATATAACGAGAACAGGATAGGACCTAAAACTGATCCCTGCGGTACGCCGTATTTAACCAGGGAGTGATGTGACTCCTCCTCATTTACATAAACAAAGTGATAGCGATTGGTTAGATACGATCTGAACCAAGCTAGAGCCTGACCACTGATGCCAACATAGTTTTCTAGCCTATTAAGTAAGATTGTGTGATCTATTGTGTCAAAGGCTGCACTAAGGTCTAATAATATAAGGAGTGATATTTCACCACGGTCAGGTGTTAGGAGAAGGTCATTTGTAACTCTAAGCAGCGCTGTCTCTGTGCTATGGTGGGGCCTGAATCCTGATTGGAACTTTTCATACGTACTATTATTTGCTAAGAATGTGCGTAGCTGGCTTGCCACTACCTTTTCTAATATTTTGGAAAGAAAAGGGAGATTTGAGATTGGTCTAAAGTTATTTAGATCTCCCTGGTCAAGGTTTGGTTTTGTAATGAGCGGTCTAATAACTGCTAGTTTGAAAGCTGTTGGAACGTAGCCTAATTCTAATGATGAGTTAAAGACATTTAGTACTGAGTTAGACACTATAGGGAATACCTCTTTGAGTAATTTTGTGGGAACAGTGTCCAATATACAGGACGATGATTTGGATGATGCTACTAATTTAGATAGCTCATCTATTGTTGTAGGTTTAAATGACTCAAGATGTTCGTATGGTAGGCAAGCGTTAAATGTGTTACTGGGTAGAGTGGGGGCTGCTTGGGTACCTACAATGTTTTCCCTAATAAGCATAATTTTCTTAGTAAAGAAGTTCATGAAGTTGTTACTATTGTGTGGGAGTTTATTAGTGGGTTCTGTTTGTTCTTTATTTCTAGTCAGTTTCGCAACTGTGCTAAAGAGGAAGCGAGGGTTATTATGATTTTCTTTAATAAGATTGCTGAGATACGTAGATCTGGCGATTTTTATAGCCTGTCTGTAGTGTTTAACACTCTCTTTCCATGCTGCATGCCATACCTCTAGCTTTGTGCTTCTATAATTTCTTTCCATTTTTCTAGCAGCCTTTTTAAGGGCAGCGGTATGATGGTCGTACCATGGAGCTGGCGTTTTTTCTTTGATTCTCTTTTTTCGAATTGGAGCTACGGCATCCAATGTGTTAGAACAAATACTGTTCAGGTTTTCTATTACAATATCTAGATCTTCAGGGTTATCTGCTACATGTTTCATTTGGGACAGGTCTGGAAGAGTGCTAATAAAGTTATCTTTAGTGGTGGAAATTATTGTTCTGGCTAGTCGGTAGCGTATTGTGGATCGAGTGATCATATCTAGAAGTACCGTGTATGAGACAAGGCAATAGTCTGAAACTGCATCGCTCTGAGGTGATATCTCAATTTCATTAATATTGAGCCCGAGTGACAGAATTAAAGGAAAACTTCATCCAATTGAAATTTGAATATATTATTAAATTGTGTCACCTATGTAGTAGAACTGTGGAGTTATTTTAGAAATTGGTGCCTTCTAGGCCGAGAAAAGTCAGAAATGTGGTTTTTTGCTCATGTGCATGAAAAACACCAAGTCCCAGAATGCATTGCTTCGCTGCTCTACGAGGCCACTCCCTAGTCACACCTACCGGTTCGAGGCGGCAGGAGGGAGGGAGGGAGATTCAACTCGGCTAAATACAACTTTTACAGACACGTCTGCAATGATTTAGTTGATATATTATTATAAATACTACCTTTTCCGCATTGAAATGATGATACGTTGCGTTGTAACGGGATGTTCAACCAAAACCGGGAAAGGACAAGCAGCAAGTTTTCATCATTTGCCGCGGTGTAAACAATGGCTGCGGGCTATCAACCACGCAAAGTTCAGAGAAGACAACGATGCGGTAAAATTGAAAAACCTGAGGGTTTGCAGTATCCATTTCAAGCTGGAAGATATCGAACCCAATGTACTTGGAATGAAGCGAAACATGCTAAAGGACACTGCGATTCCGTCTATATGTACCTTCACAGACACGACGAACAGCCGGGGCCATCTGGCATCAAACTCATTCGTCTACGTTAGAGGTAAGACTTTTGCTAATACTCGTTTCTGATCACACAGTAGCCTTTACATAGTGATACAGTTGTAAGCAGTAAAGTCAGCAAAGTAACGCTAGATAGACAATGACATATAAGTTGGCTGTTCTCAATATAAAACAACTGTTAGCTACCGAGCTACTTCTAGAGTTTTACTTTACCACGCAAGCCTGTTGCTGTAAAGTTATTCGAGATAACTGCAGATACATTTGCGAGATGTACATTATTACATTTTTTTTCGATTGCTAAACGACAGTGGGCACAACTGGAGTCGCGTGTGCAAAACTCTAGCTACAGTCTACACAGCAGCAGTTCATGTGGACCAAACTCTAGATCGTTTTTCATTGGTTAAACACAGTTTTCAAAACTGTACACACTTATCCCATGACTTTAACCACAACCTGCACAACACTGTGGATTTACAGCACTTTGTTCAAATGCTAACACACTGCTGTCAAAACTGTCAACCACACATTCAAAACAGAATTGATTTCAATCTTGTACCTTTCAAACACTGCTAATTGCAATTTCATATCAATATGAATTCCAATTTTTTATATATATATATATATATATAAAAATTATGATAGGTAGAGCTTAGAAAGACAAATTTTGGAAATGACGGGTTTGTGGAAGTAGAAGGGCTCTCCTGATTTTGCCAAGTGGTTGATGTCCTCAGGTAGGGCTGCACGATTCGGAGAAAAAATCTAATTGCGATTTTTCTGATCAAAATTGCGATTCGCGATTCATTAGTATATAATAAAAGAGGTACATCCAGGTTTGTTGTGGTGGTTTTAATAGCACCAAAGAAAGATGCTGTGCTACTGTTTATTTAAAACCTCTTAAACATTGTACCAAGTTGTCTGCAGGACTTTGCTATTCTGCAGACAAACTTTAAAATAACATATAGGCCTATGTATTTTGGCTGTCACTACAACAATGCATCTGACAAGCAAATGTTTAGTTTTTCTTTTAATCATAAGACTATACTCATCTTGTTTTACTTTTCAGGCATCTGTAATAAATGTAAATATATTAGTTATTAGAATCTATGATTTAACATAAGCAAAAAATACAAATAAAAGACTGCACAGTCCTCACTGTAGGATTTTAAATGTGGAGCTGCAGAAGCTTGTTCAGTTAAGAGTAAGGAGTGATTTTAATTTTTGGTGTGTAATAAACATTTCTGACACAGAAAGCACCAGGTTACTGTCTGTCACTTTAAGACACAAGACAGCTAAACTGCTCTGCTTCAATATAGCCTACTGATAAACATCCAGCTGTTTATGTTCACTTAGACAAGAAAGAAAACTTAAGTTTAGTGATCACGGGTGTGCAGACTGCTCTCTGTGTGCGCGCTTCATGAACCCTCATGCCTGTAAATATTCAAAGCGGTGCAGATGTGCGCGTGCAAGAAAGTATAATGTACCTGTTTCGTCTGCTGTGTTCCGGGCTTTAATGAAACCTGCTTATAGTCTGATGAGGCGCTTGTCATTGTTTGCGATGCATTACAAGAAACGGACGTATATACACCTTTCTTTAAGTCCAACATTACACAAAAGGGAAATGTTTTCGCGCATTTCTTTCCTTTCATTTGCCGGTTAATGAGTTATAATGCGTTTTTAAAATGACTGAATCCAAAATCTGCCAACTTCATGACATTCCGCGTTGTGCAGTTAATTCCATTTGTATGCATTTCGCGATTCTGTCCGTGTTTTCCGCATCGCGGAAATCATATGGCCGTACACTTTGTTGAGGAGTTGAACTGCTGCTCGCGCTCATGTTTTCCAAATGGTGTGATGACGTGTAGTCAGCACCTCAGTGTTCATGCACTCTATTGGTCTAAACTGCATCAAACGTAAAATGCGCATGAAGCGAACTGTCAAAAACTGCGTACTAGATGATTGTTATATTTAATAGTTTTGAATCGAAATAATCGCATTTCTTGCGATTCGAAAATCGCATCCATTCACATCGCGATTTCGGTTTAAAAACGATTAATCGTGCAGCCCTATCCTCAGGGCAACATATTGTGTTGACCCAAGGACAACATTTTTCTAAATAAAACCTAAACCTACCCCAAACCAAACCCTAAAATCTGATTGGTTGATTGAAATGTTGTTCCAGGGTCAACATAATGTTGCCCTGAGGACATCAACCACTTGGCAAAATCAGTTCGAGCGAGGGGGCAGGGTGGCAGGTAGTGGCCTGATGCTAGAGAGGCACGATTAGCCCCTCAATTATTTGTTTAAATTACAGTATGTACTTTTAGTTTCTACCTTTTTTCTCATTACTGTAATTCCATAAATTATTACAAACTAAGCAAACTGCTAATTTTCATTTACCTTAAAGAATTGTTCTGTTCTAAAAATTTCAATAAATCATGTGATAAATCAATCAACAAATAAATAATTCTTTGAAGAAAACATTACTTTGTATGAAGTCACTGAAATTGTTCAATCTGTAAAGATAAAAGTTAGTATTTTGTGTATTGGTGTTTAATGTTAGTGTTTTTACTCTCAGTGTGTTGTGAGTGACAATGTGTGTTATCTCATTGAGGGTTGTGTTTAATGTTTGGCTGCACTGAGCTGTTTTGAGTCATGTGTTTAGAGTTGTGTTGCTTGAAGTGAGTTTTGCAGGTGATATGTACAGTTTAGCTCAGGTGACTTTTGGTATTGTAGACTGTAGTTAGCTCCAGTTGTGCCCACTGTCGTTTGGCAATCGAAAAAAACTGTAATTTAATAATATTTATGCTTGCTACACGTACCATATTCTTATTCAGACTTTATTGATAAGGTGGTGTTGATAAGTTGCTGTTATTTTGGTGAAAGAAATGCAAAAGTATTGTTCTTTATTTACTCACAGGTTTCCGGAAGAAGATGCAGAAGAAGGGGAAAAAAGAACAATGAAATCCTCCTTGCATGGACCAGGTCAGTGTTGGTTTGTAATGTGGGAGACTTTACATTGGTTTGCAAGGTTCAAAATTACTAATTGTATTATCTTTCATAGGTCTGTCATAAATCATATGTGGTTTTCCTGTGCAACCAGTAAGGGGGGCGTCGAGGTAAGACATTTGATTCTAATTTGTTTCTTTTTTTTTTAGGAAAAAAGATTTTTCTAGACTTATTGATAATAATCATATTTTCATGCAGGTACTGAAATGCCGGTGGAAGTCCAATCTACACCATATATTAAACATAATATTATATTACTACTCTTATAATGTTAGTTCCGGCACTACAATGGTACCACACTGCCCATAGCTGTACATATCTTATCTATATGGTTCTTGCTGAATATGAATATTTATTGTGTTTTTCTTATAATATATTCTGTTTATACACTACATCAATATTATTTATACTACTATTAGGTTACTGCTACTAAATCGCACATATGTACATGTTGTTCATACATGCTTCATATTACAAATCCATATTTATTCTGCTCTTACAAGGTAACAGCTAATAAACTGCACACATTTATATTTTGTTTATATTACTCTAACCACCTTCTGTAAACAAACATTATAAAACGGTTAGTTCCAATCCTTGATTCTGATTGGTCAATAGGTGTGCTTTATTCACAATAAAACACTGCTATGACCGCTTCACCCAACGGTTCTATTTAATATCACTGCGCCCTTAGCAACACCCTTAGCAACACATAAACATATAATGAGACAAAGTCTGAGAGCAGTTTGTTGTTTTTATTTGAGCTTCCATGTTGTTGTTTGCATTCAGGGACTGCATTCAGCGGAAGGAATGCTTTTATTGATTTAACTTCATGAAAGTTGCACTAATATTTTTTTTTACTTTAATATTGTGTGGTAACTGTTTTATAAAAGCAATAAGGTACTCGAGGCAAGTGCTGTATCGTGAATAAGTAACGGCTGAAGGGGTTGCAGGCACTCCGCTTCGCGTCGTACCTAACAACGCCCTTCAGCCGTTACTTATTCACAATACAGCACAGCCTCTCGTACCTTATTGCTTTAGTATACTACTGTCTACACTGCACTATATATTTTTTTGCAGTTCTGATTGGAAACCTATTACACTTTGTTTTTTTGTACTTGTACTCTGCATAATGACAGTAACGTTGAATCTAATCTAATTTCCTATCCTTTACAGGAGAAGCACGGTTCAACCATATGTTCTGCAAGAGATCCAAGCAGTGGGTCTTGAAGAAAAGCTTCATACCACTCACCACACAGTTTGTAGACGAACTCATCCAGAAGGCCATTGACAAGACTCAATCCAAACATTGTGTTCAAAGTGCCAACGTCCTCACTTGCCCTGCCACAGCCTGCGCTGCCACCCAACATTGCACCAGTGCCTAAACCATCAAAGGAGGCTGCCACGACTTCTTTCAAAAGTCGCTTCTGAGATGACACTTTCTAATAATAATAATAATCACCTCTTCCCTGAGTCCTATTGCTGTGTCTAATCAGATTCTGCCACCACTCTTTATATTTATATTATTATATACTGTGTGTATATATACACAATGTTTTGTATATATTTTTGCTTTGTTTTTATTTTGTGGATGACATTTTTAGATGTAAATTATGTCATTGTTTATTTTAATGTGTTCTTTTCACTGGTGACACAATATTTTTCCTTTGTGAATAATAAAAAATAAATTTATTCATCTAACCCTGACTTTTGTACACCAAATTTATACATTATAGATTATAGAGGCGCAATGATTACTGTTACTGTGATTTAGCGGTCATTACTTACTTTACAAAATCATTTGGGTTAAAAATAAAGCCAAATATTATGTTTGTTACACAATTTAGACTTAAACTTTAAAAAAAAGGCAAGAATGCTTTCCTCAAATTGCAGTCACTCTTATGTAGCAGCAATAAAGACTACAACACGAACCACAATCAATGTGAGTTTTAATTTTTTATTAAAAAACATAAACACATTCACACTTATAGCTCATCCAGAGCTTCATCCGTTTATTTATAGTCGCTATAATGTCCGTGAGGAGCTGGATATCTACGTCTGATGTCCTTGACAACGAACACAGGCAGGTAAAACAAGTCGATGTCCTTTCCCCAGTCTTTCGCCTTGCAAAACTCATTCCAAGAAATGACGATAGGATGTAAGTCGATTGTCTAAAAACAGCAAGCACGACGTTAGCAATGCAAGCTATTTTCACATACAATAGGCTAACATAGGTGTAAATATAACAATCATAGCTCAGCTGACGGACGTGAAAAACAAAATACTCACTTCATACTCATGCCTCCGTTTCTCCTTGCGGGGTTCAAGAAGAAAATGCCATCGCTGAAATTCGCGACAGCAATATGATTCTCTTTCGGTGTCCATAGGCGCACAGCGAGAGCGCTACAGCAGCCGCGGTGGCAGCCTCTTGTTCCTCAATCATCCGTAACTGTTCCTCGTTGTATTGCGGCTCGTACAGGTACCACGACCATCAGATTCGGCAACAGCGAGGCGCACAGCGAGAGCACGTAAAACCACCAGACCGGCCCCACCTCGGCTACAGCAGCCGCGGTGGCAGCCTCTTGTTCCTCGATCATCCGATCTGCTCCTCGTTGTATTGCGGCTCGTTCAGGTAACCACGACCATCAGATTCGAGCAACAGGTCATCCTGAGCAACAAAATCCCCTTTTGCCATCCGATTTCAAAACTACACTCTGCCGTCGAGGTTTGTTTACTCTGCTTTCTCCACAACGCAAGATCCAGGCTAGCTTAGCTTAGCGAGACTCTCGTTTTGATTCAGGCTTTTCCGAATGGACTCGCAGTACAACCCCTATGGGCGGGGAAAAAACATGCGGAAGTAGCTCCTAATACTGGCTGTAGTCTTTGCCTCTGGCCAAAATCTCCTCCGATGACGCAAAAATCGTCATTTTGCGTCATCGGAGGACTTTTTTGCACAACCAGAATACAGATATCTCTCCTCTCACTGGGACATGAGGTAGGGAATCACGGTCATTCAAAAATACTGCCAGGTTTCTACTGATACAAAGCTGAATGCTAAATTGGTGAAGTATTCCTTTAAGTCTAATGTGTGCCTATGAGTATGCGTGGGCCCTGTCACGTTTTGTCTAATATTGAGAGAATTTAGAATATCCATAAATGCTAATCCTAATGTATCTGTTGGGTTATCAACATGTATATTAAAGTCACCAACGATAAGAGCTTTATCTACAGTGACTACGAGGTCAGACAGGAAATTTGATATTTCTTTAAGAAAATCTACATGATGGCCCGGAGGTCTATGGATTGTAGCAAGGACAAAAGAGAGCTGTTTATGGTTACGATCAGTTATTTCCATATTTAATAGCATTATTTCAAATGAATTAAATTTTAGTTCGGATTTATGGTTTACTTTAAAAAAAAAATGTGTATATTGTAGCTACACCACCCCCTCTCCCCTTTAAACGCGGTTCATGTTTATAATAGTAGTCTTGTGGGGTGGATTCGTTTAAACTAATGTAATCGTCTGCTTTAAGCCAGGTTTCTGTTAAAGAGAGTGCATCTAAGTTTTGGTCAGTAATTATTTCATTGACAATAGGTTCTTTATTGGTAAGCGATCTAATGTTAAGAAGGCCAAATTTTAACATTCGAGGTTCATCTGTAAACGTATTGTTTTCTAATTTTATGTTAGTAAGATTTGTACGAGACTAGGTAAACGGTGCTCTGTATTCGTTTGTTCGAGGAACGCACACAGTTGAAATGTGTTGATACTCTGGTAAGATAGACTCTAAGTTCTGGGATATATGTGATCTTGACATGTCAGAGCTACTAACAGATGGACGTTCCTGACCTGGGCCCTGGGTAGTCAAACTGTATTAGAATTTAGAGTATTGGTCAGATTTCTAGAGAGTATAGCATTTCCTTCCGATGACGGATGAAGGCCATCTCTCTTTAGCAGGTCAGGTCTCCCCCTGAAGTGTTTCCAATTATCTATAAACCCTACGTTATGCTGAGGGCACCATTTTGACATCTAGTCGTGAAGAGACACTAATCTGCTATAAGTTTCATCACCCCGGTAGGCGGGGAGGGGACCAGAGCAAATTACATTATCTGACATTGTTTTTGCAATTTCACACACCTCTTTAATAGTATCTTTGGTGATCTCTGACTGGCGGAGTCTGGTGTCATTTGCGCCGGCATGAATAACAATTTTAGAAAACTTACGCTTAGCATTAGCCAGTACTTTAAGTTTGGATCTAATGTCTGACGATCTGGCTCCCGGTATACAGTCAACTATGGTGGCTGGTGCCTCAATGTTCACGTTCTTAAGTATCGAGTCTCCAATAACAAGGGCACCTTTAACAGATGTCTCAGCCGGCGTATTGTTTAGAATGTCGAATCTGTTAGAAATTACTAGGGGGGACTTCGATGGGCATCGAATATGACTATGCCGCCTGACAGTCACCCAGTCGTGTTAAATCAGTTGCCGGAACCGAGCTATGTGTACTACGCGTTACCATAGGCGCACCCAAAACAGTGTTTGAAACATTAACATTAGCATTAGCGGTCTTACTGTCCTCAACGAGCGTTCGGATGTGCGCTTCTAGTTCTGCAACCTTCTCCGTCAGCCTTACTACTTCAAAACACTTAACACATGTAAACCCCTCTGTGCTGACGGAAGAAGCTAAACTGTACATGTGGCAAGCAGTGCAGGTTACAATGACAAGCGGAGTCTTACCGTTTTCATTTTGGGCGATGGCGTCTCTGTTCGCCGTAACGCGGTCCGTGAAGCTGCATCGAGACCGGTGCTCGCTCGCTGGCTGCCTCGTACGTCTCCGGGTGTCAGGACAGGGTTTCCGCGGGGTTGTAAAAGGTAGTAAAAGGTAGTAAATTAAATTATGCCAAATTAAGGCCAGTAAAAAGTAGTAAAAAGTAGTAAGCGTCATCTGAAGAGGTAGTAAATTTTCGATTGCCTTTTGTAATGTTATGATGCCTGGAAATTAGTTCAAATCACCCGCATATCTGGGCAAATAATCAAAGATCTTTCGTCTCTGGGATGTGATCAAAGCCTGGAGTGGAGCCAAATCACGTTCCTCTCTCCGCAGTAAGCGTTCTGTAATCACTACGGACCGGATCCACTCCGTGTTTTCTGACTGTATCACGTTAAGCTGAGATAAAAGTTTATTTCAGCTAGCATGGTCAAACTTACAATGCAGGAAGGCTCCGATGTTTTGAAGATCGATAAAGGTGTAAAAGGCTTAGCGAAATGATGAAGATTGGCAAGCCTTTCAGTTCGTGGGCTAAGAAAACCAAACAGGTAATTGCGTGTCTTTTCACAGTATGACTAACGTAAGGGGTCCTGTATTTTGGGGGTAAATGATTTCTCACGTTACTGATCATCCGCGGCACGCTTTTTAATGCTATGCTGATATAGCCAGTGGCTGGTACAACGGGTTTGTTTATCTCGTGGGTAAACTTCATGTGGCGCCACAACAACCAAAAGGCAGATGACATCCAAATCCCTTGAGAGCGATTGACGAGGAATCATAAGAGGAGACTGCTTCCGAAATGCTCTCGCGCGACTTTGATGTCATCCACCTGTCGGTTCTTGCAGTTGCATTTGCGTGTGGTCACAAAAACTTAAAATTTGTACATATATTTAAGCACAGCAGTTTAAAAACAAGTGATTTTAAGCCATTCAAACACAAACAACAGTGCGTCCGCTGTTTCTGTGTCAGAGGAGCACGCTAGCCGTGCATTCGTTTCTCATTGAGCTTGTGTTGTACGTATTTTTGCCGCTTTATTGGCCTTAAATAACACATATGCCTCAAAAATCCCGTCTTTGCAAATATCCTCATATAAACACGACCATTTAGGTCTTAAGAGAAAGTAAACAGCAGAAGCATTGCGCACAAACTAGCACATCAGCGCTGCCTCTATTGTAACATAATAATTTGTTGATAAAGGTACAGTCATTTAATTTACAACTGTCACTATGGTTACACACATCCTGTGCGAATTCTACACGAGTTTAACTCGAGTTACTCGTTCAGGGTTTATATTCATACACATAACCTTACTGTATTAGAGCTGTGACTGTAAGCTGTTGTGTGATCAGAACAGACCCTGGATTATTTGTTTATGTGTACTGAATAATATGATATGAAAAAGTTGTATTTGTTCACATTAGTAAATGCATTATATAACATAAACAAACAATGAAAAATATAGAGTATATAATCATTAATTAATTCTTGTTTATGTCATTACAGTAATTGACGGTGGTTCATGGTGCATTCACTAATGTTAACAGTTTCAACTTTGATTAAAAAATTATTAGTAAATGCTAAAATAAATACATTTACAATTAATAAATAATTAATAAAAGATTCATTAAAGGTGGTGATCAGGGACGTGCACAGACATTTTGTGGGGCAGGGGCTCAAGTGAAATAAAGGGCACCTTTCATAATTATGTATATTTTTTCTTTTTTTTTTAATCAAAAAGTATATATATTAACACAATTCTGACTTCCTTTTTAAAAAAAATATTAAAAAAGTTAATTAATTTTATCTTCCTCAAACTCACGCATTTTTTTATTTTTCAAAAGATGTCTACAAAATAATCAGTTTACACAGACACCATGGTCTCCTTAGTATTCTAGGTTTATAGAGCAGCAAAGGAAGCCATTACACAATGTGCATGTTTTGAAAACATTAAATTACACATTAATTACAAATTTGTTAAAATGCTAAAAACAAAGTTGTGACTGCTGAGTTAGCGCTACATGCCAATAAATGCTATATCATATGCTAGCGTTTAGCTGATTAGTTGTTACTCAGAATGTATTTTTGTCTGATAAGGGCTCAAAATATAAGGTCTGTTTACTAATGTGAGCTTCTGGCATGAGCCTCAGAGCAGAGCAATCAGAGCAGAGCTCAACATTATTATTCATGACCCTTTCAAATAGGGCAAAAATAGACCATTTAATTAAAATGACAAATTCTAGGGTTGTAAATAGACATGTAAAAACGTTTCTGGATAATTTTTGCACTTAATAAAGCAACATACCTTCTATGTAATTGTCAAAGAACAATTTAACATATTATGACAACACATCCTATGGCACCTTTAATCTTAGGTTTCATATTTATTAGGGTTACACATGTCAGAAACAACAAATATAGATTTTTTTGTGTGATGTCAGTGAAAATTCAGACTGGGCAAGTAAAATACTGAACAATCAGATTTCTTCCCAATCTACTCCAGCACTCCAGTATAACACACTATACTTATTTAACAGACATTACAAAAAAAAAACCGCAAACAAAAAAGCTTACTACTGCAGTTAGCAATTATTTTATTGTTTGTGCTTTATTATTTTATGAGCAGTCTGTTTAAGTTTGCAACTCTTCAGGTTAATATGGGATTGCCATTTGCCATGGAAAACAATGGCCCTGAATGTCGTTATGTGTAACAACGTGTCCCATATTTTGTGCATAAAACTGTTAATATAAGAATGCTTTCTTCCTCACACACTTACCGGTAGCTGCCTGCATAATCATGCACATGATCGCGTCTCGTTCGGCTGAGCTTTGGCGCTTGAAGCGCGAATGATGCAGCACGAGTGTAGACAAGCCAATCATAAAGCGAAATAAGTTAGAGAGGCGGGACTAAGGAAAGGTAAAGCCAATCATATTAGCGATGTGAATTTTGGAGGCGGGACTCATCTGTTAACCGTTTGTGTGCCACAAATAGCGCTATTTTTCTTTATATAAGAGTTTAAATCTCATTTAAATGATTCCTGAATAAATCCATGTTAAATTAAATAAGCAACAAGTAAAAAACACAAGAAACAGACAAACATCAGTTGTTATATGAATAAATATCATATTATTATTATTTTTTTTAAAAAGCACCCCAGAAAAAAAGGGCACTTTCTCTCCAGGAATAAAAAGGGCAGGTGCTCAAGCCCCCTTTGATGTCTATGTGTGCACGTGCCTGGTGGTGATATTCATGTTTTCTTTTTATACAGTATAGTGATTTATTTAGCTGTTTCGCCTTAATCTGAAATGCCCTGCAAACTACAGCTAGCTATATGCCACATGAGACTTCAATATGGAATTTATGGCAAAAAAATCTCCCCTTAAAATGCTATTGGTCTCGCCTACATAAAGTGACTTGGCCTGAAAAATATTTCAGTCAAAATATTTTTTTCACTTTAATTCTTTTTTGTATGTTACATATGTCAAAATCTGTGTAAATAATAGAAAGGTCACTGATTAACACTTGCAATTCAGTGTCGTGATGGTTTTAAAAAATATTCTGAAGGTAGTAAAAAAGGTAGTAAAAAGTAGTAAATTTAACTCAAGGATTTCTGTATAAACCCTGCAGGAGCCAGGGTGATGTGAGGCACGCTGTACCGCCTGGTGCTAATGCCGGGACACAACTCCTCCACAGCTTCCCGCTCTGGTGAGGAAAGGTCTGAAAAGGAGCTCATTGCTCATTTTTCTGAATAACATGTGTTAGAGTCTGATATCAAAATTCAACACATTGCACCAGATGGAAAACTTGAGAGGGACCATGATGAAGGAGGGGTCATGAGGGATTGCCTAGCTGAGTTCTGGAATGAGTTTTATGACAAATGCACTATGGGCAGTTCTTTCAAGGTGCCATTCCTTCGGCATGATTTTGGACAACAGCACTGGGCAAGTGTAGGCCATATCCTTGTCTTTGGATGGCAGAAGGAAAAATATCTTCCTGTGAAAATTGCTCCAGTAATCCTGGAGCAGGCCACTTTTGGATGTGTTAAAAGCAGTATCATTGAAAATTTCCTTAAATATGTTCCTGAGTCAGAACCAGAGGTGGAAAAAGTAATAAAATATTGTACTCAAGTAAAAGTAAAGTTACTTTAATAATTTTTTACTTAAGTAAAAGTAAAGTTACTTGTCTAAAAATCTACTCAAGTAAAAGTAAAAAGTAAGTCATTTTAACTTTACTCAGAGTAAAAGTTACTTTTTTACAGCGGGAAGAGGTGGAGGATTCTAGTATAGTTCAAAAACGACAAGGGAATATACATCTAAAACTAGTTGTGTTTAATTGTAGGAACATCTTTACAATTAAAGTGCAATAACAAAAAGTTAATAAAATAAAAAGCTTTTTTAAAGTAAGAAACATTTATGGAATTGTTTAATGATTTTTACATGTGAGTTATGCACTTTTGAAGGTGGTCAGCAGCTTGTAAATACAATCACTATAGTGGTAACAGACATTATTTTATTAAACTATATATAGTTTAAATGAGCATATAATGAGATGAGTGCAATGTCTATATACATTTGACACGTTTATTATCTTCTTACTTCACTGACCTGGGGACCTGATGACCTTTATTCTTCTCTCTCTCTCTCTCTCTCTCTCTCTCTCTCTCTCTCTCTCTCTCTGCAATGTCTAATGACCTGGGCATTCTCGAGGACGTTTTGAAGTAGTGTTTGACTTGACGCGAAGCTGCTAGACCTCGCAAGATAATGCGCATGGTATTAAAAATGCGTTGTGCAATTTCGTACTTAAGAGCATATTATATTTAAGTGGTCGCTTAAATTTAACCAGGGGTTTCTTTCATAAGAAAGAAGTTGTGTTTGACTTGACGCGAAGCTGCTAGACATCGCAAGATAATGCGCATGGTATTAAAAATGCGTCGTGCAATTTTCGTACTTAAGAGCATATTATATTTAAGTCGTCGCTTAAATTTAACCAGGGGTTTCTTTCATAAGATTTGAACCGAGGCGGGTAGGCATTAGCGCGCGCCTGTCTCGTCCGTCTCCATGGTTCTTTTTGCGCGTTCCCCCGAGCACCGCCCATTTACATCTGTTGTGCGTCTTTATCACCTTGCTATTTAAAATATTTTTTTACTCAGTAACGGATATGATTTAAAATGTAGCAAAGTACAATACTTTAAATAAAACATACTTTTTTTTATTGCAGTAGCCTGTTTCTATTTATTAAAATAAATTTAAACTACTTTAACATTATGTCTTCTTTTTTTCTTTTTTGGCACGCCACCACCCCCCCTCTTCGGAGGACAACTTTTTTTTTTAATATAAACTAAATTATTTTACAGTACGGAAAATAGGAATACTTATTTACAGTGCACATAAGGGGAGGGGGATTAAGCACCACATAAAAGTGTAACACATAACATACATACAACAAAATAACAGACAAATTACAAAAGGACAATACAGTTGCAGTGAGACATTATTATTGCTGGTTGAATAGAATGATCTTGAGGTTCACGTTCGTTAGTCACAGTTAGAGTATTTAAGCGGAAATGGGTTTTAAAAGGTTTGGAAAAACATGTTATGCATGAGTTTAAATAGTGTGTGCCTATAGAGATAAAATAACTAAAATTACATAATAGAAGAGAGAGATGTGTGATTGGTAATGTACACGGCTTGTAGCTATGTTTTTGTGTTAAGAAATGATAGAAATGGGGACCAGATGTCTTCAAAGGCTGATATCTGCTTCCATCTGCGTGCATTATATTTCTCTATTGAAATGTGTTCAGAAATTAAATTTATCCAATGATTGATGTTGCAAGATTTCTTTGATTTCCAGTTTTGAAGAACTACTTTCTTAGCGACAGCTAGAGAGACGAGCAACGGATTCCTGTATTTTTGGGGGATATGGATTTCAGAAATGTCGCCAATGAGACAGGGTGTTGGAGATAATGGGATTCTGTGACTCAGGACGGTGGATAATGTCTCAGTGACTGTAACCCAAAATGATTGAACTGGTTGGCATTGCCACATGGCGTGTAAATGGTCATCTATCCTACCTAAAGTGCATTGTGAACAAAAATTGGTGTTGTGTAGGCCAATTTTAAACATTTCACTTTGGGTGATGTGAGTTCTGTGAATGACTTTATATTGTATAAGCTGCAGGTTTGTGTTATTGGTCATGAAAAATTTGTTCCTACAGATTTGTTCCCAGTACTCAGGGTTGGAAGAGAAGGCCAAGTCAGCTTCCCATTTGGTTGTTGGGAGTGTTATTGTTGTGTTTTGGTGGGAAATCAGTGTGTATAGTTGGGAGGTTAATTTTTTGAAGGTATTAATTTTCATAAGTTCTTCTATAAGTTGAGATGGTTGTAGTGTTTTTGATAATTCTGGTTTTGTGTTTAATTCTAAGTCTAAGTTGTTGATATTGAAGAAATTGTTCTTTCCCAACCCCATATTTCTGTGTGAGTGTGTCAAATGACATGAAGTGGTGGTTCTCAAATACATGGTGAAGATGTGTGATTCCTTTTTGTACCCATGTCGGGAAAAAAAGAGGTTTATTTTGAATCTTGAATTCTGGGTTGTGCCAAAGTGGGGTAAACTTATTAAATTCTAGTGATGATTTTGTGATTTGATTTGTTTTCCACCAGGCTGTCAGAGTTGATTGTATAGTAATGCTTTGGAAGAGGTTGGATTTCTTAATTGATTGTGAGAGGAAGGGGAGATCTGAAATTGGGATATTTATGCATTGGTTTTGTTCCAATTCTAGCCATGGGTAATTGTACTTGTGTATATTGATCCATTTAACTAAATACTGTAATTGATTTGCCAGGAAGTAATGATGGAAGTTTGGAGCCTCAAGCCCCCCATGTGATTTTTTATTTTGTAGTGTTGAGAGTGAAATTCTGGGTTTTTTATTTTTCCAATAAAATTGTGTTGTTAAAGAATTAAGAGTTTTGAACCATTTATCTGTAGGAGTGACGGGGATCATAGAAAAAAGGTAGTTAATTTGAGGTAGGGTTTTCATCTTTACAGCGGCTATTCTTCCGATTAATGTTAGTGGATGTTTAGACCAGCGTTTATATTCGTCTTCAATTTTCTTAAGGAGAGGAGTGTAGTTGAGAGTGAAAAGCTCTGACAGCCTGGGGGAAATCTGAATCCCTAGGTACTTGATGTTGCCTGTGTGAAGCTGGAGGGAGGGGTCCTGAGCTCCAGAATCCCATGCATCATCTGATAGTGGTAGTAAAATTGACTTGTTCCAGTTGATAGTGTAATGTGAGACAAGTGAGAATCTACTGATAATATTGAACGTTTCTTGAAGTGACACTCGTGGGTTCTGTAGATATAGTAAAATATCATCTGCATATAAACTGATTTTGTATTGTACATTGTCTACCTGAATTCCTTCGATTATGGTATTTTGTCGTATTGCTGCTGCGAGAGGTTCAATAAAAATGGCAAAGAGGGAGGGCGAGAGAGGACATCCCTGTCTGGTGCCCTGATGTAGTGTGAAACTCTGTGAAGTAATTCCGTTGGTGGTGATGGTGGCCCTGGGTGATGAATACAGTATTTTAATCCAGTGGATGAACGACTCTCCAAAACCAAACTTGTGAAGTGTATTGAATAAAAATGCCCAGTTTACCTTATCGAAGGCTTTTTCTGCGTCAAGTGAAATGATAATTGTTTTCTGTTGTCTTTCTTGTGATATATTAAATAAATTAAAAAGTCTACGGACATTATCTGTAGCGTGTCTATTTTTTATGAAACCTGTCTGATCTGGATGAATGAGTGTGGGGATGACTGTTTCTATTCTGGTTGCTAATGCTTTGGTGATAATTTTCAAATCAGTATTTAATAATGAGAGAGGTCGGTAACTTGAGGGATGAGATGGATCTTTGTTGGGTTTTAGTAGTAATGTCATGGCTGCTGTATTCATGTGTGTGGGTATAGTGGATGACTTTTTTATTTCTATAATTACTCTGGTAAATAGTGGTGATAATATGTCCCAAAAGTGTCTGTAAAATTCAGCTGGTAGTCCATCTGGCCCGGGAGATTTATTGCTAGGAATTTTATTGAGTGCTTTAGTAAGTTCATTAATGCTTAGGGGTGCGTCTAGAATGTTGGTTTGTTCTAAAGTTAATTTTGGCAATGTCAGACTGTTCAAAAAAATGTCGATTTCCGATTGAGTAGGTTGGTGAGTGGGGGAATAGAGATTGCTATAGAAATTTCTGAATATATTATTTATATCCTGTGAGTTAATATTTCCTGTGGTGTCCAAGATGGCTGGGATGATTGATTTCTCCTTCTTGTATTGTAGTAGATTTGCTAGGTATTTACTGTTTGCTTTGTTATTGTATTGAAAACCATTATATTTCAGTTGCTGAATTTGAAATTGTGTTTTTTCTGTATGATATCATCAATTTGTGTTTTGAGTTCTTTTAATTCCTTCTGTTTGGGTTCACTGGGATGGTGAGATATTTCATTTGTTAGGAGTTTGATTTTTTGTTCCAATGTATTTTCCAATTGTTGTTGCTGTTTTTTCATATATGAAGAGTATGATATAATTTTCCCTCGGATTACGGCTTTACCAGTTTCCCATAGCAGTGAAGGTGAGGTGTCTGGAGAGTCGTTCATTTCCAGAAAGAATGCCCACTCTTGCCTTATAAGGGTTGTAAAGTTGGGGTCTTCTAATAGTGAGGTATTGAAGCGCCATCGAGTTGAAGTTTTAGCCTGTGTTTGGGTATTTATGGACAGAGAGACAGGGGCGTGATCACTAATTACAATAGGGTAGATTTTATTATCTGATATCTTGGTAATTAGTGAATTGCTGATGATGAATAAGTCGAGTCTAGATGAACATTGGTGAACTGTAGAAAAGTATGAATATTCCCTTAAAGAGGGGTTCCTCATTCTCCAACTGTCGCAAAGGCCGTAGTCCTCCATATATTGCTTTATTATGTCAGTGGAGTGCCAATTTCTTAAGTTGCCAGAAGAGCTTGAGCGGTCAATTGTGGGATTGATGACTGTATTGAAGTCTCCTGCTATGATGAGGTTGTTTGAATTTGATAGTATTGAGAAGAGATTGTGGAAGAAAGATGGATCATCATTGTTAGGGCCATAAATGTTTGCCAATGTAATGTTGTGTGATTTAAAATTGCATTAATAATGATGAATCTACCGTCTGGGTCTATAATAGATTGGTTAAGTGAAAAGTGAATATCTTTATTTATTAAAATGGAGACGCCTCTTTGTTTGCTGTTAAATGTTGAAGAGTATATTTTGTCAAATTGTTTAAAGTTGAGATATTGCAATTCTGTGTCTGTTAAATGTGTTTCTTGAAGGAAGCAAATATCAGCCCTCAATTTTACAAGGTGATTGATTACTTTAAGTCTTTTGGTTTGGTTACGAAAGCCGCATACATCCCATGTTATCAAGTTAAGTGGTTGCATGTATGTCAGATTTGTCAGAGTTATGAGCTAGCTCGAATATATGAGTTAAGAGACATATAAAATAATAAAGGGAAAGAGAGAGTGGAGAAAGGGAGAGAGGGATAGAGGGGTTTGTTTGAGGTAATATGGCATGGGTGTTTTTGCTAGTCAATATTGGGAGGATGAACATCCTCCCAATATAATAAAACATACTAAAGTAAAAGTACAGATTTTAAAAACTACTCAAAAAAGTAAAAATAAACAAAATAACTACTCAATTACAGTAACGTGAGTAAATGTAATTCGTTACTTTCCACCTCTGGTCAGAACAAGTAGTGTTTCAAGCATGGCAATCAGACTTCAACAGTGTTGATAAAGAGGAATTAATGGAAGTTTTGGATATGCACAGCTGTAGGAAAACACCAACTGAGAACAATGCAGAAGAAATCTTGGTAACGCTTTAGATTACAGCCCGGAAAGTATAGCCAATTTACAGCGTATGTTTCTGTAATTATAGTTTACTTATGAAGTACGTACGTGACATTATAAGGGAACAATTTATAATATTTGTGGAATAAAGGAGTAACAACCAGGATATATGCAGTAAAGTACTGCGTAAGTACAGTGAATTTACAGCATATGTTTCTGTAATTATAGTTTACTTATGAAATACGTACGTGTAATTAAAAGGGAACAATTTATAATATTTGTGGAATAAAGGAGTAACAACCAGGATATATGCAGTAAAGTACAGCGAATTTACAGCGTATGTTTCTGTAATTATAGTATACTTATGAAGTACATACGCGTAATTTTAAAATAACAATTTATAATAATTGGGGAACAAAGGGGAACAACCAGGAAAAATACAAATAATATATGCAGTAAGTATTTTAATATTACATGGTATTATTACACCCCTGGTCAGAGCCTGACTCCACCCACTGGCAATATTTGAAAAATGCAAGAAAAGTGGGCAGATCCCAAGGAGATAGAGGGGATGAACTAAGTGAGTGGTGAGATCGTAACAAGGGCGTGGTGATCTTGAACCTGCTTACCTAACGAGTCATTTTTTGGACCCACAATCCAATAGGAAAATTAAACTGCAGTAGCCACCGTTCAACCTGAAGAGGACAGCACTCAGACGTTTTACACCATATATTGTAGTATTGAAACACTTTGGGCCCTATCTTGCACCCAGCGCAATTGACTTTGTCAGTGACGCATGTATCATTTCGTATTTTGCACTGGCGCACAGCGGGTTTTTCCCTCCACAGACGCACGTCGGCAAACTAGGGAATGAACTTGCGCTCCCTGGGCGGTTCAGCGCAAAAAAGGAGGCGTGCTCCGGCGCAAACCATCTCTTATGCTATTTTGCAGTTTCAAAAAGCAATTGCGCTACTAACCAAAAAAAACTAGTCTAAAGTCAGTGGCGCGTTGCGCGTAGTTCATTATGCTATTTTAAGGGCGCATGCTTGACCATAATGTATAGCGTGCACAACGCGCATTGCTTATCTAATCTACACAGATGCAACAGTTATTTTTGCAAATCATAAATTGTTACAATAAAAAATATTAATACATGAGGTAAGGGAAATCATTAAATCATAAATTGTTACAATAAAAAATATTAATACATGAGATAAGGGAAATCATTGTGGTGAGCATTGTGGTGATAGTTTTTATTTATTTTGTGTGGCAGCGTTAAACAATTATCATGCAAATAACGATTAAAATATTTTCATAATTTTGTTGTATGGCTGTATTACGTTTATTTTATCTAAATAATAATTAAAATGTTTTCATAAGAAACCTTAATGTATATGAACTTGATTTGTAAGTGTACTTTGGGGTTGGACCTTGCTTGCGTTTCTTGGGTCCGATTTCAAAGCCCCCAAACCCTTTCAGTGGTGAGGGTGGACGCAGCGATGTTCTCCTGTGTGCCCGGCGTGCCCGATTTATGCTGGCAAGCTTGGGATCCCCCCGTCTCCTGACATCATTGTAGTGCTTGGCGCAGCTGATGAGACAATTGCGGATATTTCCTCTCTGTTTAACCGAAGCTGATTCGGGCGGGATTCTCCCATCCTCATACAAAACAACTTCTCTGTATTTGACTGCTCTTACAAGAACGTCGGTCTCCTCGGCTGTGAACCGCTCCTGGCGTGCGCCTGGTAACTCCGTCATAATAATAGCAACCCGCCATGGACATTGCGCCCTTGCGTTTAAAGGGAATGTTGGATAGCGTTCTGATTGGTTTATTTGATGTTACGCCCAAACCACACCTATGAATAATGAACCTACTTCAGACCAACCCCTTATTGATTTGCGCCCGGCGCAAGACTTATTTCTCCCGCCGGGAAAATAGCAACAGCGCCCAAGATCCGCCCACAAAGTCACTTGCGCTTTGCGCTTCGGACTTGCGTTTCAGATCGTTAAAATAGGGCCCATTATATCTAAATGTCAAAAAAAAAAACGTATACTAAAATCAATGAACAGCACTAATAAAGCACCATTCTTACAGAACACTTACAGACTTTTAACCAGCATAACTAAAAATGTTTCTGGATCAGATACCCTGCATTTAATGAAGACTCACTGACAAAACTTTGCAATTGCACATCAGGGTACTCATTTAAATGTATTTCATGTACTTTTTATAGGATTTTTTTATCCCAAAATTTTACATCCCTGACATATGACAAGTTACTGCTGCTGATTCACTTCTCTTTTGAGTGGCAAATCATTCAACAAATGGCTGTCTGTCTTAGCGGTGGTCGCGAAAATGTCAGTATAACTGACAATTAGCAGCAAAAATTACATTTAGTTGAACTTGATAGTGAACCTAGCAACAATCTAACAACAGCCTTTTCCAATTTAGACGCGTTGTCCCCGTGTTTTTTGCTGATTTCACATTGTACACAAATGCTGGCGCTCTGTCTTTTGCCACTCAGTGGGCATAACCGCGATTCCCAGCTTATTGAGTCTTCGAGATTCATAGCGACTCTGAAACAGTGAATCTTTTTTTTATCGATTCCCAGCCTACTTCACACATGTGCGCTCAGCAGGAGGACGGGATAACAGTACGCTAAGACAGTAGGTATTTCGATTACATTTATGATCACATAACGTTAACTATTTAGATTGTTTTTGTCAAATATGAAACGCACCAAAAGAAATATATTAAAACCAGCCAAATACAGGGCGATGGAGGAAAAGGCCAAGGTCGCATGTGGGAGCAGCGAGACAAGCACCGCCACCTTATCAAAAAAAATAATAATTGACTGGGCTTCAATGTAAGAGTAGAACCTTTCCCTCAGTATAAGTTTTGATAGTAATTAGCTACTAACCCTTTGAACACCCTAGCTTTGTGAACAGCTAACACTGGTGTTATTACACCATTTCGACTCCTGTTCTTTAGTGTCACCTAAATGTGGGCTATTTTTATTTTCACAAGTGGAAATATGTATTTGATACAATGCAAGCTTAATTTATGTGCAATTATTATTGTGCCATTAATTTGTAAGGCAAATTTATTTTTGACAAACTACGTACAAGAACATTGCTGCAATGTAAGTGGCTCAATTATGTTTGGACATATTAACAATTTAAGTGTATGAATGAAAATGTACATTACCAGAGATGCTTTGAAGAATGAGAAAGAAGTCAAATTATGGGATTTCACTAACTATATACATATAACTAAAGAACATGTCAAAATTTACACTACAACAGAACACAAAATCAAATGAATAATGTTATTTTGCAGACCTCTTATTGTATTGTGATTTGCAGGTGAAAAAGTTACGTATAGTTTTAATTCTTTCTCAACAGCTTTTAATGACTGTACCTGTATTTTAATGTACACTAAATTTAAGCATATTACTGAAATGCTGTTAAACTTCAAAAATCAAACTCTGATAATATTTAAAAGGATAGTTCGGCCAAAAACAATATTAAACCCATGATTTACTCACCCCCAAGCTGTCCGAGTTGCATATGTCCATTGTTTTTCAGACAAACACATTTTCTGATATTTTAGAAAATATTTTAGATCTTTCAGTTGATTAAATGTAATGTTACGGGGTCCACCAATAGTCCACGACCTTCAAGTCCAAAAAAAGTGCGTCCATCCTTCACAAATTAAATCCAAACGGCTCCAGGATGATAAACAAAGGTCTTCAGAGGGTAATCCGTGCGGTGTTGTTGTAGAAATATCCATATTTAAACATTTTTTAACGTAATTAACTACCTTCCGGTAGCGCCGCCATCTTAGACTCAGGAGAGAGTATTAGCGTAGTGTACGCACTTTTCATAGTGACGTATGACAAATTCGGAGGGCGGGGGCACAGAGCAGCAGCACAGAAACCTCCGTACGCTGCGTAAGCTCTCATTCTGAATGCGGATGAGAGTAAGATGGTGGCGCTACCGGAAGGTAGTTAATTACGTTAATACAATTTTAAATATGGATATTTCTACAACACCACCGCACGGATTACTCTCAGAAGACCTTTGTGTAACAGAATGAATGAGGTAAGTGGTGGTGAGTGACACCCGTGGTGACCAATCAGCAGTAAGTATTGGCTATATTAGAGCTGGTTGGCTTTAGCTTGGTATGCGTCACGTCCGGACCCTCCCCTTTTCGCTGTGTTGATGGTGGCTTACGGTATGTGTTGTTGTTACGTAGCATGCTGCTAACCCTTCACTGTACATGCAACACTAATGATTTGCGTGCTATATTGCAGCTTAGATTTCCATCCGTGCAGTTGTTTTGTGTTGCTACAATCTAGCCCTCCTGTTTTTCTTATTGGTGTGGTTTCATGGTTGCTTTAGCGAGGAGCTGTTGACTGCCCTTTCCGGTAAGTGAGCGCTGTTTTCTGTATCATAATGTCAAGCTTTTTTTTAAAGGGCTGGATGATTAAAGGGTGGGTTTTTGGTAATGTTCCAGCGTAACCGTGGGTGATCTGAATGCTGTGCATCCTGGCCGTGGCTCGATACTGAAGCCGATCTAAAAATTTTATCTATCCGCTTGTGGTAAGTCGATGTAGGGGTATTAGTGGGGAATTTTAATTGTAATCTGGGATCCGCAATGATACAGGCTGTGTTTGTTTATATTTTGTAGGATTCTCCCTTTCACTTTGGCTGATTGCGAATTTCAGCCATAGTTTCATTTTCTACCGCCGCTGTGTGCTGCATAAACTTTGCTAAATCGCACAGTATTACACTGGGAACTGTTGCTGCTGTCTGTTTTTTGCGAAGTGTTCAGTTATATGGAAACGTCCTGCTGAGCGGAGAATCGTGTAGCATACTCGAGCTGAGCGTCTGTGTTTGTCGGTCTCACTTGTAGCTCTACTGCTGCTGACTAACTTTTGTTTTCTTTTCTTTTGTCTTAATAATTGTATGTGGATTTTTGCATTCGTTATTAGTTAGTTTAATTTGTATTTCTTGATTTTGTTCTTTCTGAAATATTTGTGTAATATTGTGACTCTTGTGATTTATTTTGCGTCTGTCTGAGCAATATTATTTTTGATATTTATTTTGTGTTTAATTTTCTTTCAGGAGCTGAGGTCCCCACGGGTGAAGGATCTGGTGGTGGTGGTGGTTGTACTATCCCGACGTTTGCTGTGTTACACTTTTTTGGAGTGTATGATTTGTAATCTAAGTTCATGGTGTGGTGTGTATGTGAAGTGTGCTCTTTGACAATGTGCGTCGGTGATCACTCCTGTGGGTAACCTCAGCCCTATATGTCGTATTTGTTTTGATTAATTCTTCATCCAGCTGCCACTTACTGCACAATTTGCAGTGAGAACATTTTGAGATCTTTAGTGATGCTATCTGTCTTGTCTCGACATTGAAGTGATTGGAGGTGCAACGTACTCCTTTTAAAAAAACGAACGGTTCTACTTATTTATTATAGATTAATAAATTTTGTATTTTTGATACTCATGTTCTCTGCCTGCCTTTAATTATACATGAGAAGTGAACCTGTGTGACCTAGTGGTCATTTTTGTTTGTTGGGTAGTTCCCAGGTGGCGTAGTCAAATTCCCCTGCAAGTAGGTGAACTCTGCCTGCCCCTGACATTGTGCCTGTTTTGGATTACGTTTTTGGATCTGCCCTTTACGGATATGTTTGCTGGCCCTTATTGGGATTTTTCTAATAAACACCTTTTGCAAATGGATTCACCTTCTCACTCGCTTTCTTCAAAGCACCACATGTTACAGATTAATCAGCCTAAACCGGAATCCAGCGGAGGTTTGAAATTTCCCACCAGCACCATGACTCCAGCAGATCAACTTGTTTGTCTCCGGCAGAACCACCGCCCCATTGAGAAATTTGTGGAGGATTTCTGTGAACTCTCTGATCAGGTGAATTTTAAAGAGTCATTCCTGAAGGATATTTTTTATTGTGGGTTAGATCGAGACATTTCCTGTGTTATGCCACTCCATACACCACACTGGACTTTAGAACAATATATTGACCATGCTCTGTGTTTGTGTGGCTCTCCCTTCACTGTGGGTGTTGTGGATAGCAAACCAGAGGCTATTCACAACACACCAAACCAAATCATGCCTGTTCTGTCCATGCCTGATCATAAAATGGCCACCACCATGCCTGTTGACAAAATGGCCGCCATCCTGCCTGTCCCTGCACCTGTTTTCATGAGAGCGACCACCATTCCTGCACCTGTGTCTCAGAGAGCCATCGTCACCACCACACCTGCACTTATGAGGGTTATTAGTCACCCAGGACCTGACATCAAGATGGCCGCCATGCCCGAACCAACCACCACAGAGGTATGCCTCATTGACTGTGATATCCTTGAATTTGCCATGGCCCTGTGGTGCGTTTGGTCTGCCTTCTGTTTGTTTGTCCCCTGTGTTCATCAAGGCCCTGAATCCGAACCACTGAACTCATCTGATCTGCCCGACTCATCTGATCTGCCTGACTCATCTGATCTGCCCGACTCATCTGATCTGCCCGACTCATCGGATTTGTCTGTCCTGCCTGATTCACCGGTCCCGTCCAATTCATCCGATTCACCTGGGTCAAACGACTCATCTGGTTCACCATCTGGGACATCGCCACCTTTGACAGTGGAAGCTTTCCCAAGTTGTTTTTTTTTGGGGGGGGGGGGTAGTACCCGGACACAGGAAGGAGGCAGAGGACACCAAGGCGGAGGCCGAAGTGTGCTCAGACCCTTCCTCTCCTTGTGTTCCAGGTCTATTCCTGCCCCATAATATAGCTCCATGTCTGCCCCATGACCCAGGTCCCAGCCTGCCCCATGACCCAGGTCCCAGCCTGCCCCATGACCCAGGTCCCAGCCTGCCCCATGACCCAGGCCCGCATCTGCCCCACGACCCCGGCCCGCATCTGCCCCATGTTCCTGGACCATATGACCCAGGACCTCTCCTGAACTGCCCTGCCTTCGCCAAGAGGTGGTGGCCCGCCCGCCCGCCCACCCACCCTCTATTGGACTTTATTATGTGTATGTTGGGCTCCGGGAGTCGCCCTTTAGAGGGGGGGTTCTGTAAGGTTTTGTTCTGTGTTTGCTTGTATTCTGTATATTTTTGTTATTTGAACTTGTATTTTGTTACTCTGCTCTGTTCGGACTTTTATTTTGAAATCATCATGCCACACTGTTAACCCTGATATTGTCTTTACTTAAACAATCAAATAAACATCACTTAATATTTTCTGTTTTGAAGCCAAAGCTTAAAAAAGTGTAGTTGATTTAACTTTTAAGCTTACAAAATCCATTAAACTAAAACATTCAAGTAGAATGAACTTAAAATTATTAGTTCATGTTGTGAGGAACACCCATAATCCTTTGCGCCTGAATACTTTGATTATTTTCTGCTTTTTCACAGAATAAAAACTGATAAGAACTTTCACTACTTAAATATTTGTTAATAAAATGTCATATAGGTTTAAGCTCTTATATTATTGATGTTGTTTTGTTGTAAATTATAATTTTGTAAACTCACCGTTCAGGTGATCAGTGTTTCTGTACATAAACCCTGTTCAGGACACTTTATTGTATTTCTCTCCACAGTACTGACAATGCATGTCAAAAACACAGTTTTGTGTTTCTGTGGAGAATCACGTTTTTTCAATGACTGACTTAAAATCAGTCATCAATTCTGTTATTATAATACCATTCATAACATCAAAAGTAATATAAAGTGGTAAAAACTAAAGTTATATGCAAGGAGTTTCCTCACAAATTTCTAGTAATGTAAAATAATCGGGGTTAAGAGTGCAGTAATATTGGAAGAAGTCTATTCAACTTAAAATTGTTGTTAGAACAGTTCATATGTTTAAGTAATCACTACTTAAAGTTTTTAAGTAATCATTACTTAAAGTTTTTAGGGCAACAAGTTTGCTTAATTTTTTTAAGTATATTACTTAAACATATTATCCGGGCTCACAGTGTATGTCACGCTTCACACTTCCTGTTTGTGTTTGTATATAAGTCACTTCCTGTTCACCTGTTCCCTGCTGATTAATGCTTAGCCATACATACCTGTTAGCCTGTTACCTGTTTTGATCCTGTTATCTGTTATTTGTATCTGTTCCTGTTTCTGACCCGTGCCTGTTTATTTGGATTTTTGATTGAACTCTGCCTGCCCCTGACATTGTGCCTGTTTTGGATTATGTTTTTGGATCTGCCCTTTACGGATATGTTTGCTGGCCCTTATTGGGATTTTTCTAATAAACACCTTTTGCAAATGGATTCACCTTCTCACTCGCTTTCTTCAAAGCACCACACGTTACACCGCGGCTAAACGCGGATGGCCGCATTCAATACTATACGCAATACAAATTATTTCTTACTTAACAAACATGATCTACAGCTTTATGTTCTTGGAAGAAGTAAAAATTAAAGAAGAAAAACGACAGTGTGTTCAAATGCTGTTTATTTCCTTTGTATAGTTGTTTGTAGTGTAGTGTCCTGTCTAAATATTTTCACTCGCATGCGCTGTTGTACACAGACTGTACGCGCACTGTCCGCGCGCGGTCTATAATTTTGGGCTGCACGCAGACGGTCCACACGGACGACCGCGGACCCTCCTGATGACGAAAATTACGTCATGCAGACGGCCTAGTATACTTAGTATACTTTTGGCTTAAGGGGCGTTCTTTGCGTTGTGCCTAAAACCCCCTTAGCTGTTATAAAATGCACTGTAACACCACGTCTTCGCGGGGCCTTTTGCTTTTATAAAATGGTTACATCATATGCATAGCAGGATTTCATAAAATAAAACGAAGCAAATAAGTTGTAATTATATTAGTACACATATTACCCTTCCACCAAACAAATTAGTTCCTCAAAATCAAGTGTGTCTGCAACAAAGTGGTTCCCCATCAACACAGAAGGAGCAAAGACACAATGAAAATATGATTAGATAATCATCTAATTTATACATTATAATTTGTATCTATATTGTGGAACTGTTGAAGTGTGGATCAGATATGTTTTGAAGTTGAAAAATGTGAACTTTGGCAGAAAAACGTGCCGCGTTAATCAATCAGGAGCTTGCTCTAGTAGTGACATGATTACAGGAAGCGAGTGGAGTTGCAGAAGCCCCTGACGTGAATTTCCGAGTGAATTTCCACAACACTGGTCTTGATTGTTCCTTTAATTGATGAGATAACTCAACAATGTTTATTGATGTATTATTTCTATGGATATCACAATTAATTGAGGAATAGTTGAAAAGTTAAAATATGATTAAAGACTGTGGTCTAAGCAACATAGCAACAGTGGCGCAGTGATACTATGTAATGCGGTCTGAACCTTGGGGTTACCGGGGTATTTTATCACACCTCAGAACGTGTTTCAACCAATCAGAATGAAGAACTAGAACTGCCTGTTTTATAATATGCTTTTTCATTTATAACCTTTAATGTAGTGTGTATTATAGCTGTTTATAAATGTAATGCAATGTACAACTTGTACTTTGACCGGCCCTCAAACAATGGTAAAACCAATGCCATTGCTTATCTCAGATATGGTAATAGATTTTTCTGTAAGCAGTAGACTTACCACAACATAATAAACCAGAATAGGGGCACTTTAAAAAAAATTCAGCTGCACTACAAAGATTGTGGCTATATCACAATCTCCAATTTTACATACTGTGATAGAATTGTTCCATCATAATTACTTATAACAACATGATGATTAATTTATCGATCAATAGTCCCTTTCACACATACAGTCTTTACTGGTAATTTACTGGTAAATTGCAGTTAACAGGTCATGTGTGAACAGAACCTTTCCGGTAAATCAGTGCTCCCAATTTACCAGTAAGACAGGTTGTAAGATGACCAGTAATTTACCGGTAAGTGCTATGTGTGAACGAAAAATATAGGATTACCGGCATTTAGAACGGACGACGTCAGACCGCGCTGACGCCTAGGGCCAATCAGAACGTTTTTATAAAAATTATGACACGTGTACTCCCGCACTGTTCACGGACGTTTCCACACACATGCTGCTTAAAAGTCGAGCACACCTAAAGCTAACATTCACATTCCTTTACCAAAGTTTGCCAAATTGCCGATGTCCTTAGCACATTCTCTATGTAGCCTAATGTGGAAACGCAGGTTCCGTTTGATGGTGCCTAATGCAATGTTGTTTGGTTACAAGCAACTTCACGACCGTCAGGGTTTGCCACAGATGTAAAAACAACAAAATACGGACCATGGATATTAAGTCATAACCCGCCATTGTTTACAAATACAACATTGAGCTCGCCGGCCGCACGCCACAGGTAACAAATTTTTATCAATTTAAGTTATTTTGATACTGATGAGTGAATGATGTTTTACTGGTAAAAAGACCGAACGTCACTACACGTGTGAACAGCACATTTTTGTATTTACTGGTAAATTCATTCTGATAAATTGTGGGATTTGATTTTATTTTATTAGTCGTGCTGTTTATCTTAATTCATGTGTATTATTAAAACAATGATTTCTGTGCTGAGTACAAGAGAGCTGTCTGTGTGTGGAGGGTTATTGGGGGGAGGTAGCTTGAGTGAAGGAATTTCCAGCTGGTGATGGCCCAGATAAGAGCAAAGCTTTAAGGAGAAAACACACAGACAAAGAAGTGCATGCTTTTGATATTAGTTCACTGGCAATCATTCATTTCCAGATTGTTACATGTAGAGGTGTTTGGATTTATAAAATTACATGTTGTTATGAATATTAATGTGTTAAAATATATAAATGATTATGCCTTTGTGCCCATGAATAATGTAGAAGATTGCCCTGTAATAAGACATTGACATGTAGGGATGAAATGCTCGAGGGCACAAAGTGGCTGATGTGTGTGTGTGTGTGTGTGTGTGTGTGTGTGTGTGTGTGTGTGTGTGTGTGTGTGTGTGTGTGTGTGTGTGTGTGTGTGTGAATGAATGCATTTAACCAATTTATGAACAATGGAGTATTGTTGTGTTGTTGAATAATTATGTTTTACAAAGTTACAAAGATGTCCAAATAAGGACATAATGCCCCAGGGAACAGAATGGTCTGTGTATGTCTTTCTGTCTGTTTGCTATGCAACCCCCCACAGGTATGTGGTGATGGAATCTGATAAGGAAAACAGCCATCTGGGGGAGGAGAATGTTGAAGAAAGAACGACGATAAATACCCATGTTTTTGTCCTGAGCTGGTTGTTGTTGGTCGAATCTTGCCGTTAAGACTTGAGACAACCCGGCGCTGTAAACTTTTTCATATCTGATCAATAAATATTCAATTTAGATATTTGTATCTTTCCTCCAATTATGAACATGCAGATGGACGCAATAAAGTCCAACAATTGGTGATCCCCGACGTTGTTGGAGGGAAAAGAAGATTAAGAGAAGTTTCGAATTGCTTAAGATTGAGTAAGGGAGGGCTCCATTTCAACACAAAAGACCGGTCTTCTAAAACAAAGGTAAGCAGAAGCCTGTTTTATCAAATTCTGCTATTGGACATATACCAAATTAATTGTGTTGATAAGGAGATCCAAACTGAAAGTAATAAATAATTGAATAAAAGATCAGATTGAAAAACTTAAAAAAAAAAAATAAGGTTAATAGAAAGAGAGAGATGGGTTGAATGGTCCCTCGGGTTTTAGTCCCGTAAAGGTAAATTGTGGTTGGAGTCCATTAATGTATTAGACATTATAAAGTACCAATAGGGTTGAATGGTCCCTTGGGTGAAAGCCCCATAAAGGTAAATTGTGGTTGGAGTCCATTAATGTATTAGACATTATAAAGTACCAATAGGGTTGAATGGTCCCTTGGGTGAAAGCCCCATAAAGGTAAATTGTGGTTGGAGTCCATTAATGTATTAGACATTATAAAGTACCAAAGTGGGTTAAAGTCCCTCGGATGAAAGTTCCGTAAATAATGAATTGGTGTGTCCGGATATTTTTTTTAATTGTTTTAAGTTTTGCTAATAATAGGGTCAGTAGTCGCGTGGGTGAAACTCCTGAAAACTACTGGTGTATATATCCTTTTGTTAGATAAGAGTGACGTTTTGTGTTTTTTTTTTAATTTTGAATGCTTGTAAATTGTGTGAAAATGGCTAAATAAATAAAAAATGTGATGAGTATGGTTGCCTAACAGTGTATGTGCAATGGAAAAAGGGCAAGTAGTTTGGAAAGGGACCAACTGTAAAAGACTTAGAAACAGATTTGAGAATTTGGACGAGATTAGCTCTGGTTGCTGCTGCCATGCAGGCTATTATATCAAAGAAAAAGGGGAAGTTGACAGTTGTGCTGTGAGCAAGCAAAAGGAAGTAGAATTAGGAAACACTGAGCCAGTACCCTCAGCCCCACCCATGGCTCCTCCTCAAGTGAAGTCACTATACCCCTCAATGCACACACCTCCTCCTTATGAGGAAAAGTCTGTTTCGGTCTCAAAGCAACAGCCGGTGTTAACAGTAAACAGCGGTGAACTAGATGTTGAATTTGATGAAATAAAGGCCCTGAAAAGAAAAATGGAAAATAAGATTAAGAATGAGCTTTTGAAACTGCAGCTGGAACAGGCCAACACAAAAAAGAAACAAATGCCCCAGCGGGCCCAACCAACACTAGTAGCTATGACAACTAGTGTCCAGGATAACGCCCAATATCCCAATCAGCCCATAGATCCATATAAAGGCCCACCCTATACAGGAAACCCGTGGGAGGGATATAACGAACAGAGAAGGGGAAGGCCAAGAAGGAGTAGTAGACCAAATCGGGGAGGTTTTGGAGGTTTTTGCAGAAATACATGTTGTGTGTGTGGACAGGAGGGTCATTGGGGACGAGAGTGTCCCATGTATTGGTCACAGCCCCAAAATTCAGGTGCGAGCCCACTTAACGGACCACCTGCGGGGGGATGGGGTCCCCGAGGAGGTGGTGCCGGGCGTGGAGCAGGTGGCTATGGCAGGGGGCCACCGAGATTGCACAACCCATCACAACCAGATTTAATGGCGCCTATGCAGTCTATAATTTTGGGCTGCACGCAGACGGTCCACACGGACGACCGCGGACCCTCCTGATGACGAAAATTACGTCATGCAGACGGCCTAGTATACTTAGTATACTTTTGGCTTAAGGGGCGTTCTTTGCGTTGTGCCTAAAACCCCCTTAGCTGTTATAAAATGCACTGTAACACCACGTCTTCGCGGGGCCTTTTGCTTTTATAAAATGGTTACATCATATGCATAGCAGGATTTCATAAAATAAAACGAAGCAAATAAGTTGTAATTATATTAGTACACATATTACCCTTCCACCAAACAAATTAGTTCCTCAAAATCAAGTGTGTCTGCAACAAAGTGGTTCCCCATCAACACAGAAGGAGCAAAGACACAATGAAAATATGATTAGATAATCATCTAATTTATACATTATAATTTGTATCTATATTGTGGAACTGTTGAAGTGTGGATCAGATATGTTTTGAAGTTGAAAAATGTGAACTTTGGCAGAAAAACGTGCCGCGTTAATCAATCAGGAGCTTGCTCTAGTAGTGACATGATTACAGGAAGCGAGTGGAGTTGCAGAAGCCCCTGACGTGAATTTCCGAGTGAATTTCCACAACACTGGTCTTGATTGTTCCTTTAATTGATGAGATAACTCAACAATGTTTATTGATGTATTATTTCTATGGATATCACAATTATTTGAGGAATAGTTGAAAAGTTAAAATATGATTAAAGACTGTGGTCTAAGCAACATAGCAACAGTGGCGCAGTGATACTATGTAATGCGGTCTGAACCTTGGGGTTACCGGGGTATTTTATCACACCTCAGAACGTGTTTCAACCAATCAGAATGAAGAACTAGAACTGCCTGTTTTATAATATGCTTTTTCATTTATAACCTTTAATGTAGTGTGTATTATAGCTGTTTATAAATGTAATGCAATGTACAACTTGTACTTTGACCGGCCCTCAAACAATGGTAAAACCAATGCCATTGCTTATCTCAGATATGGTAATAGATTTTTCTGTAAGCAGTAGACTTACCACAACATAATAAACCAGAATAGGGGCACTTTAAAAAAAATTCAGCTGCACTACAAAGATTGTGGCTATATCACAATCTCCAATTTTACATACTGTGATAGAATTGTTCCATCATAATTACTTATAACAACATGATGATTAATTTATCGATCAATAGTCCCTTTCACACATACAGTCTTTACTGGTAATTTACTGGTAAATTGCAGTTAACAGGTCATGTGTGAACAGAACCTTTCCGGTAAATCAGTGCTCCCAATTTACCAGTAAGACAGGTTGTAAGATGACCAGTAATTTACCGGTAAGTGCTATGTGTGAACGAAAAATATAGGATTACCGGCATTTAGAACGGACGACGTCAGACCGCGCTGACGCCTAGGGCCAATCAGAACGTTTTTATAAAAATTATGACACGTGTACTCCCGCACTGTTCACGGACGTTTCCACACACATGCTGCTTAAAAGTCGAGCACACCTAAAGCTAACATTCACATTCCTTTACCAAAGTTTGCCAAATTGCCGATGTCCTTAGCACATTCTCTATGTAGCCTAATGTGGAAACGCAGGTTCCGTTTGATGGTGCCTAATGCAATGTTGTTTGGTTACAAGCAACTTCACGACCGTCAGGGTTTGCCACAGATGTAAAAACAACAAAATACGGACCATGGATATTAAGTCATAACCCGCCATTGTTTACAAATACAACATTGAGCTCGCCGGCCGCACGCCACAGGTAACAAATTTTTATCAATTTAAGTTATTTTGATACTGATGAGTGAATGATGTTTTACTGGTAAAAAGACCGAACGTCACTACACGTGTGAACAGCACATTTTTGTATTTACTGGTAAATTCATTCTGATAAATTGTGGGATTTGATTTTATTTTATTAGTCGTGCTGTTTATCTTAATTCATGTGTATTATTAAAACAATGATTTCTGTGCTGAGTACAAGAGAGCTGTCTGTGTGTGGAGGGTTATTGGGGGGAGGTAGCTTGAGTGAAGGAATTTCCAGCTGGTGATGGCCCAGATAAGAGCAAAGCTTTAAGGAGAAAACACACAGACAAAGAAGTGCATGCTTTTGATATTAGTTCACTGGCAATCATTCATTTCCAGATTGTTACATGTAGAGGTGTTTGGATTTATAAAATTACATGTTGTTATGAATATTAATGTGTTAAAATATATAAATGATTATGCCTTTGTGCCCATGAATAATGTAGAAGATTGCCCTGTAATAAGACATTGACATGTAGGGATGAAATGCTCGAGGGCACAAAGTGGCTGATGTGTGTGTGTGTGTGTGTGTGTGTGTGTGTGTGTGTGTGTGTGTGTGTGTGTGTGTGTGTGTGTGTGTGAATGAATGCATTTAACCAATTTATGAACAATGGAGTATTGTTGTGTTGTTGAATAATTATGTTTTACAAAGTTACAAAGATGTCCAAATAAGGACATAATGCCCCAGGGAACAGAATGGTCTGTGTATGTCTTTCTGTCTGTTTGCTATGCAACCCCCCACAGGTATGTGGTGATGGAATCTGATAAGGAAAACAGCCATCTGGGGGAGGAGAATGTTGAAGAAAGAACGACGATAAATACCCATGTTTTTGTCCTGAGCTGGTTGTTGTTGGTCGAATCTTGCCGTTAAGACTTGAGACAACCCGGCGCTGTAAACTTTTTCATATCTGATCAATAAATATTCAATTTAGATATTTGTGTCTTTCCTCCAATTATGAACATGCAGATGGACGCCTTAAAGTCCAACAATTGGTGATCCCCGACGTTGTTGGAGGGAAAAGAAGATTAAGAGAAGTTTCGAATTGCTTAAGATTGAGTAAGGGAGGGCTCCATTTCAACACAAAAGACCGGTCTTCTAAAACAAAGGTAAGCAGAAGCCTGTTTTATCAAATTCTGCTATTGGACATATACCAAATTAATTGTGTTGATAAGGAGATCCAAACTGAAAGTAATAAATAATTGAATAAAAGATCAGATTGAAAAACTTAAAAAAAAAAAATAAGGTTAATAGAAAGAGAGAGATGGGTTGAATGGTCCCTCGGGTTTTAGTCCCGTAAAGGTAAATTGTGGTTGGAGTCCATTAATGTATTAGACATTATAAAGTACCAATAGGGTTGAATGGTCCCTTGGGTGAAAGCCCCATAAAGGTAAATTGTGGTTGGAGTCCATTAATGTATTAGACATTATAAAGTACCAATAGGGTTGAATGGTCCCTTGGGTGAAAGCCCCATAAAGGTAAATTGTGGTTGGAGTCCATTAATGTATTAGACATTATAAAGTACCAAAGTGGGTTAAAGTCCCTCGGATGAAAGTTCCGTAAATAATGAATTGGTGTGTCCGGATATTTTTTTTAATTGTTTTAAGTTTTGCTAATAATAGGGTCAGTAGTCACGCGGGTGCAAGTCCTAAAAACTACTGGTGTACATATTGTTAATCGCTTTCAATTTTTGTTAAAAAGACGGGTCAGTAGTCGCGTGGGTGAAACTCCTGAAAACTACTGGTGTATATATCCTTTTGTTAGATAAGAGTGACGTTTTGTGTTTTTTTTTTTATTTTGAATGCTTGTAAATTGTGTGAAAATGGCTAAATAAATAAAAAATGTGATGAGTATGGTTGCCTAACAGTGTATGTGCAATGGAAAAAGGGCAAGTAGTTTGGAAAGGGACCAACTGTAAAAGACTTAGAAACAGATTTGAGAATTTGGACGAGATTAGCTCTGGTTGCTGCTGCCATGCAGGCTATTATATCAAAGAAAAAGGGGAAGTTGACAGTTGTGCTGTGAGCAAGCAAAAGGAAGTAGAATTAGGAAACACTGAGCCAGTACCCTCAGCCCCACCCATGGCTCCTCCTCAAGTGAAGTCACTATACCCCTCAATGCACACACCTCCTCCTTATGAGGAAAAGTCTGTTTCGGTCTCAAAGCAACAGCCGGTGTTAACAGTAAACAGCGGTGAACTAGATGTTGAATTTGATGAAATAAAGGCCCTGAAAAGAAAAATGGAAAATAAGATTAAGAATGAGCTTTTGAAACTGCAGCTGGAACAGGCCAACACAAAAAAGAAACAAATGCCCCAGCGGGCCCAACCAACACTAGTAGCTATGACAACTAGTGTCCAGGATAACGCCCAATATCCCAATCAGCCCATAGATCCATATAAAGGCCCACCCTATACAGGAAACCCGTGGGAGGGATATAACGAACAGAGAAGGGGAAGGCCAAGAAGGAGTAGTAGACCAAATCGGGGAGGTTTTGGAGGTTTTTGCAGAAATACATGTTGTGTGTGTGGACAGGAGGGTCATTGGGGACGAGAGTGTCCCATGTATTGGTCACAGCCCCAAAATTCAGGTGCGAGCCCACTTAACGGACCACCTGCGGGGGGATGGGGTCCCCGAGGAGGTGGTGCCGGGCGTGGAGCAGGTGGCTATGGCAGGGGGCCACCGAGATTGCACAACCCATCACAACCAGATTTAATGGCGCCTATGCACCCAACATGGGGCCAAAGGGAGTGATGCGGATGAATAACGGGGCACACAGGAACCCACCATGAAAGGAATGGCTGGGCCTCTCCTGGACCACTACGAGCCCTAGTGGATAATGGGCCTAAATAGTCCACCGTAAAAAAAAAAAAAAAAAAAAAGTTTCAACAACGGTGGAGATAATGGGTTTCTGGTAAAATTGAAAAGTGACTATCAACAAACCACTACCCTATAAGGTAGCAAACCAGTCTAGTTCGCACGCATTTCTGTATTCCTCCAACACACCAGTTATTAATAGATAGGGACCTAGAAATTACAATGACCTGTCAATGTTGTAATGTGCCCCCGGACGGACGGGTCACAAATGAATGGCTAATTAGATTAGATCCAAAAACGTAATCCAAAACAGGCACAATGTCAGGGGCAGGCAGAGTTCACCTACTTGCAGGGGAATTTGACTACGCCACCTGGGAACTACCCAACAAACAAAAATGACCACTAGGTCACACAGGTTCACTTCTCATGTATAATTAAAGGCAGGCAGAGAACATGAGTATCAAAAATACAAAATTTATTAATCTATAATAAATAAGTAGAACCGTTCGTAGTAGTAATCACTACTTAAAGTTTTTAAGTAATCATTACTTAAAGTTTTTAGGGCAACAAGTTTGCTTAATTTTTTTAAGTATATTACTTAAACATATTATCCGGGCTCACAGTGTATGTCACGCTTCACACTTCCTGTTTGTGTTTGTATATAAGTCACTTCCTGTTCACCTGTTCCCTGCTGATTAATGCTTAGCCATACATACCTGTTAGCCTGTTACCTGTTTTGATCCTGTTATCTGTTATTTGTATCTGTTCCTGTTTCTGACCCGTGCCTGTTTATTTGGATTTTTGATTGAACTCTGCCTGCCCCTGACATTGTGCCTGTTTTGGATTATGTTTTTGGATCTGCCCTTTACGGATATGTTTGCTGGCCCTTATTGGGATTTTTCTAATAAACACCTTTTGCAAATGGATTCACCTTCTCACTCACTTTCTTCAAAGCACCACACGTTACACCGCGGCTAAACGCGGATGGCCGCATTCAATACTATACGCAATACAAATTATTTCTTACTTAACAAACATGATCTACAGCTTTATGTTCTTGGAAGAAGTAAAAATTAAAGAAGAAAAACGACAGTGTGTTCAAATGCTGTTTATTTCCTTTGTATAGTTGTTTGTAGTGTAGTGTCCTGTCTAAATATTTTCACTCGCATGCGCTGTTGTACACAGACTGTACGCGCACTGTCCGCGCGCGGTCTATAATTTTGGGCTGCACGCAGACGGTCCACACGGACGACCGCGGACCCTCCTGATGACGAAAATTACGTCATGCAGACGGCCTAGTATACTTAGTATACTTTTGGCTTAAGGGGCGTTCTTTGCGTTGTGCCTAAAACCCCCTTAGCTGTTATAAAATGCACTGTAACACCACGTCTTCGCGGGGCCTTTTGCTTTTATAAAATGGTTACATCATATGCATAGCAGGATTTCATAAAATAAAACGAAGCAAATAAGTTGTAATTATATTAGTACACATATTACCCTTCCACCAAACAAATTAGTTCCTCAAAATCAAGTGTGTCTGCAACAAAGTGGTTCCCCATCAACACAGAAGGAGCAAAGACACAATGAAAATATGATTAGATAATCATCTAATTTATACATTATAATTTGTATCTATATTGTGGAACTGTTGAAGTGTGGATCAGATATGTTTTGAAGTTGAAAAATGTGAACTTTGGCAGAAAAACGTGCCGCGTTAATCAATCAGGAGCTTGCTCTAGTAGTGACATGATTACAGGAAGCGAGTGGAGTTGCAGAAGCCCCTGACGTGAATTTCCGAGTGAATTTCCACAACACTGGTCTTGATTGTTCCTTTAATTGATGAGATAACTCAACAATGTTTATTGATGTATTATTTCTATGGATATCACAATTATTTGAGGAATAGTTGAAAAGTTAAAATATGATTAAAGACTGTGGTCTAAGCAACATAGCAACAGTGGCGCAGTGATACTATGTAATGCGGTCTGAACCTTGGGGTTACCGGGGTATTTTATCACACCTCAGAACGTGTTTCAACCAATCAGAATGAAGAACTAGAACTGCCTGTTTTATAATATGCTTTTTCATTTATAACCTTTAATGTAGTGTGTATTATAGCTGTTTATAAATGTAATGCAATGTACAACTTGTACTTTGACCGGCCCTCAAACAATGGTAAAACCAATGCCATTGCTTATCTCAGATATGGTAATAGATTTTTCTGTAAGCAGTAGACTTACCACAACATAATAAACCAGAATAGGGGCACTTTAAAAAAAATTCAGCTGCACTACAAAGATTGTGGCTATATCACAATCTCCAATTTTACATACTGTGATAGAATTGTTCCATCATAATTACTTATAACAACATGATGATTAATTTATCGATCAATAGTCCCTTTCACACATACAGTCTTTACTGGTAATTTACTGGTAAATTGCAGTTAACAGGTCATGTGTGAACAGAACCTTTCCGGTAAATCAGTGCTCCCAATTTACCAGTAAGACAGGTTGTAAGATGACCAGTAATTTACCGGTAAGTGCTATGTGTGAACGAAAAATATAGGATTACCGGCATTTAGAACGGACGACGTCAGACCGCGCTGACGCCTAGGGCCAATCAGAACGTTTTTATAAAAATTATGACACGTGTACTCCCGCACTGTTCACGGACGTTTCCACACACATGCTGCTTAAAAGTCGAGCACACCTAAAGCTAACATTCACATTCCTTTACCAAAGTTTGCCAAATTGCCGATGTCCTTAGCACATTCTCTATGTAGCCTAATGTGGAAACGCAGGTTCCGTTTGATGGTGCCTAATGCAATGTTGTTTGGTTACAAGCAACTTCACGACCGTCAGGGTTTGCCACAGATGTAAAAACAACAAAATACGGACCATGGATATTAAGTCATAACCCGCCATTGTTTACAAATACAACATTGAGCTCGCCGGCCGCACGCCACAGGTAACAAATTTTTATCAATTTAAGTTATTTTGATACTGATGAGTGAATGATGTTTTACTGGTAAAAAGACCGAACGTCACTACACGTGTGAACAGCACATTTTTGTATTTACTGGTAAATTCATTCTGATAAATTGTGGGATTTGATTTTATTTTATTAGTCGTGCTGTTTATCTTAATTCATGTGTATTATTAAAACAATGATTTCTGTGCTGAGTACAAGAGAGCTGTCTGTGTGTGGAGGGTTATTGGGGGGAGGTAGCTTGAGTGAAGGAATTTCCAGCTGGTGATGGCCCAGATAAGAGCAAAGCTTTAAGGAGAAAACACACAGACAAAGAAGTGCATGCTTTTGATATTAGTTCACTGGCAATCATTCATTTCCAAATTGTTACATGTAGAGGTGTTTGGATTTATAAAATTACATGTTGTTATGAATATTAATGTGTTAAAATATATAAATGATTATGCCTTTGTGCCCATGAATAATGTAGAAGATTGCCCTGTAATAAGACATTGACATTTAGGGATGAATTTCTCGAGGGCACAATGTGTGTGTGTGTGTGTGTGTGTGTGTGTGTGTGTGTGTGTGTGTGTGTGTGTGTGTGTGTGTGTGTGTGGGAGCCGGGGGGCTGTAAAAAGCCCTGGAGGGAAAACACCCAGAACAGATGGTTTCAAGAAACAAGTTGCTTGCTTTATAACTGTGATACATTTAGAGAAAGTGAAAATTAGTGTGTTTAACTAATGAATGCATTTAACCAATTTATGAACAATGGAGTATTGTTGTGTTGTTGAATAATTATGTTTTACAAAGTTACAAAGATGTCCAAATAAGAACATAATGCCCCAGGGAACAGAATGGTCTGTGTATGTCTTTCTGTCTGTTTGCTATGCAACCCCCCACAGGTATGTGGTGATGGAATCTGATAAGGAAAACAGCCATCTGGGGGAGGAGAATGTTGAAGAAAGAACGACGATAAATACCCATGTTTTTGTCCTGAGCTGGTTGTTGTTGGTCGAATCTTGCTGTTAAGACTTGAGACAACCCGGCGCTGTAAACTTTTTCATATCTGATCAATAAATATTCAATTTAGATATTTGTGTCTTTCCTCCAATTATGAACATGCAGATGGACGCCTTAAAGTCCAACAAAATTCATGGTAATTTACCAGAACTACTGTGTGAAAGAGGCTAGTGTCTCAAGCTTCACCATAAAAAAATCAATTTACAGTGATTACAATGACCTAAACATTTCAGTGCAGATCAGTGATGCGCCGGTCAATGTATAAACAACCCGACCAACGTTTTCAACGCAAAACAATAAAAAATAAATATTGCTCCATTGCCCGCATTTTTTAAAAGTAGTAATTGTTTAAAATAGTTAATTGGCATCTTTATTTCAAACGACCTGATCCGAATATTATTAAAAATATTTTTGGATGACTCGTTACCGCTGGTGCAGATGGACTGATTGACAACATCACCATTGTCCTTGGGTAACAAAGTAATATGATATTATCAAACCACAATTTGTATCTTTTTCTCCAGTAGTTAAATGTGATTGCATATGCACTTTAACATGGACTGAGAGTCAGCTTCATCAGGGTCAACAGGATGAGACAGTGAGAAACTCTGGTTCTGTTTGCACACTAAAAACTTTTGTCAAATCACGCTAAAGAAATGTATTTTCTACTAATGCACTTAAAGTAATAATTTGCTAAAGAGTTTCTCTCTCTCTCTCTCTCTCTCTCTCTAAAATGCAGAACAGGAAGACTCGTGGGATTCCACCAGCTCCTCATCATCAGATTCCTCTGTGAAAGGGAAGAAAAAGAAGAGAAACAAAATGAAGAGGAAGAGCAAAAAAGGGGGAAAAATTATGTTATAGTTTATTATCATGTCTATATCGTTTAAAATTTAATTGAATTGATAATGAAAAGTTCACAATCTGTTTTGAAGTTGTTTGTCAAATAAAAGTTTATGACATAAGGATGACATTTATGACATATTTTGTGTGCAGATGTCGTACTTACTCTGTAACTACAGGAAACAAAGGCGTTACAAGTGCCACTGTAATTTACAGCCCGCAGATGGTGTATTTACTCTGTAACTAAGTGAAACAAAGGGGTAACAAGTGCGACTTTAATTTACAGCACGCAGATGCTGTATTTACTCTGTAACTACGTGAAACAAAGGGGTATCAAGTGCCACTTTAATTTACACCCCGCAGATGCTGTACTTACTCTGTAACTACGTGAAACAAAGGGGTAACAAGTGGCACTTTAATTTACAGCCTGCATATGTTGTATTTACTCAGTAACTACGTGAAACAAAGGGGTAACAAGTTTGATTTAGGGTGCATCTCATTTCTCTGTCTTACCCCTTACCCCTTCACCTCGGTTTGGCGCGTTCATGCGAGGCGAAGTGGTGTCTCAATTCTCAGTTTGATCAAGCGCTAGGGCCAAGGTGTAGCAGCCAGTTAGCGGCAAGGGAAGGTGACGCAAACGGTAATCGAGTGGTGTCTCATTTTTTAGACGAGCGATCTGTCTTACCCCTTTTCCCTTTACTCGGTTTCGAGGGGCAAGGGGAAGACAAAGGTGAAGGGGTAAGACAGGGAAATGAGATTGGCCCTTAGATTGTAACAACAGAAAGCACTACACTAGTACTATTTTACACAGTAACTACAGAAAATAGTTCTAGTTTTGCTTGCTTTGTTTTCACCATAGTTGCCTTGCCTATTTTTTAATTTTGCTTGATGACCAAAAAAATTCCTGTACTCTTTTTCTTAAAGTAAGTAACCTTTATTGAAAATTCTAAATAAATTGTATCGTACTAATAAATAGCATAAACACATTAACTGAATTTTTTGAGTTTTGTTGTTCAGTAATCTCCATCATCATGCATCATGAAATGATAAAATATGTACCCCCGTGGTTAAAAAAATACTTAGCCTATGCCTAAATATATTTTATTACCTATATTATTTCAATAATATATGTGGTGTATGACTATGATTGAATGAAGACCCAGCGTACGTTACCCTTACGAAAATTAACCATGGTTTTACTACAGTTATGACCAAAAAACCATGGTTACTGTAGTAAAACCATGGTTACCACAAAATAACCATGGTTTTGACAACCATGGTTTTTAAAAACCATAGTTAAACCATGGTTAGTGTGGTAAAACCATGGTTTTGCTCATAGTAATCAATTGACCAAAAAACCATGGTTACTACACTTTTACCACAATAAAACCATGGTTAATTTTCGTAAGGGACAACCATCTCAGAGGTCTCTTTTGAATCAGCGCAGTTTGTGGAATCCATGTGTAGGCAGCCATGGCATGACGCCAGTGCGATCACCACGCACCAGCTATATGTGGAGAGGAGTGTGATCGAGCCAATTCCGTAAATGTGTTTTCTCGCTAAATTACTCTCAAACATAAGATTGTTTTGCATGTAGCCTACGCCATATCACGTGTAAGGAGTCCAACTATGACCCCATCCATCCGTTTGGCCCAACGACGGAATCCAAACGAAGGGTAATAGCGCGTTCAGTCTTTTCCGGCGCTTGCAAGTGACGTTTTGGCATTTATGCAATTTTGTATTATTATCTGACTCCAAGATAATGTTAATATTAATTGGATTGATGATTACTTTTAACAGTTACAGAATTTGGGTGGATGTTTGGTTATTCTTGTTTAGCCCTACTTGTTATTGCATCCGTTCATTCGGCTACTCATGTCGCTTTGGACTCACGCACCGGCCGTTTATTAATATTTAATAATAATGCGGGCCCACGATAACAACCGAATCAGGCTTGGTCGCTGCGAGAGGTTTGACCATATTTTAAGAAGGCCGCCTTTTATGCATGCTCATCTCTGAACATACTTTATTTAGTCCCCATAGAGGTGCAACTTAATTATTACAATATTTATTTCTAACCAGAGGCTCACGACCACTATCATAAAACAAACTGACCGTCTTCTCCAACGATAGCTTTGTATAGTCGTGCCATAATTTAATATTCAACTTAGATAGATTAATATTGAAATAACCAGAGGCTGAGGCTCATCTGATTTAGAGTGGTCAGACAACATTTACTTGTTACTCTAAACAGGAAATTAGCCTCCACGCATCTAATTTAACTTAAACTAGCGCCAAGTGCTAGTCGGATCTCCAAAATCCTCCGCTGATGTACTACTATGCCATCTAGTCTGGGATTTTGTTCCGGTACTAGCCTGATTTTCAGACGTTGCGGAAACAAGGATACATCGTAATTTACTAATCATGTCAATAACTTTCGTAGCCGCAGAATAAATCCAAACATAACAATTTATTAACCAGGTAAGGAAAAACATAATTCAGAAGCCAATTTACATTCCAATTCAAATACAAAACAAACGAAAAACCATTGCATACCTGGTGAGGAGATGAAGATCTGGTTACAGATTCCTCAAAATAAAATAAAAATACATGATGCTATATCAAAGATACAGCATCATGGGGTGCATTTCTAGATATTGAAAGTCCCGCCTAAATCTTCTACACATCTCCTTAAATAACCAGAGAACAAAGCATATAGGAGTTTGGTACTGATTGGTTGTTGTAAAATCAGGGGTGTAGCCTAATATACATGCAGTGGGTGATTGGTCAACATGTCTAAGTTAGGAGTTGTCTCCCAACATTAGGTAAAGTTTACTTATTTATTGTCACAGATTAACATTGAATCCTGTTGTCATATTAATAAACCCAAATGTACCACTTGCATTAAAACACTTCATATAACACCAATCAAAACCAGTTTCACATTCTTTGTACATGTAGAATGTATTGCTTGTATAAAACATGAGGAGAGTGGGACAAGAAAGTGTGGTCGGGTGTGACTCTGTCCCACACCATGGGGTAACTGTCTTGGGGGGTAGATGTGAATTCTTTGAGGAAGGTTTCGGGGTAGATGTGAATTCTTTGTGGAGGGTTTCAGATGATAATTCAACAAGGAATTAGGAAGCGGTTTCCTGTGGATTCAGCCATTTGTTGCTGGCTTCAGGAAATACCTTTTGTCAGGGTTTGGCACCACCATTCAGCTCTTACAGCTCCGCCCATTTTGATCAAGTCGGAGAGACATAACAGTCCCGATGAGATCAACATACATCTCGGTGGTGTCCAATCCCTGTAGTGTTCGTAGTGTTCAAGTTCAGTGTGTCAACCAAGGCCTGTGTGCTTCGTTCGATGAATGTCCCATTCTTTCACGGAAACCACCTGTTCTTAGACGTTCTGTCTCTTTGAAGAAAGTTGTCACCTCTGAACGGTGAATTCAGACGTCGTCGGGTGGGGGTATTGACATTGACAATACATCACTGTGTGAAACACCTGCACACCTTAAGGACCATTCATTGATTGAACACTGACCAATATCAATAGGCTTGGTAACACTATAACATGATAGTTAGGGCAAACCATAAATAAAATAAAATAAAGCATTACACATGATAACTTGATGTGAAAATGGGCAAGTGGTACGATAGGGTCGAATACCTCTGATCTATAGCATTACCATCATTCTTTCCCACTGTTGTACTTGGAGTTTAGCTGAATTCAAAGGTACTTGGTCTCTGGATATTGAAGGAGAGGATGCAAAAGATCAGGTTAAAGCAATAAAAACATCACATTGAGGTATGCGTATTATAAAAATAAAACCCAGAAAATGAAGTGTTAAAATAACCTTGAGGTATGCATGTTACAGATTGTATGAAAATAAAACCAAGAAAGTGTTAAAATAACCTTCAAGTATGCATATTATAGATTATATGGAAACAAAACCCAGAAATTGTTAAAATGATCTTCAGGTATGCATATTATAGATTGTATGGAAATAAACCCAGAAAATGTTAAAATGATCTTCAAGTAGGCATATTACAGATTGTATGAAAAATAAAATCCAGAAAATATTAAAATAACGTTCAAATATGCATATTATAGATTATATGAAACATAAAGCCCAGAAAATGTAAAAATAACCTTCATGAATGGATATATTGGGTAATGTAAAAATAAAAAAAATAAAACCCAGAAAGTGTTAAAATAATATTCAGGTATGCATATATTAGGTCATGTGAAAATAAAAAATGGAATATGGTAAAGTAAAATTTGGTTATGCATACTATAGGGTGTATCGATAATAGTGACAGTATAATACTGCTATAATAGATTTTGTTATGGGCTTTGTAGACCATATATAATAATAATAATAATAATAATAATAGGCACATAGTGTTGTAATCATTCCATACACAGATCTACAATGAATGTTTCGAGGGAACGCTGAATTTTCTAGTATAAGCACCTTCTAGGCCTAAGATTAACTTAGAATTTGTTCAGAACATGTTGAGTCCATGAGAACAATTGAAGGTTCAGAATCTCGCGTTAGATTTCTATGTGTGCGGGTATGTGCCTATGTGTATGTGTGTATATGTGTGTGTGTGTGTATAGGCATGTTTATGAGTATGTGTAGTCCATACACTTTTGTGTTTATAGGTAGGTGTGTGAGTGTAGAGTTATGTAAATATTTGTATAGGTGTGTGTGTGATCTCTGATCTGTTGGCTAAGTCACATTTGATATTAGGAGTTGACAGTAAGTTTGTTATTGCAATTAAAAACATAATTATCAAAGTGTGACTTTGCCATGTAAGTTTCTTATGAGTGTTGTAGTTTTGCTAATATGGGTGCGAATGATATCACTTTAGCATGTGTGTTAGATTAGATGGCTCTGTTGGTGTAACAGGAGAATGTTGGTTTTAAGTGTAGTGTTCAGTTTGGAATATGTTGTGTGGTGCGTGGTGATAAACATGATAGTTTTAAATGTCTTACATACAGAGCAAATCAAATGTCAAAAATAATAGTATTAAACTTAGAAAATTGCTCTTTATCAAGATTTCAGTCGACATTAAACTGATCAAACTTCTGAAAAGAACACCCAAAACCGATGCTTAAATTCAGACAGTTTGAAATAATGACTAATTCTTGGTAAGTGAGTGTTTGCTATGCGATTTAATTTAACTGAGGCTATGTGTGAATACCATGCTGCAACAAAGGTGAGGAGGATAAATTGTGATGCAAATTTAGTCCTGTTGTTAAAACAGGGAGCCAGTTCGATATTATCGGTATGAGGTTGTAATCTGGCTCAATAAGTCTTCCAACACCAGTGTTTTTAGTTAGGAAACATGGTAAAAGTGCTACTGGATCCTGTTGTGAGGTAAAACATTTTCATTAATGGAATTAACACATTGTAGCCACATGGCATTTTTGTGCTCCTCTTTAGGGTCTGACTGCAGCTATACAAGGAATAGCAGAGTTTACCACATAGGAGACAAATCCTTCAGCATAGAAACACATACGAAACAAACAACTAGAATGTGTTCTATAGAAATATCAATGCCTTACGATCAATTACAAATCAGAAAATGTAAACGGATCACTGCAATGAGAATGTTAAACACATGCTAACTGGCTGTTAAGCCACACAAGCATGTGCCCAATCTGTATTGGATTAAAAATGGGTTAGTGATTTCCAGTTAAATGGGTTTGGTTTACTATCACAAGTGTCATGTAATATTTAAAGGGATACTTCACCGATTTAGCATTCAGCTTTGTATCTGTAGAAACCCGGCAGTATTACTGAATGACCATGTTTCCCTCCCTCATTTCCCCCTGAGAGGAGAGATATCTGCATTTTGGTTCTGCAAAAAAGTCCTCCGATGATGTAATATGACGATTTTTGCATCATCGGAGGACTTTTTTGCAGAACCAAAATGCAGATATCTCTCCTCTCAGGGGGAAATGATGGAGGGAAACATGGTCATTCAGTAATACTGCCGGGTTTCTACAGATACAAAGCTGAATGCTAAATCGGTGAAGTATCCCTTTAAGTGTTAAAACACGGCAACATGTGACAGCACATTCCGCCCTTTTGACACTGCATAGTGGACCAATTCTGTGGGTTTGGCCTGTGCAAGTTATTCCATAGTGCATTTAATGCACCACATTTTACCATCTGAGGCCTGTTTGGCCATTATAATATAATGTATATTGCAACTTGATCACAATATAGATTATATTACATTAAAATAGTATAAATTAAAAATACTTTCATTACTGATCTCTTTTAAGGAACACCAGGCTGGTGTTTGTAATTTGCAAGATGTTACTGTATCAATGTATTTGAATGTGAAAAGGTGTCAGCCCTGGACAGACTGGTGTGAGGCACAGACGTTTATTGGTTCATGCTAATGTATTCCTACAACAGTTTCAAGACTAAGAATTGTGTGGCCTTTCACATCTCTATAAAGCTGTATAAAACTGTCTTTAAACAATATTCACAGACTCATAGGGAAAGACTAAGCCAAGAACTTTTAACAGTCCTGGTGTTTATCAAGTTCTTAAAGAACACTGAGATTGATTAACAGAAGGAAAATATGGTTACAGACAATGTCTCTCTTAAAAAAATGTTCTCTCTTGGGAACAATGGATAGCCCGTTATCTGAGTGGGGGGTAAGCCCTTTCATCTCAGTTGGGTGTCTCACAGTGAGAGATAAGACCATTTGTGTTGGCCTGGGACAACATTATATTTTCCTGCAACAATTTTAGGTTTTGCTTAATTGTATCTCATCAATGGAGAAATACTACATTGAATTAGAAGTTTGTAATTGTAATATGACTTACTGATTCCATTCTATCCTCATTCAATCCAAAGTGATCTTTTAGAAGACTCACTCATAACAAGCAATCTTTACTAGTTTTAAATCATCTCCCTACTTGCTTAATGTCCACCATTCAGTTACATTTCTGTATGCGTTGGGGATTTTTAAATCCAACAACGCTGCCTTCAATCATTCATACATTTCCTTCATTCTCCAGCTTGATTACAATATTACCTTAATTCATCAAATATAGATTGTACACTGGTGTTTGCAGCATTTAAAAACCTTACTATCTGTGTGCTTCTCACATTTCAATTGTCCAAGTCCTCCTTTCACATGCAAACGCATTCATTGCATTGTAGTTTAAATCATCCAACATCATTGTTTAATTGTTAAAGTTTGTTAACTATCTTTTCTATGTTGTGCATTTGCTGTCACAACAAAAACAATTGTGTAGAATTTGGTGATTTAAATTTAGATTCTAGATGTTTTCCTTGTTTGAGAATCAGAACAAATTTTGGATGGTTTAACTCCAATGTGAGACGATCTTTTGTTTTCCGTAGGCACGTAAACAAAAGATCTTAACAGAGCAACGCAATTCATTCTCCATTAGCATTACACAGCATTTTCCTAATAATGTGGTTTCATTTAACTTTTAAGCCCCACCGGATTTGTTCTCCGGTCTAACATTAGGTTTAAAACATTACCTTCAACATTTTTAAAAGGCAAAGATAAGATTAACTTACCACATCAGCTGAAGAAATAGAAGAAGTTCAAACCTTTAGCTCCATGAAAAGACTCTTATTCTCCAGGGATCGCATCAATCGTATTTTGATGAGGTTTCTCACTGGTTGAATATCACGTCTCGGGAATCACCACTTTGTAAGGGGTCCAAATATGACCCCATCCATCCGTTTGGCCCAACGACGGAATCCAAACGAAGGGTAATAGCGCGTTCAGTCTTTTCCGGCGCTTGCAAGTGACGTTTAGGCATTTATGCAATTTTGTATTATTATCTGACTCCAAGATAATGTTAATATTAATCTGATTGATGATTACTTTTAACAGTTACAGAATTTGGGTGGATGTTTGGTTATTCTTGTTTAGCCCTACTTGTTATTGCATCCGTTCATTCGGCTACTCATGTCGCTTTGGACTCACGCACCGGCCGTTTATTAATATTTAATAATCATGCGGGCCCACGATCACAACCGAATCAGGCTTGGTCGCTGCTAGAGGTTTGACCATATGTTCAGAAGGCCGCCTTTTATGCATGCTCATCTCTGAACATACTTTATTTAGTCCCCATAGAGGTGCAACTTAATTATTACAATATTTATTTCTAACCAGAGGCTCACGACCACTATCATAAAACAAACTGACCGTCTTCTCCAACGATAGCTTTGTATAGTCGTGCCATAATTTAATATGCAACTTAGATAGATTAATATTGAAATAACCAGAGGCTGAGGCTCATCTGATTTAGAGTGGTCAGACAACATTTACTTGTTACTCTAAACAGGAAATTAGCCTCCACGCATCTAATTTAACTTAAACTAGCGCCAAGTGCTAGTCGGATCTCCAAAATCCTCCGCTGATGTACTACTATGCCATCTAGTCTGGGATTTTGTTCCGGTACTAGCCTGATTGTCAGACGTTGCGGAAACAAGGATACATCGTAATTTACTAATCATGTCAATAACTTTCGTAGCCGCAGAATAAATCCAAACATAACAATTTATTAACCAGGTAAGGAAAAACATAATTCAGAAGCCAATTTACATTCCAATTCAAATACAAAACAAACGAAAAACCATTGCATACCTGGTAAGGAGATGAAGATCTGGTTACAGATTCCTCAAAATAAAATAAAAATACATGATGCTATGTCAAAGATACAGCATCATGGGGTGCATTTCTAGATATTGAAAGTCCCGCCTAAATCTTCTACACATCTCCTTAAATAACCAGAGAACAAAGCATATAGGAATTTGGTACTGATTGGTTGTTGTAAAATCAGGGGTGTAGCCTAATATACATACAGTGGGTGATTGGTCAACATGTCTAAGTTAGGAGTTGTCTCCCAACATTAGGTAAAGTTTACTTATTTATTGTCACAGATTAACATTGTATCCTGTTGTCATATTAATAAACCCAAATGTAACACTTGCATTAAAACACTTCATATAACACCAATCAAAACCAGTTTCACATTCTTTGTACATGTAGAATGTATTGCTTGTATAAAACATGAGGAGAGGGGGACAAGAAAGTGTGGTCGGGTGTGACTCTGTCCCACACCATGGGGTAACTGTCTTGGGGGGTAGATGTGAATTCTTTGAGGAAGGTTTCGGGGTAGATGTGAATTCTTTGTGGAGGGTTTCAGATGATAATTCAATAAGGAATTAGGAAGCGGTTTCCTGTGGATTCAGCCATTTGTTGCTGGCTTCAGGAAATACCTTTTGTCAGGGTTTGGCACCACCATTCAGCTCTTACACACGTAGGCCTAACATTTGAATCGTTAGCCAGAGGTTACTTACTGTATAAATAATTTGTAATTTCCCACGTCTTTAGCATAATATGTTATATTACATAACACCATGTAATATTAAAATAATTAGCCCTTAGTTATAACATACTTACTGCATATATTATTTGTATTTTTCCTGGTTGTTACCCCTTTGTTCCCCAAATATTATAAATTGTTCAATTCAATTCAATTTTATTTATATAGCGCTTTTCACAATACTTAATTGTTTCAAAGCAGCTTTACATTAATAGAAGCAGTAAAAGCACAGAAAAACGACAGATAGCACAACATAATACACGATAGCATAAGCAGTCAAATTTGCTGCGGCTATGACTCAACATTATAAGCGAGCGTATTACTAATGTAACGTCTAGAAGAGGAAGCTAAGTTAAACCCAAGAAGGCAGCCTCCCCGGGGTAAAAAAACCCCTAGGAGAAAAAAAACCCGGGCTGTTTAGCCGAGGAAATAAAAAAAAGTCCTAGGAGGGAAAAACCCTTGGGAGATATATATGTATATACACACATATAAACGGATAAGGAGATTAAGCGGAGATTAGGCGGGTTCTGCCAGTGATTGTTGGTCAGGCATCAGCTGGGCATCACGTTGAAGGACGACCAGTAGATCAGAGGTGTGCCGACTTTCACATCTACCACAAGGGGTCTGTTTGTCCCATTGTCCTCGGGGTCGAGGACGAGACAGGGAGAGAAAAACAAAATCATATTAGTGTAGGGGCCATTCACATGTAATGCAAGTGTCACACAGTGATGTGGTTTAATCAGCTTAGTTTCAGACAGACTAACTATTGCGGCATAATTATATTATCCACAGTTGAGGACTTTGCAAATTGGGGCCCACTGCGACGATATATTTGGTAACTAAGGGTCACCTTCCGGTCTTTAAGAGAAGATGAAACCTGTCGACCCGTTTGACTAAGGCCTGTAACCCCACAGTCGTCGTTAAGGCAGGTTCAGTGGCAAACGGGTCTATATTGCATACTATTTACAAGACCACGAGAAAACACCAACATCGCAACCTGACCATACGTGTCAACCCGTTTGACTAAGGCTGGAGGCCCCACTATCGTCGTTAATGCAGGTTCAGTGGCAAACGGGTCTGTATGGAATACTATTCACAAGACACACGAAAGCACCAAAATCGCAACCCGACCATACGTGCCAACCAGTTTGACTTAGGCCGGAAGCCCCACTGTCGTCGTTAATGCAGGTTCAGTGGCAAACGTGTCTGTATGGCATACTATTCGCAAGACAAAGAAAGCGCCAAAACCACAACCCAACCATACGTGCCAACCCGTTTGACTAAGGCTGGAGGCCCCACTGTCGTCGTTATGCAGGTTCAGTGGCAAACGGGTTTGTATGGCATACTATTCACAACACACACGAAACGCCAAAATCCCAACCCGACCATACGTGCCAACCCGTTTGACTAAGGCCGGGAGCCCCACTGTCGTCGTTAATGCAGGTTCAATGGGAAACGGGTCTGTATGGCATCCTATTCACAAGACACACAAAAGTTCCAAAATCGCAACCCGACCATACGATAAGATAAGGTTTCCTGTTCCCTTAAAATTACACGTATGAACTTTATAAGTATACTATAATGATCTTTTGTGGTTACGCACATTCTTGACAAATAATAGTACATATGAAAAGTTCCAATCAGGATTCAGGCCCCACCATAGCACAGAGACAGCGTTGCTTAGAGTTACAAATGACCTCCTATTAACATCCGATCGTGGTGAAATCTCAATTGTTATATTATTAGACCTTAGTGCAGCCTTTGACACAATAGATCATACAATCTTACTCAATAGACTAGAAAACTATGTTGGTATCAGTGGTCAGGCGCTAGCCTGGTTTAGGTCGTATCTAACCAATCGCTATCACTTTGTTTATGTAAACGAGGAAGAGTCATATCACTCCCTGGTTAAATACAGTGTACCGCAGGGATCGGTTTTAGGTCCTATCCTGTTCTCGTTATACATGTTACCTCTAGGAGACATTATCAGGAAACATAACATAAGTTTTCACTGCTATGCGGATGATACCCAGCTTTACATCTCCTCACATCCCAGCGAAACGCACACGTTTTCTAAGCTAACAGACTGCCTTAGCGATGTTAGTGACTGGATGGCACATAACTTTCTTAAGCTGAACTCCAATAAGACAGAGATACTTATTATTGAACCGAATCGCTACAAACATAATATGTCAGATTACAAGTTGCACATAGATGGCTGCACTGTGGTGCCATCTTCCACGGTTAGGAACTTAGGTGTGATGTTCGACAGCAACTTATCCTTCGATAGTCATATCGCCAACGTCTGCCGCACAGCATTCTTCCATCTTAGAAATATCTCGAAAATACGCCATATACTGTCTACATCTGACGCAGAGAAGCTTATCCATGCTTTTATGACCTCTAGAATAGACTATTGTAACTCGCTACTCGGGGGATGCCATGCAAATCAAGTAAACAAGCTTCAGCTAGTTCAAAACGCTTCCGCAAGGGTACTTACTCGATCTAAAAAGTATGACCACATAAGCCCAATTCTGGCATCTTTACACTGGCTACCAGTTAAATATCGCATACAATTTAAAATATCACTAATCACCTACAAAGCTTTAAATGGCCTAGCACCCTCATATCTTAGAGAATTACTATCAGAATACAATCCATCACGCACACTACGGTCGCAAAATTCTGGTCTCTTGATTATCCCTAGACTATCAAAAGTGTCTAAAAGTGGAAGGTCATTTTCCTACTTAGCCCCTAAGCTCTGGAATGATTTACCAACCGATGTCCGAGAATCAGACACAGTCGATAATTTTAAATCTAGACTTAAAACTTTTCTCTTCAACAAAGCATTCGCATAATTTGTCTAGTAAAAGTACTTAACTCGAAATAGTTATCTGTACAGAACAAAGCACTCGTGGTCATAACACAGATCAACCAAATAAATAAATAAAAATCTTATCTTAACCTATAGTCGGATTGCGATTTTGGAACTTTCATGTTCTTGTGAATAGTATTCCATACAAACCCGTTTGCCACTGAACCTGCATTAACGACGACAGTGGGGCCTCCAGCCTTAGTCAAACGGGTTGGCACGTATGGTTGGGTTGTGATTTTGGCGCTTTCTTTGTATTGCAAATAGTATGCCATACAGACCCGTTTGCCACTGAACCTGCATTAAAGGCGGAGTCCATGATGTTTAAAAGCCAATGTTGATATTTAAAATCACCCAAACAAACACGCCCGTACCCCAATAGAATCTGGACCTTCTGTTGATAGACCCGCCCCACACATACGCAACCCGGCTTTTGATTTGATTTGATTGGCTATAAGTGTGTTTTGGTAGTCGGCCCGTTTCCTTCTCCAAACCGTTTTTCAAACATCGTGGACTCCGCCTTTAACGACGACAGTGGGGCTTTTGGCCTTAGTCAAACGGGTTGGCACGTATGGTTGGGTTGTGATTTTGGCGCTTTCTTTCTATTGCGAATAGTATGCCATACAGACCCGTTTGCCACTGAACCTGCATTAACGACGACAGTGGGGCTTCCGGCCTTAGTCAAACGGGTTGGCACGTATGGTCGGGTTGCGATCTTGGCAATTTCTTGTGTCTTGTGAATAGTATGCCATACAGACCCGTTTGCCACTGAACCTGCATTAACGACGACAGTGGGGCCTCCAGCCTTAGTCAAACGGGTTGACACGTATGGTCAGGTTGCGATGTTGGCGTTTTTTCGTGATCTTGTAAATAGTATGCAATATAGACCCGTTTGCCACTGAACCTGCATTAACGACGACAGTGGGGTTACAGGCCTTAGTCAAACGGGTCGACAGGTTTCATTTTCTCTTAAAAATCGGGATGACCCTTAGTTACCATATATACCGTCGCAGTGGGCCCCCAATTTGCAAAATCCTCAACTGTGGATAATATAATTATGCCGCAATAGTTAGTCTGTCTGAAACTAAGCTGATTCAACCACATCACTGTGTGACACTTGCATTACATGTGAACGGCCCCTACGCTAATATGATTTTGTTTTTCTCTCCCTGTCTCGTCCCTGGGTCCCATTGACCCTGAGGACAATGGGACAAACAGACCCAGTGCCGGTAGATGTGAAAGTCGGCACACCTCTGATATACTGGTCGTCCTTCAATGTGATGCCCAGCTGATGCCTGACCAACGACCACCGGCAGGACCCGCTTAATATCCGCTTAATCTCTGCTTAATCTCTGCTTAATCTCCGCTTAATCTCCGCTTAAGCTCCTTATCCGTTAATATGTGTGTATATACATGTATATCTCCCAAGGGTTTTTCCCTCCTAGGACTTTTATTTTTATTTCCTCGGCTAAACAACCCGGGGTTTTTGTTTTTTTCTCCTAGGGTTTTTTTTACCCCGGGGAGGTAGCCTGCTTGGGCTTAATTTAGCTTCTTCTTCTCGACGTTAAATTAGTAATATGCTCGCTCATAATGTCGCGTCATAGCCGCAGCAAATTTGACTGCTTATGCTATTGTGTATTATGTTATGCTATCTGTCGTTTTTCTGTGCTTTTACTGCTTCTATTAATGTAAAGCTGCTTTGAAACAATTGAGTATTGTGAAAAGCGCTATATAAATAAAATTGAATTGAAAATTGAATTGAATAATTACAGAAGTATATGCTGTAAATTTGCTGCACTTACGCAGTACTTTACTGCATATATCCTGGTCGTTACCACTTTATTCCCCAAATATTATAAATTGTTCTCTTATAAATACACGTACGTATTTCATAAGTATACTATAATTACAGAAACATACGCTGTAAATTCTCTGTACTTACGCAGTACTTTCCGGGCTGTAATCTAAAGCTTGGAAATCTTACAAGAACTCGCCCACAAAAAGAGCCTTCTTATGTTATTGAGCAGTGGGCAAGCATATTTGTAAGTGCGGCCATCCATTTTGAAGACCTTTCAAGTGTGTATGGAAACTTTGAACCCACAGTACGAAAAGTTGCAAAGTCTCTTTTATTCCCAGACAATATGAATACCCAGCAGAAGGAAATTCAGAGGTATTTAACCATGTACCTCCGGAGTGCAGCAAAGATGGTCTGTGCAGGTTTCTTCGATTTTGCACAGGTTCTGATCTTTTGTGGAAAAAATCATCACCATTAACTTCACTCAAATTAAAGGCTTCCAAAGAAGACCCATTTCACACATATATGGTTGTGTGCTGGAGCTGTCAGTTTGTACTAATAGTTATCCAGATTTCAGGTCTGAGATGAACAAAATCATGGAATCAAATGTGTGGGTGATGGATATGTAAGTTGTGTTGTGTAATAAGCGGGATAATGTAGAGGCAGCCGGTAGTTATCGGGAAATAAGCCCCTTCAGTGTGATACAAGACCCTCCGCTTCGCGTCGGGTCCTGATCACACTGTCGGGGCTTATTTCCCGATAACTACCGGCTGCCTCTACATTATCCCGCTTATTACACAACTACTTGCCACATAAGAAAAAAACTGGACATGAATATGAATTTGAAACATTTTATTGGCATATTTGTTTTAAATTAACATTTTTATCCTTCCGCGAAACTTTGCACAGATGCATAAAATTATCGTAATACCTTATTAAGATCCTCTGCTTCATACTTGTTTAAATGTTTTGTTTTTTCCGTACATGTTAAAATGAATGTCAAAATGTTCCATTCTTAATTCTGGATGTCCAGTGTTTGTCACAAGGTGGCGCCAAATAGTAATCTTTATTGGCGCGGAGGGATTTATAACATACAAGTAGCACCGGCTATGCGTTATTACTTTGGAGCGGTTATTATTTGAAAAGAACGAACCTGCAAATGTCTCAACTGACCAATCAGAATCAAGCATTCCAGAGAGCCGTGTAATAAAATGTAATAGAAAATGCTTGTAGTAGATACTGCAACAGATGTAAAAAAAAATCAGATCAAACACAAGTTTATTCATTTCATTTATTTATTTATTTATTTCAAGCAAATAGTATAACAATGGAAGAATACTCAATAATAATAATAACTAGCACTTCTGCTTGAAATGGAGTGGGGAGAAGTAAAACTTATTGAACCCCACCCCAGTCTATTAAAGAATTTATACAAACCGAACAAAATGCTTCCGTCTTCAATTATATCAATGGAAAAAAGAAAGAGCGAAAAGAGAAAAAAAAACATCAAATAAATAATGGTAATAATAATACCTCATTAAGAAACATTATTCTGGTAGTATATGTGCACAACCATACATACAGACATACTATACATGTTCATAATATTCAAAATTTACTGCAAGTAACATTGATTTATCAAATACCAACAATGGTAGACAGAATACACAAGAGGGTACATAACAATGACGGACAGCTACCAACAATGGTAGATGGAATACCACAAGAGTAAATAGAAATAATGAATAACTACCAACAATGGTAGACGGAATACCACAAGGGTACATAATAGTGACGAACAGCTACCAAAAACAGTAGAAGAAATACCACAAGTTAGATACACATGTTAGATAACAACACTCCAGTCATTGATACAATCAAACCTCCGTATCATTGTAATGGGACCAGACCTTTTGTTTATAAAGATGTTTGAAATGGTGAATGCTTTGACACTGCTTTAGTTCAAGCCCCAAATTATTCCACAAAGTAACCCCACATACAGACATAGAAAAACTCCTGGTGGAACCTGCCATTGGGGCCACAAGTTCCCAGATCCTCTCAAACTGTACAACTGCTCTTTATAAGAAAACATATTTTGAATGTTCACAGGTAGTAAATTGTGATACACTTTAAACATAAACAGGGCATTATATAAATTTACAAGATCCTGCATTTTTAATAAGTTTGACTTAAGAAAGAGAGGATTGGTGTGCTCAAAATAGGCGGCCTTGTGTATAATTCGTACAGCCCTTTTCTGTAACAGAAAAAGTGGCTGTATTACTTTTTTGTAATTATTGCCCCATACCTCTACACAGTAGGTTAGATATGGCTGTATTAAAGAACAGTACAAGGTATGAAGTGCATTATGATCAAAGATATGTTTAACTCTACTAATTATAGCAAGGCTTTTTGAGACTTTGGTTGTTATATGTCTGATGTGGGCATTCCAACTTAACTTATGGTCTATCGTTACACCTAAAAATTTAATTTCCTGCACGTTTTCAATGTGAACCCCATCTATCTCAATCAGTTTCTGTGAATCAGCTTGATTCTTTCCAAAGAACATCACTTTAGATTTATCTAAGTTCAATGATAATTTATTACCTTCCATCCATTTTTTAAATGTATTTAATTCTTTGTTTACAACGCTGATAAGTTGTTCCAAATTGTCGTCACTATAGAAAATGTTTGTATTATCAGCAAACAATTTAACCAAATAAGAGACATTGAAAATATCATTAATATGCAAATTGAATAACTTGGGGCCCAGTACTGACCCCTGGGGGACACCACAAGCAATGTCAAGACATTCAGAAGATAACTCACCCATTTGAACATACTGTACTCTGTCACTCAAATAACTTTTAACCCATTTCCCTGCCACCCCCCGTATTCCATATCATTCTAATTTCTTTAGTAGTATATCATGGTTGATGGTATCAAATGCTTTTTTTGAGATCAATAAAAATTCCTATTGCATGTTTTTTATTTGATAATGCCTGCGAAATTTCTTCAGTGGCATCAATTATTGCCATTGAAGTGGATCTATTGGGTCTGAACCCATATTGTCCTTCATCAATTAACTTAAGCTTATGTATGAAGTTGTCTACCTGTTTGTCAAAAACTTTTTCAAGAATTTTTGGGGAAGGAGTGAAATGGGTCTATAATTTGTGAAGTGATTCCTATTTCCATTTTTGAACAATGGTATAACTTTAGCGGTTACACTTTATTTTGATAGTCCACTTTAGACATTCTACTAACTATAAACAACTCTGCAACTACATGTCAACTAACTTTCAATAATTTGCAACTATAGGTCAACAAACTGTCATTAGAGTATTAGTAGACTGTAAGGGTTGGGGTTAGGGAAGAGGTTTGGGTTAGTGGAATAAGTTGACAAGCACCTGCAAAGATACTTATAGACAGTTGAATGTCTGTTGAGATATCATCGCAATAAAGTGTTAGTAGATATTAAGCAGACAGTCTACTAATTCTCTAAAGATTGGTAGTTGATAGGTAGTTGCAAAGTTACTTATAATTAGTAAAATGTCTAAAGTGGACTATCGAAATAAAGTGTTACCAATTGTCTTCTTTATTAGTACCATACTGATTGAGTGACAGTCTGTAGATAACTTGTTTTTTGATTTTTGAACAATATTCATTATTTCACACTCACTGACAGAAAATAGGAAAATAGTATGGTCATTTATTTCAGAAATCAGCTCAAGTTCTTGGTTTGGAATATGGGCTGCTAAATCAGGGCCAATATTTACAAAAAATGTATTGAAATCATTTACTAATTTATTCATTTCATGGTTTTCTCCATTGGAGTCAAAAAAAAACATTCTGAGTAATCCATTTTATTTGATCCTGGCCTAATGATACTATTTAATAGTGCCCAGTTTTTTTTATACTAGATTTATTGGCAAATAATAGTTTTTCATAATATAGTTTTTTTTGCCATTCTCATTATAGGTGTCAATTTATTTTTGTACTGCTTATATCTATCCTCAGCTTCTTTGGTTTTCAACTTAACAAACAATTTGTAAAGGTTATTTTTCTTCTTGCATGCATTCTACAGGCCTTTAGAAATCCAAGGACATTTTATATATTTTTTTGGTTTACTAAATACTCTGATGGGGCAGTGCTTGTTGTACAAGGCAGGAAATATTTCTATAAATTTATTGTAAGCCACATCAGTCTGCATCTCTCCATAGCAACCCATTCTCACCAAAAAGCGTACAAATGACACGCAGTGTGATTATCGTGCAATAGATACGCCAAATTCCGATTTTGCGTGCATATGATACGCCAGTCCTTCCCATTCACTTATATGGCGAATCGTTTCGTGACGTTTTATTTATTGTTTTCTCATTTGTTCTCTGTTTTTCTTTACCATTTTCGCTTGGGTTTAGGGTTAGAACAACTTTTTGTTATATAAAAATGACATCCTAACCCAAACCCCAACTCTAACCCCAACTCCAACCGACCATGGCTTAAATATAGATAAAACATAGAGAAACCTGTATATTAAATAACCTGCTTAAACAAATGTGAAATCTAACCCTAAACCCAAGAGAAAATGGTTTAAAAAACAGAAAACAAATGAGAAAACAATAAACAAAACGTCACGAAACGATTCGCCATATAAGTGAATGGGAAGGACTGGCGTATCATATGCACGCAAAATCGGAATTTGGTGTATCTATTGCATGATAATCACACTGCGTGTCATTTGTACGCATCTTGGTGAGAACGGGTAGCTCCATAGATAGTGTTCCAATCTTGTGAGCTTAATTCTTCATTAAACCATTCAACTTGCTGGTTATATTACGTTTACAAACATTACAGTCATATATTGTAAAGACTGGCAAGTGGTCTGTGATATCACAGATCAATAGACCATTAACAGTATTGTTTGGGAGGTTGTTGGTAAAGATGTTATCAATTAAAGTTACACTGTGAGAGGTGATCCTACTAGGCTTAGTGATTGATGGAAATAAGGACATACTACACATCCTATCAACAAATTCACATGTAGGTTTGTGTGTGTTTGAGTTTAAAAGGTCAATATTGAAATCCCCACATACAAATAAGGGCTTTTTAATCACTTCTGAAAACAGTTTCACCATCCATTCATTGAATACATCTATGCTTGAACCAGGTGACCTATAGACACAGCTTATGATAATATTCTTTTGCTTTTCATTTTTTAGTTCGACGGTTACACATTCCATTATGTATCAAGTGCTATTGACAGACTATTTACTATTTAAAAGTGTATTGTTTTGTGGACGTACAATGCTACACCATCACCTGTTTTGTTTTGTCTATTAATATAGTTGAGATCATAGTCATTTATTGCAAAGTTGATTCCTTTGTCATCATTAAACCAAGTTTCAGATATTGCTATGACACTAAAGGGATGAACAAATGACTCTAGATAGTCACGTATTTCACTGAAATTAGAGTACATACTTCGACTGTTGAAATGGATAATTGACAATTTACCCTTAGTCATTAATTTAGTATTATACTGTGCATTAGTATAATACATGCAGTTAATATTATCCGAAGAAAGAAAATTATTGTCCGGGTCAATATCTGTCTCTGTGTCATAATTGTTGTAATCTGTATAACTGAACATATTCAGGTCCAGCAGTTGGAGTTCATGGATTCTCTGCAATAGTTCATTATTATTGTCTTTTGGATTGGACATGCTGTATAGTTATAAATTGTTCAACTGTAAATCAGCAGTTACCTTGATGTATTCACGACGACGTATGCGTTGACCCATTACATTCATTGATACTTGTCCAATTCCTCCAAGTGTTTCACCGTGAGAATCTTTGCTTCCTCCGCTGAGCCGTTTAACTTGATAAATATTTTACAGAATATGAATAAGTTCACTCAGAAAGATCTTTCAAATTCAAACATTTCCTATATTACTCTATGAAGTTCATTAGGTTAAAAATCTAAATGTTTTGAAGTTTGATTGAAAACATTTAATGTTTGTTTAAACATGTTAAAAAATTGTTCCAATGGCTGCTGAGCATTCTTTTACTGATATGCAGAATATGCTGCAGTGTTTTAAGAGTCACGCAGTAAAAATATTTGTTTTATATTTATATATGTTTTTATTTCGTGTTTTAACACAGCAGGCCAATTTTAAGTTTTCATTTCAAATAATTAAATTTTACACAACTGATAACAACAAAAACATGTAAAACCTGACAAATTTAAAGTGAAATGTTTTGTGTAAGTCTGCAAATGATGCATGTTAGTTATTGAATTATACTATACAATCTCAAGAGAATTGTGTATTAAAAAGTAGAGAGTATGCAACACACATACTTGAGCACTGTGTACATGTATTCAGGTCCATTTAAAACAAACAACATTCTAATCTGTTCTTAGGTAAATGCAACTGATTCCATTTTCCATTGGGTTAGAAAATAAAAACAATAATGTTTCAAAGTTATTTCAATTTGCTTCAGTCAGTGCATTATTTATTAACTTCCTAAGTTTTAAATATACATCCAACTTTGAATACACATCTTTTGACATATCCAGGTTGTGTTCTGACATGAAGTGAACACATGTGTCACGGCCGGGGGCAGACCAAAGACAGCTAACAGGCCACGCCCCTCTCTAACTTCCACCTCGAGGAGGTTCCCAAAACCACTCCAATGACCAGACGGACAAGTATACTACGTTTAAAAATATATATCTTTATTTAAATATTTAAAAGAGAAAAGGGAAGGGGAAAGGGCAGTTAAAACTAATAAAACTACTTCTTGTCTCCAGGGCAAGTTGGATCAGGGAATCGGGACAGGGGCTTCTTTAGGGCTTGGTCCTTGAACCCGTGGCGCCCTCCGCTTCCTCCTGGAGGCAAACAGGTAAAACACTATTAGTGACTAAATTTTCCACACGGGACTTCAACTAGCCTGCTTTTTCCTCCGTATCTCCTACACCCTTAGGTTGTTCCGGTTGGGGCCCCTCGCTCTCCTCGGGACGGTGTACTGGGGCAAAGGTAAGTATTTCACTCTCTCTCTCCACAGCTCGTTTCTTCCCCCAGGTGTTGCTGTAAACAAAGACGTTTAGGCACGTCGCACAGGTAGGTTACTCACGGGGCTTGGCCGTCTCGTTCCCTTCGAGGCGGTGCACTAGGACAACGGTAGTTATTTCTCTCTCTCTTCTCAGTCCCTTTTCCTCCTCAGGACGCTACTTTAAGCACAGACAGGATTAATACGTCACACAGGTGGTTACTCACGGGGCTTAGCCGTCTCGTTCCCTTCGAGGCGGTGCGCTAGGACGAAGGTAAGTTTTCCACTCTCTCTTCGCTGTTCGGTTTCTGCCTCGGGGCGTTTCTGTAAGTACATGTAGGTTTATTACATCACACGAATAGGGTACTCACGGGGCTTGGCCGTCTCGTATACTGCAGACAGTGGGCTCTCGCAACAGCGTGCATACACCGTATACCTTCACCCGTCTGCTTACGCCTTCGGGGTGTTGTGGGGACTGATGGTTCGAGTGTTGCGGAGCCCTGGCTCTCCCTCCTTGCTTGGACAACTGGGGGGGGCACAAGCTGGGGCGAACTCTTGATGAGGCTCCGCACACACCAAAGGCTTCTGTGGAATAAATCCCAAAAAGAATGCCGTGACCTGAACTCCGTACAGTGTACTGAATTTGCTACTCACTTGCACGCAGCGCTGGGCTTCACCACTGTCTGCTTCAAAAATGAGGCGGTTAATACTGACACACAGGGGGTCGATAGATCTAAGCTCCTCTTCACACGGGGCGCGAGCCACAGCATGTTGTTCTTTCCTCACGAGCCGTCCGAGGCGGGGGCGGTTCTAGTCACTGCAGACACAGCACACACAGCAAACTTTGTGTAAACGCCAAATGATAAGTTCACTCACCCCACAGCACTTGGCACACTCTCACGTGAATTTTTATGCTGGACCACCTGGCCTCGACCGGTCAGTGAGGCCCGTTGGGCTTGCTCTCACCACAGGAGAAACAGTATAGTAAATGAATGGAAGAAATCAGCACAACCCCTGTATGCTGTTTGCTACCCGTTTGGCTCACCCACTCTTCTTGTATCTGCAGGGCCAGACGACCTATAGCAACAGCTCCCAAGCCGTTCCCGTTCGTGCGTCCGGTTATTCCACGGCTCTCCCACACTTCCCTTCACAGTGGGGCCAGGTACCTGTTTCACACTCAGAATACACAATGGCAGCCTTCTATCAATACAGCATACACATACGCCAGCGGTTACTCACTCGTTGTCGGATCTCACAACCTGTTTGTACTCCCGGTGGTTGCACGGCTCACCCACGCTTCCCTTCACAGTGGGGCCAAGTACCTTTAACACACCCAGAATACACAATGGCAGCCTTTGGTCAATACGACATACACATACACCAGGAGTTACTCACTCGTTGTTTGTACTCACAACCTGGGTTTCAACTGCACTTGTTGGTTCTGAATCATCACATTCAAAAATAAATCCGTGTCCAAACCTCTTCACCTAGTCACCTTTTGCCTCTTTCTTCCCCAAGGGAGCAACGCAAATCCAAACGGCGGCCCACACAGCAGCGAACAGAGCGTGCACAAAGTACACCAAACAGCACGTTCCAGTGCAGTGCTCCTTTAGCATCCACCGCTCCGTCCTTTTCGCCTTTCTTGGCTGCCGCACTCTTTCCATGCGCTATAAGCGCTTCCGTGGATCAACGGCGCCCTCCGGCTCCTCTAAGGACGGTGCGTGTGATCGGGTCTGCCCTAGGCAGAGAAGCAGCTTGTGCCCGAAAACGACTCTCCCCTGTGTGTGTTGCTACAGCTATTTATTTGGGCCGTCCTCATGTCCTCTTCCAATCATGGATCGCCCCCTTAATCCTACACACCTGTTTCCTGCCCTACCATAGTCACCTGGTGACACATGCATCAAACACGTCTTTGTCACAGGGGTAGTCTTTGAACACACATTCCTCCAGGCACACCTCAACCTCTTCTAGACGAACAGAGTCTAAGTAATCTCTCACAATGCAGCATCACGGACCGCGTTCACGACCGCAGAGGGGTTTACATGTGCTAAGTGTATTGAAGTCGTAAGGCTGACGGAGAAGGTTGCAGAAGCGCGCATCCAAACGCTAGTTGAGGACAGTAAGACCGTTAAGACCGCTATTGCTAATGCTAATGTTACAAACACTGTTTTGGGTGCGCCTAGTGTTAAACGTAATACACATAGCTCGGTTCCGGCATCTGAGTCAAGGCGGCCGACTAACTGGGTGACTGTCAGGCGGCACAGTCATATCTGGTGCCCACCCAAGACCCCTCTGGTAATTTTGAATAGATTCGATATTCTAAGCAATACACCGGCTGAGACGTCTGTTAAAAGTGCCTTGGTAATTGGAAATTCTATACTCAGGAACGCGAACATTGAGGCACCAGCCACCATAGTTGTGGGGCGGCAGTGGCTCAGTGGTTCATGTAGGTTGTCTACAAATTGGAAGGTTGGTGGTTCAATTCCCGGCTTCAAGGACACCAAGTGTCGAGGTGTCCTTGAGCAAGACACCTAACCCCAGCTGCTTCCGACGAGCTGGATGGCGCCTTGCATGGCTGACACCGCCGTCTGTGTATGAATGTGTGCGTGAATAGGTGAATGTGAGGCAATATTGTAAAAGCGCTTTGGATGGCCATAGGTCTATGAAAGCGCTATATAAATGCAGTCCATTTACCATTTATAGTTGACTGTATACCTGGAGCCAGATCGTCAGACATTAGATCCAAACTTAAAGTGCTGGCTAATGCTAAGCGTAATTTTTCTAAAATTGTTATTCACGCCAGCACAAATGACACCAGACTCCGCCAGTCGGAGATCACCAAAGATAATATTAAAGAGATGTGTGAAATTGCTAAAACAATGTCAGACAATGTAATATGCTCTGGTCCCCTCCCTGCCTACCGGGGGGATGAAATTTACAGTAGATTATTGTCTCTTCACGACTGGATGTCAAAATGGTGCCCTCAGCATAATTTTGGGTTTATAGCATTTCTGGGGGAGACCTGACCTGCTAAAGAGAGATGGCCTACATCCATCTCAGGAAGGAAGTGCTATTCTCTCTAGAAATCTGACCAATAGTCTTACTTCTAATACAGTCTGACTAACCAGGGTACAGGTCAGGAAACATATGTGACCCGCTCTGGCGAAATGAGTCAGAAGTCGCAACGTTCTATTTTAAGATATGAGCCGATAATGTGGAAAAACAATGAAATTATCAAAAAATATATTTTTAGCTAATATCAAAGAACAGACATTAAAAAATAATCTCCCAAAGTTTCGTAGTCCAAATAATTGAGTAAAGGTGTTTAAATGACTATTAAAGTTTAAACAGTTTTATTAAATACGCTGGAAATTGCTTTTTTCAAATCCTCTCGTAACCTCCGAGCATCTCCCGGGGAATCCCCTGAAACGTCACTATCTCTCCAAATATGGTGTTACACGTAGTTTTAGAGCCAATCAGAAATCTTCATAAACGCTGATCATTTGTCAATGGGAAACCCCGGGGCACGCGATTGGTCCAGCCATCCTCCTGTTAGTCTCGCAGCACTCTTCTCTCCTATTTAACTCCTTTTTGAATTGTTTACACTGTTATTGTTAACTAACCTACACAAAAATATGATTGCATAGGCAAGCATTATTTGTTTCCTTTTGCTTGTCTCTCTGCCTCTCTCAATTTCTCTCACACGCGCAGGCGCGCGCACGCGCTCACACATGCGAAAATGTACACGCGAACACGTGCGCACGCACAAACAGACACACACACACACATTCTGGTTTACATGTTTTGTGGGGACATTCCATAGACGTAATGTTCTATTCCCTCCCCCTAACTCAAATCCCAACCATCACAGAAACCTTTCTGTTACTTCACATTTTCAATAAACATCATTCTGTTTGATTTATAAGCTTGTTTCTTGGTTTACTGTAATAGCATTTATATTAATGTCTTTGGTCAAATTAAGCTGTAAAATAAATCGTTTATCCCTTTAAAAATGCAATGGATTTTGAAAGATATCTACAAAAAACGGGCAAAAAACTTTAAAGGCGTTTTTTTCAGGTTTTCAGTTGGAAAAAGAGGACAGACAACGTTAATTCAAATGTATATATCTTTAAAGCTTATGATCTCCTCTTTCCATTGATACCAAAATCTCAATTTTGAAATTTGGGTCACTGTGACTCATTTTGCTGGATCAGGTCACATATGGATCGGCTTAACCGTCCGCAGTGCTGGGCAAGCTACTTGGAAAATGTAGTGAGCTAAGCTACCAGTTACTTTACATTAAATGAAGCTTCACTACACTTAAGCTACCCCCCTGGGAAATGTAGCAAGCTAAGCTACATGAATAGTAGCTTGCTACATCCAAGCTACTTTTTTATTTTTAACCAGTTTTATTATGTAATTATTTATTCAGTTTCCATTTAGATTTTGATAATTATAGGCAATTAAAGCATAATGTAGACCTAGGTACTTCACATTATGGGGCGGTTTCCTAGACAGGTCTCATTCTACTCCCAGAATAAAATGCACGAGTGAGCTGCCATCATTTAAAAACACCTTGCCCTGCATAAATTAACACAGCTCCGAAACGTTCAGAGGTGTACGCGGATCTGGAGCTACCTCTACCATCAATTAAAATCAAGTCCAGACACAGAAACGAGACCTGCCCTCCCTTTCACCCTGATTGGCCCCGACCTGACCCTGACTGTATGAAACAACTAATCAAACTGATGATGGCAGTTACATTACCCAATCAGAGGTAGAGCACAATTCTTCACAGGATGCGAGTGGTAATGTTTTGTATGAATAAAGGCTGCACAACTTAAAAATACGGGAAAACAATGTCCCGTGTCGATTCAAAATGACGCGCTTCACAAATTCAGGACGACTTCAGAAATGTTTGGAAAATTGTAGCTTGTGTGGAAGCTACCGCACTACTTGGTCAAAAAAAAGAGCTTAGCTACTAAAAAGCTATTTGATTTAGAAAGCAGCTAAGCTACCGCCAAGCTACTGAAAAATGTAGTTAAACTACTAGCTTCGCTACTTCGCTACCAGAATATCAACACATCTCAACTGTATATGTTCCCCGAACAAACAAATACAGAGCACCGCTCGCTATGTCTGGTACAAATCTAATTAACATAAAATTACAAAACAATAAATTAACAGATGAAACTCAAATGTTAAAATTCGGCCTTCTTAACATTAGATCGCTTACCAATAAGGGACCTATTGTTAATGAAATAATTACAGACCAAAACTTAGATGCACTTTGTTTAACAGAAACCTGACTTAAAGCAGACAACTTCATTAGTTTAAACGAATCCACCCCACAAGACTACTATTATAAACACGAACCTCAATTAAATGGGAGAGGGGGTGGTGTAGCTACAATATACAACAACATTTTTAAAGTAAACCATAAATCTGAACTAAAATTTAAATCATTTGAAATAATGATGTTGAATATGGAAATAACTGATCGTAACAACAAACAGCTTTCTTTTGCCTTAGCTACAATCTATAGAGCTCTGGGCCACAACACAGATTTCCTTAAAGAAATAGCAGATTTCCTGTCTGAGCTTGTAGTCACTGTAGATAAAGCTGTTATCGTTGGTGACTTTAATATCCACGTTGATAACACAAAAGATACATTAGGACTAGCATTTATGGATGTTCTGAATTCTCTCAATATTAGACAAAACGTGACAGGGCCCACGCATACTCATTTTATGGCACCTTTTGAAGCTCAACAGAAAGCTGATAAGGAAGTGTGAATTGCCCAAACTCTTAAGACAAACTCTTAAGAGATCGTGTCTGTAAATACATTTATGCATGTTTGATGTATGTTGGTTCCCTCTTTCTAAACTGCTTTTAAATAACTTGTATTCTCATGTACAATTGTGTTTCAATAATTGAGTCTAGATTATCTCTGACAAATAGAGATGTTTAATTAGTTTGTTATTCATACATTACTTAATGCTTGTTTAAAACCATTCATGTTGGGTATCAAACTGATCACCTTTCAGTTTCCTCTTCATTGATAAATATTGTATGATGGTAGAACAATTCATTCTATTTGTTCAATGATCTGGACTAATATTTTGCCAAGGAATGTGCAGGCAATAAAAAATGCAAGATTAACAGTTAAGGGGACAAACAACTCTCCCCTGCTCAGCTCTGATTGGTCGATCCAAACTTGAATCGGCGTGTCCTTCCCAAAGGATAAATACAGGCAAAAACTTTATCTCATCAGTTCGGTTGAGTTTGTTCAGTTAAGTTGAGTCTCTTCATCATCTCTTGTACAAGTGATCTTTGATGCTCATTTAACATTTGTTCCACATGTCCAGAACACTGTTAAGACATCTTTTTTTCACCTTAAAAGTATTGCTAAATTGCGTCCAATGCTGTCACTCTTATGCTTACATATTAAGCTTTAAATTATTTGGCTCCTCACTATCTCACTGAGCTTTTAGTTTCCTACACCCCTGTGCGTGCTTTGCGCTCCTCTGAAACTGGGCTTTTAATAGTTCCTAATACCCATTTAAAATCTATGTGTGATAGGGCATTTTCAGCTATCGCTCCTAAGCTTTGGAATTCCTTGCCTGCTCCAATTAGGCAAGCAGAATCCCTTAGTGTTTTTAAATCCTCCCTTAAAGCTTATTTCTTTAGGGTAGCTTTTACTTAAAATTGAACTCTCTTTTAACTCACTTATACTGACAGTACGTTCTTATTTTGTGTGGTTATATATTTGACTTGTTTTATGTATTGTTTGTATACTTGTTTGTTCTTTTTCCCTTGTGCAGCGCTTTGAGATGCTACCTTTAAAGGAGCTATAGAAAATAAAGTTTATTATTATTATTATTATATTATTTTTATTATTATTACAAGTGAGCTCTTCCAGCCACCTCTCCCCCTTTGGGGGAGGAGGGCAATTAGGCCCAGAGGCCTTTTCTTTGTTCTGTGAGTTTAGGCCAAACTCACCTGAGTTTGTGACTAAGAATGGATTTTCAACAATCAGAAAACCAACAATTCACATCTAAACCTTTCAGAACAACTCTTCAAATGGATTGGACGCTCGGTTCGCACAACGACAACCTGGTCTGTTCTTCCAGCATGAAAATGCTGCAACTGGACCTGCAAAGCCATCTTCTTCCATTTGAACCTAAGACTTTCAAATGCCTTCAACTGCACAGACATGCAAGTACCTATATCTTAGAATATAGCTGCGTTTAAGTCGGTAAAGTAAGATGAATGTGGTTTATGCAACTCTCTCTCTCTCTCTCTCTCTCTCTCTCTCTCTCTTTCTGCGCATGTGCGGAGCGAGTGAGCGAAGTTTGGCGTGTGAGTTTGTGAGTGAGAGCGTTTCAAAGTAAGTTTTTCTCTTTCCATTTTTTCTCCTGATGTGTTTTTTTTTACTGTGTGATACACAGTTTTCATCTGCTAGTCGTTTTTTTCTGGAAACGAAACTTTTGGACGGAGTATTGCCATTCGCCAGCATTCGCTGGTCGGAATGGCGGCTCCGGTGCGGCCGAGTTTTGAACAGATTTCTCGCAGGCACGGAGTTAAAGTCGCGCCTGTTATGAAGTGCTCTGTGGAGGAGTGTGGTTTGGCGATTGGTAAAGTGGTTGGATATGACAGTATTTTGTCGGCATCTCGTATGAACAGCGCGTTTGTCATCTTCCTGAGCAGCATTGAGAAAGTCAACAGTGTTGTGCAAACCGGTATAGTCATACAGGATACGTTCACGCCGGTAATGCCTCTAGTTCAAACGGCAAAGAAAATCATTCTGTCTAACGTCCCTCCTTTCATTAAGGATGAACTGCTCACCACAGAATTATCAAGACACGGTAAGATAGTGTCGCAAATGAAGAAGATCTCTTTGAATTGTAAATCACCTCTACTTAAACACGTTGTTTGTTTCAGACTACAAGTTTTTATGATTTTGAATAATGACATTGACGATCTAAACATGGCTTTTAAGTTTAAGATTGATGGATTTGACTACGTTGTTTTTGCATCTTCTGAAACTAAGAAATGTTTTGAATGTGGTCAAGAAGGCCATATTAGACGCTCTTGCCCTGGACGGATTAATGCTTCTGATTCTGAACCTGAAAATATAAGAACTGATGTGACTGAAACTGTTGCCAATGTTATTTCTGCTACCACTGATGTTGCTGATAATGTAAATACTGATGTGGCTGGTCCTTCTAATAATGTAGGAACAGATCTGGATGGTAATGCTGATTATGGAGGACCTAATGTGACTATTTCTGAAGTGACTAAGGAGGTAGTGGCAAATGTACAGGTGCACACTGCAGGAGATGATAATAGTGCCATTAAATCCACTGGCTTAAGGAATAATGTGGATAATGCTGTTATGGATGCTGCATCGTTCCAAACTATAAGTGGGGGAGAAGGATCTGGTATAAAGTCTGATGAGGCGGTTGCTTTGGCGGAAGCAATGCTGGAAGAGGAGAGTATGGACTTTGAACAATTGATTGATGGAACACCCTTTAAGATGCCTCCAGTCAAAAGAAAAAGGCCTAAGTCATTTGCCACTAAGGTGAGAGCTGAACAGAACACAAACACACAGTCTGACACGCACAATGTTGATTCCAGCACAGTTGAAGACTCTGACAGCGATGTAGCTGACGTTAGGAGTTTGCGAAGTCAGCAGAAAGCATATACTTTTGATAAAATAAGATCCTTTTTGCAGAAGACTAAAAACATGAAGAATGTCCGTATTGTGGATTATTTTCCTGAACGCAAAATGTTTATTGAATCGGCTGTAATGCTCATGAGAGGTGAAGGGAAAGAACAATTTACAGCTCAGGAAACATATAGACTCAAGAAATTCATCTCAAAACTGAGACTTGAACTGCAAGCTGACGATGGCTTTGAAACAACATGAGCTTTTCTCTGTCAATAGTCTAGTGCTTTTTCTTTTTGTGTTTTTTTACATCACTTTTCTCATGAGTGCAGTTAATGTGGGCACTCTGAATTTAAACGGTGCTCGGGACATTGGTAAAAGAGCTCTATTGCTTGAATTAATCAAACAAAAGAATTTACATGTAACTTTTGTACAGGAAACTCATAGTGACTGCTTTAATGAAATCGAATGGAAGAAAGAATGGGGCGGGGAGGTGTTGTTTACACATTTGAGTTCAACAAGAGGAGGGGTGGCCATCTTTTTTTCAAAAAGTTTCTTACCTGTTTATTATGAAGTTAAACATGTGATTCCGGGCAGATTTATTGCTGTAAGGGCACAATTTGAAAAGTTTACTTTTATTTTCTTGAATGTGTATGCTCCAAATAATGGGGTTGAAAGAGTCTGTTTTTTAAAAAATGTTAGTACTTTTTTGCAGAACTGTGGTTCTGATGATTATCTTTTTTTCGGATGTGATTTTAACTGTACTGAGAATGATGTCATGGATAGAAATCACATGGAACCTCATGTTGCATCAAGGGTTGTGTTACGGGAATTAATAGAAACACATGGTTTTTGTGATATTTGGAGGGATCTGAATAGCAATGTAAGAGTACACATGGGCACATACTAGGGAAAATTTTATTTCTTTGGCAAGGCTTGATAGGCTGTACTGCTTTAAGCATCATTTTAATATTGTTAAAAAATGTACTATTACTCCAGTTGGGTTTACAGATCATTGTCTAGTTACATGTCAGATTTTTATTGCTAATTTAAAGGTGCAGAGTGCTTATTGGCACTTTAACACCTCTTTATTGAATGATGTTAATTTTAAAGATGTTTTTACTTTTTTTTGGAATAATTTTAGGTTGAGAAAGCAATTTTTTACAGATTTGCGACAATGGTGGGATTATGGCAAAATGGAAATAAGGTCTTTTTGTCAGCAGTACACTTTCAATGTCTCTCGTAACATCACTCAATCTATGAAAAAGCTTGAACTAGAAATTTTAAAGTTACATGAATTATCAAATATCACTGGAGAGCAACATACAGAAAGCATTAATTCTAGGAAGTCTCGTCTTGTTGACCTGCTAGGCATTAAGGCACAAGGTGCGTTGGTGCGATCCCGTTTCCAAAATGTCACACATATGGATGCTCCATCTAAATTCTTTTTTAGTCTAGAGAGGAAAAATGGGCAGAGTCGCTTTATTCACTCCTTACTATCTGAAAATGGGCAAGAGTTGACAGAACCCTCTGCTATAAGGCAAAGGGCTGTACAGTTTTATGCTGGGTTGTATACCAGTCAATACACAGATGATGAAGAGCTGTGTGCTTGTTTTTTGGAAGGCCTTGAGAGCATGTCAAAGGATTCCAAGGCAGAACTGGAGAGTCCTCTGTCTGGGCAGGAGCTTTATGCTGCTCTTCAGAAGATGGAGAGTGGCAGGGCTCCTGGAATTGACGGGCTACCAGTGGATTTTTATAAGGCTTTTTGGGCAGTGTTGGGTGATGACCTCTTAGCAGTTCTCAATGAGAGCTTGACTGAGGGTCAATTGCCCTTGAGCTGCAGAAGAGCTGTAATTACTTTATTGCCAAAGAAGGGTGAATTACATGAAATTAAGAACTGGAGACCGGTGAGCTTGTTATGCTCCGACCTGAAAATCTTTTCTAAGGCTCTGGCCAATAGGTTGAAGAATGTGATGGAGCAGATCATTCATGTTGACCAGTCTTACTGTGTGCCTGGTAGGTCAATAGTAGATAATGTTTGTTTGATACGAGACATTTTGGAGGTTTCTGGTCTCTTAGGTGTTGATTTGGGTCTTATTTCTATTGATCAGGAGAAAGCCTTCGATAGGGTTGAACATGAGTATCTTTGGAGGACTCTTGTTGCCTTTGGTTTTGGCTCAAAATTTATTAAAATGGTAAAAGTGTTGTATCAAGACATTGAAAGTATGCTAAAAATCAATGGTGGTTTAAGCACCCCTTTCAGAGTGTACAGAGGAATTCGACAAGGTTGTTCACTGTCTGGTATGCTATATTCTATAGCTATTGAACCTATGTTAAACAAACTAAGATGTAAAATTGAAGGTTTACGATTGTCTCACTGCAATGTTCATTATCAAATGTCAGCGTATGCAGATGATGTCATGATTATGGTCAATGGGCAAGAAGATGTTAATACTTTAGAATCTATTGTAAAAGATTTTGGGGTTATATCATCTGCTAGAGTGAATTGGGGAAAAAGTGATGCCTTGGCTGTTGGGAAATGGGTACAGGGCCTTCCGAATTTACCTGGGGGGATGATTTGGAAAAAGGGAGGAATTAAATATCTGGGTGTTTATCTTGGGGATTTGATTTCAGTAAAAAGAAACTGGGAAGGTATAGTGGAAAAAATGGAAGGCAGGTTGGCCAAATGGAAATGGATTCACCCACACTTGTCTTTTAGAGGAAGAGTGCTCATAGTCAATAATTTAGTTGCTTCTGCACTTTGGCATAAGATGGCATGTGTGGATCCACCGGTTGGACTGCTGGCCCGATTACAAGCCATTCTGGTTATTTTTTTTGGGATAGATTGCACTGGGTTCCTCAGAGTGTGCTCTTTCTGTCCAAAGAGGAAGGGGGACAGGGATTAGTGCATTTGTCAAGCAGATTGGCAACATTTCGTTTACAGTTCATCCAAAAGTTTTTAACAGGGTTTGGGGATTTGGTTTGGAGGAATTTGGCTAAAATGATTTTACAAAAGGTAGATGGAATGGGACTGGATAAAGCTCTTTTTCTAATGGACCCCAAGAAAATTTGTTTGAATGGCTTGCCTTCTTTTTATAAGGGGCTTTTTAAAATTTGGGGACTATTTAATGTTATTAGGCCTGAGACGTCAGTCTCTTTATTTTGGTTGCTAGAGGAGCCACTTTTGAAAGGGGCTCGCCTCGATTTAACAAGTGAGGTTTTGGGTCTAACAGGAATGTTAACTGTTAATAGAACTTTTAATTTGAAAAGTCTGGTTAACGTAGCTGGGCCTGAACTGAACAGCACAGCAGCAGTGGCTGCCTTATTGGGACGGAGATCTTTTCGTCAGATTCAGAGATTTCTGGATTTGTTGAGGAATAAACTTGCCCAGGATGAATGTACTTTGTTGTTGGATTATGGGACTGGTCTTTTGGTTCCTGATGAACAAGATCCATTTCCAATAACTGCGATTACTCCTGATTTGAGAGATATCTCTGGACCTTTGCTTGACACAAATGACTCTCATAATTTGGACTTGGATGATGTAAAAGGAAAAATGATGTATAAATGTTTTGTGAAAATTTTAAATAAGACTGTTTTAAATGGGAAAGTTGATACAGTGTGGAGGGACAAACTTGAGATTGGAGAGAAGGTTAAACCATGTTGGAGAGTGTTTTATAAACCACCATTGAAAAAGCGGTCTGGTGATTTACAATGGAGAATTTTGCATGGTGCGGTGGCTGTTAATTCTTTTGTTTCTGTCATTAATTCAAATGCAGTTGATAAATGTGTTTTTTGTGGATTGAGGGAAACAGTTTTTCATTGTTTTATGGAGTGTGTTAGGCTTGTTTCACTTTTTACTTTATTGAGTCAAGTGTTATTGGATTTTGGTGAAAGATTTACATCAAATGTTTTTATTTTGGGTGCGGGTTATAATAGGAAAAATAGGATGAAGTGGCAATTGATTCACTTTTTAATTGGTGAAGCCAAACTTGCTGTTTATATTACAAGAAAGAATAGATTGGAAAACAGGCATGGGCAGGATATTTTACCACTCTTTTTGGCATATGTTAAATCAAGAATTGTTGTTGATTTTAATTATTATAAAGCAATGAATGACTTGGAAACATTTGAGTTTCAGTGGTGCTATAAGAACATAATTTGCTCTGTAATGGAAGGGAAATTTTCTTTTTTCTATTTTGTGGTGTTAATGTGTTTTTAATTTTTTTTTTTGTTCTGAGGATCTAATCTGTGTCTGTCTGAAATTATTGTTTTGATAATAAAGGTTGTTGTTAAATCTCAAATCTCTCTCTCTTTATTTTATGTTAAATGTTCACGTTTGTCTCCATTGACTATGTCTCATGTAATCCCATTAGAGTAATCAAATAAATGTAGATGTTTTTTTTATGGATGCCTTCTGAGTTCTGATTAAATTTAAAGTCACTTAAACTTTTGATCAATGCTACCTCACGCTCAAGGTTCTCAGAATTGAGCTACAATTTTAGATATATATTCGCTGGCAAAATAATCAATTATTGTTACGATTCATTCTGCTAAACCTACAAAATATATATAGTTAATGACGATTAATTGTATGTATTTGCATTTGAGCTAAATCAACAATTCCCCGAATTGGAATAGTGATAAACAGTCATTTCCCTTAACAGCGTGGTGGAGAAAATATCAACATTAATAATTGTAATTATTAATGACTAACTTATCATTATCAAAATGATGATTGGTTGTTTTAACCCCCTGGGGTCCAAAAACGTGGCGCCGCGTTTTGACGTGTTTTTTCCTTATCAGGGCAGAATCAACTTAAAATACTCCATCATTAATAATCATACACTTACGTGTTTGACATAATTTGAAACTGTAAAAGGTCTTCTTTAATATGTGTTCATTCACAACAACAACAGATCTTTGCGTTTGTGTCAAATAAAGAAAATAAGCAGGGTGTGCATCCAGACATTTCTGTCTCCACCAGCTGTCTCTCAAAACATGTTGAATGTCTACTTTTAAACAAGCTAAATATAATCGAAAACAAATAATGCCTGTTTATGTAATCTGCATTGAAGTAAAGAGAGTACCTTTTTCCTGGCTGACTTCATTATCTTTAATTCGGTCACGCCCACAGGCGGTACCCGCTGTTGACATGGAAATCAAGAGACGAGCGGTTCAAACCATAATAAACAAAGCGTAAAGTTTATCAGATTTAAAGACTTTACCGCATGTTTATAAACTTTATACACACACGTGAGGAAGATCTTCATTTATGTCTGGACATTGAGGAAGAGAAGCATTTATCTTTAACGTTACCTTAGAAGAACAATGGAGGACACACTGGAGCTGGAGGAGGATATTAGAAGTAAGAAACGTTAACAGTTAATTTATACCATTTATATTTGCTATCATGTAATATGCTCATGGCTTGTGCAGTTCAGCCTACATACAGTAACCAACCTCAGCAGACTGCACACTTCGGATTGAAAAACTTTCGCATTGTTTATAAATGGACGCGATCTCACGTAATGGCGGATTTCACTGTTGCATGCTGTAACAGTGTTAAACACAGTTATTCACTTATATCCTTCATGGCAACTTTAAGCCTGAACTGCTGTATCTTTTAATTCAATTCAATTCAATTCAATTTTATTTATATAGCGCTTTTCACAAATGTTAATTGTTGCAAAGCAGCTTTACATGAGTAGATGTAAAGGAGAACACAGAAAATCAATAGATAATATAAGCAGTAGAACATAGCGGCTAAGGTTAAACCGCACAAGCAAGCGTATTAATAGTGTTACATATACAGTAAAGTGCTAAGCTAAGCCAAAGTTGGCTGACTCTCCCTGGGACTAAAAACCCCCTAGGAAAAAAACCCGGTGGGAAAAATCCCAGAAGGACAAAAACCCTTGGGAGAGATTAATATGTATATATATATAGATATAGATATGGTAGGGATAGGAAGCGGATTAAACTGGTTCAGCCGGTGGTCGTTGGTCGAGCATCGGCTAGGCATGACGTTGAAGGACAGCCAGTAGATCAGTGGTGCGATGACCTTCACAGCAACAGGAACTGGGTCTGTTTGTGTCATTGTCCTCGGGCCCGAGGACGAGACAGGGAGACAAAAACAGAGTTCTATTAGCGTAGGGGCCGTTCGCATGTAATGCAAGTGTCATACATTATGGTTGTTTAAGTCAGCTCGGTTCCAGATAGGCTAACTATTGTGGCAATAGTGTATTACCCATATGAGGTGTGTGAGTGCTTTGTTCTAGACAAAATAACTACTGCGGGAAAAGTACATTTACTGGACATTTTATGTAAATGCTTTGTTTTGTTTTGAATGTGTTTTAAGTGTGTGCTGTAATATGATTCCATGTTTACATGCTTATTTACAAACAAATCCGCGTGACCTCCCGTAATGGCGGATATCTTTTACATGTTTTACAGTGTTAGACACAGTTATTCACTTTTGTATCCTTCATGGCAACTTTGAGTAATGCTGCACTGCGGGATTTGCTGTAAAATGATTCCATATTGTTTACATGCAAGGTAATTCCATACATTGGGCTTTACACGTGACACCATTTTTTATGAGCGCCGCGTTACATAGAGACGCGAGCTCGCGCACATGGACGCCATATGCGATGTGTTTTTAAAGTTCATACGCGCTTACAGAAACGCGTTTAAGACAGAAGCTAGACGATAAGGGGATGGGCATCTGAAAACAGCTTTTTATATAACTAATCGCTGCAGATGTTTATCTGAGATTTAGTTTATGTACAAGATAGTTTATATGAATGTAGTATCAGTGATATTTACCCATCAGTTATATATGTAAGGGTATTTCTGTGGACAATTTATGCTAACAGCTGTTTATAACTCTCTTAGAGGTCTGCATCTCTCTCATTAGTACAAAACTATGAAGTGGAAAAACACTTTTTGGACAGAAAGTTATATGGTAACATGAGCCACATGAAGTTTACAGCTCTGTTGTGTATCAGTTGCTTAGTTTATACAAAGTTTTGAATAGGGTTTGTTTCCAAATAAACTAAAAATGTCCTACTGACCTTCATTTCTATTTTTATTATATTTTTAACTTAATTAACCTCAAACAAACATGTATACATTTGTCCTCACATTCTTTACTGTAGTTCCCAACATTCCTGCCTCATTATGCAGCTCATTATGCAAGCCTTTGTTTGCTAGCTGTCAATCAATCCTTCTTGCATACGGCCCCTCTAAACAAAAAGTGTCTTACAATTTCTAAATCAATATATTGTTTTATGTGAATAAGTAGGCAGGATGATTTTCACATCATTTTAAAGAAAACACTCTAGACTACTAGATTCTGTTTAGAAAGGTCTTGTTAAAACATGTTTAGTATGGGTACTTATATCAGTGACTTAAAAATTTTGCTTTTTTAAAAACCATGCATAAACATTTTTCTCTCAAAAATACAAACATGTACATACATGTAGCTCATATAATATTTTAGCCCAGTTTGTGCTGAAAGCAGTGGTATGAGACCCTTGCCATTATTATGTTTTAAAGCAACTGAAAAAAGACCAAATGTCAGAGCATGTCAGAACCTCTGACAGTGTCCCAAAATGGTCGGACCCCAGAGGGTTAAACAACACTATTCCGTAACCCCTCCATTTGCTACAGGTAGCTAGAAAAATGGAAAGAAATTATAGAAGCACAAAGTTAGAGGTATGGCGTGCTGCATGGAAAGAGAGTGTTTAACACTACAGACAGGCTATAAAAACCGCCAGATCTACCTATCTCAGTACGCTTATTAAAGAAAATCATAACAACCCTCGTTTCCTCTTTAGCACAGTTGCGAAACTGACTAGAAACAAAGAACAAACAGAAACCAATAGTAAACTACAACACAATAGTAACAACTTCATGAACTTCTTTACTAACAAAATTATGGTTATTAGGGAAAACATAGAGACTACGCAAGTAGTCACCACTCTACCCAATAGTACATTTAACACTAGATTACAAGACAAATATCTTGAGTCATTTAAAGCTAAAACAATAGAAGAGCTCTCCAAATAAGTAACGTCATCCAAATCATTTTCCTGTATATTAGACCCTGTTCCCACAAAACTACTTAAAGAGGTATTCCCTGTAGTATCAAACCCAATACTAAATATCCTAAACTTATCGTTAGAATTAGGCTACGTTCCAACAGCTTTCAAACTAGCAGTTAAAAAAACAAACCTTGACCAGGGAGACCTTAATAACTTTAGACCAATCTCAAATCTACCTGGCAGGCCAACTACGTACATTCTTAGCAAATAATAGTACATATGAAAAGTTCCAATCAGGATTTAGGCCCCACCATAGCACAGAGACAGCGCTGCTTAGAGTTACAAACAACCTCTTTTTAACATCCGATCGTGGTGAAACTCAATCCTTATTTTACTAGACCTTAGTGCAGCCTTTGACACAATAGATCACACAATCTTACTCAATAGGCTAGAAAACTATGCTGGCATCTGTGGTCAGGCATTAGCCTGGTTCAGATCGTATCTAACCAATCGCTATCATCATTGTCCTGTATATTAGACCCTGTTCCCACAAAACTACTTAAAGAGGTATTCCCTGTAGTATCAAACCCAATACTAAATATCCTAAACTTATCGTTAGAATTAGGCTACGTTCCAACAGCTTTCAAACTAGCAGTTAAAAAAACAAACCTTGACCAGGGAGACCTTAATAACTTTAGACCAATCTCAAATCTACCTGGCAGGCCAACTACGTACATTCTTAGCAAATAATAGTACATATGAAAAGTTCCAATCAGGATTTAGGCCCCACCATAGCACAGAGACAGCGCTGCTTAGAGTTACAAATGACCTCTTTTTAACATCCAATCGTGGTGAAACTCAATCCTTATTTTACTAGACCTTAGTGCAGCCTTTGACACAATAGATCACACAATCTTACTCAATAGGCTAGAAAACTATGCTGGCCTCTGTGGTCAGGCATTAGCCTGGTTCAGATCGTATCTAACCAATCGCTATCACTTTGTTTATGTAAATGAGGAGGAGTCATATCACTCCCTGGTTACATACGGCATACCGCAGGGATCAGTTTTAGGTCCTATCCTGTTCTTGTTATATATGTTACCTTTACACTGTGAACCCGGATAAGTTGAATATACTTAAAAAAAATGAAGCAAACTTGTTGCCCTAAAAACTTTAAGTAATGATTACTTAAAAACTTTAAGTAGTGATTACTTAAACATATGAACTGTTCTAACAACAATTTTAAGTTGAATAGACTTCTTCCAATATTACTGCACTCCCAGATTAGTTTACATTACTAGAAATTTGTGAGGAAACTCCTTGCATATAACTTTAGTTTTTATCACTTTATATTACTTTTGATGTTATAAATGATATTATTATACAGAATTGATGACTGATTTTAAGTCAGTCATTGAATAAACGTGATTCTCCACAGAAACACAAAACTGTGTTTTTGACATGCATTGTCAGTACTGTGGAGAGAAATACAATAAAGTGTTCTGAACAGGGTTTATGTACAGAAACACTGATCACCTGAACGGTGAGTTTACAAAATTATAATTTACAACAAAACAACATCAATAATATAAGAGCTTAAACCTATATGACATTTTATTAACAAATATTTAAGTAGTGAAAGTTCTTATCAGTTTTTATTCTGTGAAAAAGCAGAAAATAATCAAAGTATTCAGGCGCAAAGGATTATGGGTATTCCTCACAACATGAACTAATAATTTTAAGTTCATTCTACTTGAATGTTTTAGTTTAATGGATTTTGTAAGCTTACAAGTTAAATCAACTACACTTTTTAAGCTTTGGCTTCAAAACAGAAAATATTAAGTGATGTTTATTTGATTGTTTAAGTAAAGACAATATCGGGGTTAACAGTGTAGGAGATATTATCAGGAAACATAACATACGTTTTCATTGCTATGCGGATGATACCCAGCTTTACATCTCCTCACATCCCAGCATCCCAACACACCAGTTTTCTAAGCTAACAGACTGCATAAGCGAGTGACTGGGATGCACATAACTTTCTCATGCTAAACTCCAATAAGACAGAGATACTTGTTATCGAACCAAATCGCTACAAACATAATATGACAGATTAGAAGTTGCCCATAGATGGCTGCACTGTGTTGCCAACCTCCATGGTTAAGAACTTAGGCGTGATGTTTGACAGCAATTTATCCTTTGATAGCCATATATCCAATGTCTGCCGCACAGCATTCTTTCATCTTAGAAATATCTCAAAAATACGCCATATGTTGTCTGCATCAGATGCAGAGAAGCTTATCCATGTTTTTATGACCTCTAGAATAGACTATTGTAACTCATTACTCGGAGGATGCCATGCAAATCAGGTAAACAAGCTTCAGCTAGTTCAAAACGCTTCTGCAAGAGTACTTGCTTGATCTAAGAAGTATGACCACATAAGTCCAATTCTGGCATCTTTACACTGGCTACCAGTTAACTATCGCATACAATTTAAAATATCACTAATCACCTACAACGCCTTAAATGGCCTAGCACCCTCATATCTTAGAGAATTACTATCAGAATACAATCCATCACGTGCACTGCGGTCTCAAAATTCTGGTCTCTTAATTATCCCTAAAATATCAAAAGTGTCTAAAGGTGGCAGATCCTTTCCTAGCTCCTAAGCTCTGGAATGATTTACCAATGATTTACCAATCGTTGTCCGAGAATCAGACACAGTAGATACCTTTTAAATCTAGACTTAAAACTTTTCTCTTTAACAAGGCATTCACATAATTTGTTTTAGTAATGGTACTCATCTCAAAATAGCTAGTTTGTACTACCTAATAAATAAATAAACTAAATCCTAATTTTCGTCACCACTTCAAAGCATAGTAAATGTTATAAATATTCTTAAGAAATATGTTTAATATCTCCTTACTCATTAACATATGTGCAGCAAACCATGAGTCGGGCATAAACATTCAAAAACAAATGTCACGTATAAAATAGAAAAGGCTACATATAAGGAAAACGAATAGAATGCTACTTTGTGCATATACAAACCACAATTCAATGGCCAAAACTCCAAAACTAGACTAATAAAACCCCGAATCGGGCTATTAATTGCCAAGCGCAAAGGAGTGATTGAACCAACCTGATCTCACAAAATACGTGACATAGTCACGCATTATTTTGCTCAGTTTTGCGTGACATTGTCACGTATTTCTACCATATTACGTGCCCCTGACACAGCTTTCTTTTCCGTGACGGTGTCGCGTGTTTGTTGCTCAACTGTTTGCCCTGTTTTCTTACAGTTGTCGCTTCGGTTTGGGGTTAGAACAACTTTCTGTTACATAAAATGACATCCTTACCCAAACCCAACTCTAACCCTAACGTCAGGCGAATTTTTTTAATAAACCAATACATTAAGTGACATTGTAACACAAACAGCAAATCTAACCCCAAACCGAAGCGACAATTGTTTAAAAATAGGAAAAACAGTTGAGTTACCAATACGTGAAACTGTCACGGAAAAGAAAGTCGTGTCAGGGGCACGTAATATGGTAGAAATACGTGACAATGTCACGCAAAACTGAGCATAATAATGCGTGACCATTTCACGTATTTTGTGAGATCAGGTAGGATTGAACGGTATGTATGGCATAATATTAACATGTTATCGGTAGGGGTGGCACGGTTCACAAAACCCTCGGTTCGGTTCGTATCACGGTTTTATGGTCACGGTTCTCGGTCCGTTACGGTTCTTGTTGTTATTTTTTCTTTTAATTTTTTTAACACACCAGAAATGTATTATCTTATTAATGTATTAATTATCCAGTATTAAAAAAGTAATATTATGTAATCATGCACAAACTGAATTTGACTTTAAAGGCGGAGTCCACGATGTTTGAAAGCCAATGTTGATATTTAAAATCACCCAAACAAACACGCCCCTACCCCAATAGATTCTGTTGATAGACCCGCCCCACACATACGCAACCGGCATTTGATTTGATTTGATTGGCTATAAGTGTGTTTTGGTAGTCGGCCCGTCTCCTTTTCCAACGCGTTTTTCAAACATTGTGGACTCTGCCTTTAAGCACAGTATTGGGAGGGACCATCTCTGAGGAAAGCCAGGTGAGATTTTGATACAGCAAGAGGGAAGGCATTGATGATTTCAACATGCTTTTCATTTATTTGGCAACAAAAGAGAATGTGTATATCCATCTACATGAACTTTTGTGCCTTTTTAGCACACCAAAATAAATTGCATTTATCAAACTGCCAACTTCAAGATTTATCACTGAGAGGCTGCTTAAATACTGCAGAGAGTATATGTGAACGAGAGAGAAACATAACATTAATTACACCTGTAATATTTAAATCCGTCTCTTTTGTCCACTTTTGTTCTGATTTTTGAGGGGCAATTTATGAAATAAGATTGCGCAACTTTCACACGCTAGCAAAATGAAACTACGCGGAAATCAGCTGCTTTAGTTTTATCAATGAAAGGCTAAAAATAGGTTTCTGAGGAGGAGGGTATCGAGTAAGGGAGTACTGTGAAGCCCAGACAGGCATCAGGGAGATGGCTGGCGCAGTCTTGTCCCCGTCTCCCCTTTACTCCCTTGCTCGACCGGATTTCAATGAAGCTCAGTGGGTATAGATTTGTGGGGTTAAGCCCACTGGTCGGGGCGGGACTTCTAAGGGAGTCAGTGCGTCGATCTCCAAAAACATGTGCCGGCCCGTGCATTTTCCTCGTTCTCCCTAAACCAAACTCTGAAGAGGCTGTCACAGGGGGTGACTTTGTATCTTCAGTACCTATATGTGTATGTGTGTATGTCACATACATATACACGTGCATACATATGAATGGCCCCTACGCTAATAGGATTTTGTTTTCTTTCTTCATGTCTCGACCCCGACAAACAGACCCAGTTCCGGTACATGTGAAAGTCGGCACACCTCTGATCCACTGGCTGACCTTCAACGTGATGCCCAGCTGATGCCTGACCAACGACCATCGGCAGAACCCGCTTAACCTCCTAATCCGTTTCAATGTATAGATTTATACATATATCTCCCAAGGGTTTTTCCCTTAAAAGTCTGGGGGGTTTTTCTCCTAGGGGGGTTTTCAACTCAGGGAGGCAGCCTTCTTGGGCTTACAGTTTTTCTCAATTGCTAAAACACAATTTCTGAAACTTTGCTCCTTTTTCTGAAAACATTAAACACAAAACCTTATCTTCAAGCACTATTTGCAAAACCTCTGACTTCTCTTGCAAAATGAAACTTTCGCCCCAAAACAGTTTTACCTGTGTGCAAAATTAAACACTGTTCTCAATTCATAAACAAAGTGATCAAAATTATATACACTATCAAACAGTGAGTAAACACTACACCAAAAAATAGAAAACACATGGTTCAAAACATATAGTTCTCAGGGAGTAAATGTTTACATATTTACAGTGTAACTCTCATTGTTTTGGACAAATTGCAAATGCTTTGATACAATCAAGCAGATGATTATGTACAAATGTCTGCTGTTTGCATTTTCATTTTAATTTTCATGAAAATACATTATACTGGTTTCTGTTGAATGGTCTTACACCTCAAAATATTTAGGAATTAGTTCATCGTGCACAGCATGAAATTGTTGACCATATGTGTCATAATCTGTTACTGTAAGCATGAAGCATGTTTTCTATGTTTTTTTTTTTTTTGTAAATGTGAATTGATAAATTCCTGTCAAGTGAATCCTGAAATGTGGAGTCATTTTTTGAAATGTTTTATTTTCACTGTAATTTTTTTTCAAAATCACAATTTATTTGTTTACAGAAAAAAGGTGAACATGTAAATTAATCCACAGTTTACATAAAAAAATACTGACAGATATAATTGTGTATATTGACAACATGGCAACATTTTGATTGTCTTGTTCATGAACAATGACACACAGACTGCCATTTTGATGGAAATTTACTTTTGAGAGATGAACTCAGACTTTTCACCCCTAGTTTTACAGTACTATACCCTGCATTTCACAAACTTGTCCTTTGTTTCTGTGATACTGTAAAACAGTACAGTCAGTACTGTTAACAAAAGGAAAGTTCAGGTTCATACAATTTGTTCATTGTACAGAATACAGCCTAAAATGCACTGTACTTCTGTATACAACAGTGAACTGGCTTATATTGGTTGTGTCACATCATTTGAAACAGGTTAAATCCATTTTGAGTGGTTGTGTTTAATCAATGACATGTGTGATGACATTTGTATTTGATTGTTGGCGCTTGTGTTTAGCAATATGCATGACATGTGCATTTGAGTGCAGGTTGTGTTTTGAGAATGAGTATGTGTTTGGAGTTTTGCTAAAAAGTCTCATTGAGATCTGCAAATTGTGTTTTATGATGTGAAATGGTTTAAGGTATTGACAACAGACTGCACAATTAGATAAATGAGTTCAGGCAACTGAGAACTTTGTTCAGCCAATGGGTTTTAGTGTTTTAGCAATTGAGACAAACTGTAATTTAGCACCCTCTTCTTTACGTTACATTAGTAATACGCACGCTTATAATGTTGATTCATAGCCTCAGCAGATTTAGCTGCTTGTGCTATCGTGTATTATCTTGTGCTATCTGTCGATTTTCTGTGCTTTCCACTGCTTCTATTAATGTAAAGCAGCTTTGAAACAATCACAAACTGTGAAAAGTGCTATATAAATAAAATGTAATTGAATTGATCATAATCAAAAACATTTTTATTCTTGTGCTACTGTCAGTGAAATAGAATGTCAAAGTAAAGGAGAGTGGGGCGAAAGTAGCCTACCATTTAAAAACAAGTAATTTTAAATAAATAATGTTTTAACGAGATATATATTTGCTCCGGTCAATAACTCACAAGTTTGGTCTATCAGTAGGAGGTGATATTTTGTACAAGTTTAGAACGACTCTAGTATAATTTCACTTTGAACATAAGTTGCACTTTGTTATTTTCGACCCCGTTACTCGCCTAATTGCCCATATGGTATAATCCTCCCATGCATACTATTTAATACTGTATTTCCGTGACAATACCACAAAAGTATTCACAAACCTATCTTTGCATTGTCAAAGCATCAAACACATGTACATAGTTTACTTTGCATTTATTTCTATTATATTTTTGTTTCTTTAAATTTCAAATTTTTTATGTTAATTATAATTGTTGCAACTGCAGTTCCATTGTATTGATGGCCAAAAAATAAAGGGTAAACCATAGAGGCATGTGATGTATTTATTTTCATATACATTAGATATATTTATTTATTTATACATGTATAACATTTTTTTACATTTCCATAACTATTCTATCACCACTTTTGGTTATTGTTATCTACATAAGAGGGACAGCTGTATAGTGTAAAAACAGAAAAATGTATGACAGTAACACCGCCTGGAGAAGTCAGAGAAGGTGGTCTTGCCCCGATGGACAGTTGCCTACGCAGTCAGAAGCACCAATGCTGGGGAAATGTTCTTATCACTGGAGTTGATTTTACAGGACCTCTTCTCATAGCTGAAAAACACCATCAAGAAATAAAGTGCTATATTACACAGTTACATACTGCTGTTTGACATTGGTTTATTTATCCTACATTTTGTTCTCAAAAACAATCAAATCTAATGTAAGTATGATCTTGATCACAGACAGATAACATGAACAATGTAATGTGTGTGTAACATTGTCACTGTTTGTGTACCACAGTCCATTACAAACGACATAATTGATGATGAAGTTTATAAAGGCATAGGTTTTTAGAATAAAGAGACCTTTCCACTTGGTTAAATAATAAGATAAGCAATCTGCTCATACATTAGCAAATTGACATTGTAGGTTGTCATTATAGTACTGATAGCCATCATTTGAACTTGTGGTAAAACTATGCAACAAATACATTTACCATGTGTATGCACAGTATAGAACTAATATCAACCTAAGTTGCACTTTATTAGCCTGGTTAGCCAGACCTACATCAAGATGTAAGGTCTGGCAACTCTTCACACAAACGGCTCAATGCAAGGGGCGGGATATAAGGTTGTCCCTCAAAATGCCTCTGCACGCAATAGGATAGCGCTATGACCTAAGTCCTCCAGAGTCGCGGCCAAAGCCGCTTCAAAAGAAGCTGTTCGCCAGCAGCAGCAGCCATTCTTTGTTTTCAAGTAGGAACCGTCGCAGGCAGCTCTGTCGTCATCATGTTAAGCCCGCCCCACAGACGCTACACACGATGTGATTGGCCTGACCAAATTTTGGTTTTTGGAGCTGTTAAGTGTATTGTGAGTGCCTAGACTAAACCCTGGCAGCAAATATATTTTGCGGCCGCTAGGGTGCGTCTAGATTTCTAGGCTAGCACTTTATGTATTCTGAAAGTAATTATTATTGGTCACTTGATATGTATTGTATACTGCAGGGGTGTGTCTAGAGGGGGGCAGGGGGGGCACCGCCCCTCCCCCCGGAATATGATTGCCCCCCCCGGTGCCCCCCCTCCAATCTCATTGGGCTAGCTAGATTTACTGTCAACCTGAAAATGCTCACTGGACCATTGGAACAGAGAGCTGTCAATTACTGTTTGATTTGAGAGAGCACGAGCACAGTAGTTGTGTGTTTATAAAACAGGAGGAAAGAGACACCATCACACCCACCGCACCATTGGACCAGTTGTCATTCACTGTTTGATTTGAGACTCTCGCGAAGAAGGAGGGCCCCCCACCACAGACTCAACACTGGCACAAATCAACACAAATCAAATAGATTTTCCATGATTACATTTATATTTTATTTTACTATTTAAAACGGCTTTGTTCGAATTTGCAAGTGCTCAGTAGCACCTCTCTCTCGCGTGCACACTTTCTCACTGCTGCGTGCGGAACCTTGACAGTGCCTCTCTTACATGACACTGAGTGAAGGAGTTAAAAGTTGACAATGTTTTCCACCTGGGTTCCTCCGTGGTCTTTTCACGTAAAAGTTAACAGTCAACAGATGTTACTGACAGAGAAGACCGTTGATCGAGAATCATGACTTAACGAAAGGTTAGTAGTGTTTTCCCACACACACACACACACACACACACACACACACACACACACACACACACACACACACACACACACACACATACTTACCTACATTACAAAAAGGGGACTATCACTGAACACTGACCAAGAGGGGACTAGTGTTTCTGATCATTTTTTACACACAAAAACTACATAGAAAATTTTATTTTAATGCCTATTTTCATAATATAACTTCAAATGTCAATTTTTTTTTTTTTTTAAATATGCCAAGTGGGGACCTGCAACCCTGACTGATGTCTGCCTATCCAACAGGGGACCTCCATACCCTGCAATGGATCTCTATGGGGATTACACTAGTCCTAAACTAAAATAAATGTAAGAGCTGTCCAAATTAAAACAACTTGCACTGACATATATTTAAATAAACCAGTGCCCTTTGTTTTGCCCCAAAATGCACACAAGTTTTTAGTAAGGCATATTTGTTAAAACTAGTTATATTTCCTAATTAAACTAAGGTCTTGTCCAGGCTTAAGCTAATTCCTGTCCGGGAAACCACCCCTATGTGTAAAAAGTTTGGAGCAGTTTCCCAGACAGGGTTTAGATTAATCCAGGACTAGGGCTTAGTTATATTAAGACATTTAAGTGTGCATCCTAAAACAAAACAATGGCACTGATATTTGTTAAGATATGTCAGTGCAAGATGTTTTTAAATTAAGGCAGCTCAAACATGCATTTTATTCTGGGACTAGGATAATACCTATCCAGAAAACTATTTTATCATAATGTAACCTTAATGTTGACATATGTCAGCACAGGGGTGGAGGCGCTGTCCAAACTTAAGAGGGAGAGATTGGAGAGTTACAATTTTGCTTAAAACTTAGAGGGAGAAAGGGAATTTTCAAATTGCAATTTTGCCCAAGGAATTTCTTCCTAATAAAAACAGACTGTATGTTTTGTAACTGTGCAGGTGAATACTGTTTCTTTTGCACACAAGAACTAACGTAGTGAACAACATTCCCTGCTATATTCAGCTAACATTAACTATTAATATGAGCCTTTTGATTATGTTGTATTATGTTATTAAACTTAATAGTGATTTGTGACATATATTTTTATACAATGTAAGTGACTAATTAAGTTTAGCTACCACCTTTTGGCCGGTTTAGTTTTCAAATTTAATATTTTTATAAGCTTATGACATATATAAGCTTTGAAACTGTTCTTACATCAGATTTAAGGTGAATATAGCAAGAGGGCTGAGCAGACAGAAGAGGGAGAGGAAGAACAGTTGAGCAGGTAAAGATGGCAGTCAATAAGTTTTAATATTAGGTTTATACTGTTTTAGTTTTTTGTCTTAGTGGATTTGTTCTTATATTAGAGCAAAGGTGAAGTAGTAGCTATTTAGACAAATCAAAAGAAGGATAGGAAGAACAACTGATCAGCTAAAGCCCAAGAAACACAACTAAAAAGATGGATGAAGATGTTAAAAATGAAAAAGGTTCTAAAACTGAAATGCAGAGGGTGAGAATAGAATCCTGCTTGTCATTAAACATACACAAACACCTCCGCTCACACAAAACTAAGAAAGATTAGAAAGACTTTAGCTGAAAGCACATGTCTCAAAACCAGATCGACCCACGCATGTGCCTTTTAAGCAGCAATAGGCATGATCATGTTAGTGATTTCACAAAATGTCTTTGGTCCCCTATTTGATGGTGAAGTGTGACATGTGTTTATCTGCTTTGACTTTTAGGAAACACACACTTTACACTTCACTATTTAACAGGGGACCTAATGTATTATTATCTTGAAGAAACTCACTATTTTATACTATTTGGACAGAAGTTAAAATGTGTAAAATGTGTCTTAGAAATGAGCAGTTTAAGCACCAAATTTAGGCATGATCATGTTAGTGACTTTACAAAATGTCTTTGGTCCCCAGTTTGATGGTGAAGTGTGACATGTGTTTATCTGTTTTGACTTTAAGGAAACACACACTTCACACTTCACTATTTAACAGGGGACCTAATGTATTTTATCTTGAAGAAACTCACTATTTTATACTATTTGGACAGAAGTTAAAATGTGTAAAATGTGTATCTTAGAAATGAGCAGTTTAAGCACCAAATTTAGGCATGATCATGTTAGTGACTTCACAAAATGTCTTTGGTCCCCAGTTTGATGGTGAAGTGTGACATGTGTTTATCTGTTTTGACTTTAAGGAAACACACACTTCACACTTCACTATTTAACAGGGGACCTAATGTATTTTATCTTGAAGAAACTCACTATTTTATACTATTTGGACAGAAGTTAAAATGTGTAAAATGTGTATCTTAGAAATGAGCAGTTTAAGCACCAAATTTAGGCATGATCATGTTAGTGACTTCACAAAATGTCTTTGGTCCCCAGTTTGATGGTGAAGTGTGACATGTGTTTATCTGCTTTGACTTTTAGGAAACACACACTTCACACTTCACTATTTAACAGGGGACCTAATGTATTTTATCTTGAAGAAACTCACTATTGTATACTATTTGGACAGAAGTTAAAATGTGTATCTTAGAAATGAGCAGTTTAAGCACCAAATTTAGGCATGATCATGTTAGTGACTTCACAAAATGTCTTTGGTCCCCTATTTGATGGTGAAGTGTGACATGGGTTTATCTGCTTTGACTTTTAGGAAACACACACTTTACACTTCACTATTTAACAGGGGACCTAATGTATTTTATCTTGAAGAAACTCACTATTGTATACTATTTGGACAGAAGTTAAAATGTGTATCTTAGAAATGAGCAGTTTAAGCACCAAATTTAGGCATGATCATGTTAGTGACTTCACAAAATGTCTTTGGTCCCCAGTTTGATGGTGAAGTGTGACATGTGTTTATCTGTTTTGACTTTAAGGAAACACACACTTCACACTTCACTATTTAACAGGGGACCTAATGTATTTTATCTTGAAGAAACTCACTATTTTATACTATTTGGACAGAAGTTAAAATGTGTAAAATGTGTATCTTAGAAATGAGCAGTTTAAGCACCAAATTTAGGCATGATCATGTTAGTGACTTCACAAAATGTCTTTGGTCCCCAGTTTGATGGTGAAGTGTGACATGTGTTTATCTGCTTTGACTTTTAGGAAACACACACTTCACACTTCACTATTTAACAGGGGACCTAATGTATTTTATCTTGAAGAAACTCACTATTGTATACTATTTGGACAGAAGTTAAAATGTGTATCTTAGAAATGAGCAGTTTAAGCACCAAATTTAGGCATGATCATGTTAGTGACTTCACAAAATGTCTTTGGTCCCCAGTTTGATGGTGAAGTGTGACATGTGTTTATCTGCTTTGACTTTTAGGAAATATTTTAAATTCTGAATAACTGTAAATGTACTGACAAAATTTACAATGACACTAAAACAACAGTTCTTACCATCAAAAAAATTCTTCATAAAAGATTTTGAAGTTTAAAACTAAAAGTTGTACAAGGATTATTGCACTAAAATGTTATGTAATGTTATAAAGTCATTTAGTAAAAGACAATATAACTGAACCAACTAAAACATTTCAATGCATTAAATAAACATAATAGTTTAAGTTTAAACCCCTGAAATCTTTTCTCATGGCAAGAAATGTAATTGCAATTAAACAGATGTCACACTTCACTATTTAACAGGGGACCTAATGTATTTTATCTTGAAGAAACTCACTATTTTATACTATTTGGACAGAAGTTAAAGGGGCGGTTTCCCGGACATGGATTAGACTAGTCCTAGACTAAAATAAATGTAAGAGCTGTCCAAACTAAAAAATACTTTCTCTGACAAATATTGAAATACATCAGTGCCCTTTGTTTTACCTCAAAATGCACACAGGCAATGTTTTTAGTAAGGCATGTTTGTTAAAACTAGTTATATTTCCTAATTAAACTAAGGCGTAGTCCTGGATTAAGCTAATTCTGGTCCGGGAAACCGCCGGAAAATGTGTATCTTAGAAATGAGCAGTTTAAGCACCAAATGTAGGCATGATCATGTTAGTGACTTCACAAAATGTCTTTGGTCCCCAGTTTGATGGTGAAGTGTGACATGTGTTTATCTGTTTTGACTTTTAGGAAACACACACTTCACACTTCACTATTTAACAGGGGACCTAATGTATTTTATCTTGAAGAAACTCACTATTTTATACTATTTGGACAGAAGTTAAAATGTGTATCTTAGAAATGAGCAGTTTAAGCACCAAATGTAGGCATGATCATGTTAGTGACTTAAAAAAATGTCTTTGGTCCCCAGTTTGATGGTGAAGTGTGACATGTGTTTATCTGCTTTGATTAAATTCTGAATAACTGTGAATGTACTGACAAAATTTACAATGACACTAAAACAACAGTTCTTACCATCAAAAAAGTTATTCATAAAAGATTTTGAAGTTTAAAACTAAAAGTTGTACAAGGATTATTGCACTAAAATGTTATGTTATAAAGTAATTTAGTAAAAGACAATATAACTGAACCAACTAAAACATTTCAATGCATTAAATAAACATAATAGTTTAAGTTTAAACCCCTGAAATCTTTTCTGATGGCAAGAAATGTTAATGCAATTAAACAGATGTCACACTTCACTATTTAACATGGGGACCTAATGTATTTTATCTTGAAGAAACTCACTATTTTTTACTATTTTCACACAAGTTTAAATGTACGTGTTAAAAATGAGAAGTCAAAAGCTCTGTGGATTAGCAGGACTAATGCTAGAAAACACAGGAAAATGGCTAAAGGAAACAAAGGTAAAAGAAATAAAAAATAAGGATGGTGTCTCAAACCTGCAGATTTGTGAAAGACACATTGAAAGGAACAGGAATGGGTCATTTGGCAGTGGCAGACAACAGTGTGAATAGGCTTTATGCCCAGCTGCACTTCTTCCTGAACTTCAGCCAGCTCCTTGTTTCCTGTCTGCCATTATTGGACAAACTGATTAATCCAGGTGTGCCTGACCTCAGTAGTCACAGCAACAATAATCCGACACACCTGAATTAATCAGTTTGTCCAATAATGGCAGACACAATTTTATTATGGACAGTGGTTACACACAACCCAGTTAGTTTTTATTATCATTTCAGAATTGTTTTCAGTCAATGCCAAAATATTTTGTTGCAGCAACACAATTGAATAATGAATAACTAATGTGAAGTGGTAATGTTCAACAAAATCATCTTGATTACTTTTCAGTAACTTAAAATTGTTACGTTTTCTGAACATGTGTTTGTAAAAACTAATCAAATATTTTTTGCTTGTCCAACTCAAGAGTAGTTTATTCTTACAACTCATTTGCATTGTGGACAGTGGTTCCATACAATTACTTTTAGTAACTTTAACATAACAATTTCTTTTTCAAGTTACATCACACACAAAAATATGCTTTTTGTAATAAACTCTATATAGCGTTCATTTTATTCATAAAAGAATCTCAGACACCAGTTCTTCAAGCCATGTTTATTGCACTTAAACTAGAGATACCGTAAAGGATATACCGACAAATGAGATGTGCTCATCAACTTGAAAAGCTTGCAAAGTTTTTCAAGGACTCTGGATATTACCATGTAACCTTGTAACAACATTACAATTTTTTACAGTTACTGACAACTGAAATGCACGAAGCACCATTCAGGCAGTTTTTTCAAGCCTCCTGATAAATATAATTAAACAACAGTATTACACAACTGTAAAGCCAACTGACAAAATAGGATGCTCTCCATTCAGAGAGCTGGCACATGCGGCTTTCAAAGCTTTTTCAACTACTTTGGACAATTAATGTAAATTCTGTGACATTACAAAACTGTCAAATTGACTGAAAATGTATGGACCTTTTACAAGGCTTGCAAAGCTTTTTCAAGAACTTTGGGATAATTTAAGTTAAATGTTACTGTAACAACATTATAAACGTTAACATTCCATGACAAATTAGATGCAGCACCATTTACGTACAGCCAAAGCTTTAAACAACTCTGCATTAATCTAATTAAATAAAAACACACTGCAAAACTATAAAAATAAATTGACGACACTGTTTACTTCCCGAATGTTATTGTACTGCCATTTTCAAAAACATGGCATTTACATATGAAATATTTAAACATTCCTTGCTCAAAACATCTGCGAAAGGCTTGGGCCCGGTTGCATAAAGCACCTTAAGTTTTTCCCTTAAGCATGACACTTAAGGGGTAAATTCCCCTTAACTAAGAGAATAATTTAAGGGTGTTGCATACAGTATAATCCCTTAAACAGTTTTCTTAGGTAAGAGTAATCGTTAAGTGTTTCACGACAGCGACCCAGGTTTGTCGTTATAAAATACTATTGTTGCCATGGAGACGCAACAGAAAAAACTTAAGGGTTTTTTCTGCAACACCCTTAAGCTTCCCTTACGAAAAAGAGGTATACTTCAAGTTCATTTTATTAAGTATACTTAAGTAATGTTGGAGTATAGTTTTAAGTATACTTTATGCAGTAAGTGTACTAACATTTATGTTCTAGTAGTATACTTGTAAGTGTACTGCTTGAATACCGCTTGGGACTAAATTGGCCCACTTTTAGTATATAGAAGTATACTTCTAAGTGTACTATAAGTGTAAGAGTAGTCAACTTTAAGTGTACAACTAGTGCACAATTAGTTCTTCATTTGTACTGCAAGTGAACTCATGAGTATACTAGTAGTTTTCTAGACTTATACTTCAAGTGTGCATGCAAATGTTCTGTTAGTGTACTCTTAGTAAACTAGTAGGTTACTTATTGTGTGCTGCAGGTATACTTCCAAGTGTTCTTTTAATATACTTTCAGTTAACTAGTAGTTTACTAGTCATATACTGAAAGTGTACATGCAAATGTTCTGTTAGTGTACTCTTAGTAAACTAGTAGGTTACTTATTGTGTGCTGCAGGTATACTTCCAAGTGTTCTTTTAATATACTTTCAGTTAACTAGTAGTTTACTAGTCATATACTGAAAGTGTACATGCAAGTGTTCTGTTAGTGTAATCTTAGTAAAATAGTAGGTTACTTATTGTATACTGCTTGTGTAACAAAGCACTTTGAGACTGAGGATCCACCTGCAGGTTTTTATTAAACACTCTCCAACAGGCAAGGTCAAACAACAGCAAACACAGCAATGTAAGGCAGGCAAATCTCGTAGACATGAAACAGGCAAAAGGGTCAGGGCAGGCAACAAACATACAGTACTCATAAACCAGGTAAAACAGATCAAGATTAATAAATACAGATAGATAAGCAGGCAGGCAAACAGCTCAGCAATGACAGCCGGTACAAATCAAGACTTTGCACTAACTAAGGGCTCTATCTTACACCCGGCGCAATGCAGCGCAATGCGCGACGCAAGTGTCTTTCGCTAGTTTCCACCCAAATTTTCACGTTTAGCGCCGCGTTGTTTAAATAGCAAATGCATTTGCGCCCCCTTTTGCGCCCATGGGCGTTCTGGTCTGAAAAAGAGGTGTGTTCAGGCGCATTGTTGGCGCGTTGCTATTTTGAGGCAACTAAAATAGACTACGCCATTGACCAACAAAAACCTGGTCTAAAGTCTAAGGTCAAGTAGTCAAGTAGGAAGTAGTGCAGCTGGGCATAAAGCCTATGGGAGTTCTGGGTTTATCCCCCACCTGCTTAAATGTGTCCTGTCTTGAAAAAGCTTAAAAGTTAAAATTAATGCAGTTATTAGTACCTTTAGTAGTAGTACCTTTTTATCCCCTTTGGGAAATTCTTTCAAGCATGCGGTTTTTTACACTTACAAAACAATACAATATAACAACAAAAACAAGTTTTTAAAAGAATTCATCATTTAAATATTTCACTATTGTGGTACAAAGGATTTTCCTAATTTTAAGCAACATTGAAGAACTTACCAAGCCTTTTGACCCACAAGAACTGGAAGCTGCAATGAACGCGCTGAAACCTGGGAAAGCAGCAGGAATCGACGATGTACTGACAGAAATGATACAGCACCTGGGACCTAAAGCAAAGACCTGGCTCCTAGAAATGCTGAACTCATGCATGGCAGAAAAAATAATTCCATCTGCATGGAGAAAGGCCAAGATAGTCACAGTTCTTAAACCTGGAAAGGATCCATCATCCTCAAAGAGCTACAGACCAATTTCACTCCTTTGCATTACTTACAAGCTCTATGAGAGGCTTTTACCTTATGCCAGCTATAGACTCTAAGCTTACTGAAGATCAAGCTGGTTTCCATCCTGGTCGCTCTTGCGCTGGGCAGCTATTGAACCTCACCCAACATATCGAGGATGGCTTTGAGTGTAAACTCATCACTGAGCAGCTTTCATAGATCTTACTGCTGCCTACAATACTGTCCAGCACCGCACCATGATTAGGAAACTTTTTGACATGACTGGTGACCTCGACCTGTGCAAAATCATCAAATGCCTCCCCAACAACAGACGATTCTTTATCCAATTAAATGACAAGAAGAGCAAATGGAAAGCCCAAAAGAACGACCTACCACAAGGCAGTGTGCTGGTCCCCCTCCTCTTTAATATCTATACTAATGACCAACCACTTCACTCACAATACGGTCGCTTTATCTATGCGGACCACCCAACAGGAGAACTTCCAGAAGATTGAGGTTTTCTGGAAAGTGTCCTCTGAGAGATGACAACCTACTACAACCATCTGAAACCAAATCCATCAAAAACCCAACTATCCAGCTTCCATTTAAAAAACCGAGATGCGAAAAAAGAACTGAGCATCTCATGGGATGGCTACAAACTCTCTGTGTACTTGGGAGTCACACTCGACAGGACACTCTCTTTCAAAACCCACCTCCAGAACACCAAAGCCAAGATATACACCCGCAATAACATCCTGCGCAAACTGGTAAACTCAAAATGGGGTGCCGATCCACCAACCATCCGTGCAACTGCTCTAGCTCTGTGTTTCTCCACAGCCGAATATGCATGCTCAAGCTGGAGCCGCTCCCACCATACCAAACTGATTGACACAGCTCTCAAAGACACCTGACGCATTATTACGGGATGCATAAAAACAACGGCTCTACCATGTCTCTACGCTCTAGCTGGCATTGCCCCACCTTACATCAGACGATCCATCATCGCACAAGACGAGCGGAGAACACTGGAGTATGACACCAGGCATCCCCTGCATGGACACACAGCATCCCCACACTGCCTGAAATCAAGAGCCAGTTTCCTGCTGACAGTCCCACCTCTCCAGACAACCAGAAAAATAGCAAGGACCAACATTTGGAAAGATGAATGGAACCAGCTAACCACACGAGCCCAGGACTGGATGGAGAGAGGAATCACTCCGACTGAATGACTCGCCAGCGGGCACGATCTCCCATGGCCAACTTGGAAGACCCTCAACAGACTACGAGTGTAACAGGGGAGGTGCAAAGCACTTTTGAAAATATGGAACCTCCAGACAGACGACACATGTAACTGCGGAGCAGTACAGACAATGCCCCACCTACTGAAGTGTGAAAATGCCCCCCAGTGCACTCCCCAGGACCTGGCTGAACCAACCCCATCAGCCGTGACCTGTGCCAGATACTGGCAGAATGACATCTGAAATTGCAACGGATTCGAAGAAGAAGAAGCAACAATGGCATCCTAAATCTTTGACCCGAATGTTCAAACTCATCATACAATGGGTGCATATAATTAAATGTGACCCGTGCTGGCAAAATTAGTCAGAATGAGCAAATTTTCAAAAAGAGTTATTTATATTCTCTATTAAAAAAATATATAAAACAATATATGACTTGTTGGAATGTGACGAAAAATGACAGCACTACACCTGTTTGAAGTTGACAGAGTCAGCAAAGTCAATTTTGAGAAAAATCAAATTAAAGATTTTTGAAGGTTCAAAAGCAAAATCAGCACATCCTTAACTTAAAATCACTGGTAAAAATAATAGATTTAACACACAGTCAAAAACAACATCAATAGGATAAATATATGTTGAACTTACTTTTATTGTTTTATTGACATTGAGACAAACAGCTTTCAGATCTAATCTAATATAATGTTACACATCAGATCCTCAACAGTTAAAGGTAGGGTAATACATTTTGAAAAATGCTAACGGTAGCCGCCTAGCAATGAAATCCCGATCCCGCCCTCAAGTCAAATCGCCATCCAAAGTCACGCCTCTTTCACAACACATGAACACACACAGATCAGACGGTCACGTCTCATGTCTCATTCAGCAGTGAGAAAACTTTGCAGTACAAAGTCGAATAACACTTCCAAAATAACCAAACAACTGTTTACATCAGAATTAGTTTAAGCACACGTTCGGTTGTGTAGACGTAGTAACTATATCGTTACGCTAATCCGTAAACGAACACAAATTTCATAAGCAACACAATGTTTCATCAAAGTAGAATATCTGAATCCATTTCAATACAAACATATCGCGTTCCTACCTTACCAAAATAAACAGTGCAACGACTCTTTCAGACCCTTTGCCTCCTGCAGCTGTTTTTATCTCGTGGTAAAGCAGTAAAGTTACCGATGTTCATTTGGGTTTTTGCTCTTGCTGATCCAGGCAGTTTTGCTGTTGTTGTTATAAAAGATGTCTTTAGTTTTGTGCCTCCTGTGTAGGTTGTCAATTCAGTAGAAAAGTTTGCTGTTCTCGCTGTTTACAGACAGGAGGTGAGCGCACGTGAACGCGCCGATGACGTATGGTGTCTGCGTGGACTCGCTGTGCGGTGGGCATTCAAATTACGCTTACGTATGAGGGACAAAAATGGAAACGTCCGTTCGGACCCAAATCTATGATTTGTTGAACATTTTTTGGTCCTCAGGTTCACAGATGACATACATTTCTACAAATACATGTAAACAACTTAACACAGTGATTGCTATCAGGATGTAAAGAGACTTTTAACCAGCATAACTAAAAATGTTTCAGGATCAAATCTGTTACCCTACCTTTAACCAAACATTCACTTAAGACATAACAGATTAAGGGCCCTATTTTAACGATCTAAGCGCATTGTCTAAAGCGCACGGTCTAAATGGGCGTGTCCGAATCCACTTTTGCTAATTTAACAACGGGAAAAATGGTTTGTGCGCCGAGCACACGTCGAAAAGGGTTGTTCGTATACTCCTAATGAGTAATGGGAGTGTTTTGGGCGTAACCTGCAATAAACCGATGAGAGTCTTATCTCTCATCCCCTTTAAAAGCAAGTTGCGCTGGCGCTATGTCTAATCCCTATTTAGATGATGGACTTTGTAAACTGAAAAACTAAGCGGAGGAAGAAGACCCCCAGTTTAAGATTAATGTTAAATAATTGTGTTGTTTTTTACTTGTATTGAAATTGTTATTTTTTTATTAAAACCTTTAAAACCCGTTTTCTTTTAGTCATAGAAGTAAAAATAGCAGGCTTTTAATTGCTGTAAATGTATGGCTATCCAATATCATCAAAAAATAATTTACAAGTATGTAAGAAAAGGTTTGTACTGTAAAAATACTTTATTTGTAACAAACAGGAGATAAAGAATTTACAAACGGCTCTCGGTACTGTGACGTGTGGACAGTACTTTCTGAAATCTCCTGCACTACCTATATTTGTATATTTGTAGAAAACTTAAAGGCATGCAATGAAACCAAACACATACATGCTGAATTAGTAACCACATGAGCACAAGTCATCCACTATGTTAAAGAGTTTCCTCTAAATCACCACATTTAGTATAGCTTTTATCTGAGCTTAAACAGCAACTAGAAACAAAATGAATCTTTTTAAATGGTATTGTCTGTCTTAGATACCCATCTGTCTTAACATTTCTACTCTCAGCCAGAGTTCTAAAATGAAATGTTCTAAGAAATGAAATGTAGAATTTAGTTGCCACTAAATATCCATTTTGCTCTGCTAGGTTCTGCACACTTTGGTAAGTAATGTGGAGAGACTTCCTACAACCCCCCAGAAATTCCTCTGCAAACCCCCACGTGCAATTAGCATTTCTATGGAGAGAGGCTTCAAGGGAACAGTGTGTGACAGACACGTTTAGGATTGTTTGTAAGAGTCAGAGCCGGACAGTAACGGAGTACATTTACTTGAGTACAGTACTTAAGTACAATTTTGAGGGATCTGTACTTTACTCGAGTATTATTTTTGGGGAGTACTCATGACTTTACTCAAGTACATTTGAGAGGCAAATATTGTACTCTTTACTCCACTACATTTCTTTCCATAACCGTGAGTACCTGTTACTTCTAAAAAAAAAGGAAAAAGAAAAAGAAACATCTCAGAAACCCTTTTCTCAAAAGTGATTAGATTGTGCAGGGGCCACTGATTGGGACAGCCTATCAGCTATCACCTTCAGCTTTCCGCCAAAGTCCCAATAGTCAGATTTAGATAAGAGAAGAAACCATGGACAAAACAATGGATATTGTGACAACCCGTGGCTCCACCTCGCCAGACTATTTTAATTTTCTAAACAAGTTAATGCTAGTTTTCGCTTTAAGTGTTTACTGTGTTTACCAAAACAAAACTTCATCACCGCTTACAAAAATTCAACCCCTTGAGAGCGGCAGGGATCACTGGTGATCCTGGATTATTGTTGTTTGTGGAATTTGATGTTGTTTAAATGTATTCTACTAATCATATCATTATAATTCAGCTTATGTGTGCCTTTACAAAATTGATTTCTGTGCTGAAAATATGAGGGCTGTCTGTGTGTGTGTAAAGGCTGCAAGGTCGTGGTTTCGGTTGAACGTAGGACCGACCTTGCAGCTGCTGGTGATAGCCAAAATAAGAACAACGCTGGAAGGAGAAAACACACAGACAAAAGAAATACATGCTTTTGATATTAATTCACTAATAATCATTAATTTCCAGATTATTACATATAGAAGTGTTTGGATTTATAAAATTAAATGTTGTCATGACCATTAATGTATTAAAATATATAAATGATTATGCCTTTGTGCCCATGAATAATGTAGAAGATTGCCCTGTAATAAGACATCGCCATATAAGGATGAAATGCTCTAGGGCACAAGGTGTTCTGTATGTTTGTGTGTTATATACCCCCACAGGCCGAAGCAGGGTGTAGTAATGGAGTCAGATAATGAGATGAGAACCGCCTGTTATGGGGAGGAGAGATTTTAAGAAAGAACGACGTCACATATCATATAAATATTCATGTATTTCCGTAAGCTGGGGTTGGTTGCTTGCCACATGGGGCCTTGAAACAACCCAGCGCTGTAAAACTTTTTCATATCTGATCAATAAATAGCTTATTTTTTTAATACCGTGTCTTTCCTCTAATTATGAACATGCAATGGACCCTTAAAGTCCAACAATTGGTGACCCCGACGTTCTTTGGAGGGAAAGGAGAGACTGAGCGGGAGGACGGTTTCACATTGAAGAAACCAGAGTAAGGGAGGGCTCCATTTCAACACAAAAAGAGCGCTCTACTAAAATAAGGTAAGCAGAAACCTGTTTTATCAAATTCTGCTATTGGATATAAACCAAATTGATTGTGTTGACGTGGAGATCCAAACTGAACTTAAATAATTGAATAAAAGATCAGAGTGAAAAACTTTAAATGTTTTAATGATAATGGTAAAATTGGGTTGGAGTCCCTTACTGTATTAGACAGTATAAAGTACCAACCAGGTTGAATGGTCCTTTGGGTGAAAGGTCCCATAAAGGTAAATTTGGGTTGGAGTCCCTTACTGTACTAGACAGTATAAAGTACCAACCAGGTTGAATGGTCCTTTGGGTGAAAGGTCCCATAAAGGTAAATTTAGGTTGGAGTCCCGTAGTATTTTAGATACTACTAAGTACCAGTTGAATTGTGTGAACCGGTTTTTAAAACTTTTATTGGTGTAATATATCTTAGGCTTGTGAATATTCTTTACGTAATTGTGTTGATTATAACATTGTTGGTTTTATTGATCTGTGAATATTTTACAAAATGGCAGAGTTTCAAAAGAAATGTGATGAGTACGATTGTCCACCAGTGTACATACAATGGCAAAAAATGGTAAAACTGCTGATGGCCCAAACTGATCCGAAAGATGTTAAAAAAAGACAAAAGGAAATTGAATTGGGGTGGAAAATATTAAGAGAAGAGAACTGTTGGGAGGCTGAGGAGAGAAAGAAGGTTCCTCTTGCACCTATTGTTTTTGCTATGGAACACAGAGTAGTACATAAAATTGAGACTGTACAGAAAGAAGGGAAAAAATGGTTTGGTAAAGGAAAAAGTGTGACAGGCCTAGAGAAAGAGTTACGATTGTGGACTAAGTTGGCTGTGGTAGCTGCCGCTATGCAGGCTATAAAATCAAAGAAAAAAGGGAAAGTTGACAGTGGTGCAGCTGCAAAGCAAGAGGAAGCTGAAACCGGAAACAGTCAGCCAGATTCAGGTGTGACGCATACGGCTCCTCCTTCAGCCCCACCCCTAGTGAAATCGATCTACCCCTCTTTGCACACACCTCTTCTGTATGAGGCAGCCAAGGCCCCGATGCAACAGCCTGTGTTTCAAATTAATAGCGGTCAGGTAGATGTAGAGGACAGTGATGAACTAAAAGAAATAAAACATGAGCTGTACAAATTAAGACAAACTGTCATTAAACAGGGAGAGTTTATGTCTTCTCCCAGGAGGTCTAGGGTTGTTGAAAAACCCATTGATTTCTTGCAGCCATATACACCAAAGACACCAGTGATACACCCACCCAGCGGTAGTGGTGCACATGGTACACATGGAGCATGTGGGGGCTTTGAGGGTGATCCTATAGTTAGTCTCAACATAGACAATGAGGAAGAGGAAGGCGTTGATGACCGCTCTGAAGCCAGTGAACAGAAGGAACGCGGTGCACACTCCAAAGCACCAAGTGGTCGTAGTAATGGTTCAGAACCATCGGTACCCTTAAGAGATAGCAAAGAACAAAGAAGGGTGACAGGTATGCAGAGGGAATTGAAACAGTTAAGAAGTATGGTATTAGAGCAGGATCGTGAAAAGCATCACCTAATACATTCAAAGGAACCCTTAAAGGTTACCATGCAAGGTGAGATGTTTCTTGAAAGGTCAGGCACCAGGTCTGGTATAAACTACCACCCAACCAGTGAACACCCACCACAGACTCAAGTAGACAATGAACGAGAACATCAATTTAATCAGTGGATAACATCCCACCAAATAGCAAACAAGCCACCACAAGTACAGCCGAACGTAGTCCCCACACCCACCGCACAGCTTTTTGGAGATAGGGAACAAAAGGAGGTAGATGGTACACAATATCCCAGAGTGGTGCACAAAGGAACTAAAAAATATCAACCATGGACACATAGTGATCTCACTGCTATAATGAGTAAACTCCCACCCATCACTAGTGGAGGGGGCAGATGGTCAAATAAACTAACCACTTTATGTCATGGCACAGTACTGGCTTTGGGTGACATCAGGTGTCTGTTGGGTCAAATTTTAACCAATGCACAAGTAAAAGATTTTGAACAAAACGCTGACATAACAACATATGACAATGACACGGCATACACCACAGTGAGTACCGCAATAGGTAGAGCCTTGAGGGCGCAGTTTCCTACTCCACCAACAGTATATCAAAACATTAAGTTTAAAATCAAACCAGATGAGACAGGGGCAGCTTACTACTTTAGGTGTGCTGCAGAATGGGAACAGCTGGTTGAGGAAAACAGTATAAACAATCCAGTTACCCGTGATGTTTTTAGATCAGCAGTAATGGCAGGTGCCCCACCGGGTGTAAAACAAATCATGGAAAATAATCCAGATATCCCCATAGCCAACAATGACACATGGGAAAGACACCTAGTATACCATACAGACAGGGCCATAGACAAAACAAATAAAGACCTTGCAGAAGTAGATAAGCTTAAGAATGAGCTGTTAAAGCTACAGCTAGAACAGGCCAAGCAAGCTAACACAAAAAAGAAACAAATGCCACAGCAGGCCCAACCAATCACCACCACAGCTACACCGCATGCCCCACAGCCTAATCAATATCCCAATCCATACCCTTATGGCCCACAAGACCCGTATACAGGACCACCATATATGGGAAACCCATGGGGAGGTTATCAGCAAAACAGAGGAGGCCCTAGGGGAAGGGGTGGACCCAATAGGGGTGGTTATGGTGCTTTTGGTAGGAATGCATGTTATGTGTGTGGACAGGAAGGACACTGGGGACGAAATTGTCCTAACATTTGGTCACAGCCTCAAAATTCAGGTGCTAGCCCACTTAACGGACCACCTGCGGGGGGATGGGGTCCCCGAGGAGGTGGGGCCGGGCGTGGAGCCGGTGACTATGGCAGGGGGTCACCGACACAGCACAACCTACCACAACTAAATTTAATGGCGCCTATGCACCCAACATGGGGCCAATGGGGTGGTGCGGATGAATGAAGGGGCACACAGGAACCCACCATGAGAGAAATGGCTGGGCCTCTCATGGAAATAGTGGTGAACCACACCACTAAGAGCCCTAGTGGATAATGAGCCTAAATAGTCCACCGTAAAAAAAAAAAAAAAAAAAAATTTTAACAACGGTGGGGATAATGGGTTTCTGGTAAAATTGAAAAGTGACTATTAACAAATCAACTACCCAATAAGGTAGCAAACCAGTCTAGTTCGCACGCATTTCTGTATTCCTCCAACACACTTGTTAATAATAGAAAGGGACCTAGAAATTACTATGACCTGTCAATGTTGCAATGTGCCCCCGGACGGACGGGGAATAAATGAATGGCTAATTAAACTATGGAGAGACAGAGCCTTATGTCTGGCCCAGGACCAGAGACTGTGAAAGACATGCTGTCATTTTTGGGCCTTATAAACTTCAGCAAACAATAGATAACAATAGGAGTCATAGAGAAAGTCTACCAAAATCCTGGCCAGTCAAACCTGAAATTATGTCCATGAGGGTATAAACATGACTGATCTAATCACTGAGGGTGAGCCATATAACTGCATACCATTGACTAAAAAAAAAAAAGCAAACAAATTGAGAGATGGTTTGTTCGCGGTACCACTGACAACTCCCCCACCGGTAATCACGTTATTTATGGATGGCTTTGTTTTAGAGCATCAGATGGTACGCTAAAGGCAGGGTTTGCTGTGGTTGACCAGGTTGAGGGTGATTTTGTGACTAGAGTGAGTGGTAAATTGGAGGGTAAGCAGTCAGCACAGACAGCTGAAATGATAGCTGTTATCAAAACCTTGTGCTACGCTGGTGAAGAGAGGGTGATTATTTATAGTGACTCTGCATATGTGATTGGTACAGTATATATGGAACTGCCATATGGCAGATAGGTGGGTTTGAAACCAGGAAAGGCCGGCCTATAATAAATAAATGCTAGCGAAGCCTGACATATAATACAGGCTGTGAAGGTACCTAATGAAGTGGTTGTTGTCAACTGCCTAATAAACCACTTATATCCCCAACCATGGTTTCCCAAGACAAAGTTAGATCTGACAAACTGACAAACACGCACTGGAATTGACATATAGTTTTGGGGCTGCTCATCGCCCCAATGATAGAGCAAAGCTGAAATAATGAACATGACTTTGACATTAAAACTTGACTTGACAAAATCTGTGCACAGACAAAAATAACATGGCTTGACGAATTACCAATTGCATTAATGTCTATTCGCTCTTCTGTTATCAGGATTTCTGGTTTCACATCCTTTGAATTGCTTACAGGTCGACAGTTTCCAGGCCCACGGAACGCCTTGGTGTAGGATCCAATCCTGCCACTAACTAATGATGTTTATTTTTACAAACTAACTGCTCTGATTAAACATTTTTCCTGCCAGGCTACCACACAACGAAATTGGGACAACGACTAAGCTGTTACAAATGATGATTGAGTGAAAGTGAAGGTGTTCAGACGGTGCTGGGCCGAACCGAGACGGTCCAGGCTACCGAGAAGTAAAAGCAGAAACCTAACATTGTGTCCAGCTACAGGTCAAAGGCGACACATGGTTCCATCTCTTTTTGTGTTCCATGTGATTATCCCAGCAGGTCTCTCACAGAAACCGGTGTGGACCTGAGGACTCAGGTCCAAGAGAGGGAGAGTGTTGAAAGTGAAAGTGAAAGTAAATCAGCTGGAATACAGGGAGAACAAACAGGAAGTGAAACATCATTGGTAACACTCACACAACACCAACAACAAAGTCAACAAACACTTTGTAAAATTGTGCATAAAAAAGGTGAATAAAAAAGGTGACATTTTTTCCAGCCCAGCAACAGAACCACAAAAGGTTGTAAGACAGAACAAACACACAGGTGAATGTGCAGTTACCCATGAGGACGACGGCAGATTGATTTTTCATTTAATAACAAAACAAAATTGTACTGATTTACCAACATATGAGAATTTTACCAACAGCTGGGGGGTGTGGCCTGGATAAATTGGATTTCCATAAAGTGCTGGAAATCCTGACAGAAGTGTTCAGGGACCTGAACATCACAATTACTGTTTATTCATTATAATCTGGGTAGCTACATACCATATTGACCTTCGAATTTCTTAAGTTTCTTATATAATCTTACATTTCAATGTTTCCTTTTGAATTTAATTTCTAAGTTTCTTATACAATTCTACAGTATTAATTTTATATTTTAATTTTCTTTTTCCTTTTTGAACTTACGATTGTTTTTTGAGTATTAGCCAATAGGCATAAGTGTATTTTTTCCACAGAGATGAAGCTATATGGAGATTGGAAGGTTCTGTGGGCCCTAGGGGTTATAGCTGCAATTATAATCACCATAATATTTGACATAAGCAATGGAGGTAATCTGAAAATTGACAAAAGGTCCAAAACAACACCACAAGATCAGTGCTTAAAGAGATATGGGGGAATCGAATTAAATTACACAAAAAATTAAACGACGTAATAAACCTTTGATTTATGCAGTGTGATAGACTGTGGAGGGCAATAGTAATATCTATAGTGGTGTCCATTGGAGTATTTGTGGCCATACTGGTCACTTGTGGATGTTGTTGTATCCCCTGTCTCAGGTCTCTGTGTAACAGATTGATAATATCTGCAATAGAAAAGAAAGATGATGCACCCCCGCCATATAGTATGCCCTATTAGGCCTACAGAACCTGGATGAGGAGGACGAAGAGAATGTGTGACCTCTTTCAGAGGTCAAGAGAGGGAATTGTGGAATTTGATGTTGTTCAAATGTATTCTACTAATCATATTATTATAATTCAGCTTATGTGTGCCTTTACAAAATTGATCCCCATGCTGAAAATATGAGGGCTGTCTGTGTGTGTGTAAAGGCTGCAAGGTCGTGGTTTCGGTTGAACCAAGGACCGACCTTGCAGCTGCTGGTGACAGCCAAAACAAGAACAACGCCCGAAAGAGAAAACACACAGACAAAAGAAATACATGCTTTTGATATTAATTCACTAATAATCATTAATTTCCAGATTATTACATATAGAAGTGTTTGGATTTATAAAATTAAATGTTGTCATGACCATTAATGTATTAAAATATATAAATGATTATGCCTTTGTGCCCATGAATAATGTAGAAGATTGCCCTGTAATAAGACATCGCCATATAAGGATGAAATGCTCTAGGGCACAAGGTGTTCTGTATGTTTGTGTGTTATATACCCCCACAGGCCGAAGCAGGGTGTAGTAATGGAGTCAGATAATGAGATGAGAACCGCCTGTTATGGGGAGGAGAGATTTGAAGAAAGAACGACGTCACATATCATATAAATATTCATGTATTTCCGTAAGCTGGGGTTGGTTGCTTGCCACATGGGGCTTTGAAACAACCCAGCGCTGTAAAACTTTTTCATATCTGATCAATAAATAACTTAATTTTAATACCGTGTCTTTCCTCTAATTATGAACATGCAATGGACCCTTAAAGTCCAACAACTCCTAAGCGTAAGCCACCATGGCTTAATTCATTGATTTCCAGTACTTGGCCCAAAACTGACACACAATGAGTCTGAATTATTTAGAAATTTCTGCATATCTGCTACATAAGCGTTTTCAGTTCCATGATCTAGCCTTACCCTTTCAGGACAACCCTCTACCTCTGTTACAGCCTTCATAAAGTACCCACCAATAACACGTGGATGTCAGGATAATAAATAAAAGTTTCTGTTAAACTGTCTGCGCCTGTGTTCGTGTCCAATTCCTGAGAGTGGATTGTTGTTTGTTCTATAAGATTCAAGCCAGATTATTTTTCTTGAGAATTCATCTATGCACCCACTTATATCAATCCCGTATGGTTTTAACTTGTCGTATCCATCAATATGCCCTACGTAGTTGGGTCCACGGCTGAAATACACTCGTCGGCGAGGCCGATTTCTAGACCCAAGATCAACACCTTCACCATCTAGTAACCGTAAACTCGCACAGTCTCTCTGTCAGTGATAATTCCATTAAGACAACATTTCTGATGCATCCACCTGTAGCCATGTGACTGTCCTGATGTCTGTAACTGTTCTTGTATAAAAGTTGCCACATCAGCTTCACCAGTCTTGTTCTTCCTCCTCCAAAGCTGGTGTTTGCTTAAAGGTCGCTCAAGGGTTCGATTGCTAATTTTAAACATTATTTATCTCCTACAGAAGAGTGAGTATTTCACAATAAGTCAGACCCTGTCTGAAATATTGCTCTATAAGTCTGAAATCCATGGATATAACCGGTTTAAGCAGTTAGGTGTACAAGCACTTGTCCAGATTCTTTTGTTATTAAGCACATGTCCATATTAAGTTTGTCATTATTTTGAGATAATAAGTCTTTATAATGAGATACTAAGTCATTATTATGAGATACTAAGTCATTATTATGAGATACTAAGTCATTATTACAAGATACAAAGTCGAAATAATGACTAAGTTTCTCACTATTATAAGATACTAAGTCGAAACAATGACTTAGTATCTTATAATAATGAGAAACTAAGTCATTTTTATGAGAAAGTTTCTCATTATTTTGAGATACTAAGTCGAAATAATGACTTTGTTTCTCATTATTATGAGATACTGAGTCATTATTATGAGATACTTATTTGAAATAATGACTTAGTATCTCATAATAATGATTCAGTATCTCATAATAATGAGAAACTAAGTCATTATTATGAGATACTAAGTCATTATTATAAGAACGTTTTTTTCATTATTATGAGATACTAAGTCATTATTATGAGAAAGCTTCTTATTATTATGAGATTCTAAGTCGAAATAATGAGTTATTATGTCACTATTATGACCCGGGAAATCCAAAAATTCCACCCAAACGTGGCGGAAATGGGCTTCCATAGGGCAGATGTTGGGAGGAGGTGACAGAAATTTGAGTGATGAATGCCATTAATCAGAAATATTAGAAAATTAAAATTAAAATTATACAATTAAAAATTTAAATTACCAATGTCTATTTCAAACTTTCAGCAGTGCCGTTACACAATATAAATACAATATCTATAAACAAAATGCACAGACGATAATGAATAAATAAAAAGACAATAAACAAACTTTCAAGGAACTTTGGGAACTGTGGAAAAGCAAAACAAAAAATAAATTGCCAAAAGAACAGTCTGTTATCCTAATTCACTGATTTAAAAAACTTATATAACCATGCTTTTGCGCTTCACCTGGTGTCTTAGCTCGGAGATTCTACTGTTGATGAATTTTCTGACATCAGGGGCCTGTTCTTCGTACGTCGCTTACTACATCCGAGATCAAATGAGACATCTGAGATGTTTAGATCTCACTAATTATGATCTCGCTTATCCGGTTCTTTGAACACCACTGCTGTTGATGATTATTATGGCAGGATTGAATTATCTGAGATCACTGCGCGTTCGTGCACTGCAAGAAAAGGCAACACATATCGATAGTAGAAACACTGATCAGCAACGCTGTAATTGGCCAGTTGTTATAATGGCCAAGAACACGCCCATTTTTAACCCCTGCAGTGCGCGAGCTAGTTATGACACTGAATTTAAAAACCCAGTTAAAGCTACTTTTGTACATAAATCACCATAAATAATGTAAAATTTAAAATTTGATGCTCCTAAAGTACTTTAAGTATCTTTTAAAAACATTTAAATGCTATTTTGTCTGTTTGTAACAGCAACTTAAAAAGCAGAATAAAAACAGGTGGTGGTCCTCCATCTTCATGTGATGTGTTGGCAGGAGTGATGCCTCAACTGATTGATTGTACAGACCATCTCTGGAGCAGTTGCTCTTTCTTAAACCCACAGCCAATGCAACAATTTAATTCCTGATAAATAAAATGTGAATTGTAGTTTATTATAAGATTGTGTTTTCCTTTATTTTGTGCAGTTGTAGGGAATACACCAACACTTTCAGCAGTTCTCAAGAATGTGTTAAATGAAGTATGATGTGCAGTAAGGGAATGTAAATGTTATTCTACATCAAAAGATTATAAAGTGCAACTGTTTCTGAGCAATGCACAGGACAGTAAAGAAATCCTCTCAGAAGACAGTCCTTTAGAGAAACTATATGCCTATATGCAAGTGGTTAAATAAGTTTACTTCAATTACATTATTCTTATATAACTAATAACTAGGGGTGTCACGATTCTCCAAATCCTCGTTATTATTATTATAGTTTCACATTAACATGCACATTGCGTGCTTTTCCTCGCATGGGGGTTTGTGGGCTTTACTTTACGCGAGAGAGCTTGTAGAGAGAGAATTCCTTCTTGCACGCAGATAGACTTAATGCGTGCGTCTTGGACTTCTCCTATTATCTGAACTAAAACCGGTGCGTCATAAGCAGCTGCGCTTCTCTCTGTCTCACGTGCATGCGCATCTCGCATCTGTCCAAAGTCTAAACATAAACTAAAGTAAAAATCCTTACGTATTTGTTCAGTTTTATGCATTTCATGCGAGCTGAGGCAAACTATACCTTTTGTTTAAAATATAACCCGCTGCATCTTGGCGGCTCTCTTGTGCACGTGCAGAGAGCTGCGCTCTGTCTGAAGGCAGATCACTAGGTAGTAATCCTGTTTATGATATGCATTTCAAGGAGTTGTAGCATTACATCCCTGATGTTTAAAATAAAAATCGCGTTTGGCTGGAGGATGTTTTTAAAGGCACTTCTGAGAGTTTATTTTCCCCCGCTTGGCAAGCCGACCGGACGTGACATGGGGGCGTGGCAGCATCGGCGATCCCATTTTTTAATTCGAAGTTCGATGTTGTGACTTAATTTCGATCGATTTCAATTTAAAAATGAAATCGTGACACCCTTACTAATAACTGACTACAACAATATTAGCAGTAGCCCACATTAACTGAAAGTCTTGCATTTGCTGAGTTTGCACAGAAAAGTGTGGTAAAGAAGATAAAGATATGTGAAAATGTGTGCAAAAAAACTTATTTGGTTTGGTAACATGTTTTTAGACAGAGTTTTAATGATAGAATAGATAGAAATTACTAAACGAAAACCCTTTCATGCATGACATTGTAAGCTACTTTACAATCTAAAGACAAAACTAAAATAGGAGATTAGTTTATTCAAATGAAAATTATTTCACACTGAGTAATAGTCTTTATTGTACATAACATCTATTAGTGCTGGGTATGATTGATTGCTGCTTTTATTAAGGAAAATTCAAACAAATTTAAAATGAATGTGATCAGCATGTTTGTTTTGTCATTCGTTTAAGAATAATAATCTAAACATCTGTTACACAAAACAAGTTGCACAAGTACAAAAAAAGAATATTTGTTATGTTATATATTTTTTAACTAACATCGCTAAAAGATTTAATTAATCTATCCTTTTTTTATTACGTGTTGAATTTGAAAAGCTCTTTATATTAATCATGCATCTTACGCAGATTGCGCTCGTATAATGGAGAATACGCGACTGCATCAGACTTTCCGTATCACATCCGCTTAAAAAAGTACAAACTAGTCTTTGTTTACATGAAATAAGCCTGCTCCCGAGCAGTTTTGAGCTTACGGACCTGTTGCTATGACAGCAACTCTAGGATGAGCTTCGAAGAACCAAATAATCCAAGATCATGCCAAATCATCAACAATCAAATCCAGCTGAGTTAGCGTCGTACGAAGAACAGGCCCCATCTTCCTTGGCCATTTAAAACAGCATCTGTGGAACAGAACAATAATGATAACTCTCCCTCCTTACTCCTCCTCCTGCCCCTTGGTTCACAAAAATCTCTCCTGGCAGAGATGCAATCAAAATGTACCTTGTAAAGCTTGAAGTTTCCTTTGGTCAAGAGCCTGCCGACGATCAGCCTCCTTCTTGAGTTTTACTGGAGGTTAGCTAATAAGTTTTAGGTGCATTACCGCAACCTACAAGGCCTATCTATCAGCCTCCTTCTTTGAATAAATTTCTTTAATAAATATTGGGTAATTGTCAGCACATTTTCTCTCTATCTCTCTCTCTCTCTCTCTCTCTCTGACTTCTGCAGTCTCTTTTAGTTTCTGATGTCCAGACCTATACTAAGCTTTGTTTACAAGTTACTCGCGCTTTGCCCCGCACCACGAAACGAGCCTCCGCTGATTGCGCACACATCTCAAATGGACGTGCCTCTCGTCTTTGGGCTACGTAAGACACGATGAAACCATTCAGTGAAGGGGGGGCATTTTGCTGGATAATTTTGTTTTATTGGTACTTCTTTGTTAAATACTTTATAATATCAATAACATTACTACTATTAGTGTTACTAATAAAAAATTTCTTTGGGGGCCCCAAAATTGCGTGGGCCCTTAGAATCGTCCTAACTTTCCCCCATTAGTTGCGCCCCTGTGTGGAGACCTGATCTAACAGCATGAATGGAGACACCATCGCCCAGCATGAAAGCGATCAGGAAGCTGTGGAGGAGCCGCTGCCCGACCTCCGCAGATTCAGCGTGCCTCACATCACCCTGGCCCAAGACGTTCGCAGGCGACCGAGGCCGGCAACAAGCATGAAAGCGGCAAGACTCCGCTTGTTATTGTAACATGTACTACTTGCCACATGTATAGTTTAGCTTCTGCCGTTAGCATAGAAGGTTTACATGCACTAAGTGTATTGAAGTAGTAAGGTTGACTGAGAAGGTTGCTGAACTAGAATCGCGCATCCGGACGCTAGTTGAGGATAGCAAAACCGTTAATGCTACTGTTACAAATACTGTATCGAGCGCGCATAGTGTTAAGCGAAAGACTAATGGCTCGGTTCTGACATCAGATGCCAATGTAAATATTACAAATACTGTATCAAGTGCGCATAGTGTTTATCAAAATGCACATGGCTCGGTTCCGACATCAGAGTCAAGTCAGCGGACTAACTGGGTGACTGTCAGGTGGCATAGTCATATATACGGCGTCCTTCTAAAACCCATACGGTAATTTCTAGTGGTGCACCGAAATGAAAATTCTTGGCCGAAACCGAAAACCGAAAAAAGGAAACCAAGGCCGAAAAACCGAAACCGAAACACCGAAATAAATTATTATGCCAATTATTAGTACAATTGCATTTATGGCTATCACTGTGTGCTAACTTTACTAGGGGTGTGTGACGGATAAAAAAAACTCACAGTTCGGATCACATTACAGTTTTTGAGGCACAGATCAGATTATTTTTCGGATCAGCAAAAAGCAGGTGGGAAAAATCTAATAAACAATAAAGAAATTGCAAACATTTATAAAAGAGAACAAAGTTGTACATTAATAAGGTCTGAAATTAGCATTAGGTACAGAAATCAAATTAAATTAATCATAACACAATAAATTAAATATATTATTATTTTTTAGAGCTATTTGTCTCTTTGTCATGGGTTGTTTGATCAACATTAATGACACAGACTTCAGTAGGTTAATCTGACTGTAATCTATACAGACATAAACAAATGTTTTTATTAGAAAAAGAATACTGTGGAGAGAATTTTGTTTATATGTGCCCTGTCAATAACAGAGAGAATTTATGTTTGCTTGTTTTTTTTTAAACGCGTCTCTATTCAAATTATTACTCTAGTGCAGCACTGATTTGGAGACATTTACAGTACATTAAAACATTAGGATAGGTGAAGAAAAGAAACCGATCCTCCATTGCAAACACAGTTTAGAACAAACAAGAAGACAACAAAGAACAGGAATCAAACAATATGGTAACAAACATGCTCCACAGCTTTCTGTTTATGGATGAAATAAAATTAAAGAAGAAAAACGATAGTATGTGTGCAAATGCTGTCTATTTCCTTTGTATAATTGTTTGTAGTGGAGTGTCCTGTCTAAATATTTTCACGCGCATGCGATGTTGTACGCGGACTGTACGCGCACTGTCCGTGCGGTCTCAAATTTTGGGCTGCCGGCCACGGACCCTCCTGATGACGAAAATGATGGCGCACATACGCGGACGTCCCTAGTATACTTTCGGCTTTAAGGGCACTTAAACGCATGCATATACAGAGACTGATGGTGAATCCCAAACAGCGCAACAGTCGCTCCACATAAAAACGTTACGTTGTGTTTCATTGCTTTATTCGCCAAATGTATGTTAATGGATTACAGTAAGAGACACACAGCGCGACTCTCTCTAAAGTTTACACATCAAGACATTCTTAATCTTTGCAGACGTGTGCAAACAGCTGGACCCTGAGTGAAACCTGCTTGAGCACGAAGGGGAGGGGTGGGAGACGACTGATCACCGTGAGGCTGAGTAAAACCCAAGCGCTAGCGCACAGATGAAAGGGGCGCGGTTGACATTCATTTTCGGTTTACATTTTCGGCTGGATTTTTTATTTCGGCCCGAAACCGATAATGCCATTTTCGGCCGAAATTTTCAGCGACCGAAATTTCGGTGCACCCCTAGTAATTTCTAATAGATTCGATCCCCTAAGCAGTACACCAGCTGAAACGCCTGTTAAAAGTCCCCTGGTCATTGGAGATTCTATACTCAGGAACACTAACATTGAGGCACCAAACACCATAGTTGACGGTATACCGGGAGCCAGAACGTCTGACATTAGATCCAAACTTAAAGTGCTGGCTAATGCTACGCGGAAGTTTTCTAAGATTGTTATTCACGGTGGCACGAATGACACCAGGCTCCGCCAGTCTGAAATCACCAAAGATACTATTAGGGAAATGTGTGAAATTGCAAAAACAATGTCAGACAATGTAATATTCTCTGGTCCCCTCCCCGCCTACCGGGGAGATGAAACACACAGTAGATTAGTGTCTCTCAATGGCTGGATGTCAAAGTGGTGCTATCAGCATAATGTAGGGTTTATAGACAATTGGAAGCATTTCTGGGGGAGACCATTCCTCTTAACCCGAGATGGCCTTCATCCGTCATCAGAAGGAAGTGCTATACTCACTAGAAATCTGATCAATAGTCTTAATTCTGATATAGTTTGACTATCCAGGGCCCAGGTCAAGAAACAGACGGATCGGGTTAACCATCCGTCTGTTAGCTGCGGTGATATGTCAAGAACACTTATATCCCAGCACTTCCAGTCGATCTTACCAGAATATCAACACATTTCAACTGTATCTGTTCCCTGAACAAACAAATACAGAGCACAGCTTGCCACATCTGGTACAAATCTGATTAACATAAAATTAGAAAACAATACATTAACAGATGAACCTCGAATGTTAAAATTCGGCCTTCTTAACATTAGATCGCTTACCAATAAATAACCTATTGTCAATGATATAATTAATGACCAAAACTTAGATGCACTCTGTTTAACAGAAACCTGGCTTAAAGCAGACGACTACATTAGTTTAAACGAATCCACCCCACAAGACTATTATTATAAACACGAACCTCGATTAAAGGGGAGAGGGCACAATATACAGCTACAATATACAACAAAACTTTTAAAGTAAACCAAAAATCTGAACTAAAATTTAAATCATTTAAACTAATGTTGTTAAATATGAAAATAACTGATCGTAACAACAAACAGGTTTCTTTTGCCTTAGCTACAATCTATAGACCTCCGGGCCACCACGCAGACTTCCTTAAAGAAATAGCAGATTTCCTGTCTGAGCTTGTAGTCACTGTAGATAAAGCTCTTATCGTTGGTAATCACCAATATATCCATATGGATAACCCAGAAGATGCATTAGGGCGTGCGTTTATGGATGTTCTAAATTCTCTCTGTATTAAACAAAACGTGTCAGGGCCCACGCATACTCGTAAGCACACATTAGACTTAATTCTGTCACTCGGACTCAATATTAATGACATTGAAATATCACCTCAGAGTGATGCAGTTTCTGACCATTACCTTGTGTCATACACTGTACTTCTAGATAGGATCACTCGACCCACAACATGCTACCGACTAGCCAGAACAATAATTTCCACCACTAAAGATATCTTTATTAGCACTCTTCCAGACCTGTCCCAAATGAAATATGTAGCAGATAACTGTGACGATCTAGATATTGTAATAGAAAACCTGAACAATGTCTGTTCTAACACGTTGGATGCCGTTGCTCCCATTCGAAAAAAGAGAATCAAAGAAAAAACGCCAGCTCCATGGTATAACCATCACACAGCAGCCCTTAAAAAAGTAGCTAGAAAAATGGAAAGAAATTATAGAAGCACAAAGTTAGAAGTATGGCGTGCAGCATGGAAAGAGAGTGTTAAACACTACAGACTGGCTATTAAAACCGCCAGATCTACCAATCTCAGCAAGCTTATAAATGAGAATAATAATAACCCTCGTTTCCTCTTTAGCACAGTTGCGAAACTGACTAGAAACAAAGAACAAACAGAAACCAATAATAAACTTCAACACAATAGTAACGATTTCATGAACTTCTTTTCTAACAAAATTACGGCTATTAGGGAAAACATCGTAGCTACTGTTGTGGTTTTCCTTTTCCTCAAATAAAACAATCTTCAGTCTTAGGTTTTGATTTCAAAGATGGACTTTATTGTTAGCGAAATAAAGCCGTGAGGAGATCTTGCAAGATCCACTGGCTTCTTCTGGCACCATGGCTGATATATATATGCTTTGGGTCCCTCCCCTCCATGCTTAAAACAATATAGGATTTGGTATATAAAGAACCACATGACATTCCTCAGACCAGTGTCTCCTTTCCATGACCTATTTGACACTTGGCTATTTACTATACTAAAACCCTTTGTGCCCTTTGACATGAAACTATTTGACATGAATACACACAGCTGGTTTTTAAATACACAGAGATGGTTCTTAAACTCCTGATACACATACTGCATAACACATGACACACATACTGCATAGTTGGATTATAATGGTAAACTCATGATCAGTGATGCCGGTAACGCGTTACTTAGTAACGCGTTGCTCTAATCTGACCACTTTTTTTAGTAACGAGTAATCTAACGCGTTAATATTTCCAAACCAGTAATCAGATTAAAGTTACTTATCCAAGTCACTGTGCGTTATTATTTTTAAAATTTTCCTTAGTAAAATATATATTTTCTTGTATATTTCTTCTTGCGTCTCGGGAAGTGAAGGCAGGTGTGCGACAAGTCACGTTTTCAGCACGAGGACAATTCAGGTCACGTGTAAGCGACACAAACGTAAACAACGTACAACGGAGAGAGAAGAGAGATGCAGCTACAAAAACACTACGTCAAATAAAAAAATAAAAAATAACATTTGGAGTCGCGGCACGGCACAGACAGTCAAACTAAGAGCAAGTCCCTCCCGGTGGTGTGAAGCAGTGAGCAGGAGGTCATCCACTACCCAAACAACAAAAGCTGGACTTCGGTGGAAAACCAGTAAGTGTGGGAGAGTTGAAGAATGAAAGTAACAAAGCGATTTTCTCCGAGCCTTGATAACATCTGCATCTCACTATAACAGCATATTAGCACATAACCTCTGAAAGAGTTGACAAATATCGCATTATTTACTCACCGATTTCCACGTGTGGATCCAGAACTGTGTTTTCAACCATGATAAGTAAATTCCAAAAGCGGTCTTTTTTACTTATAACGCGTTGTGTTTCTCGTTTCATGTGTTACAATACTGATAAATCTACAAGGTATTTAGTATATAACATCCTGAAGACTTCTCAGTTTTTCAAAATAAAAGTATTTTGTGTAGATCCTGTCGGGTCAAAAGTAACACTTGTTAGTTTTGTCCCGCTGCTAATACTTTGTATATGTTAAAAAAAATTATATTATTCTAATTTGATTTAATTTAATTTTCATAGTGTTCAAACTATTTAAATTTTTGTTTAGTCTCAGCAATTTAAGTTTGTACTGTTGGTTGCTTTTGAAACATTTGATAAAACTGAAATTTAAAATAAAAATGTAATTTAATTATTTTTTACAAAGATAAATGACAAAATAAGTTTGCAGTTACATATTAAAGAGGTCATAGTCATATATATTTAATAAAAACAAGTGTAACACAAAAATCTATCATGTTTTGTTGTGTTACTTTTGACCCACCTGTGTGTTACTTTCGTCCCTGCTGTCAAGGTCAAAAGTAACAATTCACTACTCTTGTTTAAAGTGAAATTATACAGAAGTCATTTTACATTTGTCCAAAATTCCAGCTGGTATTGATAGACCACACTTGTGAGTTGTTGACCACAGCAAAAATTAGTTTTTTAAAACACAACAGTTCAACTTAAAATTTCAGGAGATACAATGTTGACGTTACTGTTAAAATGCACTTCCAATAACGTGAGTGTTGGCAAAACCGGTTGTCATTTTTAATGAGGCAGTGGGGGTGTTGGCTACTGGAATGTAACTAACAAAGTAACTTGTAATCTAACTTAGTTACTTTTGAAATCAAGTAATCTGTAAAGTAACTTAGTTACTTTTTAAAGGAGTAATCAGTAATCAGTAATTAGATTACTTTTTCAAAGTAACTGTGGCATCACTGCTCATGATGCACATATTTGGATTAAAATAAACTACTTCACTACCCAAGCAGCCACCACTCTACCCATTAGTTCATTTAACACAAGATTACCATACGAACATCTTGATTCATTTAAACCTACTACAATAGATGAGCTCTCTAAACTAGTCACATCTTCCAAATCATCGTCCTGTATATTAGACCTCGTTCCCACTACATTACTTAAAGAGGTATTCCCTGTAGTGTCAGCCCCAATACTCGATATCTTTAACTCATCGCTAGAAATAGGATACGTTCCAACAGCTTTTAAACTAGCAGTTATTAAAATGCTGATTAAAAAACCACACCTTGATCAGGGAGAGCCAAATAACTTTAGACTAGGGATGGGCGATATCTTATCGTTTGCTATCGCAGTACCACCAAAAATTATACTCGCAATGAAAATCTGTCGCCTCACGATAACAACGATAAATCTAGTTGATGAGGTTTGTGCTCGCCCAATTCACTGTTCACGTGCGAGTGAAAACAAACATTGTGGAAGGCGGACGTGAGGCTGAGGAGGTACTTGTTGTTATTACCATGAATTTACCAGAATGCATTTACCAGTAAATACAAAAACGTGCTGTTCACACATGCAGTGACGTTCCATCTTTTTACCAGTAAGATCATTCACATGTATCAAATACCAGTAAACTCGGAGAGAAAGCGGAAGTTTCCTGTGGCGCGCGGCCGGTGAGCTCAGTGTCATTTTTGTAAACAATGGCGGGTTATGACTTAATATCCACGGTCCGTATTTTGTTGTTTTTACATCTGTGGCAAACGCTGAAGGGTCGCGAAGTTGCTCGTGACCAAACAACATTGCGTTAGGCGGTGTCAACGGAACCTGTGTTTGCACATTAGGCTTCACGGAGGAGCGAGGTAAAGTTTAGTTTTAGGTTTGATATTCGCTGCATATAGGCTGCTTTAGGGCAGTGTTGCCAGATCTCGGGAGACAAATAAGCAACCAGCTGTGTGAAAGGGACTATTGACTGTTCTACACTACACTTCTTTACTTTATCAGGTTACTTTAACGTGTTTGTTACTTTATCAGGGTTTATTTGCAGTTGTACTCTGTTGCAATTTTAAAACACATTTAAAGACATTGTTACTTTTCCTGTTTGCACTATTTGCACCATGAGAGTATAAATAAATACAGAATCTGTATTTACGTTTAAAACTGATTTGAATTATTATTGTGTAAGTGTTGTTGTGTGATGTTGTTCAGCACAGTCACTGGAACACAACTTAAACATAACAATCTAATATTTTACAGAAAAAAATAATTTATCGGCATTTTTATCGTCACCGCAACAAACAGCTGAAATTACCGTGATATTTTTTTTAAGGCCATATCGCCCATCCCTACTTTAGACCAATCTCTAATCTCCCGTTTCTTTCGAAAATATTAGAAAAAGTAGTGGCAAGCCAGTTACGCACATTCTTGACAAATAATAGTGCATATGAAAAGTTCCAATCAGAGTTCAGGCCCCACCATAGCACAGAGACAGCGCTGCTTAAAGTTATAAATGACCTCCAATTAACATCCGATCGTGGTGAAATCTCAATCCTTATATTACTAGACCTTAGCGCAGCCTTTGACACAATAGATCACACAATCTTACTCAATAGACTAGAAAACTATGTTGGTATCAGTGGTCAGGCTTTAGCCTGGTTTAGGTCGTATCTAACCAATCGCTATCACTTTATTTATGTAAATGAGGAAGAGTCATATCACTCCCTGGTTAAATACGGTGTACCGCAGGGATCAGTTTTAGGTCCTATCCTGTTCTCGTTATATATGTTACCTCTAGGAGACATTATTAGGGAACATAACATAGGTTTTCACTGCTATGCGGATGATACCCAGCTTTACATCTCCTCACATCCCAGTGAAACACACACGTTTTCTAAGCTAACAGACTGCATTAGCGATGTTAGTGACTGGATGGCACATAACTTTCTCATGCTAAACTCCAATAAGACAGAGATACTTATTATCGAACCGAATCGCTACAAACATTTTTACAAGTTGCCCATAGATGGCTGTGGTGCCAACCTCCATGGTTAAGAACTTAGGCGTGACGTTCGACAGCAATTTATCCTTCGATAGCCATATCTCCAATGTCTGCCGCACAGCATTCTTCCATCTTAGAAATATCTCAAAAATACACCATATGCTATCTGCATCAGATGCAGAGAAGCTTATCCACGCTTTTATGACCTCTAGAATAGACTATTGTAACTCGTTACTTAAAGGATATTAATACTTATTTAATAACTGACTCAATTTATGGCAGCTTATTTGAAAGAGCAGTTTCAACCACTGCTTACAGCTAACCATATGTGATAAAATTATGGGGACAGACTTTGTTGTGAGGTGACGTTAAAGGGGCTAGATGTAAGTTATTACTTAAAAAAATCTTTAAGATAGAGTTTTCATTTGTATATTTATGAGCCAACCATAATGTAATAGAAAGAATGACACCTTGAGTGTCCTCCACCGTTGTCTCTATCAGCCTGTAGTCTCTTTTGTGTGTGGAGGAGTCGGGTCCGAATTGGCGCGAAATTCAAAATGTGACGTCATGCGCGTGCTCGTCTACCTGGGCGTTCCATATAGACGCGTACGGCAGTCATTAGTAAACAGCGGCAATCGCTAGCATGTTTCAAATGGACTCTGTAGACGGAAATAAGTGACCAACTTCCAGCACAATCCAGACACTCACGGAAACTCCTCGTAAGTTTAAAAAAAATCCTTATCAAGTGCGGCCAAAAATAGAGCATGACCGGTGTCGAGGAAAAGACAAGAGTTAACATCGGATTGGCATTTGATTCTTGGAGGGAGCTCCGGTCAGCGCTGGGTATGAAAACAGACCTTGAGCAGGTTTCCTTTTTACTGCAAAGGTAAGACATAGTTACAGGGCATCTGTAATATATTATGTTATTGCTTTTGTGGTGTAATGCTAACGATAGCATGTAGCACAGGACTGTTGCAAAAGTTACTTTCTTATATGAATTATCTTTATTCAGAGCACGAGTGCATTAAGATTGTGAGTGTCGGGAGTGTGTTTTACAGTGTCGTGTTACAAAACTTTTATAAGTAGACTACTGTTGAAAATATAAAGTAGCACTGCAACATTTTACTAAAATATGGTTTGTCAAACAATAACCTTACAGTACTGTAACTTTTCTTACATTTGTAAACATGCTGGTGAATCTCAATGAGCTGTCTGTGGTTGCTATGGCAACTCTGGTTGTTGTGGTCGTGCTCGTACGAGTGTGCCAACCGAGAACACACATGAGACGGGCTGCAGTTTCTATAACGGCCACTGGTGTCAAATTTCTCAACTTACGGAGAGCCCCTTTAAGTTATCGTTGGCTGAAAGTTTAGCCAATTTATCCTAGCTAGCCACAACTCTCTCCTTCGCTGGTTCAACTCCTCTGTCTCCTTCCTTTCATGTTTTCTGACAGTCGGTATTACATAAAAACTAATTCCGGGGTTCTTATTGCTGTTGTTAGAACAGCCGTGTATTATACCACACACCATCGCACTGTTTAAAATGACATCGATAATACCATGGATAATACCGACGCTGCCTCGCTTGTCAATTGACAGACTGACGGTTGTCGTACTTTCTATGTCAACAACATGGCCGCCGCGAACACTGATGATGTAGATCGAATAACTCCTATTTTGACAAGACACGTGATGCACATGAATCACATGATGCAGCAAATGCATATTTTGAATACACGAGCAAAACACATGACACTCCAAATTTTGAATACATATTTGGAAGAGCAGTAACCAGCCGTCACTAGTGGTGTGTGAGATGAGGCTTGGAATGATAGAGATCTTACCTTTAAAGTTGGTGGGTGTACATTGCAGAACAGGAACAGGAAGGTTGGTGGTAACTTAACAGGATCCTGAAGACACACCATTCGGAGTGCAAACTTGGGTTTTGCGTACAAATTAACTTATATAATGCAAATGTCTGAAACCCGCCCATATTTTGTCTACCCGCCCAAAAGCATTTTTACCCACCCAATCAAATTTAAAACCACACAATCTGGCAACACGGAATGGAAGGAAGTGCTATACTCTCTAGAAATCTGACCAATAGTCTTACTTTTGATATTGTCTGACTATCCAGGGCCCAGGTCAGGAAACAGACAGATCGGCTTACCCATCAGTCTGTTAGCTGCCTTGACATGTCAAGATCACATATATCCCAGCACATAGAACCTTTTTACCAGAGTACCAACACATCTCGACTGAGTCTGTTCCTCGAACAAATAAATACAGAGCACCGTTTACCTCGTCTCGTACAAATCTTATTAACATAAAATTAGAACACAATACATTAACAGATAAAACTCAAATGTTAAAGTGCCCATATTATGAAAAACTCACTTTTTCTGGGTTTTGGGGTGTTCATTTGTGTCTCTGATGCTCCCACACGCATACAAACTTGGAAAAAATCCATCCATGCTGTTTTGAGCGAGATACAGAGGTTTCTGAATGTCCTCTGCCTTGAGTCTCAGATTACACGGTTTCAAACTCGTTGTTTCAAGCTTCGTTGTTACCGTATTTTCCGAACTATACGCTTTTTTCATAGTTTGGCTCGTCCTGCGACTTATAGTCAGGTGCGACTTATATGTCAAAATTAACATGAACCAAGAGAAAACATTACCGTCTACAGCCACCAGAGGGCGTTTTATGCTGCTCTTCTAGCCCACCCCTGAAAAAATTAACTGAAATTAAAGACAACTGAGAAAGACAAACAAAATGCCCCCAAAATAAAATCCTATTCTGCAGATTACAAACTGCAATTAGTAAAATATGCAGCCGAAAAAAATAATGTTCTAAATAAATGCGACTTATAGTCCAGTGCGACTTATATATGTTTTTTTCCTCTTCATGACACATTTTTTGACTGATGCGACTTATACTGCGGAGCGACTTGTAGTCCGAAAAATACGGTACGTAACAAACCGTTTCGTCACATTCAGTTTGAATTTTCCCGCCCACCAACCCACTCGCAGGTCTCCACCTACCTGGGAACTAGAGAGAGCACAGAGCAGTCAATCACTTCGCTGAGACACTCTCTGCTGTTATCATGTCTCACTGAAATAACAGCGCTATTTGGATATTATGGATTATACTCCCGCCTACTTTTAAAAACAAAGTTTTAACGCGTGGTTATTGGAACCCGTAGTAATCTTATATACAGTGTGTTACAACGCAAATAATCGCCTACAATCTGAGGACAAGACGTTGAAGATGTGAATCTGATGTAAACAACAGACTATGTAGCTTTCACGGATTATACGCATTTGTGGACAAAAATGGTCATTGAATGTATTTTATTGGACTTTCATGGATCATTCACACATCTGAAATAGACTGGATTCGATTCGCGATCGATATCAACACAAAAGGTAAGAAGTCACGTTATATTTTGCATGTTGTCATCTTTTGTCACAAAATACTACATTTATGATGCTAGAGCATCTCAAAACAGAGATCATGCATTGATGCTATTCCCGTAAATTATACAGAAATGTAATATATGTGAATATATGAAATATCCCTATATAAAATATATGGTAATAGAAAGTAGAAACATATATGTGCATATATGTACAACTATATATGACACCTATTCGAAAATGGAACAATTTCATAAATTGACATATATGTCTATCCCATACAAATTTATATGTCTGTGTGCAAAAAACATACATAGACATATATGCCATCTATATAATTATTTATATATGTGACATACATGACTTCACATATATGTGTAATATATGTTGCAAACATATACTTATCATATATCATAAAATAATTACATTTGAACTGTAGTTTTTATCGACTGTTTGCCATTTCACACCACAAGTAGGACATACAACCCATTCACACAACTTAAAGGCGCTCTAAGCGAATCTGTGTGACGTCACTTTTTGTTGATGTTTGAACTGTTTTCAAACAAATGGAACGTAGCTAACTCCTCCCCCTCACTTCCGTGCTTTCATGAACGCGCCCAACCCCCACCCCCAAATCCTTCCTGTCGTTTATTGGCTGGAACACTTTGTTTTGTTTCGTGGTGGTAAGTTTGGCCACTGTGTTTATATTGAAGTTTGTAGAGCCTGGGCTGTCTACGGAGATTGCGTTTTTTTACAGTTTGATTAACGGACAGGCAGCAAGCAGATAGTGAGGAGATGTTTGCTGTATGTAACAAAAAATATTTTATGGTCTAAAATAGGGATCGACCGATATGGATTTTTTTGTGCCGATGCCGATACCGATTTTTTCCCCATCAGCTTTAGCCGATGACCGATACAGGCTGCCGATTTTCTTTAGCCGATATTTGGAGCCGATACTGCTTTTTCTCATTCAGTTTATATCATAAAAATGACACAATGATAAAACCAAATGTTACAGCTCTTAATTTAAAAAAGGAACATTTATTGAACTATATTTAACAAATATAGGTAGAACAAGTAAGAAAATTCAGTGCTGCTTAAAATACATAAATAAAATAATAATTACACCATTGCACACAGTAGCAGCAACCAAGCAGCATAACAAGGGGAACACTTTACTTTATCCATGAAAGTAACCAACTATTTACAACCTATTTAATGCTTAGGTCTAAGTTTTAGTGCACTTAACTTAATCTCTTGTAGAGCAAATGTCTTTAATAAGAAGACAAGGAAAATGTAAACAGCAATACTGATCAAAAAACAACTTAAAAATAATTCTGATTAACATGCCAATTGCCCCACTTCTGTACCTCACACACCCTCTTGCCCTATAATAAATGCGAGGGATAGATAGTTTGCCTCAGCTCGCTTAAAACGCATAAAACTGAACAAATACATGAGGATTTGTGTTCGGACTTCGGTCAGATAGTAGAGCGCGTGCACGTGGGAGAGGTGCAGTGAGACATGGATGAGAGAGTGCATGTATCTTTGCGCTCCCAGTGAACAGAAATGTTGACAAAACTTACAAAAAAACACTTCTCCGGTCACATAAAAGTTATGTGGGAACTGTTTGGAACTAAGTGCTTTGAGTCGAATTTCTTATTTTTTTTCGCTGACGAAAATTCAGCGAAACTCCGTGTTAACAACCATAAACGTATGCAACCATGAACTGCGCTCTCCACAATGACGAGAAACTATCAGCAATGGATATACATTTTTAGCCTTTTACTACTACATATATTTATGGAGATGAAAATTAAAAACCCAGCATGTCCAGCTATGATCAGCTGTTCGGCTGATGACCTGCGTTCGCTTGTGGCATTATGAGCACGCGTCGCGTCCAAACGTCAGACTGGTGGTCGCTGAATAAAACTCCTATAAATACCACGAAATCACGGAACAACGTCAGCATTATTTAATCCTATGACCAGTGTTTGTAACAGCTGCCGTATGCATACGGTTAGCCTAAAGGCTATTTGAAGCTCCCTAAATACAATGGCAAGCAGTTTTATAGGCATTCGCGTTTTCCATTATGACCACCAAACTTTCTTAGCTATGATTGCATGCACATATAAAGCAACGTGCTTACACTTTCAAAGTATATGGCAATATTTCAGTCAGACGGTTAAAAGATGCTTTGAAGTTTAAAACTTACCAGAGCAGGCTTGGAGCGCTCCGCTCTGCTAGTGGGGGGAGGGGCAATGCACGGGCTAGAGGCAGCCTCCAGGAACACATAGCTGCCTGTGGGCGCCTGTCTGTAATTAATGCCGGGGAAAAGCTATCGGCGAACGCAAGCCGCGAATCGGCCGATGCCGATACACCTAAAACCTGCTAAAATCGGCCCGATGATATATCTGTCGATCACTAGTCTAAAGCGCATAAATTCACTTAGAGCACCTTTAACACACAAACACAACTTATTATTTGTAATGTACCTGATGAGTCCAGTCGGGCCTCGAACCCGGGTCCTCGCGTTGGAAGTTGTCTGCGCTATCCACTGATCCTCCCAGCAGTTGGATAGGCCGGGCTAACAACTTAAGCTATTTGTGTGTTACTGAAGTAGGCGCTGTTAAGCTTGTATTTACAGTGTTCGATTTTATTATTCCTCCTGTTTTCATTTTATGCAGGGGTACACAGTGCAAATTTAATCCTTGTGCATTGTTTAAATTTAATACATCCACCTAAATTAAACATCTGTAAAAATGTATCAGATTATTATTTTATTTTATTTTCACTTTTTTTGCATAAATCTGTTAATCACAGTCAGTACTGATCAAAACTACAAAATCTTTAAAAAAAATTCCATGATTTTAACTCTTTAACTGCCAAGTTCATAAGTGGATTTGGGGAAAAAACTAAATGACAAATTTTCAATATTAAAATTGACCTTTTTCGCTGTCTTGGGCATGTCAAAGATAAAGTAAAAACATTGGCTTTTGATTATTGTTTTCTCCCTCATTTATTGTTAGTGGCTGTTTTTGTCCCATTGACTTCCATTATATCAACATTTTTTATTGCAGAGCAATGACACCTTGTTATCATGCATATTTGAATGTTGGTGGTTTTTCCTTTTGCAAAGAGGTCAAATTTGTCATTTTTACTATTGATCACCATGTGGCACCATTAACCCTTAAGTAGACCTGTGCAGAACTTAATTTCTAGCTTGTACAATGAGTAATATGGAGCATAACTCCATAATAAAAGTATAGTAGTGTGTGTTTACGTGTACACATACGTGCGTGCAAGTGTTTTTTAAAATCATCCTGATCCAGTAATAGGCTACTTTATGACTTTATGATCTGGTAAATTGACACGATCACATGAATTTTTGCAGTGTTTATTGCATATTGAGACAGAAAAGAAACTGCTTTCATCTCTTATGAATATAACCATAGTAATAATAACCATTTTTTCTGCAGGTTGATTTAGCCTAAATATTAAAACTAAAACTATAGTGCACAATAGTAGGTCAATGTAGTATAGTATGGTTAAAAATAATTTTGAAAAGTGTAGCATACTATAGTACATAGCCTATAGTGGGGATTTGTTAATGCTGCCACCGAGGTGGTTTTTAAAAAAGTAACTTACACCCTATTTGTGCGTGGTATTAGTATAATTAAATGTACTTATTAGATCTCTACCACAATGGTACATGGTCCAACATGTATTCATATCTGTACCTAGTGACAGCTTTTCATCTGAGACTGCAGTTTACTAAAATAACTAGTATTTTTTCACATGGTTTATTATATTATTATGATTATAGTGAGACAATGATACATTTGTGGTTAATATGGTTTAACTACAAAACCATAGTTAATTGTTATGAAAGCTAGATAATGTTGGTGAGTTTTTTTAAGCTTGCAATAGAAAAACTAATGACACAGAAGAGCTTTTCACTCTGGAAATAGTTAACACCGTGTTATTCTAAACACAGGGTTAACGGATTCCTGGGTTATCTTCACTTCACACTATTAATACTTAGCCAGGGGTTAAGAGATAACCCTGGGTATTCATAATCTGACATTTCACACTGTGCATTCCTAAACCCTACCCTTACGATCACTAACCATGGTTTTACTACAGTTAAAACCAAAAACCATGCTCCTGTAGTAAAACCATGGTTCTCTCTAAACCCCACTTTTAACCCTAGGTTAAGAGGCATTTCACACTTGTATTTTAGAAGCAGGGTTATCCCTGAAATTAACCCAGGGTTATGAAACACTGCTCGGAAGCACGATTAGCCCTGTTTTTGTGGGATTAACCCCACATTGCGGTGCCAAATGCATGCAGTGTGAAATTAGGCAGGGTTATAATGTTATGACCCTAATAATGGTTAACAATATATTTAAAGACCTATAGGCTATGTTGTTTTAGACATCTAGACATAAAACATATTGATATCATATGGTTGGGGCATACAGTACCATGTAAAAATCCATCTTATATGGTTGTAAAATACAAACCCATTTAAGAATTCATACATATACATATTTTAAATATATGCATTTAAATACATTTTAATATGAGTATTCCATAAAGGTTTAAAACATATATCTTCATATATCAAGAGTATCTATGTATGTGACATTCATATATGTATTTATATACATTTTAATATGAGTATTTCATATAGCAGGGGTACTCAATAGGCAGACTCCGGTCCGTGTGGGGACCCGAACACGGGTAAATCTGGACCGATGCCAAAACCAAATTGCTATTTAAATCATAATCCAAATTAGTTTTCCATGCAGTGCGCAATCGTGATTCCGCGCTATATATCTTTGAGGCTTCTATTCGGTTTGATTTATCTATGTCCAATAACAGAAGCTTTAACAGCATCGCTATAGCAACGTCGCTTGCTCGCTCAAGCAGATTTATCCACCGGTCACATGCTCTGGGCCAGGCAAGTCAACAGGCAGAGTCATCGTTTGTGAGCAGTGCAAATATCGGTAATTGACTTTTTTATTTTTTTTATTTTGCCGACTAAAAGTGAAAATGGCATGCTCAAAGCTGCCCGTTGATAAGAAAAGAAAAGTTGATCTTGAAAACCGCGAGTTTAAAAGTGAGTGGACAGAAAAATATGCATTCGTGCTCCCCAGTGGAAGCACAAAACCAATGTGTTTAATCTGCAACGACACGGTAGCAATCATCAAAAGTGGTAATGTAAAACGTCACTATGAAACCAAGCATGCATATTTTGAACAAAATTATCCTCAGAACTCAGAGTTAAGGACAACAAAAATAAACCAGCTGAAATCATCCTATGAAGCTACAAGCAGTGTAATAGTTAGATCAGCCACACAACAGGAACGGGCAACAGAAGCCTCACTAAGAGTAGCATGGGTCCTGGGAAAATACAAGAAACCCTTCTCTGATGCTGAAATAGTCAAGGAGTGTATGAGTGAAGTGGTGACTGCTCTCTTTGAAGGGACTCAATGGTGACTGCTCTCTTTGAAGGGACTCAAAAGGATGAAATAATCAAGAAAATAAGCGAAATACCCTGTTCTGATTCCACTGCTGCGAGACGAACTGAAATACTTGCTGATGATTTGCTTGAACAACTTAGCTCTGCTATAAAAAAGCCAAATTCATTTCATTGGCTGTGGATGAATCCACAGACAACACAGACAATGCACAACTCATGGTCTTTGTCAGATTTTTTGATGAAGAAAAGGGAGAATTTCATGAAGATGTTTTGGGTCTCACAAACCTCCATGGACACACAAGGGGGGATGATATTTATGAAGCAGTGACACAGATGCTTCGAGACAGAGAGATAGACCTGAAGAATGTTGTTTCCATTGCTACTGATGGAGCACCATGTATGATTGGGAGAGAGAGGGGATTAGTGTCACGCTTGAGAGCTCACCACCCTGAACTCATGGCATACCACTGCATAATTCACCTGATGGTTTTGTGTGCCAACCTTGGAGAAAGGTACTCCGAAGTCATGACAACAGTCATGAAACTTGTCAACTATCTGAGAGCATCCTCTGCTCTGCAACATCGTTTGTTGCGCTCATTTCTAATAGAGGTGAATGCAACATTTGATGATTTGCTTCTTCACAACAATGTCCGGTGGCTTAGTAAAGGCAGGGTGCTGGAGCGGTTTTGGGCCCTGCGAAAAGAGCTGGAGATATTTCTGTTGGATCAGAAGAGTGCAAAAGCCAAACCGTTTTGGATTTCATGCAGAATGAAGAGGAAATGGAAATTGTTGCTTTTCTAACTGACATTACTTCTCATCTCAATGACCTTAATATAAAGCTCCAAGGCAAAAACAGCACAGTGTGTGGCCTCATGTCAGCTGTCCGTGCTTTCCAGAGGAAGCTGGAGGTGTTCAAATGTGACTTACGACAGGACCTGCTTCACTTCCCAAGACTTTTGGATCAGACTGCAGGAAAAAATTACCATCACAGTTATGCTGAATTCCTGGACAAGCTGATTCAAAATTTCCAAACTCGCTTTGAAGATTTCCCTCTGGGAAAACAAGTCTTGCTGTGCATCGAAAATCCATTTCTTGTAAAAAATATTGCAGAATTCTCAATTGAAGCCACAAAAGTCTTCACATGGGCCAGTGCTGCTTCTCTCCAAACAGAGCTAATTGAGCTCCAAGAAAACCTAGCACTGCAGGAATCTCACTGTGACCCTGTCACCTTCTGGACGAAGATGGTTACTGCAGCAGGTGTTCCTCTCCTGCAGAAGATGGCCCTTCAAATTCTCACAATTTTTCCCTCAACATACTGCTGTGAATCTGCCTTTTCAACCATGAACATGGTGAAAAATGCATATCGCACCACACTAACCAATGAACACTTACATCAGTGCCTCCGCCTGGCCCTCACACCTTTTATGCCCAAGTTTAAACAACTGGTGGCACAAAGAAGGTGTCACCTTTCACACTAAAAGACATAACATGTTGTTTTTGTGTATAGTTCGAAAGTTTTGGGGATTGCCCTTTTTTGTAAGAGTTCTCTATTTGGAATTTGACCATCACTTTTCCGGACCTCGGACTGAATGGAAATTTGGTAAGTGGACCTTTCAAGTTCATATTTGAGTACCCCTGTCATATAGGTTTAAAACATATATCTCATATATCAAGAGTATCTATATATGTTATATTCATATATGTATTTATATACATTTTAATATGAGTATGACATATAGGTTTAAAACATATGTATTCATATATCAAGAGTATCTATATATGTGATATTAATATATGTATTTTTATAACAGTTCTTTCTGGTTCTCGAATCTGATTGGCTAAGAGGCGTGCAATATTCTACTGATAACGGCACAGTAACCGCTTCACCTTTCATATCATTCCGCCACCTAGTGAATGGAGGTCCTCTAAACAGGCTCATCTCTGAATGGAAAAACTGCACACACACACAACCGCGCTGTTTTGAATCACTCTCCGTGTGTCTCATTAGTTCACTAGCTCATAAATCAGTCTGTGAATCCCCAATCGGAAGTTATTATTCTGTCAAAGATCAGCGCTCTTGAATGTTACGTTAAAGTTAATGGGAGTAATGTCTTGTCACATCATGTGTACGATTAACACTTGGAAAGAGGAATGTAAACACTAATTTTTTTCTGGAGCTATATCTCTTATCAGAACGCGAAAACACTGTGGAACTGCAGGTAAGCACCGCGGCTTTTAAATGTGGACATTGATCATTTATTTTATTGTGACGTGACTATTAAAACATGTTATGAGATATCGCCACTGGTATATTTATAAGTAGCATGCAAAAACATCTCTCTGACACTTATAAAAAACAGTTTTATATAGTACTGACAAGAACGAAGTCTAATTATAACCGAGTGCTCGTATCGGGTTAAGATGAAATGGTAAACCAATAGTAACATTATAGAAGTATAGTTTTATTCACTTTTACCTCGCGCCAAAACAATAACAACACAAAAGACACTAAATATGAATAAGAAAACAAGTAATAGTTTCATCATGACACCAAATACTGGTGATTTGATCTAATTTTTGACCATCAGGCCAACATGAGAGCCAGGGAATCCCTGTCAGAGATGTAGCACAGAGAGGGTGGTGGTCAGCGGGGCGAGTGAACACTGACGTCCGCTCATGCTTTGGTTCTTATACGTACCGAATCTCACTAAGCAAACGTTCAAACAGGCGCTATCTTTACTAATCGACTGTAGATTTAAAGGGATACTTCACCGATTTAGCATTCAGCTTTGTATCTGTAGAAACCCGGCAGTATTACTGAATGACCATGTTTCCCTCCATCATTTCCCCCTGAGAGGAGAGATATCTGCATTTTGGTTCTGCAAAAAAGTCCTCCGATGATGCAAAAATCGTCATATTACATCATCGGAGGACTTTTTTGCAGAACCAAAATGCAGATATCTCTCCTCTCAGGGGGAAATGAGGGAGGGAAACATGGTCATTCAGTAATACTGCCGGGTTTCTACAGATACAAAGCTGAATGCTAAATCGGTGAAGTATCCCTTTAAATATAATACATATATATTCTCGACTGAACTAATCTTAAAACTACACTTTGTGACCAAGAAATTGTAATATTTAAAAACGGCAAATCCGTCTATTGAGTTAATATGAGATTCAAAGCAGACGAAAATGTTACCTGTCATTCTGGCCGCCCTCACACTGCAAAAAATGACTTTCTTACTTAGTATTTTTGTCTTGTTTTTAGTAGAAATATCTAAAAATTCTTAAATTAAGATGATTTTTCTTGATGAGCAAAATGACCTAAGTAAATAAGTCTAGGTTTTAAGACAAATAATATACAATTTAAGTGAAATTGTCCTTAAAACAAACAAAATTATCTGCCAATGGGGTGAGAAAAAAGATAAGATTATAAGATTTCGTTTTTCTTAAACACTTAATTCAAGTAAAATTTGCTCACCCCATTGGCAGATATTTTTGCTTGTTTAAAGCACAAATTCACTTAAATTGTATATTTTTTGTCTAAAAACTAGTATTATTTTCTTATGTCATTTTGCTCATCAAGAAAATACATCTTGATTTAAGAATTTTTTAGATATTTCTACTGAAAACAAGACAAAAATACTAAGTAAGAAAGTCCTTTTTTGCAGTGCAAATCCTTGGCGTTAGAAGTAGTTCTCAAACAAAGAGGCTTTTAAAATTACTCCGTTGTTGTTTTCTAGTTTTCGTTTTTCAAACGTGTGCCGTTGAACTGTTGTATAAAAGCAATATCGTTCACATGTAATGCAAGTGTCACACAGTGATGTGGTTTAATCAGCTTAGTTTCAGACAGACTAACTATTGCGGCATAATTATATTATCCACAGTTGAGGATTTTGCATATTGGGGGCCCACTGCGACGGTATATATGGTAACTAAGGGTCACCTTCCGATCTTTAAGAGAAAATGAAACCTGTCGACCCGTTTGACTAAGGCCTGTAACCCCACTGTCGTCGTTAATGCAGGTTCAGTGGCAAACGGGTCTATATTGCATACTATTTACAAGATCACGAGAAAATGCCAACATCGCAACCTGACCATACGTGTCAACCCGTTTGACTAAGGCTGGAGGCCACACTGTCGTCGTTAATGCAGATTCAGTGGCAAACGGGTCTGTATGGCATACTATTCACAAGACACATGAAAGCGCCAAAATCGCAACCCGACCATACGTGCCAACCAGTTTGACTAAGGCTGGAAGCCCCACTGTTGTTGTTAATGCAGGTACAGTGGCAAACGGGTCTGTATGGCATACTATTACAAGACAAACGAAAATGCCAAAATCACAACCCAACCATACATGCCAACCCGTTTGACTAAGGCTGGAGGCCCCACTGTCGTCGTTAATGCAGGTTCAGTGGCAAACGGATTTTATGGCATACTATTCACAAGACACACGAAAGTTCCAAAATCGCAATCCAACCATACGTTAAGATAAGGTTTTTATTTATTTATTTGGTTGGTCTGTGTTATAACCGCGAGTGCTTTGTTCCGTACAAATAACTATTTTGAGTTAAGTACCTTTACTAGACAAATTATGTGAATGCTTTGTTGAAGAGAAAAGTTTTAAGTCTAGATTTAAAATTATCGACTGTGTCTGATTCTCGGACATCGGTTGGTAAATCATTCCAGAGCTTAGGGGCTAAGTAAGAAAAGGATCTTCCACTTTTAGACACTTTTGATAGTCTAGGGATAATCAAGAGACCAGAATTTTGCGACCGTAGTGTGCGTGATGGATTGTATTCTGATAGTAATTCTCTAAGATATGAGGGTGCTAGGCCATTTAAAGCTTTGTAGGTGATTAGTGATATTTTAAATTGTATGCGATATTTAACTGGTAGCCAGTGTAAAGATGCCAGAATTGGGCTTATGTGGTCATACTTTTTAGATCGAGTAAGTACCCTTGCAGGAGCGTTTTGAACTAGTTGAAGCTTGTTTACTTGATTTGCATGGCATCCCCCGAGTAGCGAGTAACAATAGTCTATTCTAGAGGTCAGAAAAGCATGGATAAGCTTCTCTGCGTCAGATGTAGACAGTACATGACGTATTTTCGAGATATTTCTAAGATGGAAGAATGCTGTGCGGCATACGTTGGCCCTATGACTATCGAAGGATAAGTTGCTGTCGAACATCACACCTAAGTTCCTAACCGTGGAAGATGGCGCCACAGGGTAACTTGTAATCTGACATATTATGTTTGTAGCGATTCGGTTCAATAATAAGTATCTCAGTCTTATTGGAGTTGAGCTTAAGAAAGTTATGTGCCATCCAGTCACTAACATCGCTAAGGCAATCTGTTAGCTTAGAAAACGTGTGTGTTTCGCTGGGATGTGAGGAGATGTAAAGCTGGGTATCATCCGCATAGCAGTGAAAACTTATGTTATGTTTCCTGATAATGTCTCCTAGGGGTAACATGTATAACGAGAACAGGATAGGACCTAAAACCGATCCCTGCGGTACACCGTATTTAACCAGGGAGTGATATGACTCTTCCTCGTTAACATAAACAAAGTGATAGCGATTGGTTAGATACGACCTAAACCAGGCTAGCGCCTGACCACTGATACCAACATAGTTTTCTAGTCTATTGAGTAAGATTGTGTGATCTATTGTGTCAAAGGCTGCACTAAGGTCTAATAATATAAGAATTGAGATTTCACCACGATCGGATGTTAATAAGAGGTCATTTGTAACTCTAAGCAACGCTGTCTCTGTGCTATGGTGGGGCCTGAATCCTGATTGGAACTTTTCATATGTACTATTATTTGTCAAGAATGTGCGTAACTGGCTTGCAACTACCTTTTCTAATATTTTCGAAAGAAAAGGGAGATTTGAGATTGGTCTAAAGTTATTAAACTCTCCCTGATCAAGCTGTGGTTTTTTAATCAGCCGTTTAATAACTGCTAGTTTGAAAGCTGTTGGAACGTATCCTATTTCTAGCGATTAGTTAAAGATATTTAAAACCGGGGTTGACACTACAGGGAATACCTCTTTAAGTAGTTTTGTGGGAACGGGGTCTAATATACAGGACGATGATTTGGATGATGTAACTAGTCTAGAGAGCTCATCTATTATAGTAGGTTTAAATGAATCAAGATGTTCGTATGGTAGTCTAGTGTTAAGTGAACTAATGGGTAGAGTGGTGGCTGCCTGGGTAGCTACGATGTTTTCCCTTATAGCCATAATTTTGTTAGAAAAGAAGTTCATGAAGTCGTTACTATTGTGTTGAAGTTTACTATTGGTTTCTGTTGGTTTTGCAACTGTGCTAAAGAGGAAACGAGGGTTATTATGATTCTCATTTATAAGCTTGCTAAGATAGGTAGATCTGGCGGTTTTAATAGCCTGTCTGTAGTGTTTAACACTCTCTTTCCATGCTGCACGCCATACCTCTAACTTTGTGCTTCTATAATTTCTTTCCATTTTCCTAGTTGCCTTTTTGAGGGCTGCGGTGTGATGGTCATACCATGGAGCTGGCGGTTTTTCTTTGATTCTCTTTTTTCGAATGGGAGCAACGCCATCCAATCTGTTAGAACAGAAATTGTTTAGGTTTTCTATTACAATATCTAGATCGTCACAGTTATCTGCTACATGTTTAATTTGGGACAGGTCTGGAAGAGTGCTTATAAAGCTATCTTTAGTGGTGGAAATTATTGTTCTGGCTAATCTGTAGCATGTTGTGGATTGAGTGATCCTATTTAGAGGTACAGTGTATGACACAAGGTAATGGTCAGAAACTGCATCACTCTGAGGTGATATTTTGATGTCATTAATATTGAGTCTGAGTGACAGAATTAAGTCTAATGTGTGCTTACGAGTATGCGTTGGCCCTGTCACGTTTTGTCTAATATTGAGAGAATTTAGAACATCCATAAATGCACGTCCTAATGCAGAGAGAGATTCCTGTGTGCTCGTAAGAGGCGTTCTTCCTCTTCTTTAACTCTTGTGGAGCGTCAAATACACACGCGCGTGTATGCTGCCCCCATCAGTCCCGGAAGAGTATTGCAGCCTCGGTACCTCTGGTACCAGAGAAAGCAGGTACCGTCATGTAAAAAAAAAATGGTATCGACTTGTTACCGAAGTATCGGTTCTCGTGACATCCCTACTATATATATATATATATATATATATATATATATATATATATTAATTCGTCCCAAGGGTTTTTGTCCTTCTAGGAGTTTTTCACATTGGGTTTTCTCCTACTTTCCCTTTTCCCTTTTAAAGGCGGAGTCCACGATGTTTGAAAAACGTGTTGGAAAAGGAGACGGGCCGACTACCAAAACACACTTATAGCCAATCAAATCAAATCAAATGCTGGGTTGCGTATGTGTGGAGCGGGTCTATCAACAGAAGGTCCAGATTCTATTGGGGTAGGGGCGTGTTTGTTTAGGTGATTTCAAATATCAACATTGGCTTTCAAACATCATGGACTCCGCCTTTAATGTGTTTCGCTTCACAGAATATCCACCAGGTGGCGCATAAAAACATTGTCATTGCCGTTGTTTCCAGAAGTTAATAAGGGCATTGCTGAATATTTTACATTTCTATTAAAACAGCAAAGTGAAACTATTAAGATGACTGTATGTGCAATGCGCATTTATAGTAAGTGCAACAGAGAATTTTGTGTGAGCCTAATAAATGTGACTCTATTTAAAATGAATATCTTAATTATTTGTGTTTGAATTTTGACACGGTTTCATTGTTTGTTCATAATATTTATAATTGTCAGTTTTTCTAAAAGTATCAATATTTTAAAGAGATTAATGTGGTATAAAAAAGACATGTTTTAAAGTTAAAAATGTTGTAAAAATATAGTAGTATTCTTATATGTTAAGAATAACAATATGATACATTTATACACTTGCAATATGTACTTTGTGAAATGTGTGTGTAAAATAATCAATTTAATAACATGTGGCTGTAGAGACAAACACGCCGCGTCGCCTTCCAGATATCTTCGCATTCAACACTTTTCAAAACGTATTTATATTAAATCTAATTAATAATTATAAATTATGACATGAGAAAATTAGAAGTGTGCAAAAAAGCACAGTTCAGATATTGTTAATTAAAGCGGTTTTATACACCTTTCTGCCTTGTTTAAATTAACAAGCATTTTATTTGCCACTGTCAACACGTTTTGTGATTAATTTAATGATTTATTACAGAAACTTCTATGAAGCAAAGCTATTGTACTAAGCATCTTTATATATATAAATATATATATATGTTATAAATGTTGTAAAAAATATATTCTTATATATTAAGAATAACAATATGATACATTTATATTGCGCTAAAAGGCGTTACATATGGAAAGAGGAATTCTTAACCACCACCAATAAAGTTTAAACATTATTCTTTAGAAAAACGCCTCCGAAGTGTTTGTTGAATATTTACACTTACTAGGGGTGTCCATGATTAACCGATTAACCGTTAAAAATTGTTTAACCGAGTGAAACATTTTGCTCGGTTAAGTGGCATCAGGTGACAGAATTTTCCCACCTGTTAATGCATGCAGACATGCGCATTTTACTTTCACTTTTGAATTGCAAAACTGTTTAAATGCAGGGCTTGCATAAGCTGCGTTAAATAGCGTATGGATTTGCGTGCAATGCGAGTGCAACAGCTGGTTTAATTAAGTGCTTGAGTCAATGTGGGCAGGTAATTCTCGCAGAACTCGCCAGTTCCAAGCAGTGCAACCGGCTACTCCTCCATAAAGCGCTGCTTAAATGATGGGTTTATTATTTTTCTTGATAAAAAATACAACAAAATGATCTCGCTTATATTAAACATCATATATGTACATTATAACAAAAACGAGAAAGCACGCGGCTTCTGCTATCGTCTGGTCATTCAGCTCGCCTCGCAAACTCTGACAGAAATAAATGAAATCTGACACCTGCGGCTGCTCTGTGACGCGCGTTCAGCTCCGCTTCAGGCATCAGACACATTCAGTTGTAAGTGTTTGCTCTCTCTAACGAATCTAGATGATTTAATTACAAGAAAATATCAAAACGACGGTGAAAGACGTGTCGGGGTGGGCAAGTGATCTAACCGGTGAGAGGCTGAAGCACTTGTAATCACCGTTTCACGGACTATCGCGACAAACCCAGCCAACACCCGGGCGTCATAGAGAGGCGGCCGCGGAGCCTGCGAGTACCTTCGCCCACCCTACCATCCCCGCGAACGCAAAAGTCAGTGACATACTTAAACTGCTCTGTCCTTACCACTGCGTTTTATTACTACAAATTAATTTCGTTTTAAATGTGGTCCAACCAGTTATTAAAGGTGTTAAAAATTAACAACCCCTTTGTCGTGTGTCTGTATCTCTGGGTTGCGGAGCGCATAATATGGTTAACCGAGAATTAACCACTAAGGGTGTCGGTTAACGGTTAATGAAAAACTTGAAAACGTGCAGCCCTAACACTTACAATATATCCTTTGTGAAATGTGTGTTTAAAATAATAAATTTCATAACATGTGTATGTAAAGTAGACCTGTTTGAGTCGTGACTCACTCGGATCTTTCACCCGGATCTTTAAATTAACTCATGAGTCGCGAGTCTCTAGTATCATTAACCTGGATCAGTTGAGTCCTACTACAATTCAATGTAAAACCATATACAGTACAGCACCATCCCTCACACACAAACCTCTTTCAACATTATTAATGAGACTTCGCTCGCTCTACAGATCCACTCGTAACCGGCTGATCTGCGCGAGAACTGACCCAAGATTATCACTCAGAGCCGGGAAACATTGCAAACTCGAGAGACCTGCTGATCCGCGCGAGTCGCGAACTGACCTGAGATTCTCACTCGGAGCCGGAAACAACGCGGACTCGAGAGACATGTGGATCTGCTCTGACTCGAGAATCTCTCAACTCGTAACCGGCTGATCCGTAACCGCTGATCCGCGCGAACCGTCTCTCGAATCAGAGCCGGAAGCACTGCAGATTCGCAGATCTGCCGGAAACAATGCAGACTCGGACTCTCCGGCTCTCAGGACATTTTCTCTAGATTATTTTGCTGTTATTATTAGGCGTATTTTTTTAAATGGTCGACCATTTACACCAAATCTAAAACCTATAAGCATGTTTTTCAGAAGTGAAAGGTTTTTTTATGTGGATTTGCTTTTGAGGAGACTTCAGTCGCTCTGTAGATCCACTAACTGGCTGTTTCGCGCGGATCAGCAGTAGCCGGTTAGTGGATCTGTAGAGCGAGTGAAGTCTCATGAGTCCCATGGTCTGCGAGTCTGCAATGTTTCCGGCTCTGAGAATCTCGAGTCGCGTTTATCAGCCGGTTACAAGTGGGTCTGTACTGAGTTTCCTTGGCGATTTAGCAATACTGACTCAAATGACTCAAGTGACTCACACAACCCGGATCACTTTAGTGAGTGACTCACAGTAATCCGGATCCTTAAAAGGAGTCGAGTTTGCCAGGCCTAATATAAAGACAAACACGTTGCATTGAATAATTTTATAAATACAGAGGTCCATATAAGTATTTTCAAGGGCATGCACCCCAGGAAAAAAAGCTTCTTATTTCCCTGCTCTACATATATGATTTTTAATACATTAGAAAACCAAAGAATCAAATACCTATAGATTTCAAACCATGTCAGTATGCAGAAGACTTTTGTTGGTCATTAGGAATACATTGTAATAATATTTTACCATCCTGGGCACACTGCTGCACACTTTCTCTTCTTTTGTTATTTAATTAACTTTAAAGACTTTAAACTTTAAAGTCGAACAGCCTTCTCAACACGGACTACCGTGTTGGTGTTGATAAAACATTCAGTTTATGTGTTTATGAGTACACTTTCAGAATGCTCTCAGTTACATGAAGATCCATACTGTATGCATCTGTGAGTGTGGTGGTGCTTATGGGGTGTTGCGCTGGGACGAGTGAGCATAAGGGTAAGAGGGAAAACAAAAATCTAGACTATACCACTGCAGCTAAGTCACTACATTGACATTGCAGAAGGACAGAATGCCCTATTGTTCTGGGCACTCTTCCTTCACTCTTTCAAGTAGCCTTGGCAGTGCCTGCTTCTAGTGCTCCAGTGGAGTGAGTTTTCAGCCATGGTGGCATCATGGCCAATTTGATCTTTTGCAAATGCAATGCAGTATAGGGGCCTCCCCCCACCTGTCCACAGCACGCATTTTATTTCTGTGGTAAGAGGACTTGACGTGATTCGAAACTAAAATCGTAGGACTTTGGACTCGACTTGAGACTTGTTGGCTTTGACTTTTGACTCGACTTGGGACTTGCCTCATCTTTGACTCGACTTGACCCGGGACTCGAGGGCAAAGACTTACTTGTGACTTGCATAACAATGACTTTGTCCCACCTCTGCTAAGACGTCACATGCCGATCGGTCTGCGTGGTGCAGCAAGAAGCCACACGAGCGCTGAGCGTTGAGTCAAATTATAAGACGAGCGTAAGAAAATGACCGAGGTCTGGTCAGGGAATTAACCCAACACAAAAGTGAAAATGATAGCAATGACTGTATAGATAAGATCTATGCACATCAGTGTTTTATTTGTCTGGAGAAAAGAACAATTTGATATCCAAAATAGTGTCCAACACAATACTTACTCTATCATTATACTCAAATAAGTAGGGCCTACATGCACTGCTCTCAAACGTGATGTGTTTTTGGTGTTTGTTGTAATCTGGAACTTGGTGTATTTCAAATGTGTTTGTTAAGTGTCTCCACATGAAAATGGAATGCCCTCTCCCCGCACAGTCCTGCAATGAGAACCAGAAAAAAACGGTTTCTAACCATTTTATTTACATGTGAATAGTGAGAGCACCCCCCCAGGAGCTGTAGCAGGGTTTTTTATAAGCTTAAGTCAGGACTAAGCCTTAGTTTAAATAGGAAATATAACTAGTTTTAACAAACATGTCTTACTAAAAACATAATTTGTCTGCATTTTGAGGCAAAACAAAGGGCATGGCCGTCCGGACCTCTGTAATTTTCTGATGCTTGTTTTATTTGACTCAATGCTCAGCGCTCGTTTGACTTCTTGCAGCGCCACGCAGACCGATTGGACGGCATGTGACGTCTTAGCACCGCGAGACAGAAGGCCTACAGTATGCTTTTGAATAGATCTTGCGGTAGTGTGATGTCACAGGCCAACGGGTTTAGTACGCCCCATTAAGTAAGATAAAGTGAAAATTATTCCTAGATGACCAATAAAATCATACCAGGCAGACAGCAAAGGAGGACGGATACCTCAGTTAGTGGAAGTACAAGAAAGATAGGTTAAAGGGGGGGTTTAATGGTATTTCAAGCATTCTGACTTATTAACACAGTTATAGAGTTGTTTCCTCATGCTAAACGCAGGCAAAGTGTCAAAAATGCAGTTGGGCGTGTTTCAGAGTATTTCTGTGCCGAATGCACTTCGCCAGGGTTCGTACAAGTTTCGGCTAATTTTTTTCGATTACGGTTCTAACTGACGTTTCAGGGGTTTTCGATACGTATCACTTCTTTATATGGGCTTCTGCCGGAAAACTTCCCCCGGAAAACCCCGCCCAGCCGTCAGTCAGCGGGAGACGCTAGAGCTTGCTAACAGCTTATCACGCCACTCAGCTTTGTTTAATTTCAAAAGTCAACAATGGCACAACAAGAAGTGTGTTTTTGGATGTTAAGGAGAAGACATCCAGCCTTATGGAAACAATGGATATAGTTTATTATCCGGATTAGCAGCGGAGTTTTGCGTGTGTGTTTGATGCGGTGGATTTTCAGAACCGGGTCATGACGAGTTACACGTGGTAAGTAAGACTTCTGTCTTATGTTGGAAATAGGCGCGTGTATATTTTATAAATGACACGAACATGTAGTGAACCATACGTTATAAGTGTTGTATAGTGTTGCATGACTCGTACTCGCTCCTCCCGTGTTATAACTCCTCCTTCTTCATTTTTTCGTACGTTATCGGAAAGATTCGGTAAAGCTAATCTTTCTTTTATAAATCTGATTAAACTAAAGACTCTTCAGAGATATAAAGGATGTCATACTACTCTATAGGTACTCCAGATTGATATCAGAAATGCAGAAACAGCGTGTGTTACGTGAGCTTTAAATTGGGCCGGAGCACAGCTCCGCCTCCTCGGGTAAACAACACACCTTGCCAGGGCTCCGGTCTGTCTCCTTCAACAACAGGGTTTGGCTGAAGGTCTCGCTCTGCTCCACGCCAGTGTACGCGCTGCGCTGGTGCGTGTGAAATGACGCAAAGTGAATAATAACATTTTCATTCATAGGCTTCACATTCGTGCTTGCGGGGCACCCTCAACAAAAATCATTTTGAGAAATTTATTCCTCTCAGAGGTCCACTGTGTTTTTAATCCCGTCTGAATCGTTTTTCCTGAAGATGCGTAAATAGCACAAAGTTTAAAACTCGTGCAATACATACGCCAACTTTTTGCTATAAACTCAGCAAAAAAAGAAACGTCCCTTTTTCAACTTTGTGTATTTCAACAGTAATGTTGTAAAAATCCAAATAACTTTACAGATCTTCATTGTAAAGGGTTTAAACATTGTTTTCCATGCATGTTCAATTAACCATAATCATTTAAATAACATGCACCTGTGGAATGGTCGTTAAGACCTTAACAGCTTACAGAGAGTAGGCATTTAATGTCACAGTTCTAAAAACGCAGGACACCAAAGAGACTTGTCTACTGACTGTGAAAAACACCCAAAGAAAGATGCCCAGGGTCCCTGCTCATCTGCGTGAACGTGCATTAGGCATGCTGCAGGGAGGCATGAGGACTGCTGATGTGGCTAGGGCAATAAATTGCCATGTCCGTACTGTGAGACGCCTAAGACAGCGCTACAGGGAGACAGGAAGGACAGATGATCATCCTCGCAGTGGAAGACCACGTGTAACAACACCTGCACAGGATCGGTACATCCGAATATCACACCTGCGTGACAGGTTTAGGATGGCCACAACAACTGCCCGAGTCACACCAGGAACACACAATCCCTCCATCAGTGCTCAGACTGTCAGCAATAGGCTGAGAGAGGCTGGACTGAGGGCTTGTAGGCCTGTTGTAAGGCAGGTTCTTACCAGACATCACCAGCAACAACGCCCCCTATGGGCATAAACCCACCTTCGCTGGACCAGACAGGAGTGGCAAAAAGTGCTCTTCACTGATGAGTCACGGTTTTGTCTCACCAGGGGTGATGGACGGATTCGTGTTTATCGTCGAAGGAATGAGCGTTACACTGAGGCCTGTACCTTGGAGCGGGATCGATTTGGAGGTGGGGGGTACGTCATGGTCTGGGGCGGTATATCACATCACCACTGGACTGAGCTTGTTGTCATTGCAGGCAATCTCAATGCCTTTCGATACAGGGAAGACATCCTCCTACCTCATGTGGTACCCTTCATGCATGCTCATCCGGACATGATCCTCCAGCAGGACAATGCCACCAGCCATACTGCTCGTTCTGTGTGTGAGTTTCTGCATGACAGCAATATCAGTGTTCTGCCATGGCCAGCAAAAAGCCCGGATCTTAATCCCATTGAGCACGTCTGGGACCTGTTGGATCGCAGGGTGAGGGCTAGGGCCATTCCCCCCAGAAATGTCCAGGAACTTGCAAGGGCCTTGGTGGAAGAGTGGGGTAACATCTCACAGCAAGAACTGACAAATCTGGTCCAGTCCATGAGGAGGAGATGCACTGCAGTACTTCAAGCAGCTGGTGGCCACACCAGATACTGACTGGTACTTTTGATTTTGAGCCTCCCTTCATTCAGGGACACATTATTCTTTTTCTGTTAGTCACATGTCTGTGTAACATTTTTAGTTTATGTCTTATGGTGTTGACTCTTTTAGTGTTCATACAAATATTTATACACATTAAGTTTACTGAAAGTAAAAACAGTTGAAAGTCAGGGGGCGTTTCTTTTTTTGCTGAGTTTATAAAAATGACATCCTAACCCAAACCCCAACTCTAACCCTAACTCCAAGCGACCATGGCTTATATGGACAAAAACATGGAGAAACCTGTATATTAAATAACCTCATTAAGCAAATCTAAAATCAGAGGCGGCCTTAGCTATGTTTCAACTGTTTCAATTGAAACGGGCCCGCCCTAAAGGAGGCGCAAGAATGTTTGAACGGGGGACTATGATTTCTGCACGGGGGAGCTCACATTATCAGTGCCAGTGGATGTTAAGCAATCACATATCTTTCATTTTAAATCAATTAATTTCTGCTCTTTATTTTCTCTCGGACGTTCATACGTGCTTTAGCCTATAGAAATCAGATTATTAATATGAAATGAATGTATTTCATAAAAAATTGTAGAACTGCATTAATATTTATTATATGTCATTTAAATTATTTTTAAAAGTCAATTCTTTCATTTTTATAAATCAATGTAGAATCGTTTATAGCAGCATCACAGTGCTTCATAAAAACTCTCAGAAAACGTGCACATGTGGATAATTCTATAGGTTTAATTATTCTTTAGCATCGGGATCACTAGACGAAAGCTTAATAGCCTTCTTTTTGTGAAAACCGACATTTCTTAATTGTGCTGTCGTAGTTAGCCCGTGTGCATTCATTCCGACAAATTTTACGTCACAAGGAGAGAATATCAATTGGAAGTACTCATCGCTATATGCCCTATTTATTCCCTTCAAATATCAGAGCTGTGCAGAGAGTTGCGCAATTGTGTCTCATTGCGTGACTGTGACCGCTAAAATACACTTGGAGAATAGAGCAATAAAAACATTGTAATTTTAATTTGATCTGGAGTGAAAGTTTAATTCAATTCAATTCAATTTTATTTATATAGCGCTTTTCACAATTGGTGATTGTTTCAAAGCAGCTTTACATTAATAGAAGCAGTGGAAAGCACAGAAAAACGACAGATAGCACAACATAATACACGATAGCACAACCAGCTTAATTTGATGCGGCTATGAATCAACATTATAAGCGTGCGTATTGCTAATGTAACGTAAAGAAGAGGGTGCTAAGTTAAGCCCAAGAGGGCTGCCTCCCCGGGTTGAAAAACCCCCTAGGAGAAAAAAAACCCAGGCTCAGCCGGGGAAGTAAAAAAAAGTCATAGGAGGGAAAAACCCTTGGGAGATATATTATATACATTGAAACGATTAAGGATATATTTATTTATACATTGAAACGATTAAGGAGATTAAGGAGATTAGGCGGAGGTTAAGCGGGTTCTGCCGGTGGTTGTTGGTCATGCATCAGCTGGGCATCACGTTGAAGGTCTGCCGGTGGGTCAGAGGTGTGCCGACTTTCACATTTACCGGAACTGGGTCTGTTTGTCTCATTGTCCTCGGAGAGAAGGACGAGACATAAAGAAAGAAAAACAAAACCCAATTAGCGTAGGGGCCATTCATATGTATACACATGTACATATACACAAACATATATCCATATATATCTATATATATCCACACATATCTATACATACATATATACACATATATATACATACACACACATATACATATATATATATATATATATATATATATATATATATATATATATATATACATATACATATATATACATATACATATACATACATATACATACACATACATACACATACATACACACACATGTACACATACGTATTGAAGATACAACGTCATCCTAGTGAAAGACTCTGCACAGTTTGGTTTAGGGAGAACGAGAAAAATGCACGGGACGGCGAATGTTTTGGAAATGGGTGCAGTGACACCCTTTTAAGGACTGAAGTCCCGCCCCCGACTAGTGGGCTTAACACCACAAATCTATACCCATCGTGCTTTATTGAAATCCGGACGGGCAAGGGAGCAAAGGGGAGATGGGGACGTGACTGCGCCAGCCATCTCCCTGATGCCTGTCTGGGCTTCACAGTGCTCCCTTCCCGAAGTGCCCTTCAAGGGCGCAAAAACGCAGTTTTGAATTCGACCATGCTCTCTCATCAGGCTTGGCTGTGCAAGTGCGATTCTATGTTTTAAATAATAGTTTTTTAGGGGCTGATTTCAATGGTGTTTTTTTTTTTGAATAATATGATTGGATTTTATACTAACCTTAATGCAGTATTTAATTGTATTAAAAAAATATGTGTATAACATCTGTTTGCATTTACTGACTGCCTTTAATATATTTTGTGCATGACTGCATTTTCCTCTAATGCAACATCCACACAATGTTCCATTAAATGAACATACTGACCAAGAACTTTAGATAAATGAGGGGTGATTTTTTTAGTGTGGCTTGGAAATCTTTTTTTTTTTTGCTCCCGCATAACACTATGTAAACTGTTTTTATAATAGCCCATTGAACATAGATGCCGTCAGCTCTCCTTCAGATTTTTTTTGTCCAGCACAAAATCGCTGGACAAAGATGAACTTATCAGGGCATTCTCAGCTAGGGCTGCGCGATTAATCATTTTTAAACTGAAATCGCGATGTGAATGGATGCGATTTTCGAATCGCAAGAGCTGCGATTATTTCGATTCAAAACTATCAAATATAACAATCATCTAGTACGCAGTTTTTGACAGTTCGCTTCATGCGCATTTTACGTTTGATGCAGTTTAAACCAATAGAGGGCATTAATACTGAGGTGCTGACTACACGTCAGATAACACCATTTGGAAAACATGAGCGAGCAGCAGTTCAACTCCCCAACAAAGTGTACGGCCATATGATTTACGCGATGCGGAAAACACGGACAGAATCGCGAAATGCATACAAATGGAATTAACTGCACAACGCGTAATGTCATGAAGTTGGCAGATTTTGGATTCAGTTATTTTAAAAACCCAACTCATTAACCGGCAAATGAGAGGACAGAAATGCGCGAAAACATTTCCCTTTTGTGTAATGTTGGACTTAAAGAAAGGTGTATATACGTCCGTTTTTGTGTCATGCATCGCAAATGACACGCGCCTCATCAGACTATAAGCAGGTTTCATTAAGGAGTTAAAGCCCGGAACACAGCAGGCGAAAGAGGTAGGGGCCAGTCACCCCAAAAGCGTTTATGGCAGTTGCAGGCGCCTTTTTTGAACGATATTCTATGGGCAGGGCGCGTTTGCGCGCTGTTTATGCGCGCCGAGCGCCTTGCGTTTTTTTGCCGCCTGCCGCGCACACGTTTTTTTGAAGGAGCGCTGAGAGCGGAGAAGCGCCCGACGTCATTTGCGTCTTTGCATTGTCCAATCGAATGAGGGGAGAGGCGGGCCTTACGTTGTGGTGAGGGAAGTTTACAGCTGCTTCGAAGAACCGGACTCCACTCGCTCACTCTCTCCTGCGTGTTTGTGCACATCTCACCCTCAAACAAGGTCAGAGCAAGGTCCTCTTCTTAAACAGCACCAATTATGCTAATAAATTGGCATGTTAGCACGTTATTGCAATATCCCATAGTACATAAATGTTATTAAAACTTGAACTAATGCATTGTGAGTCTTGTAAATTGCTTACATACCTCACCGATTTCCCACTGTATGGAAAACGCTCGGTTTAGTTCCTGTCTCCGCCTCCCAAAATGTCTAGTGTAATCGGATTGGTCAGATGACTACTCAACTGTTATTGGTCAGCTGGGTTCGGCGTGTGTTTGAAAGGTTACGCCCCTGACTACGCGTGGGTTGACACCGGTTCTGACTGAGAGTCACAGCCTCAGAGGCAACGTAAACAAGCATTATATTTCTCTATAAACGATGGTGTCTGTACTGGCTTACCACTTCGAGCTCGATCCAGAGAGTTCAGAAGGCCGTTACGATATAAACAATCTCCGTCAATGAATGCGATTGGATTTAACTTTTTTAGGTGTCCTTAGCTCTGCCAGAATGCTAAACGAAGACGAAAATGTGTTGCAAAGACATCCAAAAGATAATTATAACGTACTACACAACTATATGGAAACACCAAATGTAGCACATAGAAAGTATTTGTTGAAATGATTATAAAACGATTTCACTTGGTAATTTCTACATTATTTTACTATAGTAAACTTTATTATAAGACTGCTTACATACTATTTTACTGTGCAAACTATATGGAAACACCAAATGTAGCACAAAAAAGTATTAATTGCAATGAATGTTAGTTCTACATTATTTTACTATGGTAAACTTTATTATGAAAGAGCTTACTTATAAGTGCTATGTTTTTACTTATTAGGTTTTAAGGAGAATGCAACAGGTTCCAGGGCCTCTTACCTACGTGATTCATCATCCAGGTTTTGCACAAATTGTCTAAATCCCTACACACAGAACATTTATTGTACAGACTATAAGCCTTTGAGGCGCAGGACTAGAGTAAGTTTTATTACATTTTTAAACCAATAACACTAAAGTATTATTATAGTAACAAAGTACCCAAAAGAACAAAAGATGTAACTTTAAAGAAAATATAGTAGTCAGTCAAAAGTTTATTTATTACAAATATATATTTAAATGTTAAACAATATACAAATAAACATACTTTAGTAACCATATTGTGCTCTTCTTTCAAAAATTGTTCAATTCACTTCTTACAGCTATCTATTCAGATAAATGGCATATCAAAGCTTTGTCAGCTGGTGCTATCTAAGACGACAGTTAAGGGTTATCATCCTGTCGTGTGTTGTTCTCCAGATATGCTTGGAGCTTCCTGATCGGAATGTTGGCTTCCGACGACCCCTGCACTGAAGATGGCATGCAATCACGTCCTCCTTTGAAGGTTTCTCAAACTGTGATGCCAGGTCCATTGGATTCGGGGTTTCCTTCAGCTTATCTTCAAATACCTCAGCAAACACAAGCCTGATCACATCATCCACATAACTGTACAAATATTGCAGTCAATAAATCTTTTGTTTTGATCATTTATTTCCCTGCTTCATACATTAAGTTTTTAATTATGAATGTATTTGAAATAAAACATTACTGCTTACAGTATGTCGCTTGTGTGTTTTGGGAACTTAGCCTTGTACTTTCCCTCTCCTGCTTTTGTTACGTCTTGGTGACATTGTAATGGATGGCTGCAACGTACAACCTGTAAAAATATAAACAAGCAATACATTTATTGTAAAAGTAAATACTACTTTATTTAACACAGTTACTAAAATACTTAAATACCTGCACAGCATTCCAATAAATGGGAAAGTCAAATTTTTTGCTGCAAATCTGAAATCTCAGGCTACGGACGGCAAAGGCATCCACTGATGATGGTGATTGAAACATTGTGAAACGATGCTACTGCCTGGGTTCCTATGATTATGCAGAGAAAAAAAACTTTGTCATCATCAGTTATACATTTAAGACTGGTAGTGGTTTCACTAGCTAAATACATCATATGTGTTACACACCTTTGCTCCTCATATGCCAGTCTGAATCCTTGTACTGTGTGTAATGATGTTGCATGTTTGCATACAGTGTAGAAGGATGTGTCCAGCTGCGAATCTAGGATATAGACAAATAAAACAAACATGTATTCAGTCAAAAAGACATATTATAACAATAGAGTACAACGATTATAAATCGTTAGACTATTCATTAAAACGTTAATGTATGCCCAACATTAACAACACACATTACGTGTTTACTTCGTTTCAAAATCTAAGAAAGCTTCAATTAAAAACAACAGTAAAATACATATAACGTTAAACAAATCATCTGTAACGTTACTTAGAGTTTCTTGAGTTTGATCATGAGAACAAACTTTACCGGTAACAGTTTAGCTGGAACAGCTTAGCAAGTTTATAAACACGTCTAAATAAACATCGATAAAAACCGATAGTCTGCATAATTCAACATACACTTGTGTAAATATGGTACGTTGTTTATGAAATACATTATTACAACACAAAACAATTAGCTTGCAAGCTTAGCTCTACACATAGATCTATATCTGAGCTCTACAAGCACATAATGTTAAGCTCCGGTTACCGGTAAAGTAACTTACAGTAAAGGCAAATAATAAACATGAATACTTACAGCCTGTGATCCAGAAGTGCACGGTAATCCAACTTTCAGTAGGAGACGTCGCGCAGCTTCGGTTCATGAGAAGCAGTTATTGTGAAAACTCTGTGAACAACTTCTGACTGGATTTTTCCGGAACCGTATCAAACATGATGTCCTCTGTGTAAGTCCATAAAGTGCTATTTTGCCCTTGCATCTAAAGAGACAGCGTGTACTCGAGAGATTTAATCGCTTAATAGATGAAACAAGAGTTTGCAAACAGGGTAAGGCAGGGACTCCCAACCTCCGCCATTTTAGCTCTCTTCTGACTCAGCGCTCTCCACCCCGTCTTTGAGGGCGTACCCAAGCAAAGCAGAGAGGGCTGAACTATGATAATGTTGGTCTTCTCTACGTCACCAATCCCAGGAAGTAAACTGTTGCCTACAATCTGAGTGGTTTTTGTAGTCCTTGAACGTTAGAGACGATAACTCGCGTCATCGTTTTCTTTGAGGTATGTACTTTTTGAATATCGTTAGCATGTACTAATACACACTTACACACAAAAGGATGTTTAAAAACGTGGGACGAAACCATCCTCCCTGAGGGGCGGGTGGTGGGTGCCCTGCGCTGGGGAATAGAACAACGGGTGAGACGGGCCGGCCGGGAGGGGGAAGTGCCAGAGGGGTGCCCAGCGGGTCGATTGTGGGTGCCGAATACGCTTCGCTCCGAGGTCATCCGGTGGGGTCACGAGTCCAAGTTTGTTTGCCATCCGGGGGTTCGGAGAACGTTGGCTACCGTACGTCAGCGTTTCTGGTGGCCCTCTATGGGTCCCGATGTCAGACAGTTTGTGTTAGCCTGTCAGGTTTGTGCCCGCAATAAGGCCTCTCATCAAGCCCCTATTGGTCTGCTTAAACCGTTACCCATCCCCTCTCGTCCTTGGTCACATATCGCCATTGATTTTGTAACCAATTTGCCTAGTTCTAAGGGAAACACTGTTGTTTTGACCATTGTGGACCGCTTCTCCAAGGCGGTTCATTTTGTCCCTTTGCCCAAATTACCCACTGCCAAGGAAACTGCCCAGGTAATGATCGAACACGTCTTTCGCTTACATGGTCTGCCCACAGACGTTGTTTCAGATAGGGGTCCTCAGTTTATTTCTCGTTTCTGGCAGGAATTTTGTAGACAAATAGGCTCCACAGCTAGCTTGTCTTCAGGGTATCACCCTTAGACCAACGGGCAATGTGAACGGGCTAACCAAGATTTAGGTAGAGCTCTCCGCTGTCTGACATCGCAATATCCGAGCTCCTGGTGCCAACAGTTACCCTGGGTTGAATACGCCCACAATTCTCTCCCTGTTTCGTCTCTCAACATGTCCCCTTTTGAGGCGTCCATGGGGTTTCAGCCCCCTTTATTCCCGTCACAAGAACCTGATGCGGTGGTTCCGTCTGCACTAGCTTTTGTCCGTCGTTGCAAACGCACCTGGAGAAAGGCTAGATTTACATTACGTCAGGTTTCCAGACGAACCAAAGCCGCGGCCGATCGTCACCGTAGAACCGCGCCCCGCTTTATCTGTGGGCAGAAAGTATGGCTTTCGTCCAAAGATTTACCTCTCCGTGAGCCTTCTCGCAAGCTGGCTCCACGATTCCTTGGGCCATACAGCATTGTTAAGGTTATTAATCCCGTGACGGTCAGGCTCAGATTGCCCCCAGCACTCGGTCGGGTTCACCCAGTTTTTCATGTGTCTAAACTGAAGCCTGTGTATTTTTCCCACCTTAATCCTGTTCCCTCTGCCCCCACCCCTCCCACCCCTCAGCTTATAGATGGTGCCCCTGTGTATTCAGTTAAGTCTTTACTGGATGTGCGTCGCCGGGGTAGGGGATTTCAATATCTCGTAGACTGGGAAGGATATGGTCCGGAGGAGAGGTGTTGGGTACCGGCCCGGGACATTCTGGACCCTGGGCTGATAGAGGATCTCCGCCGGCGACGGGTGAGCCTCCTCATGGACCGCCCTAAATCTGCACTATCCAAACATGGCACTGCCATTTAGTGTGAAAAGTGTGCCATTTAGAGTGAGAAAAAATAATTGACAGAACAACTGAGTTTCAATCTCAACAAACCACCATCATTGTGATCTGTGTTTGCATTTTAAAGGACACGTTTGAAGGACGCAGTTTTGCCCGGACCTACAAAGTGGCAATTTTAACATGCTATAACAAATTATCAGTGGTGGACGAATTACACAAATCGTGTACTTGAGTAAAAGTAAAGATACCCATGGTAAAATATTAGTCAAGTAAAAGTAGAAGTACTTGCTTAAAATTTTTACTTGAGTAAAAGTACAAAAGTATCTGCCTCAAAATGTACTTAAGTACAAAAGTACTGTGATTTATTATGGCCGTATCATTTTTGTCACAAAACTCAAATTATGTGAAATAACTCTCTTGGCTAACCAATCAATTAATAAAAGGACATTAATAAAAGGACACTGATGTCTATTAAAATTATCATAAGCCTAAAACCTTAAAAACAAAAAATTTCCTTTAGCATCAAATGAAATAACAGGATTTGAGAGCAGTAAGTCTCATTTCAAGATTTATTTGTTAAATAATTTATCAGTTTAAGTGTAATAAAAACTTGACTTAAGCACAGGTTCACAATAGTTTTCAAAACATTAAATACATAACGTTATCTAGAAATCAGTCTCCCTTTCTTTGACAAATAAAACAAGCCTTGGCTTACAGAATATAATTTCAGAAACGTTTCATGTGGTTTAGCATGTCATATGTATATTGTAATCAGTGGTGTAGTCTAGATTTTTGTAGTGAGTATACTCTGATTTTTCCCTCTCACCCTTATGCTAACTCGTCCCAGCGCAACGCACCACCACACTCACAGATGCATACAGTATGGATCTTCATGTAACAGAGCATTCTGAAAGTTTACTCATAAACACATAAACTGAATGTGTTATCAACATGTCAGTTTATTATAAGAAAAAAAAGAGTTTAACAGCCAATGGGTTTACAGCTGGGGAAACTGGACTGATTTTTAGACTGGTTTAGTGTTAATCAACATCTAACTTGGGGCCAAAACTTACTCAACTGTTAATTAAAATTAAATAAACTGTTTACAATCTTCAATCCGTGGCTAACACATGCATAACTATTGATGACCTTACCATGTGTAATTTAATGGTGTAAATGTTTTTTATTAATACACATTTAAGATGACAATGAATTAACTCTAATACAGCAAATTCTAATAATTAAATTTGCATAGTCATTGATATAAAAAGCTTATTTTTTGCATATAATACAAGCATTGTCTAAAAATGAAAATAGGCTTTTACTTAATTATTATTACAAGACCATCATGTAGCCTAGACACCAAAACCAAGTGAAGAAAATTATCTCTTTAATTTGCAAGTCTGAACTGAACATCAACGCAGACATGAATTTCCTCACAGAAGTTTAAGATCATATATCATAGAAGTTTAAGACATACAAGATCATATCTTGAACGTAGATATATAAATGAACACAGAGAAGAGAAGCACAAGCAAACATCCTGAAAGACGCTTAAACCCATCAGGACATAATCGGGCTTATTTTATTGCACTTGAAACCTTACCTCGAGATAAAGTATTAAACTGGATTGATGATTTAAATGTTGTTTACTCACATGTGCGTTGTTATCTCTCCGGATAACTCTCGTTCACTTCTCCACGGACTGTTTGTTTACAGTGTCGCGTGAGCAACTACACTGCAGGTTCGAGTTCATTTGGCCCTACGCAGACGTCTTGGTGATGTCAAAGTACCGCGAGAGCGATTCACAGCAGATTTCTCCATGTGGTAACTGAAATCGCTCTCGCGCTACTTTGCTGTCACTCGGCTGTGGGTTCTTGTGGCGCCACAGCAGTCTGCTCCCCAGTCACTCTAGCGCCGCTATAGTAGTAATTTGATTTCATACGCCGAACGGATCGCGCAGTTCGGCAGGAAGTCATCAAATATATAGCTTATGTATATCCATTAAACCCGCTAAAGTAGCAAGTGTAGCATGCTAATGGTTAGTGCTTCACATCTAAATTATGACTAAAAGTTTGAAATGTCACAAAACCATGCTGTTACGCATCCTGACGCTATTTTTAGTGGGTATACGGAAATCCTTGACAATTTCTAGTTTATACGGCGTAGTCCTGCGTATCACGTAGACTACACCACTGATTGTAATACATAATTAAATGTATTTTTATATTTTGGAAGCAAAACTTTTGAAAATATTAATAACAATCTCAGTTAATAAGGAGCACTCCAATCCACCTGCCTGTTTAAGCATCATACACTGCATGGCTAGTCAAAATGTCATTTATATTTTACAACAGTTTTGATAGTGATTAATTGTCATTTCAAAATAACAGAGCACTGAGCTTCAAATACAATGAACTTAAGTGAAACAACTATACGGCTAAAAATAGCTTCAGCCTGCATAGCTTAACCTCTTACACTCTGAGGCTATTTTGGGGATTTTCACCCGGATTTGGCCTAACCAATTTCAAAAGCTTCTCATACCCACAAGCAGAGGTGCACATACAAAAGTTTGGTATCATTTTACAGGAAACCCTTTGAAATTACATAAAACACTGTTAAAAGTGCTCAACATGGTTGTATGTGTTGTCAGTCCTCTAATAAACACAAAAATAAATAGGCGCTTTTTGATGTTTTTTTTCTAAAGTCTATATTTAAAAGTGTATAACTCTGGCCCTGAGTGGGAACGAAACATGCAGACAGTTTTGTATGATTCCAGCAATTGCCAGCTTACAGAGGAAAAAGAAATTTTTTCTCTATCATAATAAATGCAAAAGTTATTTTACTCCAACTGATGGGAGGAATAATACGCTTATGGAGTACAATTTCTGCCAAAAAACATCATAAAATATCATTTTGCAGAAAACCCTTTGAAGTTATATAAAAAGCTGCTGTTTGTGACAAATATTGTTATTTATGTGGTTTTTCATATGATAAAACACCAAATTTTCTTTTTTTATGTTGTAAATAATGCCTCTGATAGTGAATAACTCTGGTTCTGGGTGCTCTAGCAGACTGCAGACAGTTCTGGTTGTTACCAGCAGCAGACAGTAAACACCCAAAAAAAGAATGAACTCTTTAGCATGTCACATTCAAAAGTTATTCTCATTTTACTGAAGTGTGCGAAAATACATTTTTCATATAAATATTAATTTTTTGTTTTGCACATATAATAAATAGCAAGGGATTATTCATGCACACAACCAAAGAAAATGTTGTGAATGGACTCATTTTTTAGAGTAGGACCTAAGAGAAAAGATGGTGTATCATTTGTGGCTATCTGTGCTATCTGAGGCAGTCCACACTCAAGTTTCCCATATGTTTACAAAAGACAATTTTTTACATCATTATTCATTCGACGATTGTTGGATATGTGATAAAAATAGGACAAACACTGCAGCCTTATTCCTGAGAGTGAGAGCTTTCATTTGATATAAGACTTGCCCATGTTTGTCATACTTGAAAAATATGAAATATGTGAATATTAAATGATATTAAAAATTATGGGGGGGGGTGATAGTGTAAATTAAGTGTAACTAACTTTCTTACAGTGAAACATATCTCAAAGTGATGCATATCTGCAGAAAGTAGAGAGTCTAAGCTTTCAAACAGTATCTCATATGTGGTACTGGGTCCATTACAGACCATTAAAAATTAAAGGAATATTTTAAAATAAGTCAAAATAAGATAATTCTGGACCCGGTACAGGGTCCACAGAGTCAAACAAAGTTCATTCATAATAACGTCGTATATATTTTAGCAACACAATTAACAGTTTTCTGCAAGCTACTGTTAAGATTGCTCATTTAAAAATATAACCAGAATAAAAATGGCTTACCTCTACGCGTTTCCTTAGATTTGAAAGAGTATTCTTTTAAAACGAAATAGCACAGTTTCAAGGCAGTCATAAGACACGAAGGACTCGTTCTTTTATTCAAGGACTTAAAAAAAAACTTGCATAAATAAAGCCATTGTTGTTGTGACGGGTCAGTTATCTCCTGAGGATTCTCCTCCGTTGTTTTTGAATGCAGTTTCATTCTCTGCTGCACTCGTGCGACTCGCGTAGCTTACGTGAAACAGCGCGGCAACAAGTTCAAAACGAAGCGCATGCTGTACCCTGATTGGTGGTTTGACGCATCACGTGTGCATCTTAGGTTTTTTTGTGCAGCTTTAGTTTGCCCAGTTACGTTTTTTATCCACTGATAAATAATATCTCGTAAGTAAGATATTTGATTTTAAAATGTAGTAAAGTAAAAGTAAAAGTCTCCCAAAATAAAAGTACTTGAGTAAAGTACAGATACGCGAAAAAACTACTTAAGTACAGTAACGAATTACATTTACTTCGTTACTGTCCACCACTGCAAATTATCTATATGAAATTTTGAGCTAGAGTTTCATGTATGTACTTTGGAGACACCAAAGATTTATTTTACATCTTAAAAAACTCTTGTGAAATGGCGCCTTTAAAAGTAAATGAAAGTAAGCACAGTATTCAACTTAGCTGAATAAATACATATCTCTCTTTTCTCTTAAACTTAACTTGATATTTCGCAGAGTCTGCTCAATCTACTACGTTAGTACAGGCGTGTTGGTTATATTGACCGTAGTTTAAGCAAGAGGGGAAGTAGTCAGGAGTGATGATGTTACTGTGCCCAAGGTCGAAGTGCTACAAACTAAGTGCAATATAGTTATATTTTTTACCATACTTCCTCGTGTAACTACTCATGTAACAGTCTTTGAATAGGGAAAACATTAGGGGTGTGCAAAAAAATCGATTCACATTTGATTAATAGAATTCCAAAAATCGATTCATAATTTTTTTTGTAATGCTGTGTTACTAATGTCCTGAAATGAGTTTATCTCAGTTTTCCCATAGATGGCGCTGCGTCGTATTCACTCTGACGCCTGCACACTCTTGTCACAGTGTTTCCCACACATTGACTTTACTTATGGGCGCGCTGCCCAGTTATATTAACAAGTGCCCAAGTATATCTGGCATCAAATTTAGTCTTTTATGTTTTTCTGTGATGATGACACTCTTTAATAATGACATTTTGTGTGCGACATGAGGAGTTCGGTGTGCGTTCATGTGCTCTCTGTTTCTCAATGAATTGGGATGCGACGGGAACAAGCTTGTGTCACATTGTATCCTTCATGTTTCTGAACTTGAGCAGAGTTTTACCATTAGAGGACTTCACGGAGCACCCACGGCCCGTATGGTTCCGGGTTTGTATTTGAAATGGTCAGTCAGGTCCGGGTCAGTCATAGTTAAATTACTTCGGGTCCCAAGTATGATTAATATTGTGTGTAAAACCTAAGTCGATCGGAGAATGACCGTGAGCGCTACCCAGAGATGGGGACTCGAGTTTGAGACTCGGACTCGAGTGCGACTTAAGTCGCACACACAGTGACTTCAGACTCGACTTGGGACTCGACCCTCGAGGACTTCGGACTCGACTCGGACTCGAGCCGCGCGACTCGTGAACAATGTTTATTTTTGGGAGGCGTCTGATGAGCTCGCTGTCATACCCCTCCCTCCGTTACCTACAACCTGCCCACGACGTGACACGTGACGTATCTGCTCCGCGCGCGCGGCCGCGAATCGAATGCACCGGCTGCTGCTGTCCCACTCATCTGAAGCTTGGGGTAGTGCTGTGACGGATCCGCGGTTCGGCTCGCATGCGATTCGCGGATTAATATGCAATTTAAATTGGGTAAGTTTATCATTAACTTGTTTCTAAGGCTTGCAATTGTTTAAATGGTTAAACAATTTAACCGCAAAAAGGCGCTAAATTGAGCAGATTTCTGTACGTACATGCGGTTAAGTGTGTCCGGTCCAGCTCCAGTCAGGTTCAGAGTTGCGCTACTTTGTGTCATACTGTAGTCCATTAACATACATTTATTGAATAGAGCAATGAAAAACAATGTAACGTTTTTATGTGAAGCGACTGCTGCATCTTCTTCCTGAAGCGCTCTACCTGTGTTTGAACACGCGTTTCAGTGCCCTCAGTAGTGCACATACAGACAGAAGTGTTTCAAAAGTTAAGCCAACATAAAATCTTTCTTTTCTTGACAGGGCACACACACACAAAATGATCTCACAGTATTCTTTTTCTAATAAAAACATTTTTGTTTATGTCTTAAGAAACCAGTCAGAAACCAATCTGGGCTTATTTGTTCTTAATAAAAAGACAGTAACCTCAATTAACCTACTTAAGTCTGTGTCATTTATGTTAATCAAACAACCCAAGACAAACAGAAAATCACGTCTATTGCTCAAAAATATAATAATAATATGTAATTTGTACAATAAAGACAGTGTTATTATCTATTTAATTTAATTTCTGTACCTAATGCTAATTTTAGACCTTACTTAATGTGCAACTTTGTTCTTTTTTATAAATGTTTACAATTTCTTTATTTGTTATTAGAGTTTTATTTGTTACAACGAGACTTGAGACTTGACTTGGACTCGAGCCCAGAGACTTCAGACTTGATTTGGACTCGAGCTCAAAGACTTCAGACTTGACTTGGACTCGAGCTCAGAGACTTGTGAACATCTCTGGCGCTACCGCGCTAAAGCTTGCGTGCAGTTTCAGCATGCCGAAGGTTTCTATGGCGATAAAACTGGCTCTTTTCTATTATTATTAATAAACCATATCTTTTCCAAAATCTATTGCACTGAACGAGCAAAACTCAAGCTGACTCAAGATTTACAAAAAAAAGCTGTAATGTAAAGTCCACTGTCACTAACAGCAAGTAGACTTTTGAATCTGAAATAATGAGTGGATTTAGCTTTTTTTAATCGGCAAGAGAGAAATAGAAAGAAAGGCACTTTCCTGCTTCTGCTCTATCTAATAGAAATAATAACCATTATAACACCAGTCACATTTATAATCTATAGACCTGCACTTTCTATCATTAATATACTATATTATTGTATTTAATAGAGTTTGATAAAAGGGGTCATCTAATTGCTTCATAACAGTTTTTATTTTTGCATAAAGACATAAAGTAACATCAAACTACATTTAACTTCTTGTGTTTCTTTTCTTTAAAATTGTATATCTACTTCAATCAGTCGCATAGGAAAAAGTAAACTACATTTACATACTGTGAATCGTTTTTTAAAATCGAGAATCATTTTTGAATCGAAAATCGTTTTTGAATCGAATCTTGAGCCAAAAAATCCGAATCGAATCGTGAAATTTTGTGAATCGTGCACCCCTAGAAAACATGGAAGTGTTTGGTGGCTTTTAAATTCTTCCCTGTTTGGATCTTAATGAATGAATGGTGCTAGGCTAAATGCTAACATATTCACGCCACACTTCACAACAAATAAAGGCAGGGTGCATGAAAGCCAATGTTTACATTTGAAATCATCTAAACAAACACACCCTTACCCTAATAGAATCTGGACCTTCTTTTGATAGACCCGCCCCACAAATACGCAACCCAGGAAACGATGTCAGTTAGTAGACATGCTGCTGATTGGCTACAAGTGTGTCTTCGTAGTCGGCCCGACTCCCTTTTCCAAAACTTTTTTTTTTCAGAAATTGTGCACCCCACCTTTAAGTGCACGCATTGAGAAAGTAGAGGTATGTATTAATTCATCTAAGTTGAGGGAAGAACATGGTAAAATATTGAAAAAGGTTTTCCTTTAAGAAAAATAAAAGAACTATGACAGCAAATCAGCAACTGTAGTTATAACCTTTCTCAAACAGACATCCTTTTCTGCATTCTTGATGCTCTCTGTCCTCCTCTGTCCCTTGCCCCAGTGAACCATTTTGACAGTGCCTTCTCAGCTTCTTGCTGATTGACCTTGGACATCAGGGCGTTGTCCTTAAGAGCATCTGCAAAACCAAATACATTTTTAAGATAAAAATGACACATTTGTTCTTTTTACAATGACAGTCTTTGGCATACAGTAGGTATCAAAGGATGGATACTCAAACCGAGCCCGCGGGACCCGGCGGTACCCAACGGGCTGGGTTCCAATAGACATTTAGAAATTATGTTTGGGTTGGGCTCGGTGCAATAAGGCATTGAACATTTGAAATTTAAAACAGCTTATAATATGTAGGTAGCCAATTGGCCTGTTCATCTTAAAATGAAACACGCGCATTCAGACATCACCTTCTTGCTACCTACTGTTTCAGGTGCACATGAGGGCGTATAAACACTATACGGGGCCAGAGGTGGGTAGAGTACCCAAAATCTGTACTCAAGTAAAAGTACAAGTACTTATACAAAAATGTACTCAAGTAAAAGTAAAAGTAACAATCTAGTTATTTACTTGAGTAAGAGTAAAAAAGTATTAGATGAAAAAACTACTCAAGTAGTTAGTTACTCGTTACTTCCGATCTGATTGAAAAGAAGTGTAAAATCCCTGAATTTCAGACTACTTGGAGGGCTTTCACAAACCTCTCCTTAAAAGTCTCATTGTTCTGCTTATATACTACTATAAACCTAGGTTAAAGTAAAGCAGTCGTTCTCAGTCCTCCAACATCACATAACGTGTCATTAAAAAAAATCTTAAACACACACTGACTGTTTTCTGACAGTTAACTGTGTATTTATTTTCACGTTCACAACAAAATTTGGCTGCATCTGCCTTTAAACAAGCTTACAGTAAGAAAAAAATAATGTCTGTGTCTGTTTGTTATCATGTTTTTATATGAATAGGTTATTTTCATTGCCATTAATGTGCAATTAATGAACATTAGGAGCTTGATAAAATGCTTATTTTAGAATTTCAAATGGAACTTATCTGTTTTTGCAAATCAACTCTACATTTATTATAATATATAAAACATGTTTCTTTAAAAACATACTTTATTCTTTTATTTTTATAAGTATATAGATTCTTTAGGAAGGAATTAAATAAAATACAATCTAGTTTTTATTCGTATGTATTTTCTACATTTAAGTAAGGTGTCCGGTTATGTGTAGGGGAGAACAGGCGAAAAGTACCATTTTTCAGTTTTTTTTTTTTAGTTTTTTAAATTTTTAAAGATAATGTTTCAGACAGAGATATATTTTTGCTGTGGTCAGTAACTCACAAGTGTGGTCTATCAATACCAGGTGGAATTTTGAACAAATGTAAAATGACTAGTATAATTTCACTTTGAACATAAGTGGTGAATTGTTACTTTTTTAACACAACAAAACAATGTAGATTTTCGTGTTACACTTGTTTTTATTAACTATACATGACTATGACCTCTTTAGTATGTAACTGCAAACATATTTTGTAATTTATCTTTGTAAAAAATAATGAAATTATATTTTCATTTTAAATTTCAGTTTTATCAAATGTTTCAAAAGCAACCAACAGTACAAACTTAAATTCAACAGTTTGAACGATATGAAAATTAAATTAAATAAAATTAGAATAATATAAATGGTACAAAAGTAAGTGTTACTTTCGTCCCGACAGGATCTCCTCACATTTAAACCCGATTTACTTTTATTTTGAAAAACTCTTGAGAAGTCAAACTTCAGGATGTGTTAGAGCACTATAACCTGAAGATTGATGAAACGAGAAACACAACGCGTTATAAGAAAACAATGACCGCTTTTGGAATTTACTTATGGTTGAAAACACCTTTCTGGATCTACACCCGGAAAATGGTGAGTAAATAACGCGATATTTGTCAGCTCTGTCAAGGGTTGCAAAGATGCTGTCATAGTTTGGGATGTAAATGGTATCTCCTCTTAGAAAATCGCTTTGTTACTTTCGTCCAGCGTTACTTTTGCTCCGGTTCTCCCGTATTATTAATGCAAGACTTAACATGCTGTTCAATTTGTTTAGTTTTATGAGGAAATGATATGGAAATGTGCAGATGTGAACGTGTGTTGTTTGTAAGGTTAGAGTAATTTTCATTGCTTGCACAAGAGCGCATATGACAAAAACAGTGCGTGAAATAATATTATAATAAGGCACTGCAGAAAGTGACACTTACCGCCGTGTTGTTTCATGTTGGAGCTTGAATTCCTGTACGCTGAGATGTCAGTTCGTTTTGGTGCACAAAGCATACATTGCATTATGAAACTATTCTTTTTGACCTTTTGTAGTGTAAACATAGACCAAACTTGAGGCCACGCGTGATCTGCCTCCGATAGCTTGCATAGGTCATCCTCCGCTTCAGTCATCTCCTTTCATTTACGCGCGCTAAAGGGTGAAACGTAGCCACCCCTCGCAACGCACGCTGCCTCTCTAACGTCTCGCGAGAGTTTCGAACAAGCCATATAAACTTAAAAAATAAAATATATTCATTAATTATTACCATTTGAAAGTAGCGTAGTAACGCCACCGAATGTAGCGAAGTAGAAGTACAGTTTTTTCATTAGAAATGTACTTGAGTAAGAGTAAAAAGTACCCATCCTTAAATTTACTCTAAAAGTACTAGTTACCCAAAAAAATTACTCAAGTAAATGTAACGAAGTAAATGTAATTCGTTACTACCCACCTCTGTACGGGGCTCCCGTTTCTCTGGGGATAGTGTTGTATTAGAGGTAAAAAATGATATAAATACTGTTCGGTTTCTCGCACAAACCGATCGTTTCGTGTCTTAGGACATGGATGTGTCGTGTCGCAGGGTTTTATTTGGATTTGTCTGTGCATGTTTTTTTTTCTCTTTTGGATTTTGTTACCATCCACTTATACAACTGACAGACTGAAACTGTTGGAGTTAAAAATCTACATTAGTGTTCTACTGAAGAAATAAAGTCACCTATCTCTTGGATGGCTTGGGGGTAAGCTGATAAACATAAAAGTTTCATTTTAAGATGAACTGTCATCACCCATTTTCATGTGTGCGGAAATATGTTTATGTTGCTGTGACAATGCGATTTTTAACTGTGTTGGGCTCAGACATAAATATTGTAATGCCTGTCGGGTTACGGTCGGGTTTGGTTACTGCCCTGTCGAACGTGGCCGGGCTCGGACAGAAAAATGCGGCCCGATCCGCACGCTAGTAGGTATATGCTTATGTTAAACATTATTTTTTCCTCACATAGCTATACTAAAAAATATTAGGTGTGTTCATCTTGAAGTGGCATTGTATACACTGATTGATGTATGAAATCAAAGTACTGTAAGAAAAATTAGAGAGCCGATCAAACTAGGAATGCACCGATACCACTATTTCCGCTTCCGATACTAGAATTCTGTAACAACACTGCTTATTCAATGTACAATAAACAGTTAATAATAATAATAATGTTACTAAATTCTGAACAAAATGTAATTCAAAATAGTCTTGCATCGTGATGTGCATTGTACCGTGACCTTTTATCAGGATACGTATCGTATCAGGAAATTGTTGGCAATACACAGCCCTAATAAATACAATTTTTTATTTTTCACTTTTTATGGAGCAGCAAATCCCTAAATAAGTGCTGTTTGGCACACTTGACTGCAACTACATTTCTAGTGAGGTTAAAAAGCAGGCCATGATGCATTCTATTGCAGTAGGGAAACTTTATATTGAAGAAACGTTAGCAAAATATTAAATTCTAAATACTTACATGGTATTGAATAACAGCTACTCAGGATCTGAAAAAAATCCATAAAAATGACAAAATTATATGAGTTAACAGCTGGCAAATACTGTTAAAGTTCACTAACCAAGTCCATACTATACAGTATGTAGGCTAAAATCTTTTTTTCATGTAAAGTTAAGCATAGAAGTGCAACAACAGTCTTGTTATAACATTGCACCTAATTGCTTCCATATATCCAAAATGACATTTAAACTTGTAATAGATATCTGTGATCAAACTGAGCAAACAAAATAGTGCTCTTTACAACAAAACATGCAGCCAAACGAAAACGTGATTTCCATAGGAGGGGACAGCCGTCAATATTATACTTGAGTAAAAATACAGTAATTCGTGTTATCTAATATTATCAAACTAATGTGTCACAAAAAGCACTCACATTTGAACAAACATTACTTTTTAGAGCGAATCAGACGCCAATCGTCGATGTATTTTCTTCCTGCTGTAATCATGTCTGTGATTGTAGACTTGGAATTAAGCCTTTTCCCCTTTATTATTTGATTCACGGATCCGGACAACAATTGTCTTGCCAAGAAAAAATCTTTAATATATATATATATGTCAGGAGAGAAACCAGTAAAGATGTTCTATTTATGACAGCCTATACATTTCTTTAATTCTCCTTCCTTTCACCCCGTCATCCCTCAGTTTCTCTGGGGTGGTACAGTAAGGTTTGAGCTTTTATACATCACAGAAAGACTTCCTTGTAAGGTAGAAACACATGTTGCTTAAGCATCTCAAATATAGAACATATATGTCATGCTAACACATGGCACAGTCCACTCCTATATTAAGATACTATTCTTAGTGTATACTTCTATGGTGCTTTGCAAACTGTACACATCTGACATGTCATATCAATAGAGCGTATTACCCTCTTTCAATCCCCTGACATGTGATCCATACTATCTATAGTCTCGTGCATTCAAACACATGCATTTAACACTCCATAAGTATGAATATAAAGAATAATAATACAGATACATAATATATAATAATGAAATCATATCAAAATAATACATTTTAATAAAAGAATAAATTTAATAATAAAAGACTAAATTTTAAGTCTTCATCTCCCTCCACTGGAACTACGGCCGTCAGTTCCACACCATTACTCCCAGGTGGCCAACCTATTGAAGTTATAGTGAGGAGAAGAAATTGCAGACCAAGAGATAGTCAGAAAGGACAGAAGAATGGGAAAAGAAAGGAAAGAAAAAACAAAAAAACCCAACCCATGGTATGTCCCCGTATACTATGTGTCAATTAACGACTATGTGTAAGCATTTAAAATGAACCCCAATCATCTAAGAAAAAAAAAAACTAATAAATCTTCACCGGTGCCTTTGCTCATTAAATACTTAACTCTTTAATAAGTATCTAAATACCCCAAGTTCCCGGCCAAAACAACAAACAAAATAAATGATGTTAAAGGATCCTATCCCTTAGGGTTGAAAATCAGTAAGCAAGTGTGCATTGTTATGTAGTTGTGTAGTATGTATAAATCTCCTATTTCACTCTGTATGTCCCATTAACCATCTCTAATCAATGTCAATGGAATTGATTCCTGAAACGGAAACAGAGAAATAATTAAACATCAATTCCTTGTTCCCATTCTTTAAAGATAATGGACGAACATTGCTCAATCTCAGGCCATAAGACATTATCATCATTTTGTTCATTCACTAAGCAAGGTTTAACTTGTGACCAATGATACCATCTATCTGTCCCTACACCCTTCCCTTTGAGGCAAACACTTGTATCAGTTGTTAAGAGTATCTCATATGGCCCCTCCCATCTAGGCTCTAAACCTTTCCTAGCAATGCGTTTGACCATAACAAAACTGCCTAACTTGGGAATATGTGGAATATCAGTAGTGGTGTGTTTTGCGTCCCATTGCTGTTGAGCTTCTCGCACTTTCTTATTATTGTCTTTAATAGCTTTGTCCAGCATAGCGAGATAGCGTCGTAACTTTTCTTGGAACAAAGTAGAATCTCCTCCTGTTCCCGCAGGTGGTGGAGCATCAGGAGGTAGAACCATTGCTCTTCCAGTCATTAATTCAAAAGGTGTTAATCCTGTAACTCTGTTTGGAGTTGCTCTCAAATTCCACAAAATAGCAGGTAATAGTTTATGCCAACCTTGGCCAGTTTGCAGAATAGCCTTGGTTAGAGATGTTTTCAGTGATCGGTTCATTCGTTCTACCATTCCTGAACTTTGTGGATGATATGGAATGTGGAATTTCTGTTTAATCCCCATCAACTTCATTGCTTCCTTCATCAGTTTTCCAGTGAAGTGAGTTCCATTGTCAGAATCAAGTTCATATGGAAGACCCCAGCGGGGAAAGACTTCCTCCACTATTACTCGTGCTGCTGCTTCAGCTGTGCAAGTTTTCGTAGGGAATGCTTCTACCCACCTAGTAAACCTGTCCGAAATTACTAGAATATAGTGGTACCCTCCACTGGGTGATAAAGGTCCTGTGAAATCGATTTGCAGATGTGTCCATGGACCTGTAGGTCTAGGTGCATGTGACATTCGCACCTTTACAGATTTTCCCACATTTGCTTTTATGCAGATCAAGCATCTTCTACAGTAATCATCAATGTCTCTCATCATTCGTGGCCACCACCAAGTCTCACTGATTTGAGCTTTCATTGCTTTTGCTCCAGCGTGCACTTTTCCATGATACAGCTGCATTAGTTCTCTTCTTGTTCCGATAGGCATTACCACTTGTCCTGTTGGAATTCTCCAAATACCTTGATCATCTTCTTTTGCTCCTGCTTTTATCCAGTGTTCTTTCTCTTCATCTGTCTCCATTTGATATGACAGAAGGTGGAGCTCAAGATTATCTTTGCTGTTTCCCTTTACCAAGGTAACAGGAGTAGGAGGAAGTAGAGCTGCTTCTCTAGCTGCTGCATCTGCTGCCGTGTTACCCTGACTTTCTTTGGACTTGTCAGATTGATGTGATTTTACTTTGATCACGGCTGCTTCTCTAGGTAAGTGACAAGCTGCAATCAAGCGACGAATTATGGAAGCATGTTGTATTTCGCTTCCACTGCTAGTGATAAGTCCACGTCTTTTCCACAGGGCTAGATAGTCGTGGACCACGCCTAAGGCATAGCGGCTATCCGTATATATATTGACTCGATCTCCTTCTGATAGTTCAAATGCTTCCGTAAGTGCTACAAGCTCAGCTACTTGTGCTGAAAACTGTCCAGAAAGAGATCCTTTCTTTACAACAGTTCCATCAGCTTCCACTACAGCCCATCCAGTATGTCGTTTTCCATCGACATAGTAACTAGATCCATCGACCCATAACTCTTTGTCTGGGTTTTCAAGAGGGATTGGATTAACTGGACCAAGACTATCTTCTTCTACTTGTTTTTCACACTCATGTGGTATTCCCTCATGTGGTTCCAGCATCATTGTTGCAGGGTTAAGAGAAGAATCCCTGATGATTTCCACTCTCAAATCCTTGTTTAACAAAGTTGCTTCCCATTTTGCTCTTCTTGCGTCAGTTATGGTCTTGATGTTTGTGTTGTTCAACAGTGTCACTATGCTGTGTGGGGTGTGCAATATGATAGTTTGTGCTCCTATCAGATTTTCAACTGCATCCATTGCCCATGTGGCACCATCGAGGGCTTGTATACATCGTGGTTGACCAATCATAGTGACAGGTATTTTTGTGGAAAAGTATCCAACTGGTTTGTATCGATCACCTGGTTTTTGACACAGTACTGCTGAATACGTCTCATCTCCCACCCTGGTCCACAAATGAAATGGCAACCGTCCATCAGGAAGTCCCAAAGCTGGGGCTGAAGTCAGTTTTTCTTTCATAGAAGTAAACGCTTCCTCAGCTTCTGGTTTCCAGTTTATCTTTTCCACTCCAGGCTTTCCTCCCTTGTACAGGTCGATAAGGGGGCTAGTGATGCTGGCAAAATCAGGTATATACTGACGACAGTAGTTGAAAAGTCCCATCACCTTCCGCATTCCTGTAACTGTTAGAGGTTTTGGAAGTTGTCGTAATGCTTCTACACGCTCGGTTGTCATTCTCCTCCCCTTGACAGATATTTCTTGGCCCAAGTAGATCACCTTGGTTTTGGCCAGCTGTGCTTTGTCGGGGTTGACCTTGAATCCTCCTTTCCTAAGGGCTTGTAGGACAACATTCAGAGCAAATAGATGGCTGTTTTCATCTGGGCTTGCAATCAACAAATCGTCAACATACTGGAGGCAAACACTTCCTGAACTCTCAATTTCAGTTTTTTGCTCTGTTAAGAACTGGTCCAAAGCTCTATGAAATACAACAGGAGACAAATTAAGACCTTGTGGGAGTCTGTTCCAGACATACTGTTTTGTGCCCACTGTGAAGGCCAATTTCTCTTGAGATCTTTCATCAATAGGTATAGACCAGAAAGCTGACAGTACATCTAGTACCGTATAAATTCTTGCATTTCCTGGAATATCATTCAGAATGGTGGCAGGATTGGCTACAATAGGATGCGGTTTTGGTGTTACACTGTTAAGTCTCGTGTAATCGATGGTTAATCGCCATGAGTTGTCTGATTTCTTGACAGGCCATACAGGACTATTAGTGGTTGATGAAGCCTGTCTGATAATTCCTTCAGCTTCCAAGTCTGCCACTATTTCTTCCACGGCTTGTCTTGCTTCAGGTCGGATGGGGTACTGTTTATGAGGGGCATGTATTGGTCCTTTAATAACAATGGGGTCAATGTTGGCTTTGCCACAATCCAATTTATGTTTAGCCCAAACATCTGTATATAAACTGCACAGAAGACCCCACACACCGTCTTTTCCCCAGTCTCTAATAATTGGCTTTGCAGTACCAACAGACCATAGATTACAAGTGCGATCTTCATGTGGTATTATCCCAGCTGCTGTAGTGATTTGACGGCTGTCAGTGAATATGATCATGTTTAACAATGGAAGGATGTCCATGCCAATAAGGCTTCCTTGTGAATTCGGTCCCACCCAGAAAGATGTCCATAAGACTTCATCTTCATGTATTTGCAGATGAACTTGTATACTTTTGCAAAATTTTGTGATACCACCTCCAACTCCTTCAACTTCCATAGTTTCATTTGTTGTAGGTAGGTTCAGATCTGTTATTGAAATTGCTGCTCCTGTGTCAACTAAAATGTCACATGGGTGGCCCCCTATTAATGCATTGATGAAAAGGCGATTATCTCTTTTCTTATCAATACAGGGGGCCGCTGATTCCTATTGCGGACGCATAATTCCCTCAATGAGCTGACGAACTTGTGCTTCAGTCCATGTCTTCCCTTGAGAGTTTTCATCATAATTTTTCGCACTGACCTGTTTAAATGATGGACCTTGACCATCTGATCCACCTCCTTTAGCCCAGTAATCTTTTCTAATGTGGCCAGGCTTTCCACAATTGAGACAAACAATCAGCTTCTTCTTTGTGTCCATGTTGTATTGAGCTGTCGCCACTCCTCTTCGATATGACTTGTTTCCTTCTTCCTTGTTTGATCTCATAGCCATCTCTAGGCGGCCAGCCCATTGCATATTTTGGTCAAATGTCTCGCCTGGGTTGACTCCAAGTGACAAGGCTTGTTGGTATTTTGCGCTCAGTCCATCCACAAGTGTGTCGGTAAACTGTACATCATCTCTGTCAGGTTGTTTCTTAGCACAGAGTGCCCATCTCTCATAAGCATTCCACTTACGCAGAGCATATTCATCTGGAGATTCATCATCCTTTTGCTTAATCAATGTCACTGACGTGAAAGGAATTTTACCGCTGCCTAAGATTTCTTGGATTTCTTTTCGGAACCCATCTAATGCTTGCCAAAGACCCAGGGGTCGCCCCTGGCCATCAACCCACAAATCTATCCGTTGGGCTGTTGTTATCGAAGCTGGCAAGCGTTCCCATCTGTCTCTTGGAATTTTAGCTTTAACAATAGTGTGTATATCTCTTAATGTCATTTGATGTGCTTCAACCAGAGAGTCTAATTCTCTCCAAAACTCTGTGTTTGGATCTTGTCTCTTTAAAGGAGACAGGGCTGTGAGAATGGGTTGACGTTCTCCTGGTGTGAATGGTCTCTCTTCTGTCATCATTTCAGATTCTTCTCTTTTAATTGCAGGTGAAGAACTTACAGGACCGATTTGATCAATTGTGATCATGTCATCATCTCTTGTCTCATCACCCCAGTCAGATCCATCATTACGAGCTGGTGTACATCGTAGCATGTCTCTATTTGGCTGGGCTGATTTAGATCTCATTATTATTGGAGCTGCTTGTGCAGATGCAATATACTTTTTGTCAACTAAACCTTCATTTGATCTTGAAGCCTGAGGCTGCATCAGAGGTTTAGAAGAACTTCTATATTGTTCAGGCAATGTTGGATAAGTTGGGTTGTAAGGAGGAGGTGTTACAGTTATTGTGGATTTTTCTGGTGTTTGTGAATATTTCCTTTCAGCTTCAGTTATTATATTTGTCCAATCTGGATCAAATGAATCATCATCTTCTTTAACTGAACATTTAATAGATATGATTTTATTCAACTTGTTATATGCTTCAACTTGAGGCTTCATTGCTTCAACAACAAGTGAAACTGGACACCCATTAATGCCACAACAAATTCCTCCTTGCTCACAATCCAACTATCAGCCAGTATTGGGAATACTTTTGTCTTGATAGAGTCTTTTTGGGACTCGAACCAGCTTAGCTGCACATCCATAGATGCGTTGATATCCAGTCCTTTTTTAAAAAACTTAGTTTGCTTCTTCTTCTTTTTATCCAAATACCAAACAGATATCATTTTGCTGTTACAGACACTTGCCATCTTGCAAATTATTTGTCCCTCAGTCTCTTGTATGTTCAAAACAGCAGGACTATTTGTGTGTGTGTGTGTGTGTGTGTGTGTGTGTGTGTGTGTGTGTGTGTGTGTGTGTGTGTGTGTGTGTGAATTCCAAGGGAGGCCCCAACAGCAGCAAGGCTATTTATATGTGTGTGTGCGTGTGTGTATTCCAGGGGAGCCTCTCAGCTTCTCTCTGCTTCTCTTCTCTCTAACCTGCTCTAGTTTACTCGAGGAACAAAGAAGGGGGGAAATAAAAAAAACAAAATAAAATTAACTAATTATTTATAAGTAACTTAATCAATTTTATATTTCCTTTTTCTTCTATTTTTTCCTTATTTTATTTTATTAAAATTTTTCCAAGTTGCTCTCAGATCAGTCTCCTCCATAAAACACTAAACAGCTTCATTGTCAAGATTGAAATGCACGCGATTCTAGCTCCTTTTAATTGATTCCCTTCTTCTAAGGGTTCAATTCCCAGCGTATTTAAACGTTTTAGGGTTTCTTCGTATCTTCTATACTGCACTGCACTAACTCGGAGCACAGACCCGCTACTTTAAATCGCAATAAATCACCACTGTCACACTATCCTCATTTCCTTCTGAAACGATTCTTCGGTGTGTTGGAAATATTTTAGAGATTACTCTGCCATCGTTTTTACAGTCTCGCCATATTCCAACCACCTCCCAGTCATGACAGCTGATTGCTAAATCGCCTTACAGCTATCCCAATATATTGACTAAATGGTCTTCTTTCTAAAAAAGATCCACTTTTTTATAAGTCTTTTCAAACATAGAAAAGACTACCCCAGCTTCATTCAATATTTTTTAGAGGTTTACTGATCAGAGCAACTCAAATAAGCCACATCAAATTTATATTATTTAAATTATTTTCCTATTTCTGACACATATATTCATTGGCAACACAACTGATGTTTAAATGACACAGTTCTTTTAAGCAGTTTCAGTCAAAATCCAATCATCAGGCAGACTTATAATTATTTTGAAATAAAATAAAGTCTTACCTGAAATGATTGAGACAAATGCCTGAAGATGCAATCCTTGTTCGTGACGCCAAATTGTAGACTTGGAATTAAGCCTTTTCCCCTTTATTATTTGATTCACGGATCCGGACACCAATTGTCTTGCTAAGAAACAATCGTTTAATATATATATATGTCAGGAGAGAAACCAGTAAAGATGTTCTATTTATGACAGCCTATACATTTCTTTAATTCTCCTTCCTTTCACCCCGTCATCCCTCAGTTTCTCTGGGGTGGTACAGTAAGGTTTGAGCTTTTATACATCGCAGAAAGACTTCCTTGTAAGGTAGAAAAACATGTTGCTTAAGCATCTCAAATATAGAACATATATGTCATGCTAACACATGGCACAGTCCACTCCTATATTAAGATACTATTCTTAGTGTATACTTCTATGGTGCTTTGCAAACTGTACACATCTGACATGTCATTTTCAATAGAGTAGGGATGCTCATATCAGTTAATTTTCCCGACCGACAACCGTAGCTTCTAAACCGAACATTAACCGTTAACTGATAAGATTTTAATATGAAATTGTCTTTGAGTAAAAATACAGTTTACGGTTGTCTGTGAACTAGTAAAAAAAAACATTTAATTTGAACGTGCAAACAGCAGCGACAGATCTACAACAGAACCAGGATTCATACATTATCAGATATTCACGCAACATTACCTTATTAAAAAGCATGCGAACAGTCCAGAGGATTAATATCCAAAAAGGGCAGATTGTCTCCGTTTCATCTACCACAGTGGTCATTTCTAAAGCAGGGCGCTTTTCAGAAAGTTTTGGTTTTGCGTCGTCTTTCTCCGTTTGTCCAAAAAGAGCTAGATGTTTATGGTTAGGGTCAGAGGCCATCAGCGAACGTATGTCCGGATGTGCGCAAGACGGACCGCATCATCTTGCACGCGCGTCTCCGTTCATCTTCCAAACACGCATACAAATGATTTCTCATACAAATGATTACTTTATCAGACCGTCAGGGCAGCAATCATTTGTGTCATTTACAGGACATTCACAAATTAAACATTCGGACGGGATTAGTTTTACGGGGTAGATGGCGTAATGTAATTTTACCACAGGACGTCTGTTATATTAATGGTCAATTCGGACGGGATTAGAAATCTCAGTAAAACATTCAGAAGTGGGAGGGATAACTCGATTGCGCACCTCACGTCTTCACGTGCACATACCTTGCTTTCTGATATCAGATGTGCAAACAACATGACACAGACGAGGGAAAACGCGAAACACTGTGTTTAATTTCAGTTTTATAAACAGTTCCGTGCCTCTGAAAAGTAAATTTGACTTCTTTTTTTTTTTTAAGTTTGTGTCGTGTTATTCAGGAACTGACTTGTAACTGACTTGTTTTTCCGCTTAGAACGCAAGTAAATGCTTCTTTAAGCGCTTTTATATTTAAAAGAAACCCGCAAATTAAAAGGAAATGACGCGATTTACGTGGATATTTACAGCTGGTCTATTCGCACTGGATTAGTATTACCTGAGGTAATTTCTCCGGACCTTTTTACAGAAGGTAAAAGTTGCCGTAATCTTTACTGACATTGTCCGTAATGATTACTGACATGGAGCATTCGGACTGGACTAAAATCACTGTGAAGCTCTGATAAAAATTGCTTTACCCCACCTTCCTATGTAAAACTAATCCCGTCCGAATAGTACTTAGAAAAATGTCGAAATGTCTGTCGGCTCATGAGGACACGCACCATGTATTAACAAATATTTTTTTATTTTAACTGATAATGTTAATCTGTCATAAATTCTTACCTTCGGTTAACGGTTAAACGGTCAATGTGAGCATCCCTACAATAGAGCGTATTACCCTCTTTCAATCCCCTGACATGTGATCCATACTATCTATAGTCTCGTGCATTCAAACACATGCATTTAACACTCCATAAGTATGAATATAAAGAATAATAATACAGATACATAATATATAATAATGAAATCATATCAAAATAATACATTTTAATAAAAGAATAAATTTAATAATAAAAGACTAAATTTTAAGTCTTCAGTGATTAAAGTGAACATTTTTGAAAGCGCGTTAACTTACTTTGTCAGCTCGCGTGCGTTTATCCGGGTCTGACGCACAGGCAGTGTTGTAATGTAACGAAGTAAAAATACTTCGTTACTGTAATTAAGTAGAAATTTCACGTATCTGTACTTTACTTCGCTATTTAAATTTATGTCTACTTTCACTTTTACTCCACTACATTTTCTAGATAAAATGTATACTTTTACTCCGATATATTTTCACTAAGCATATTCGTTACTCGTTACTACAAAAAATCAGAAGAAATGTGTGCGACCTCAATAAAGGAGGTTTTAGCGAATCAGTGCTTCTAGATTGATTTACGCATGCTCCGCACACTCAATAAGGGAGGTTTTGGCGAATCAGTGCTTCTAGCTTGATTTACGCACGCTCCGCACACTATATTTCACGTACACTCTTTTTTAGCGTAGTGTTGCCAAAGGATGAGGATGGAAGCACAACTGTAAGTGCAACGACTGGAGGACCTCCCGTTATCGACCACCCCGACGATGAACAGGATGAGAAAGCTAACGTTATACATCCGTGGCCGTATTTGTAAGAAATGTTTTTGTACATTGGAATTAAAGATTCCCGATTACTGAATAAAGTGCCTCTTATGCCTAGCGAAAATCACTTACATTTTGTCATTTAAAAACTCCCCGTCCAACCTGAAGAATCACATCAAGGTACGTTAAAATAATAGTTATTAAGTAAAGCCACAATGTCAATGTGATTAAACATTAGTTATCATAAGCCGTATTAGATAATTATCTGTCTAATGTGATGGCCAGGCGCACATGTTTAATAAACGTTAACATTACACCGCTGATTTTCCATGGATTTATTTAATTCACAGAGAACTCTCAACTGAAACACGCTTAACTGTTTATGGTAACATTATAGCATAACTGCCGGCCAAATATTCCCTCCGGTAGGCTAATGTTAGATTGAGAAAGATTTGTTAAAAACATGTTAATCAGTGGCAGGTTAGAAAGAAAGTGTTTAGGACTAAATTCACGTCTTTAAAAGCATCATACGTTTTGTCAAACTTGAGATTTCCTTTTATGTTAATTAACTTAAAACTCAGTGGTTATAGGATAATGTTGTGCTAATGTTATACATTGTGAATGTACGCTTGCATTGTATCAAAGTCACAGTGCTTTCATTGCCACACAACGAGTTGGCATTTTTTTCTTAGTAGAGCAGCTAACTTAAAGGGATACTCCACTTTTTTCAAAAATATGCTCATGTTTTGAAAGAAATAAGTTATAATGTATTTTTCATTTTTACCTGTAGTTCATACAAAAGTGAAATTTCTGCTTTTTTATTTGATGTCAGCTCTAAAAATATGCTGTTTGCTCTTTGAACTTAAGAGAATTGTGCCTGAAAGTGCTGGAAAAGACAGATTTTTTTTTTTATGATTGAGATTAAGAAGATAATGGGAACCCTGAATATGCTTTACCATAAGAAAGCCACAATAAAGTTCACAATCAAAGTTCTAACCGCTTGCTTTAAAAAAAAACTTTTTAATTTTACTTTAAATACTTAAGTACATTAAATATCAGAAAATTACTTTTGATACTTAAGTACAGTATATATCAGATACTTTAAGACTTTTACTTAAGTAATATTTTTAAAGACAACTTTCACTTCTACCAAAGTCTTTTTTTTAGTACAATACTTGTACTTTTACTCAAGTACTGCTTTCTAGTACTTTATACAACACTGCGCACAGGTCGCGGGAGCATTTTCTTCTTCGAATACATTTACCGCTTCTGTTTCAGAAGATTGATAGTTCACTTGCATCCACTTCATCTAACTCCTATCGGCGTGTTTTAAGTTCCACGTTATGAGAGAGAAGTGCTGCAGATGTACAGATGATTCAGATCTTGCAGCAAACGGAACAAATCATTCAAATTGATTCAAACCGTTCAATCAATACCTAACTTAGTTTAGAGTCGACCCGGTATAAAACAGTAGCCGTTTCTCAATATGCGTTCTTATCTGTACTTGCGTTCTTGTGGACTTGTGAAACGTCATCAGTCGCGGCCCAAGTACTGTTCCAATTCAAAGTTTGCATCAAGCCCAAGTTCACATAAAATCCCCGGATGTGTTCTTGATCCGCACATTTTATCGAGGATGCATCAGAGGAGACTTGTGTGGACTTATGAGAGCGAAGTTTCCCAGAATGCATTTCGCGTCAGGAGTTCGTTCTTCCGAGTCTGAACTTGCAAGTTCGAACTACGAAGGACACTAGTCCGAGTTTTGAATACTTGGTATTGAGAAACGGCTAGTAATTCATTTGCAATATTTTGTGAAGAATCGACTCGTTCAAAAAAATCATTCATTCACAAATCAAATGCTTCGGCAAATTATGAAAAAACAATAATAATCTGAAGTTCGCATTTCGTACTGCATTAAAATAAAGTGCGTCGTGCAAAACTGAGTGGATGTCATTTTCATTAGAAATATCATCGAGTTACGAGTAAAAGTAAAAATACCCACTATAACTGTTAAATATATCCTAAAGTGCTTCTTAAGTACATGTAACGTTAACAGAGTAAATGTAGTGTGTTAATACTCTGACAATTTAAAAACCAGGTTGATTTTCGCAACCGCAACGCATTCACCTAACGTTACCCCGGCGAGCTTCGCCACTGAATAACATCCAAGAAATTTTTAATGTTTGACTACTTGAATATACTTTTTATCAACAGTTTAATGTCATATAATGTAATAAAACAGACCTACTCACCACACTTCGAGCTTGCAGCACTCCAGTGAAGACAGCAATGTACCAGATCCAACTGGCTCAGCAGAGCAATGCGCATGCACATGTCCTTTTTTCTTGGCGCTGTTTTTTTTAAATGAATACAACATATGTTTCTGCATAAATATACCCCAAAACACAATGTGCATATAGCCCTTACGAAAATTAAACATGGTTTTATTGTGGTAAAAGTGTAGTAACATGTTTTTTTTTGTGTATTGGTTACTATCAGCAAAACCATAATTTTACTACACTTACCATGGTTTTACTATGGTTTTTTGGTTTTAACTATAGTAAAACCATGGTTAATTTTCTATATGAAAGTATAATAGCCCATTGAAAAAAGAGACAATAGCCAACGAAAATTAAGCATGTTTTTTGTGATACAGTAAAATCCCTGCTGAAAAAAACAGCATCAAACCAGCATGGACCAGCATGGGAATTATGCTGGTCTATGCTGGTTTGATGCTGGTTTAGCTGGTGGTCACCAGCATACCAGCACCAAAACACAACATAGGCTGGTCTTATGACCCGCATGGGATGCTGGTGCTAATGCTGGTTTGGTGCTGGTTTAGCTGGTGCTAATGCTGGTTTGGTGCTTGTTTAGTTGGTGCTAATGCAGGTTTAGCTGGTGTTCACTAGCAAACCAGCACCAAAACACAACATATGGTCTTGCTGGTATGCTGTTTTTTTCAGCAGGGATGTTTTTTGGTATTGATAAGGCCTACTATTGGCAAAACCATGGTTTTACTACAGTAACCATGTTTTGTTGTTGTTGTTGTTGAAACTGTAGTAAACCATGTATTTAATTTTCGTAAGGGTATATTTTGGAGAAACTGTAGCCCATAGATCCCAAATAAATAAAACACAGTACCCCTGTTCACATGACCTTAGCAAACTGAAGGTAGGAGCATCTGTTTGGAGAGCAGTGGCATCCTGCTTGCAATTCTGCCATTCACGCCGTGACGGCCGCGTGGTGACTTCTTTTTCGAGGGCGCACAATGCAAATCTCATCACAACATGTATGTAGCCTAGTTCCTAGTGGCATGAGTTCAGTGTTAAGTTAGTGTCTTACAAGTATTTTGTGAGCGCCTCTTTTATTACAAATCCTTTCGATGTGTGTCCAGCAGGCAAGATGCATGATGCACATGGTTCACATGACGCAACAAACACATATTTTGACATGATGAGCAACACACATGACACCTCAAACACAAATTTTTGAATCCCTCACAAGAAAAGTCACCAGCCACCCCTGCACACCACACTATAGTTGGCCAATGCTCTTCTCATGGACTTAAACTCATGGACGCAGCATGATAGTAGTCTCAACTTCAACTATCACGCCCACAGAATGTTGGCTAAACATTGTAAACAACTTCAGTATTAAAGGTCTGGCCAGCCTAGCACGATAGAGGCCTTTGGTGTATGGTGATAATTCACTTAGTATCTATCAAAACATAAAATGAGTTCTACATATGTACAAATCCTCTCAGTATAGCAAACATTGGAGACAATGTAAATAAAAGATTTTGTGCAGTTTTGACTGTTTAATTTATTAAAATTACACTCAGACATCCCACCCTACAAAAACTGATTGGGAAGGAAGCTCACCAACAAGCCCCCACAAAAAACATACATTTAAAATAATTTAATCATCAATATAATTTATATATTATTTTGTGTTATGTTGTTTATTACTTTAATATGGTTGCTCTTTTAACAGCTTTAAAATATATGTACAATTATGAAGCACACCTTAAACTTCTTTGACCCTATATTTATAAAAAAGACACATATTTAAAAAAAGGAACAAATAAAGATAGGTTAAATGTTTTTGTTTTGTTTAAAAGCAGAGGGTTTACACAGAGATACACTTTGATATACTTAAAAAAAAGTAATTATTGTATTATTTTCCTGTTTTTTTTTTACTACTGTACATTGTAAATAAACTACTGTACAGTGGTTTACTGAGCTGAAGAGAGAGGTTGATTGTAAGCCTGCCCACCATGAAAACTGATTGGTCTAGATATCAGAATACAGTGAATACAGTCTGTCACTTTCTCACTTTTGCTAATTATGTCAGATCGCTTTAGACTTGCAGGAAATTTTTAACCTGAGCCTGAACCTAACTAATTTTTGTAATGTTTTATCATCATATTAAAAATAACATTTTAAATGCACTAACACCCATGCAAGCTTTGGGTAAAAAATGCAAGTCTTCTGTTACATTGATGCAGCCGCCTTTACTTAGAAGTTACCCTGCAGTCCTTTGGGACTTTATAAACTATTAGGCTACATGTCTTGCTTTTAGCGTCACCATGGTTTGCGAAGTAAGACAGTCTGAAAACAGGCATAAACCTTTCAGGATCCCTGTTTAAAACAGGGCATGAAATGACAAATACATATGGGGGTCCATGTGTGGAGTCTGTATGGGACTGATTTTGGTCCAATATGATTTGACAGAAAGGGTCCCATAAGTGTTTCCTTATTTAGAATCCATATACTCATGACCTATGTGGGTCCCACTTTGGGCCCATATAAGGAGCCTATATGGGAATGATTCTGTTTGCCCATGTTGTACCCATATGGTTTGGCTGAAAGGGTCCCAAATGTATATCCTCATTCAAAACCCATATACTCATGACCTATGTGGGTCCCACTTTGGACCCATATGAGGAGCCTATATGGGGGATAATTGTGTTCGCCCATGTTGTACCCATATGGTTTGGCCGAAAGGGTCCCAAATGTGTATCCTCATTCAAAACCCATATACTCATGACCTATGTGGGTCCTACTTTAGACCCATTTAAGAAGCCTATATGGGGATAATTGTGTTTGCCCATGTTGTACCCATATGGTTTGGCCCAAAGGGTCCCATATCTGTTTCCTTATTCAAAACACATATACAGGTGACCTATGTGGGACCCACTTCTGACCCATATAAGGAGCCTATATGGGAATATTTGTGTTTGCCCATGTTGTACCCATATGGATGGCCAATAGGGTCCCATATGTGTTTCCTTATTCAAAACACATATACAGGTGACCTATGTGGGTCCCACTTCGGATCGATATAAGGAGCCTATATGGGGATAATTGTGTTTGCCCATGTTGTACCCATTTGGTTTGGCCCAAAGGGTTCCATATCTGTTTCCTTATTCAAAACACATATACAGGTGACCTATGTGGGACCCGCTTCTGACCCATATAAGGAACCTATATGGGAATAATTGTGTTTGACTATGTTGAAAACATATGGTTTGGCCAAAAGGGTCCCATATGTGTTTCCTTATTCAAAACACATACAGGTGACCTATGTGGGTCCCACTTTGGACCCATATAAGGAGCCGATATGGGAATATTTGTGTTTGCCCATGTTGTACCCATATGGTTTGGCCGAAAGGGTCCCATATTTGTTTCCTTATTCAAAACACATACAGAGGAACATATATGGGTCCCACTTCGGGATAATTGTGTTTGCCCATGTTATACCCATATGGTTTGGCCAATATGGTCCCATATGTGTTTCCTTATTCAAAACACATATACAGGTGACCTATGTGGGACCCACTTCTGACCCATATAAGGAGCCTATATGGGGATAATTGGGTTTGCCCATGTTGTACCCATATGGTTTGGCCAATAGGGTCCCATATGTGTTTTCTTATTCAAAACACATATACAGGTGACCTATGTGGCACCCACTTCTGACCCATATAAGGAGCCTATATGGGGATAATTGTGTTTGCCCATGTTGGACCCATATGGTTTGGTCAAAAGGGCCCCATATGTGTTTCCTTATTCAAAACACATATACAGGTGACCTATGTGGGTCCCAATTCTGACACATATAAGGAGCTTATATGGGAATAATTGTGTTTGCCCATGTTGTACCCATATGGTTTAGCCAAAAGGGTCCCATATGTGTTTCCTTATTCAAAACACATATACAGGTGACCTATGTGGGTCCCACTTTTGGCCAATATAAGGATCTTACATGGGAATATTTGTGTTTGCCCATGTTGTACTCATATGGTTTGGCCAATAGGGTCCCATATGTGTTTCCTTATTTAAAACACATATACAGGTGACCTATGTGGCTCCCACTTCTGACCCATATAAGGAGCCTATATGGGGATAATTGTGTTTGCCCATGTTGTACCCATATGGTTTGGCCAAAAGGACCCCATATCTGTTTCCTTATTCAAAACACATATACAGGTGACCTTTGTGGGTCCCACTTCGGGCCCATATAAGGAGCCTATATGGGAATCAGTGTTGTAATGTAATGTACTTAAGTAGAAATTTCACGTATCTGTACTTTACTTCGCTATTTAAATTTATGTCAACTTTCACTTTTACTCCACTACATTTTCTAGATAAAATGTATACTTTTACTCCGATATATTTCCACTAAGCATATTCGTTACTCGTTACAACAAAATAAAATCAAGAAATGTGTGCGACGTCAAAAAAGGAGGTTTTGGCGAATCAGTGCTTCTAGATTGATTTACGCACGCTCCGCACACTCAATAAGGGAGGTTTTGGCGAATCAGTGCTTCTAGATTGATTTACGCACGCTCCGCACACTCTATTTCACGCACACTCTATTTAGCGTAGTGTTGCCAAAGGATGAGGAAGCACAACTGTAACTGCAATGAAAGCACCTACTGGAGGACCTCCCGTTATCGTAATCGACCACCCCGACGATGAACAGGGTGAGAAAGCTAACGTTTTACATCTGTGGCCGTATTTGTAAGAAATGTTTTTGTACATTGGAATTAAAGATTCCCGATTACCGAATAAAGTGCCTCTTATGCCTACCGAAAATCACTTACATTTTGTCATTTAAAAACTCCCCGTCCAACCTGAAGAATCACATCAAGGTACTTTAAAATAATAGTTATTAAGTAAAGCCACAATGTCAATGTGATTAAACATTAGTTATCATAAGCCGTATTGGATAATTATCTGTCTAATGTGATGGCCAGGCGCACGTTTAATAAACGTCAACGTTACACCGCTGATTTTCCCATGATTTATTTAATTCACAGAGAACTCTCAACTGAAACACGCTTAACTGTTTATGGTAACATTATAGCATAACTGCCGGCCGAATATTCCCTCCAGTAGGCTAATGTTAGATTGAGAAATATATTTTTTTAAAACTGCTAGTTAATTAGTGGCAGGTTAGAAAGTTTCCTTTAATGTTAATTAACTCAAAACTCAGTGGTTATAGGATAATGTTGTGCTAATGTTATACATTGTGAATGTATGCTTGCATTGTTGATCAAAGTCACAGTGCTTTCATTGCCACACAACGTGTTGGCATTTTTTTTCTTAGTAGAGCAGCTAACTTAAAGGGATACTCCACTTTTTTCAAAAATATGCTCATGTTTTAAAATAAATAAGTTATTATTTGTTTTTCATTTTTACCTGTAGTTCATACAAAATTGAAATATCTGCTTTTTAATTTGATGTCAGCTCTAAAAATATGCTGTTTGCTCTTTGAATTTAAGAGAATTGTGCCTGAAAAGTTCTGGAAAAGACAGATTTTTATTTGATGATTGAGATTAAGAAGATAATGGGAACCCTGAATATGCTTTACTATAAGAAAGCCACAATAAAGTTCAAAATCAAATTTCTAACCGCTTGCTTTAAAAAAAAAAACTTTTTACTTTTACTTCAAATACTTAAGTACATTAAATATCAGAAAATTACTTTTGATACTTAAGTACAGTATATATCAGATACTTTAAGACTTTTACTTGAGTAATATTTTAAAAGACAACTTTCACTTCTACCAAAGTCTTTTTCTAGTACAATACTTGTACTTTTACTCAAGTATTGCTTTCTAGTACTTTATACAACACTGATGGGAATAATTGTGTTTGCCCATGTTGGACCCATATGGTTTGGCTGAAAGGGTCCCATATGTGTTTCCTTATTCAAAACACATACAGAGGGACATATATGGGTCCCAATTCGGACCCATATAAGGAACTTATATGGGAATAATTGTGTTTGCCCATGTTGGACCCATATGGTTTGGCCAAAAGGGTCCCATATGTGTTTTCTTATACAAAACACATATACTTATGACTTATGTGGGTCCGACCTTGGACCTATATAAGAAACCTATATGGGAATAATTGTGTTTGCCCAGGTTGGACCCATATGGTTTGACCAAAAGGGTCCCATTTGTGTTTCCTTATTCAAATCACATATACTTATAACCTATGTGGGTCCCACTTTGGACCCATATAAGGAGCCTATATGGGAATGATTGTCTTAGCCCATTTAAGACCCATATTGGTTGGCCAAGAGGGCCCCATATGTGTTTCCTATTATGAGCCCATACCCTCATTTCCCATTAACATCCCAACTGGGACCCATATAGGGAGCCTATGTTTTTTAACCCATGTGGGGCCTACTACACTCACCCAAGTGTGTCCCATATAAGATGCCCATAATAGAACCATGCCCACTTGGTACCCATGTAGCCCAAGTAAAACCCATGTGGGGCCCACATATACATGTTGGCTGGGACCAACAGATAGCCTATGGATTTTTTTTCCATTCGGCGGAATAAAATAAACCAAGACGAACTGAATATCATACACTGCTAAGACTGGACAAAACGACGGTAGTTCATTTTGTAGGTGTTCAGCTTGGGAGTTATACTCGGTTTAACAAAAAATGGGAATAATAATACAACAGAATATTTGGAATTGGGGCAAGCAGAACATGGATTCACAAATCAGAATCAATAGACTTTGATGGTTTTTACATGCAAAAAGCAGCGCGCCGCAGATTCACAGCCTAAAAGAAGTCTGAAATGGAACCGTCATACTTACACCTCATTGCTACTTGTTCTGGATTTACCAATAAATAAATACTTAATTTGTGTTAAAACAGCCATGTTTGTTATTTAAAAAGCAAACATATATGGTGGATAATAAAAGCAATATATTTGATTTACTTATTAGCCACCTAGTTAAAAGTATAACATACAAATTCCCAGTGAAACACCAGTGCGAAGTGAAACATGATAATATAAAAAGCACAGCATGAAGAAAGGCACATTACAACCATGTGAAATCAAATTAATATTATTTTTTTTATAATATTATTATTATAAATATTATTTACTTAAAAAAATTTACATTTTACGCCTAACTTGAACTATGATTTACGTACTATTTTTACATTGATATTATTTGAGTAAATGTAGGCAAAATAATAATAATAATAATAAGTAGAACAAATGTTAATTTAAAAAAATCTCATATAGCCAACAGGTTTTAATCAGCAACAGAGAAACTGCGCCTTTTGCTGATGACAAACACCTCAGAAACTCCTCGAATTTATGAATATTTACACTCACAATATGATTTTATTTACTTACTACAAAAGTATAACACATTATATAAATTTATTCAACACCATTGCAAACTTTATTACCATTATAACATGATAATATAAAAAGTACAGTAATGCAGAAAATCGCATTACAACCATGTTCAAGCTATTAAAAACATTCAGATGCAAAAATGCTAAACTAAATGTACAATTAGATAAACTTGTTAATGATATTGCGCAAATGCTCTCGGTCTCTTCAAGGTCTACGCGAATTAGAGGTTTGTTATAAGACTCATTTATACATCATGTCTCTTCTAATTGCACAGAAAAAATGAATCAAATGATGCGCATTCGAGTCAGATTTTTATGGAGAATAGGCTATGTGACCGTTTAACCCCACGTGGACCGAACAAGAAAACGTATGCTTTCATGGAGTCCGTGTATGACATCTCCTTTATTTAGTTTTACATATTTTTATTTATATGCATTTAATAATACCATCATAATGTATACACTGTAAAAAATGATTTAGTGGCTTTGTAAATGTAGGCTATCTAAAATAAATGATTAAAGTAACTTAATAAAATCTTTTAATGTCAGTTATGTAATTTTTTTAGTTAGACAAACCAAAATAAATGACTAGAAATTGATATTTTGTTTAAAATGTACATATTTTATTTGATGTATACTCCTTAATAATATAAGTATTTAATTTACAGATTATTTTAATCAATATATTTGATAAGGTCAGAGTTATATATTTGGGTTTTTAAAACTGTAATAATTGCTTTCTTCAAATTAATATAATTTGTATTTAACATCAACTTAAAAAAATGTACGTTTTACGCCTAACTTGAACTATGATTTACTTACTATTTTTATATTGATATTATTTGAGTAAATGTGGGCAAAAAATAAAATAATAAGTAGAACAAATGTTAATTTTAAAAAATCCCATATCCAACGGGTTTTAATCAGCAACAGATAAACTGCGCATTTTGCAGATGACAAACACCTCAGAAACTTCTAGAATTGAATATTTACACTCACAATATGCTTTTATTTCCTTACTACAACAGTATAACACATTATACAAATGTATTCAACACCATTGCACACTTTATATCGAGTTTCATACCATGTAAAGGAAAACATTATAATATAAAAAGTACAGTAATTCAGAAAAGCGCATTACAACCATCTTCAAGCTATTAAAAACGTTCAGATGCAAAATGAACTAAATGTACAATTATATAAACTAGTTAATGATATTGGTCTCTTCAAAGGTCTTCACAAATTATTTTGTGTAACCCCTACCTCCTATATTATCTAACATTAGAATTAAACTAGTATAACAAGGGAGGGGTTCCTGGGTACTCTTTAGGTTCCCTCAACAGTTACGCCGGTGACACACTGGATGCGTGGCGTGAGTGGGGCGTTTCTGTTCCGCGCTGTTGCTGCTGTAGGTGACACAGAGGGATACCGCAGAAAGACCAGGCTCTTGTCTTCACTACAACAATTCAAACTTTTCACAAACCTACAAGGCGTATCCAAAATCCAAAAATGGTTGAGTGTCTGTCTGTTTATTTCAATAACATTTACAAATTTGTGTAGATTTAAAGAGCTATTGAGCCTGCCTGATGTTGGACCGTCACTCAGAATACACACTACGTTGTTATTGTCGTGTGTCCATTTTTTTCATGTAATCACATTGTTAAGAAAAAAATGGAAAAAATAAATATATAAAGAAAAAATATATATTATTAATATGTTATGCTATGATCTCTGTATTGGACACCGGGACTCGATTGTTTAAAAAAAAAAAGACACGAAATTATATGTATAGGCAAAAATAATGAGAATTTTTTTAAGTCAATAAATTCTGAGGTTTCAGGTGTTCTCTAAACAAAATTTGAATTGAGATGATTCTCAGATATGTTATGAAAGATATAATTGATACACCATTTTACTTTATGAAGTATGTGGTTAAAATGGACATAAATTACTATTCCCATTCAATGCAATGTATCGTTTTACTGGATCTAATTTGCATATTAATGTGTTCTGTGTATTAATAGGTAAGATTTAATGAATAATAATGTAATTGGAGTAATAATTTGCAACATTTTAATAATAATATCTCATACTCAATAGGAATATTAATGTATAATTTATTTCAATATTTACTTGTGGTTTCTCCAAAATGCCTGATAAACATGGTTTAAGTCCTGATGTCCTCTACAGTGGACATGTATGAAATCCATTCCCTGTTTTGTAAAAGATGAAACCCCATACGTTGGTTTAAAGAAATTCAATTTGAAAAGTAGTTTAAATCAATTACGATTACAATATATTATAATTTTTCCATAAATATGAAAATATGATACATTGATACAAAAGTGCCCTGAATATACTATTTACAGGACACCAGATTGTGACATGTATGGTGTCAGAGAAATTAAATAAAATATATTTCACACTATAGTGGACAGAAGTCTATTTCTGGGTCCCTTTTACTACTGAAAATTATAATGGTATTTTGTCTTTTCCAGTTCGAGTTGTTGACAGAAGAAAAGCCATTGCAGCCCTTCTTCTGTTAAGAATTCGCCTGAGGAAAAACAGACGATGGTGGGTTCACCCCATGAATCAAAGAAGAAAAACTTTTGGAGCTTATTACCACCTCGTTGCAGAGTTGCAACTTGATTCCGAAAAACATCTAAATTACTTCCGGATGTCAGCAGAACAAATGGAGGAGATTCTGTCTATTGTCGGACCCGACCTGGCGAGGCAGACAACTAATTTTCGTGATCCTATCGAGCCCAAGCAGAGGCTTGCCATTACACTCAGGTAAGCTTTTTATTCTCTGTATAATAAAAAAACAAAAAGACCGCTCAACAAGAAGACTTTTTTCAATAAACAATTGAACATTATAAACTTTTAAATAACAAAACACTATTATTTTCACTAAAACAGATACATTATTCCACATAATGTTAATTTTCAAAACTGAACTATTTACATGTAATGCCATTATTTACAAATTGTAGTAGCTGTGGGATAAAGGGTCAGACCGATTCTCCATAAATGTCCTGGGAGGGTCATCTTGGGGAGGAACAGGATGATATTGGGACCGGGCTTGGAGTGTGGGGCTGTAAGGGTGAAATAAAGTGGAGGTGGAAGGTGGTTTCCTCTTACAGGGCCTGGGGTGTTCATCTGTGCCAGCTGTCTGCTCTCCAGTTCAGTGAGAAATGTCAAAAAATGAGTTTGGGCGTGGGCCTGTGCCTCACGTGATAGCCTGTTTAGCCTAGGCACCAAACTCAAAGCAAAATAGTACATCTCCTCTTGTGCAGTAGGGACATGAGGGGGGACATTTGATGTTGGAACGGAGATTATGTCCAGTAGCTGTTGCTCAACTTCAGTAACTACTTGTCTTCTCCTGTCACGTGCAGGTCTTGCTTGAGATTGGGTGCTTTGTCTAGTCTCTGAGAGAATAGCTTGAATGCGGGGGTGGGCTGGAGTGGGACTCGCTCGGGAGTGGGATGTTGATGCGATTGGCTCAGATGGGGAGTTTGGGGTGTTACACCTCTGTGATGTTGGAGTTGCTGTGCGCGCCACATCCTCCTCTATTGCGCTCAGATCAATGGGGTCCTGTGGGTCTTCCAGTGGTTGTATTGGATCCAGTGAACATCTTAAGCTAAAAATAGAGTAACAGTGGTCCTTTTGATAAATAATTCAGGGCTGCATAACAATTAATCACAACTAATTGTTTACTGAATAAAAGTTTTTGTTTACATCATATATGTGTGTGTATTGAGTATAAAAATTATGTGTAAATAAATACACACACATGCATGTATAGTTGTAAGAGCCAAAAATATGTGTATATATAAAGTATTCATATTTATATATAACATAAATTATATTTAAATATAAAAATGTATATACACATGTACATATTTTTTAAATATATACATGCCTGTGTGTGTGTGTTTACATAAACATAATTATTATACCAATACACACAAATATGATGTAAGCAAAAACTTATTTTGTAAACGATTAGTTGTTATGCAGCCCTAAATTAAGTAACACTTAACTTTGTGCTATTAATAAACAAACTTTTTGTATAGTGTAAACAATTTAATGTTTTGTCTTAAGAAGTTATTCTCTATAACCAAAACAAGGAAATTAAAGTACATACTAACCTTCTTGGGTTTAAATGAGGCAGTAGAAATGACATTTCAGCCTCGTATTTCCACTCTTTGACTGTCCCACCTGCAGAGCCACTGGGAGGATGCTTTTGTTTATGTTTTACAAAAGCATCTCTCAGCACCTTCCACCTTTTTTTTGCAATTTTCACCTATGAGGAGAAAATATAATCTCATCAATACACTTTGCTGTAATATTATTACTATACTATATTATAATTACTCGTATTGACAAGACACATTTTCTTTCTGACACAGATACCTTGCAGCAGGAGAAAGCTTTGCTAGCCTGGCCTATCAGTACCGTTTGGGGGCAATTACTGTGTTCTCATCTGTGCACATGACGTGCAGTGCTATTGAAAATAGAATGATGTCAATCCACATTCCTCCACCAACTGAGGACCGGTGGAAAGCCATTGCTTCCAAATTTTGGGAGAAGTGGAAATTTCCCAACTGCTTGGGTGCAATAGATGGGAAGCACATCACCATCAAAGCACCTCCCAATTCTGATAGTCTGTATTTTAATTATAAGAAGACATTTTCCATTGTTCTTCTGGCACTCGTGGATGCAGACTACAGGTTCACCTACATCCAGGTGGGAGACTTTGGCCGTGCCAGTGACGGGGGGTGTACGGCTCTTCAGGGCTTGGCAGGGGCATGGAGGCCAAAACACTGAATGTGCCTGAAGACAGCCCTTTACCAGGTTCAGGTGTGCAGGGTCCCATGCCCTATGTCATTGTTGGAGATGCGGCATTTCCGTTGAAAACTTACCTCATGAGGCCTTTCACAGGTCATCGTCTCCCAAGGTGGCGAGAAAATTTCAATTACAGACTGTCTTCAGCCAGAATGGTTGTGGAGTGTGCCTTCGGGATCCTCACTGCGAGATGGAGAGTGCTGCTTTCCAGGCTGCAGATGGCACCACACTTTGTGGACACTGTTGTTATGGCTTCATGCATCCTGCACAACTTCCTCACCAACCCAGCACAAAACCGGAGATGGCAGGATGAAGCTGAACATACAGGAGACATGTTGCCTATTATAAGGATGCCTATAAAGTGCGTGAGAAATTCAGCACTTTCTTCAATTCTCTGGAAGGAGGCATCTGATCACATCACAACATTAATTTATTGTAAATAATTTAACAACTTTATTTTCTATTCCTGTATATAGTTTGTTTGTAATTTAAAATGTTCTGCATGGCACCTCGATTAATGACCCTAATCCTTCAACTAACTAATATCCTTTTTATGTTCAAAATTATAATAATTATCTTAAATAAAGACTAACATGTTGATCGCTACAAAATTACTTATTTTATTTATATTATCACAGTCAATAGGTCTGCATTAAAAAAACTGATTTGTTGTCTGTTTGGTGACTTTTTTATGTGGTATATGGCAGATGAACATATCACTTACAAAAGTTGTTTGAAATGCTAGAACAATATAATAGTGACAAAAATAACACAAAATGAACAATTGGACGTTAAAATATCTATAAAAAAAGATATGTAGGTCAATTAGGTATTTAATTATGTATTGAAGGGATTTATATATTTATAAAAGGCAAGTGCAAGCAGGAGACAGCAAAGTGTGCGCTGATTAGTAGGTTATCAACATTTTTTATACACCCTGCACCCTCAAACTTCGCTTGGACCACATGTAGGCTATCGGTAAGTTGCACATGTAGACAATATAGTAAACCTACCATTACAACCAATAGCTGTATCAACTGAGTCCCATGTCTTCTCCTTTTTCCGTGGATCTTTATAGCAAGGATCCTGTGGATCATACAGTTGTCGGTGTTTCTCCACTTCTTCAATTAACCTGCCGTCGTCCATCGCTGCAAACTCGCGGCAAAGTGTAGCCTATTTGATAGTGTCAAGTCACGTGATCGCCCTTGTTCACATTATGGGATAGAGTTGTTTAAGGCTATACTTCATGTTAAGCATAAATATAAATCCTACTGATTAAAGACACCTTGATGGCAAAAAAAGGACTATTTGACAGGTGCATATTTGAAAATCGATCATTATTTATTTATGTATATTTTAAATTACATTTATATCTGAATGTATGTCAACCTATAGACTTTCAAACATCAAAATGTCATTCATTTAAATGTATTTGTGTACAAAATGACATATAAACATATTTTGCTATTCTATTTTGCCTGGAAATGCTTCCAACACGCTTGCGTCTCGCGTGAAAAATAGGCGTCGGTTCTATTTCTGGCAAGCACGCGTTTTCAAAATGGGTCAAAGCTAAGCATTAACAAACTTGAGTGCACCTAACGCTTGCAAAACAAAGCACATTTCAACCAAACATTATTTCTCTTAACCCTTTACCTTCTGTAACATTTTAAATCATAAAATTGACTTTTGCACAAATTAACTAAATTTAGTCTGGGCTACACCCTCCCCCTTCTAAAAGTCATGATGTCCCCATCTGACTACTGTTTCATGCTAGAAATTCTAAATGTATTACTAGAAGGGATGTGAACTTTCAAAACAAAATAAAACAAAAATATCTTAAAGGTTTAACTTAACATTGAGGTGTTGCCAGAATAATCACTGAATTGAATCATTATTCCTCTATGAATGATAGTGAATGGTCTATTTGAAGGTTTGCCAGGTTCATCATAACTCAGACGAATGACTGGTCTCACTTGTCTTTTGGATGAACGTGAACTTAAAGCTTCATCATCTCCCAGAGATATATCAGAAGTAGGGACATCTCCCCCTTCTAAATCTGTGTCCACCACAGTATCAGGGATTTGATCTGGAACTTCAACCTCAGGATCCTCCATGGGACTTGTTTTTTCCATCTCATCATTGGTCTGAGTATTAAGATGTTCCTCTCCTTCAATGATCACTTCATCATCACTTACAATGTTTTCAGAGGGAATTGACATGTCTTTTATTTGTTTTACGAGTTCCTCTCTACTGAACTGACGTGGAGGGGCAATATATTCATCCTCAGACTCCGAACTTCCTGTGTGCATTTGACTTTGCTGGAATTCAGACTTATCAGTTCTCTTTTGTCTCAGATTTTCTGCAGCTTGAGTTCTTGTGACTGGTCGCTTATATAATCTTTCATTCTCAAGGGAGTCAGACATTCTAACCAAATACCCAATTGGCAACAGGAGATTTCGATGTATTGTTTTTACTATACCGACACCTCTCTCAGGCTTTACACAATATACGGGTAAGTTGGGCAGTTTTTCAAGAATTTTGTAAGGTACAGGTTTCCATCGATCTTGCAGTTTGTGTCGTCCAGTAAGTCCAACATTCCGTAGAAGTACTGTGTCACCTTCTTCCAAAGGTTAGTTGCAGACCCTATGATCATACCGGGCTTTGTTTTTAAGATGACTCTTGTTTGCTGCATCTGAAGCCAGTTGGTAGGCTTTTCTCAATTGTTCTCTCATTTCAGAGATGTATTGCTGGTAATGGACCCCTTTTTTACCATCAGAGGATGTACTGAAGCAAACATCTACTGGCAACCAAGCCTCTCTACCAAACATTAAATAGTAAGGTGAGTGTCCAGTAGCATCATTTTTCGTGCAGTTATATGCGTGCACTAAATGACTAATGTATTGACTCCATTTCTGTTTCTTTGCAGAGTCAAAAGTTCCAAGCATTGATAAGAGAGTACGATTAAGGAGTTCAGGTTGGGGATCTCCCTGGGGATGATAGGGAGTTGTTCTTGACTTTCTTATCCCCAACATGGACAGAAGCTCTTTGATCAATTTACTCTCGAAATCAGTTCCCTGGTCCGAGTGTATTCTGGCTGGTAAGCCATAATGTACAAAGTATCTTTCACACAATACCTTGGCTACAGTAAGGGCTTTTTGGTCTTTCGTTGGGAAAACCTGGGCGTACCCCGTGAAATGATAAGTTATGACAAGTATGTTAGAGATCCCTCGAGAATCTGATTCTAAGGATAGGAAGTCTATGCATACAAGGTCTAAGGGGCCATAACTTGTGATTTGGTGAAGTGGAGCTGCCTTTGGAGGTAATGACTTCCTAGAAATACATCGTTCACAATTTTTGATGTAGGTTTCAATTTCAGAATTCATTTTGGGCCAAAAGAACCTGTCCTTAATTAGTTCAGTAGTTCTCTCCACGCCAAGATGCCCTGATTCAGCATGAAGAGACCTTAACACCAGACGTCTATATTTCTCAGGTAACACTAATTGCTTGATCTCCTTACCAGAAGGTCTCTGGGTTACTCTGTGAAGTAATCCATTTAGTATCACCAATTTTGCACTTTTACGTTGAAGGAGTGATATTGCAGGACTATCTCCTTTATTTGAAGTCATCACTCTGCCAGTCTCAATTCCCTTTTTCACATCATAGGTCAAAGGATTATTATCCGTTCTGACTGTTAATCTGGCTCCATACAAATAGTCGTGGAACTTATCCACTATGGCCCATTTTAAAGCCAAGAATTCCAACTGATGGACCGGATAACGCTGTTCAGATGCACTGAGTTTACGACTCTCAAAAGCCACAGGTCTCAGACCCTCTGGGTACTCCTGATTTAACACGGCCCCAAACGATTCATGCTTGCATCTACATGGAGTATATATGGTTTTGTGGGGTCTGCAAAAGCAAGAACTGGGGCATTTGTAAGACAGTGTAGAATTTTGTTAAAGGCCTCTGTGCAGCTCTGATCCCACCTTTCTTCAAAAGGTTCCTTCTCTTTAAAGTAGCCCTCAGACCCTTTGTTGGCCTGTTTCCTTTTACTTTGAGTAGTAAGGGTGTCACGATTTCGATTTTAAATCGAAATCGATCGAAATTAAGTCACAGCTTCGAACTTCGAATTAAAAAATGGGATCGTCGATGCTGCCACGCCCCCATTTCACGTCTGGTCGGCTTGCCAAGCGAGGAAAAAAACTCTCAGAGATGCCTTTAAAAATATCTGTCCAGCAGAAAGCGATCATATTTTAAACACGAGGGATGTATTGCTACAACTCCTTGAAATGCATATCATAAACAGGATTAACAGTGATCTGACTTTGGACAGAGCGCAGCTCTCTGCACATGCGCGATAGTGAGTGAGGCGCAAAGATGCAGCGGGTTATATTTTAAACAAAAGGATAGTTTGCCTCAGCTCGCATGAAACTCATAAAACTGAACAAATACATAAGGATTACTACTTTAGTTTATGTTCAAACTTCGGACAGATGCGAGAGCGCGTGCAAGTGAGACAGAGAAGCGCAGCTGCTTATGATGCTGGATTTATTTCAGATGCTATGAGTCCAAGACACACGCATTAAGTCCATGTGCATTAACTCCATGTTAGAGATACGCGGATGGACTATTATTTCATCCGCAACCGCATAACAAGACTCATCATCCGTCCACCATCCATCCGCAACGTTTCTGACCAGTTTTCAAATCCGCACCCGCCCGCCATCCGCTGACTGGGCGATGCAAGACGCTGCTGATGACAGCCGCGAGACTAGAAAGCTCTAGAATATAAACAGTGAACTCCGTCTCCGATCGGCGCACAGGGACAAAAATAAATAAATAAATAGACTAAATTAAACGCACAAATTACATAGCCTGCACTGGTGTCATCCTGATTTACCACTTTGTAAAACTTATTCCAGGCAACCCTTTTCTGACATTCTATTTCCTTTGTTTTTAATTCTCATTTTTTGAGTTTGCCACGTACCTCCTTCGCCAGCGTTGATAAGAGCTGTGTCAAAATGCATCATTTCTCCGCGCTGTTAATGATAGAACGAATGGATCCTTAACAGCCGAGGATAACCCAAACAATTAAAAGCTTTATTAAATAAACGTGTGTATTTATTAGAAAACTTTTTCTTGTCACTGTTTTAGTATTATAAGTTACGTTTTGTGTTAATATTATTCTGTTTATGTTGCGTATACTTCTAGGTTGATTATTTGATATGCTGTTGAATAGATTAATCTACATCAATGTGTCATATGTTCTAAAATAAATTAATATTTTTCTGATTACATACCGGTATTTATTTTAATAAGTCAGAAATGTCTCCGCTGTTTTCTGCTGACAGGCGCGGTGGGCGCTACTGGGGGCGTGTGCAGCAGGTGACACAAATTATGGGTCCTCAGAAGGCTAGACCGTCTCATTTCAGTTATCTTCTTGAACTTCTGTGGCTGCCACTATGAAAGGCAGAGAGGTTGCATGCTTAGAAGGACACCGCTAATAACAAGCAGTCGACCGAATTTAATTAAAATATTATTTTTCGTCACGTCATCCGCCCGATCCATGTAACTGCCAACCGCGCATAGTCCATGTGTGTGCAAGAAGGAATCCTCTCTCTACAAGCTCTCACGTTAAGTGAAGCCCACAAACCCTTATGCGAGTTGTGCAATGTGCATGTTAATGTTAAAGTATTATAATAATAATAATAATAAATAATGGCATATCATTTTTGTCTAAATTATATGCCATATAAAAAATATGTAAAAATCGAGAATCGGATCGAATCGTGACCTTAGAATCGAAAATGTAATCGAATCGAGGATTTGGAGAATCGTGACACCCCTATGAGTAGGGAGATAACCTTTAGTAAGCTCAGTTAAAGGTCGTACTATTGAGGAATAATTGGCAATCAATCTGCGATAATATCCACAAAATCCAAGAAAGGATCTTAATGCTTTAAGATCAGTGGGCTGTTTCCACTGTTTCACTACTTCCACTTTCTTAGGATCTGTGGCTATGCCCGCTTCTGACACAATGTGCCCAACGTACTTGACTTTGGATTGGCAGAACTGACATTTATCGATGGATATCTTCAACCCAACCTCCTCTAGCCTATCCAGCACCTTTAAAAGGCGTTCTTCATGTTCTTCCAAGGTTTTCCCGAATACAATGATGTCATCTAGATAGACCACGACTTGAAGAAGATTCATATCCCCCACAGCTTTCTCCATAAGGCATTGAAATGTCGCAGGGGCCCCAGTAATTCCCTGTGGCATGTTGTTACATGTTGTTAAATATGGAAATAACTGATTGTAACCACAAACAGCTCTCTTTTGCCTTAGCTACAATCTATGGACCTCTGGGCCACCATGCAGATTCCCTTAAAGAAATAGCAGATTTCCTGTCTGAGCTTGTAGTCACTGTAGATAAAGCTCTTATCGTTGGTGATTTTAATATTCATGTGGGTAACCCAAAAGATGCATTAGGACGTGCGTTTATGGATGTTCTAAATTCTCTCAATATTAGACAAAACGTGACAGGGCCAACGCATACTCGTAAGCACACATTAGACTTAATTCTGTCACTCGGACTCAATATTAATGACATCAAAATATCACCTCAGAGTGATGCAGTTTCTGACCATTACCTTGTGTCATACACTGCACCTCTAGATAGGATCACTCAATCCACAACATGCTACAGATTAGCCAGAACAATAATTTCCACCACTAAAGATAGCTTTATTAGCACTCTTCCAGACCTGTCCCAAATTAAACATGTAGCAGATAACTGTGACGATCTAGATATTGTAATAGAAAACCTAAACAATGTCTGTTCTAACACATTGGATGCCGTTGCTCCCATTCGAAAAAAGAGAATCAAAGAAAAACCGCCAGCTCCATGGTATGACCATCACACCGCAGCACTCAAAAAGGCAACTAGGAAAATGGAAAGAAATTATAGAAGCACAAAGTTAGAGGTATGGCGTGCAGCATGGAAAGAGAGTGTTAAACACTACAGACAGGCTATTAAAACCGCCAGATCTACCTATCTTAGCAAGCACTTAACACTAGACTACCATACGAACATCTTGATTCATTTAAACCTACTACAATAGATGAGCTCTCTAGACTAGTTACATCATCCAAATCATCGTCCTGTATATTAGACCCCGTTCCCACAAAACTACTTAAAGAGGTATTCCCTGTAGTGTCAACCCCGGTTCTAAATATCATTAACTCATCGCTAGAAATAGGATACGTTCCAACAGCTTTCAAACTAGCAGTTATTAAACCGCTGATTAAAAAAACACAGCTTGATCAGGGAGAGCTTAATAACTTTAGACCAATCTCAAATCTCCCTTTTCTTTCGAAAATATTAGAAAAGGTAGTGGCAAGCCAGTTACGCACATTCTTGACAAATAATAGTACATATGAAAAGTTCCAATCAGGATTCAGGCCCCACCATAGCACAGAGACAGCGTTGCTTAGAGTTACAAATGACCTCCTATTAACATCCGATCGTGGTGAAATCTCAATTCTTATATTATTAGACCTTAGTGCAGCCTTTGACACAATAGATCACACAATCTTACTCAATAGACTAGAAAACTATGTTGGTATCAGTGGTCAGGGCTAGCCTGGTTTAGGTTGTATCTAACCAATCGCTATCACTTTGTTTATGTGAACGAGGAAGAGTCATATCACTCCCTGGTAAATACGGTGTACCGCAGGGATCGGTTTTAGGTCCTATCCTGTTCTCGTTATACATGTTACCCCTAGGAGACGTTATCAGGAAACATAACATAAGTTTTCACTGCTATGCGGATGATACCCAGCTTTACATCTCCTCACATCCCAGCGAAACACACGTTTTCTAAGCTAACAGACTGCCTTAGCGATGTTAGTGACTGGATGGCACATAACTTATTATTGAACCGAATCGCTACAAACATAATATGTCAGAATACAAGTTGCACATAGATGGCTGCACTGTGGTGCCATCTTCCACGGTTAGGAACTTAGGTGTAATGTTCGACAGCAACTTATCCTTCGATAGTCATATCGCCAACGTCTGCCGCACAGCATTCTTCCATCTTAGAAATATCTCGAAAATACGCCATATACTGTCTAAATCTGATGCAGAGAAGCTTATCCATGCTTTTATGACCTTTAGAATTGACTATTGTAACTCGCTACTCGGGGGATGCCATGCAAATCAAGTAAACAAGCTTCAGTTAGTTCAAAACGCTTCCGCAAGGGTACTTACTCGATCTAAAAAGTACGACCACATAAGCCCAATTCTGGCATCTTTACACTGGCTACCAGTTAAATATCGCATACAATTTAAAATATCACTAAATCACCTACAAAGCCTTAAATGGCTTAGCACCCTCATATCTTAGAGAATTACTATCAGAATACAATCCATCACGCACACTACGGTCGCAAAATTCTGGTCTCTTGATTATCCCTAGACTATCAAAAGTGTCTAAAAGTGGAAGATCCTTTTCCTACTTAGCCCCTAAGCTCTGGAATGATTTACCAACCGATGTCCGAGAATCGGACACAGTCGATAATTTTAAATCTAGACTTAAAACTTTTCTCTTCAACAAAGCATTCGCATAATTTGTCTAGTAAAGGTTCTTAACTCGAAATAGTTATTTGTACGGAACAAAGCACTCGCGGTCATAACACAGACCAACCAAATAAATAAATAAAAACCTTATCTTAACGTATGGTCGGATTGTGATTTTGGAACTTTCGTGTGTCTTGTGAATAGGATGCCATACAAACCCATTTGCCACTGAACCTGCATTAACGACGACAGTGGGGCCTCCAGCCTTAGTCAAACGGGTTGGCACGTATGGTTGGGATGTGATTTTGGCATTTTCGTGTGTCCTGTGAATAGTATGCCATACAAACCCGTTTGCCACTGAACCTGCATTAACGACGACAGTGGGGCCTCCAGCCTAAGTCAAACGGGTTGGCACGTATGGTTGGGTTGTGATTTTGGCGCTTTCTTTGTATTGCGAATAGTATGCCATACAGACCCGTTTGCCACTGAACCTGCATTAACGACGACAGTGGGGCTTCCGGCCTTAGTCAAACGGGTTAGCACGTATGGTTGGGTTGCGATTTTGGCGCTTTCATGTGTCTTGTGAATAGTTTGCCATACAGACCCGTTTGCCACTGAACCTGCATTAACGACGACAGTGGGGTCTCCAGCCTTAGTCAGACGGGGCGACACGTATGGTCAGGTTGCGATGTTGGCGTTTTCTCGTGATCTTGTAAATAGTATGCAATATAGACCCGTTTGCCACTGAACCTGCATTAACGACGACAGTGGGGTTACAGGCCTTAGTCAAACGGGTCGACAGGTTTCATTTTCTCTTAAAGATCGGAAGGTGACCCTTAGTTACCACATATACCGTGGCAGTGGGCCCCCAATTTGCAAAATCCTCAACTGTGGATAATATAATTATGCCGCAATAGTTAGTCTGTCTGAAACTAAGCTGATTAAACCACATCACTGTGTGACACTTGCATTACATGTGAACGGCCCCTACGCTAATATGATTTTGTTTTTCTCTCCCTGTCTTGTCCTCGACCCTGAGGACAATGGGACAAACAGACCCAGTTCCGGTAGATGTGAAAGTCGACACACATCTGATCTACTGGTCGTCCCTCAATGTGATGCCCAGCTGATGCCTGACCAACGATCACCGGCAGAACCCGCTTACTCTCCGCTTACTCTCCGCTTAATCTCCGCTTAATCTCCGCTTAATCTCCGCTTAATCTCCTTATCCGCTTATATGTGTGTATATACATGTATATCTCCCAAGGGTTTTTCCCTTCTAGGACTTTTTATTTTTTATTTCCTCGGCTAAACAACTCAGGGTTTTTGTTTTTTCTCCTAGGGGGTTATTTAACCCGGGGAGGTAGCCTGCTTGGGCTTAACTTAGCTTTTTCTTCTATTCAATTCAATTCAATTCAATTCAATTTTATTTATATAGCGCTTTTCACAATACTCAATTGTTTCAAAGCAGCTTTACATTAATAAAAGCAGTAAAAGCACAGAAAAACGACAGATAGCATAACATAATACACAATAGCATAAGCAGTCAAATTTGCTGCGGCTATGACGCGACATTATGAGCGAGCATATTACTAATGTAACGTCTAGAAGAAGAAGCCAAGTTAAGCCCAAGCAGGCTACCTCCCCGGGGTAAAAAACCCCCTAGGAGAAAAAAAACAAAAACCCCGGGTTGTTAAGTCGAGGAAATAAAAATAAAAGTCCTAGGAGGGAAAAACCCTTGGGAGATATACATGTATATACACACATATTAACGGATAAGGAGCTTAAGCAGAGATTAAGCAGAGATTAAGCGGATATTAAGCGGATATTAAGCGGGTCCTGCCGGTGGTCGTTGGTCAGGCATCAGCTGGGCATCACATTGAAGGACGACCAGTAGATCAGAGGTGTGCCGACTTTCACATCTACCGGAACTGGGTCTGTTTGTCCCATTGTCCTCAGGGTCAATGGGACCCAGGGACGAGACAGGGAGAGAAAAACAAAATCATATTAGCGTAGGGGCCGTTCACATGTAATGCAAGTGTCACACAGTGATGTGGTTGAATCATCTTAGTTTCAGACAGACTAACTATTGCAGCATAATTATTTATTATCCACAGTTGAGGATTTTGCAAATTGGGGGCCCACTGCGACGGTATATATGGTAACTAAGGGTCACCTTCCGATTTTTAATAGAAAATGAAACCTGTCGACCCGTTTGACTAAGGCCGTAACCCCACTGTCGTCGTTAATGCAGGTTCAGTGGCAAACGGGTCTATATTGCATACTATTTACAAGATCACGAAAAACCGCCAACATCGCAACCTGACCATACGTGTCAACCCGTTTGACTAAGGCTGGAGGCCCCACTGTCGTCGTTAATGCAGGTTCAGTGGCAAACGGGTCTGTATGGCATACTATTCGCAATAGAAAGAAAGCGCCAAAATCACAACCCGACCATACGTGCCAACCCGTTTGACTAAGGCCAAAAGCCCCACTGTCGTCGTTAATGCAGGTTCAGTGGCAAACGGCTCTGTATGGCATACTATTTGCAATACAAAGAAAGCGCCAAAATCACAACCCAACCATACGTGCCAACCCGTTTGACTAAGGCTGGAGGGCCCCACTGTCGTCGTTAATGCAGGTTCAGTGGCAAACGGGTTTGTATGGCATACTATTCACAAGAACACGAAAGTTCCAAAATCGCAATCCGACTATAGGTTAAGATAAGATTTTTATTTATTTATTTGGTTGGTCTGTGTTATGACCGCGAGTGCTTTGTTCCGTACAGATAACTATTTCGAGTTAAGTACTTTTACTAGACAAATTATGCGAATGCTTTGTTGAAGAGAAAAGTTTTAAGTCTAGATTTAAAATTATCGACTGTGTCTGATTCTCGGACATCGGTTGGTAAATCATTCCAGAGCTTAGGGGCTAAGTAGGAAAATGACCTTCCACTTTTGGAGGCTTTTGATGGTCTGGGGATAGTCGGGAGACCAGAGTTTTGCGACCGTAGTGTGCGTGGTGGATTGTGTTCTGATGGTGGTTCTCTGGGATATGGGGGTGCTGGGCCATTTAAAGCTTTGTAGGTGATTAGTGATATTTTAAATTGTATGCGATATTTAACTGGTAGCCAGTGTAAAGATGCCAGAATTGGGCTTGTGTGGTCGTGCTTTTTGGATCGGGTGGGTACCCTTGCGGAGGCGTTTTGGGCTAGCTGGGGCTTGTTTGCTTGATTTGCGTGGCGTCCCCCGGGTGGCGAGTTGCAGTGGTCTATTCTGGAGGTCATAAAAGCATGGATAAGCTTCTCTGCGTCAGATGTGGACAGTATATGGCGTATTTTCGAGATATTTCTAAGATGGAAGAATGCTGACGTTGGCGATATGACTATCGAAAGATAAGTTGCTGTCGAACATCACACCTAAGTTCCTAACCGTGGAAGATGGCACCACAGTGCAGCCATCTATGTTCAACTTGTAATCTGACATATTATGTTTGTAGCGATTCGGTTCAATAATAAGTATCTCTGTCTTATTGGAGTTCAGCTTAAGAAAGTTATGTGCCATCCAGTCACTAACATCGCTAAGGCAGTCTGTTAGCTTAGAAAACGTGTGTGTTTCGCTGGGATGTGAGGAGATGTAAAGCTGGGTATCATCCGCATAGCAGTGAAAACTTATGTTATGTTTCCTGATAATGTCTCCTAGAGGTAACATGTATAACGAGAACAGGATAGGACCTAAAACCGATCCCTGCGGTACACCGTATTTAACCAGGGAGTGATATGACTCTTCCTCGTTTACATAAACAAAGTGATAGCGATTGGTTAGATACGACCTAAACCAGGCTAGCGCCTGACCACTGATACCAACATAGTTTTCTAGTCTATTGAGTAAGATTGTATGATCTATTGTGTCAAAGGCTGCACTAAGGTCTAATAATATAAGAATTGAGATTTCACCACGATCGGATGTTAATAGGAGGTCATTTGTAACTCTAAGCAACGCTGTCTCTGTGCTATGGTGGGGCCTGAATCCTGATTGGAACTTTTCATATGTACTATTATTTGTCAAGAATGTGCGTAACTGGCTTGCCACTACCTTTTCTAATATTTTCGAAAGAAAAGGGAGATTTGAGATTGGTCTAAAGTTATTAAGCTCTCCCTGATCAAGCTGCGGTTTTTTAATCAGCGGTTTAATAACTGCTAGTTTGAAAGCTGTTGGAACGTATCCTATTTCTAGCGATGAGTTAAAGATATTTAGAACCGGGGTTGACACTACAGGGAATACCTCTTTAAGCAGTTTTGTGGGAACGGGGTCTAATATACAGGATGATGATTTGGATGGTGTAACTAGTCTAGAGAGCTCATCTATTGTAGTAGGTTTAAATGAATCAAGATGTTCGTATGGTAGTCTAGTGTTAAGTGAACTAACGGGTTGAGTGGTGGCTGCCTGGGTAGCTACGATGTTTTCCCTTATAGACGCAATTTTGTTAGAAAAGAAGTTCATGAAGTCGTTACTATTGTGTTGAAGTTTACTATTGGTTTCTGTTTGTTCTTTATTTCTAGTCAGTTTTGCAACCGTGCTGAAGAGGAAACGAGGGTTATTATGATTCTCATTTATAAGCCTGCTAAGATAGGTAGATCTGGCGGTTTTAATAGCCTGTCTGTATTGTTTAACACTCTCTTTCCATGCTGCACGCCATACCTCTAACTTTGTGCTTCTATAATTTCTTTCCATTTTCCTAGTTGCCTTTTTGAGTGCTGCGGTGTGATGATCATACCATGGAGCTGGCGGTTTTTCTTTGATTCTCTTTTTTCGAATGGGAGCAACGGCATCCAATGTGTTAGAACAGACATTGTTTAGGTTTTCTATTACAATATCTAGATCGTCAGAGTTATCTGCTACATGTTTAATTTGGGACAGGTCTGGAAGAGTGCTAATAAATCTATCTTTAGTGGTGGAAATTATTGTTCTGGCTAATCTGTAGCATGTTGTGGATTGACTGATCCTATCTAGAAGTACAGTGTATGACACAAGGTAATGGTCAGAAACTGCATCACTCTGAGGTGATATTTTGATGTCATTAATATTGAGCCCGAGTGACAGAATTAAGTCTAATGTGTGCTTACGAGTATGCGTTGGCCCTGTCACGTTTTGTCTAATATTGAGAGAATTTAGAACATCCATAAATGCACGTCCTAGTGCATCTTTTGGGTTATCCACATGAATATTAAAATCACCAACGATAAGAGCTTTATCTACAGTGACTACAAGCTCAGACAGGAAATCTGCTATTTCTTTAAGGAAATCTGCATGGTGGCCCGGAGGTCTATATATTGTAGCTAAAGCAAAAGAGAGCTGTTTGTGGTTACGATCGGTTATTTCCATATTTAACAACATTAGTTCGAATGATTTAAATTTTACTTCAGATTTTCGGTTTACTTTAAAAATTTTGTTGTATATTGTAGCTACACCACCCCCTCTCCCCTTTAATCGAGGTTCGTGTTTATAATAATAGTCTTGTGGGGTGGATTCGTTTAAACTAATGTAGTCGTCTGCTTTAAGCCAGGTTTCTGTTAAACAGAGTGCATCTAAGTTTTGGTCTGTAACTATTTCATTGACAATAGGTTCTTTATTGGTAAGCGATCTAATGTTAAGAAGGCCGAATTTTAACATTCGAGGTTCATCTGTTGAAGTATTGTTGTCTAATTTTATATTAATCAGATTTGTACCAGATGTGGCAAGCGGTGCTCTGTATTTATTTGTTCGGGGAACAGATATAGTTGAAATGTGTTGATATTCTGGTAAGACTGACTCGAAGTGCTGGGATATAAGTGATCTTGACATATCACGGCAGCTAACAGATGGACGGTTAAGCCGATCCGTCTGTTGTCTGACTTGTACCCTGGATAGTCAGACTGTATTCGAAGTAAGACTATTGGTCAGATTTATAGAGAGAATCGCACTTCCTTCCTGAGATGGATGGAGGCCATCTCTCTTTAGCAGGTCAGGTCTCCCCCAAAAATGCTTCCAATTGTCTATAAACCCTACGTTATGCTGAGGGCACCATTTTGACATCCAGTCGTGAAGAGACAATAATCTACTGTAAGTTTCATCCCCCCGGTAGGCGGGGAGGGGACCAGAGCATATTACATTGTCTGACATATGTGAAATTGCTAAAACAATCTCTTTAATATTATCTTTGGTGATCTCCGACTGGCGGAGTCTGGTGTCATTCGTGCCGGCGTGAATAACAATTTTAGAAAACTTACGCTTAGCATTAGCCAGCACTTTAAGTTTTGATCTAATGTCTGAAGACCTGGCTCCCGGTATACAATCAACTATGGTGGCTGGTGCCTCAATGTTTGCGTTCCTAAGTATCGAATCTCCAATGACCAAGGCACTTTTAACAGACGTCTCAGTCGGTGTGTTGCTTAGAATATCGAACCTGTTTGAAATTACCAGGGGGGTCTTGGGTGGGCACCGGAAACGACTTTGCCGCCTGACAGTCACCCAGTTAGTCAGCCCCCTTGACTCAGATGATGGAACCGAGCTATGTGTATTACGTTTAACACTAGGCGCACCCGAAACAGTGTTTGTAGCATTAGCGGTATTAGCGTTTGTAGCATTAGCGGTATTAACGTTTGTAGCATTAGCGGTATTAACGTTTGTAGCATTAGCGGTATTAACGTTTGTAGCATTAGCGGTATTAGCGTTTGTAGCATTAGCGGTATTAGCGTTTGTAGCATTAGCGGTATTGCTGTCATCAACTAGCGTTTGGATGCGCGCTTCTAGTTCTGCAATCTTCTCCGTCAGCCTTACTACTTCAATACACTTAGCACAAGTAAACCCCTCTGTGCTGATGGAAGAAGCTAAACTGTACATGTGGCAAGTAATGCAGGTTACAATAACAAGCGGAGTCTTACCGCTTTCATGTTGGGTGATGGCGTCTTCGGTCACCTGGACGCGGTCCGTGAAGCTACATCGCGAGGGAAGCTCACTCGCAGCACGCCCCGATCGCCTGCGGACGTCTGTAGCCAGTGTGATGTGAGGCAAGCTGAATCTGCGACGGCCGGGCAGCGGCTCCTCCACGGCTTCCCGATCGCTTTCATTCTGGGCGATGGCGTCTCCGTTCCCTCGAGCGCGGTCCGTGCAGCTGCACCGCATAGGGTGTTCGCTTTTTGCACTTCTCGGTCGCTTGTGGATGTCTGGAGCCTGGGTGAACTGGGCGCTGTATTTCGCGTAGGATCTGCGATAACCGGGTATCAACTGCTCCACAGCTTCCCGCTCAGGTGAGGACAGGTCTGAATAGCATACAGTGGATGAGTCCGCCATTAGATCCTAGACGTTACATTAGTAATACGCTCGCTCATAATGTCGAGTCATAGCCGCAGCAAATTTGACTGCTTCTGCTATTAATTATAATGTTGTGCTATCTGTCGTTTTTCTGTGCTTTTACTGCTTCTATTAACGTAAAGCTGCTTTGAAACAATTAAGTATTGTGAAAAGCGCTATATAAATAAAATTGAATTGAATTGAAATTGGCATCCGTTGGAATTGGAAAAATCCAAGGGGACATATGAAAGCTGTCTTTTCCTCGTCTTCTTCAGCCATTTCTATCTGGTAGTATCCGCTTCGAAGGTCAAGGACAGAAAACCATTTGCTTCCTGATAAGCAGGCCAACGCATCATCTATGCGTGGCATTGTGTACTGGTCAGGTATTGTGCGGTTGTTAAGAGTGCGATAATCAACACACATTCTGACACTGCCATTTTTCTTCCTTGCGATGACAATAGGAGAGGCATATGGATTGCGTGACTTTTTGATTATACCAGCTGCTAGTAATTCTTGGAGATGCCGACGGACATCATCAATGTCAGCTGGTGCCAAGCGGCGTGATCGCTCTCTGAATGGACGAGGGTCACTGAGTCAGATATGGTGTTCTACTCCCTTAGCTAAACCTACATCCCACTCACTAAGAGAGAAAACATTGCGCTTCTCAGCAAGCTTTTGATTCAGTCTTTTCTTCCAGCTTTCTGACATGGGTGACTCACCAAAGCTAAAGAGACTAGGATCTAGAGCATCATGTTGAGTATCAGACTGCTAGACAACAGTCACAATATCAGTAGCATAGATATGTGCAAGAACGGTGCCCTCAGGAAGTAAAATGGGTTTTAAGGTGTAATTTTGCAACAGACCAGGAAGCTCATTTACATCCATCTGTGAGGCAGGTAGCACAAATGACGGTAACAATACTCCAGCTGGAACAGTAAGAGAAGTAGGTGTTTCAACTGTTACATTTTCCCCCTTTTAGTCTAGGGGTCAGGAGGGGAAAATGACAAAAAAAAGGTTATTGTAAAAGGAAATCAGGAAAAAATTGACACACTTCCAACCACTGTCCCAGAGTGAAAACAACTACCTCACATAGGCTTAAGCAGAAAGCAAAGTTTATTTAAGAGTTTCTTTCAAATGAGCTTTTCTGCTAATTAGCATTCAAAAGAGAGGGAGAGAGACCTAAAAACAACAAACAAAAAGAATTCTGGCTAAAGTTTAGGGGAACCTAAACTTACCTGGGAGAAGATAATACAAAATAAAACAACATAACCTTCCCTTACTCCCTATCTAAGCATAAACAGGAGAAAAGCATATAAAATAAACTAGGAACTCTCTCATACAGCTTTTTAAACAGAGTAAAAAAGTAATGCTTTGAAGTTCACAATACCTTCTAATTACCAAACACATGTAGAAGGTTAACACCAGATATAGTTCAGGATCACAATCCAATTTTCTATAGAATTGTTGAATTTTGCTCACTAAAGCAAAATAGACAACCACCGAACAAAATTCAGTCTGAGGCAGGGAGAAGTGTGCGACTCTCCAGCATTCAGCAAGTGCTTTTCAATCCCTTTGTCGACACACCCAAACGAGCTGCAGCTGATGGTGATTTGGCCTGAGAGCAGGTAGAGTGAGAAACAGACTGAGAGAAAAACAAAAACACAGAACACAGGCCCAGGACACACAATATATGTTAAAATAAATGTGTTACAATTAACAAAATAAAAATTACTTAACCTGGGCCGTAACACAACTAACAAAATTTCTCTGGAGACTGAAAGTTGTTGCTCTACTTTACAGGAAACTAAGCATTCCTTTCTGGGATCAATATTTAATGAACCTGGACCCAACCATTTCACTTGTCCTATGGATTCATCTGTCCATTTGATCATTTCAGCCTTTTGTTTCTGCTGTTGAGCCTGTAAGATCAGCGGCTGTATCCGAAGGGACAACACTGAGGCATCACTTGGTTGTGTAGTACAAAGGTCAGCTAGGCGTATGAACAGATTGGCATTGGTTCCAATTATAATCAGAACGTGGTCAGGACTACGAGGTTCTGGACATACCAAGGCAAGAACAGACAGAGATCCAGAAACACCCAATTTCTCTGAGAATTCAAGGTCAACTACGATGTATCCTTTGTATGGATAGCTTGCTTCCCTCAAACCCCATATCGCAAGACCAGTAACGAGTTGAATGGGAACATTTGACGGGTATTTTGAGTGCCAACTTTAAAATATTATTGTGACCTGTGAGCCAGTATCCAATAAGGCTTTGCATGAATGTCCGCATACTTTAACATCTATAGTAGACGAAGGGCCCACCAATCCTTTCAGAATATGCAAATTAGGTTTCTCTGGTTCAACAGTGCTTGTTCTCACATTGCAGTGTTCTGTAACATTACTCTGAGGTGATACTTTTCTTGTTTATTTAGCTCTCCGCAAAGCTTGTAGTAATTTCTGAATTACTTTGTAGGAATTCTCAGGAGATGTGCATTTAGTGGCAATATGCCCATCTTCGCAGCATCGGTAGCAGAAAAAAGTATCAGTCTCTTGAGAAGATGAATGTCTTACTGTTTTGGAGGAAGTACTTGAAACTTCTTTAGATGTTGTCTGAGACACTTCTCGTGTATTAGGTTGTTTTACCAACACAGCATTTAGCTGAATATTTAAATCTTGAACCTGTTTCCGTAAAGCCTCCACTTCACTGTTTTGTTCTGCTTTGGATGATTTCTTTGCCACTCTAGCACTATTAACTAAAGCAGTGGGTGAAGAGAGCTCTGCAGAAGTTAAATGAGTCACCATTAACTTCACCTCCTTTAATTCGGTCTGTAGTCTGGATATTTCAGATGGTTCATTGCTTGTTGTGGTATCCACTTGCACTGTTTTGACATGTGATCGTCGTGCTGATAATTTATGCCTTGCTGCTTCATGTTCCTCCTCTTCTCTAATTTCCCCCAAAAGCTGCAAAAATTGGGAGGACTACTTTTCCTTTCTCTTAATGTCTTACCCTCTCTAAAATCTCTTTTGTCTTACCCTCATCTCTTAATAAACTAGACAATTTCTCTGCGAAACTCTCTGTACCATGGCTCTCATCACCTGCAGTTGTTATGATCCACGTATCCCCTCCACCCAAGGGCATAACATCCGGAGGGAAGATGGCTGCATCTATTGTTTCACGGCATTCACATAACACAGCCATGTAGTATTGATCAGATTTGAACATTTTTCCTCTCACTCACACTCGGCCAAGTGATTTGATCTGCTGCAGAGTTTCTTCAATGAATGCTACCTCTGCTTCTTCTGGCACTCTGGTTAACAGAATAGCCTTGGCGGAATCAATTCCTTCTCCTCTGCACCAATTACGAAGCTCAAGGACCAAGGTGGAACTTGCTTTGCCAGCCATAGCTATTTTATGTGCTTCATTGTATTCTTTAACTGGGTAAACTATTGTAATTTAGGGAAATTGGATCCCAGCAGTGCCTCCATTTTATGTAACCCCTACCTCCTATATTATCTAAAATTAGAATTAAACTAGTATAACAAAGGAGGGGTTCCTGGGTGCTCTTTAGGTTCCCTCAACAGTTAGTGTAAATTATTTTTAATTACTGAGGACAAGAAACAATGAAGAAATTGTATCAAATATAAATGTATTGAAAACACTTGAGATAAACAAAATATATAACATTCAATTGTTTTTGTAAACAGGATATATATTCACCAATAAAAAAAATTATGAAAGTAAAATACAAGTTTTGTAAACCTTGTTTACATTCAGGCTTTAAAGTATTTTCTTAAATCAAGATTTTCTGTATTACCTTTCCAATATACAATAAGACAGTTGAATCCAATTATCTGTTATTTTTAACCAATAACTGTCTTAATATGTATGAATGATTTAAACGCTCACACTTTTAAACACAAATACCATCATAAGAAAAGGGCCCAATCACAGAGATGGTTCTCACTGCGGAACACAACATCCAGAGGGCGGGGCTGGATCCAGATCCAACTCCTCCCACTTTATATACTTTGTTCCGCCAAATGAACTAGCATATTTGCGTTGTTGCAGCCCGCAATAAGTTGCAACCTGTGGTCGCCAACGTTTGCTCTTATCAGTTTAAGTGTACGTTTGATTAATAATATAGTCAAGAAAGATTCATAATTTAGAAAGTATCACAGTTAGGTGTAACGGGAAGGACACGTTCCTGACAATGTGAAATCACTGAAGGAATTTATTTGTACATTATCCAACTTATTACAAAGCTATTCCTATACGAGTAAATATAAAAACAAATGTATTTGATATCTTTTATTAGCATAAAAAAGTAAACCATCTATGAGGGAAACCTGTTTCCTATTGGCTGTAAGCAAAGACGCGTGTAGCCCAGTGGTAAACTTGGGTGTTCTAATGTTCTAAAAAATAGAGGTTATGATTAATCTCTTATTAAACTTGAATACATGACTGTTAAACAAGTAAATGTTGTTTACTTTAAGTAAATCATAGAAAACCCTGATTTCTAAAGAAGGAAATATTAAATTCATTTTACATTATTAAAAGGGGATTACTATTTGTGATTTTATGTCATGACAGTGATGAAAAGTTAAAGTTTATTACTTGGTTAAATAGTATTATCAAAAGTTTAACAATGTAAGACTTTTTGTTACATTTCATTGGTCATTTGAGTATTAATGCTGTATAGTCAATAGTGATTGGCTGTCGGTATGGCAACGGATGCACGTGATCGAGAGAGAGAGGACGTGAGTGAGAGTGCGGGAGGTAGATTTCGGGCTCTCGCTGGACAGGTGTGAAAGAGAGGACGCTTGAGCGCGTTTTATAAAGATATCACGCGAAACAAGAGTGATTAACCCCGATGAAACTGAGCAGGGGTTTGTTGAGTTAACTATGAGTGAGAAAATAAGCGGAGACCCGTTTTGACGGAGCGGGAGGAGCGGACGCGTGATCGGAGGTAGCTGAAAAAGTTAGACACGTGAGCTTATGCTGGCGGTTCTGTCCGTGAATCGCGCTGCACGTGAGCATCGTCCGGACCGAAGTATTTTCAACGCTCTCAATGTTTTGCCAGTTTGTTCAGCGAACTCAATGTTTTTGCAAGAATAATACAGGCCTGCAACGTGTTTTTCTTCGTTCTAAGCAGTACAGTGAGTAACTGAAACGTGAGTGTGTGTATGTGTGAGTGGGCCCACCGCCATTGCACGTGCTAAGAGTTGTTTCAGTGCACGTGGCGACGTTGTATTGTTTATTGTAAAGTTCTCTGTGTATTTTCAATTGTTGAGAAAGAGATAAGTGATGAGAACTTTTATAACATTAATTTGATGTACAACGTGTGATTGAAACTATTGAGGTTTCTAGCTAAATTGAACGAGGCTATGGTTTAAGTATTTGGGGAATTTTTTGGTTATTTATTTTGTATATTTGTTGATATTTTGTTTTGGTGAAAAGTTTTATATTCTATTTACTCAATTTTGTGGTTTAAATAAATCAGGGCTAACCTTATTTTTGTGTTAAACTAAAACTATCTCTGGGTCTCATTATTTTTAAATATTTTGTGGTCAAAAGGTTTCACAGCTGGTTAGAAACGTATTAGGTGCACCTTCTTGGTATCCACCTGAGCTATAACGAACCCAAGCACCCGCCATTTTCATGCAAGTAATTAGCAGAGTGGCAGTACGGGTGCTACATAAATAAAATGGAGGCACCGCTGGGATTTATTTAGTTCAAAAGTAATTTTATAATAGATCTTACTCTAGTTTGACCCAGAGATTGAAATAGTTTGTTTAAAAATATAGTTTACAACCAAAAAGCTGGTTAGCTGTTAAACTACATGTAAAACCATATTAAAGGGGACCTATTGTGAACATTTTAAAACCACAAAAGTAGAGTTTTACTAAGCATTTAAGGCAAGAAAACACAAATCAAGCTTTATTTGTGTTAAAATACAACTAATACCTACCAAATTTAGTTTTGACAAGTGATCACTGTAAGCGCATAACCCGTGGGGATGGCTCAGTTGAAGAATTGGTGTATTGGAGAAGGCATGGACCCTGTGAAAGCCTTGCTGGTTAAAGATGTACCCCCAGAAACTGAAGTTTGTTTCATTGAAGACACACTGCAGACTATTAAAGCACTCGGGAGAGTCAAGGTGAGAGGAAGAATGTATGACTCACAGTCTCAAAGTTTAACTGTGTTATGTGAGTGCAGGGAGAAAGTGAATGCAGACGCCATTCCTCTTGATGTTGTGCCTGAGGGGTTTACTACGACATGGAGAATATTTGGACCTTCTAAGCAGGATGAGGAACCCCAAGCTCCGCCCACCTGTGATGGTCAAAATGTGCCGCTGCCAGATTCCAGTGTTTTCTCTCCACTGCAAGGGTCCACTCCTGAAGCTATCATTCGTGCAGTTGTTGATGTCTTACAGATGACAAGCAAGCCCACACAAGGTAACAATCTTTACAGAAGGTTGCGCACTTTCTCAGGGGTCATGCCCACACCACAGGGAGAAGAACAGTTGGAAAATTGGGTTGAACAAGCCAGACTTATGAATGAAGAATGCGATCGCCCTGAACCAGAAAAGAAAATGAGAATAATGGAAAGTGTAAAGGGTCCTGCACTCGAAATCCTCCAAGCTGTCCGTTTCAACAACCCATCTGCAACCTCAATGGACTACATTGATATTCTCGAGACCACATTTGGCAACCCTGAGAGCGGGGAAGAACTTTACTTTGGCTTCAGAATGTTGTGCCAACACCATAATGAGAAACTTTCTGAGTTCCTGAGACGCCTTGAGAGAGTTTTAAATAAAGTTGTCCAAAAGGGTGGACTTCAGTCATCTGCGGCAGACAAAGCACGTCTTGACCAGCTCATTAAAGGGGCCACCAAATCTGACATTATGATACTAAACCTTGGATTAAGATACCGCAGAGACAGTCCTCCCACCTTTCTCGAGCTGAAGAATGAGATACGCCTGGAGGAGGAGCATGAAGCTGCACGTCGCAGACTCCATCCACCCAAAGCAGTCTACGCCAAGAGCGCTACTGTTACTTCCGACACAGAGTTAAACGATTTGAAAGCCGAAATACGCCAACTCAGAGCACAAGTAAGTGAACTCTCTACTTCCAGCGCCATGTCAAGGCACCTTTCGACGAGCACACTGCTTCCAGTCAATGTGGCGGCAGAGAACGCAGAAGACAAGAACGTGCAGGCTTTAAAGAAAGAGGTTGTTAAGCTGCAAAAACAAGTCTCTGTCATGTCAGTCAAGCCAAAGTGTAGTCCAGCTGCTGAGCCCTGCCTACAAGAGACCCAGTCAAGACCCTGGCCGCAAAGACCTTTGACAGTCCGAGATCCAAGTGATTTTTTCTGCTATCGCTGCGGAGAAGACGGGCATTACGCCAACAAGTGTGCTTCTCCCGATAACTATCCCAAAGTTATTCAGAAACTGCTGCAAGCTCAAAGAAAGTCCAAGCAGAACCGCAAATCTGATAACGAAGCAAGAACCCAGACCACAAATGCAAGTGTCAAGAGAAGCGCGGTATATGTACAGACCAACAGTTTGCCCGAGGGACTCGTGGGACCACCCTCCACTGCTCAGGTCAGGATCAATGGCAACCCCTGCACCGCGCTTATGGACAGTGGATCTCAAGTTACCATCATCTTCGACAGTTGGTATGCCAAACATCTGTCACACATCCAGTTAAACTCTGTGACCGGTCTAGCCATATGGGGTCTAAGTGAGTCCGAGAGCAGTTACCCATACAAAGGTTACATCCAGGTAGAGTTGGAGCTGCCACAAAAATCTAAGTCCAACAAAGTCAAGTCTGTTCCTATCCTGGCTCTGGTGTGCCCTGATCCACGGTGCTCCGAGACTATACCTGTCCTGATTGGCACAAACGTCAAAGGGGTTCAGCCTTTCAAGTCCAGAGCAGAGAAAAGAGAACTGGAGAACGTCCACTCAGACAAAATCCAAGTTCAAGAGAAAAACCATTCACCCGTTCATGCAGGGATGACCATTAAATGCAACAAAGACTTGCCTGTGGCTGAAGTTAAGTGGTCTGGGCCTGGTCCTCTCAGCATTCCTCCTGGCACCGAATATGTTGCTAGTTGCAAAGTTAAAGAAAAACAAGATATTGGAGACAGTATACTCATTATTGAACGAGCCCACTCACCTGCTCTTCCTCCAAGTGTACTTGTCCAGCCAACTGTGTTGTTCTCCAAGATGCTAGATACAAACAACTTCCTGGTGCTTTTGCGTAATGAGTCTCTTAAGCAAACTGCCATTCCAATGGGCACCGTGATCGCTCACCTTCATGTCGTTGACATGGTGACAGATGCACCCAACCCTAAAGTCGAATCTGTTCCGACCATGGATCCTTCTTTGTTTGACTTCAGTGAGTCACCCATCGACAAAGAGTGGAAAGAGAGGCTGAGTCAGAAGCTGGCTAAACACCCTCAGGTGTTCTCTATTGAATAATGGGATGTCGGTTTGGCTAAAGGGGTAGAACATCACATCCGCCTGAATGACAACACTCCCTTCAGGGAGAGATCGCGACGTATTGCCCCTGCTGATTTGGATGACCTACGCCGTCATCTGCAAGGTCTGTTGGCGGCGGGGATTATAAAAGAATCAAGAAGTCCACTAGCTTCCCCGATTGTCCTTGCACGTAAAAAGAATGGTCAACTTCGTATGTGCATCGACTACCGCACCCTGAACCGGAGAACTACCCCAGATCAGTACACTGTACCACGTATCGATGACGCTCTCGATTGCTTGTCCGGCAGTAAGTGGTTTTCAGTGTTGGATTTGCGCAGTGGATATTACCAAATCCCAATGGCAGAGGAGGACAAAGAAAAGACCGCTTTTATCTGTCCATTGGGATTTTTCCAATTTGAGCGGATGCCTCAGGGGATCACAGGGGCCCCTGCGACCTTTCAACGGCTCATGGAAAAGGCAGTCGGCGACATGCACATGCTTGAAGTCATCGTCTACCTAGATGACCTCATTGTTTTTGGTAAGACTTTGGAAGAGCATGAGCAAAGACTCCTCAAAGTCATCGCTCGCCTTGAAGAAGCCGGACTCAAGTTGTCCCTCGACAAGTGCCAGTTCTGTCGCTCACAAGTCACCTATGTCGGGCACATAGTCTCCGAGAACGGCATCGCCACAGACCCAGACAAAGTTGAAGCAGTGACGCGGTGGAAGCAGCCAACCGACCTTCCGTCTCTGCAGTCATTCTTGGGGTTTTGCGGCTACTACCGCAGATTTATAAAGAACTACTCCATCATTGTCCGACCCCTTACAGAGCTGTGCAAAGGATATCCTCCTACCCAAAAGAATCGAAAGTCTGCCTCTTCATCAGACAAAAGCTACTACAAAGTCAATGAGCCTTTCGGTGACCGGTGGGATCAGTCATGTTCTGAGGCATTCCAAAAGATCATTCACTGTCTCACAAACGCACCAGTGCTGGCATTTTCTGACCCCACCAAGCCTTACATACTTCACATTGATGCCAGTTTTCATGGGCTCGCCGCTGTCCTCAACCAAGAGTACCCCGAGGGCTTAAGACCGGTGGCTTTCGCCAGCCGCAAGCTCAGTGCATCTGAAAAGAACTACCCGGTGCACCAGCTCGAGTTTTTGGCACTTAAGTGGGCAGTGGTAGACAAGTTCCACGACTACTTATATGGAGCACAGTTTACAGTGAGAACTGACAACAACCCCCTAACGTATATTCTCACAACTGCAAAACTCAATGCGACTGGTCACCGCTGGCTCTCAGCACTTGCCACATATCATTTCACTCTGCAGTACAGGCCTGGTAGCAGCAATATCGACGCCGATGCCTTGTCCCGAAACCCTCTTCCAACCACAGAGGATGGCTGGCAAAGCGTACCGACTGAAAGTGTCCAAGCTCTGTGTAAACAGATCAAGTGCTGTGAAATGCTAAAGGAGTCTACAACTATTGCTGAGTCACTCGGAGTGTCGCCTGATGGTATACCAGAGTGTTTCGCCTTCCCAGTCAGATTGGATCTCGGTTCTTTGAGTCAGCTCAGCCACAAAGACCTGGTCAATGCTCAAGATGTTGACTCTACTATTGCTCCAGTCAAACAGTCACTTCGGGGTGGTCCCTCAGTCACCAGCTTTGACAATCCAAATGCTGCCCTGTTGAACAAAGAAGCAAGCAAGCTGTTCATTCAAAACAATCTGCTCTATCGAAGGGTTGAAAAGCATGGAAATGTGGTAAAGCAGCTGGTACTGCCCAGAGAGTATGTTTCGATGGTCCTGAGATCTTTGCATGATGAGTCTGGTCACTTGGGCATGGACAAGACTATTGAACTTATCAGACAACGATTCTATTGGTCGAAAATGGGAGTTGAGGTTGAGCAGTACATCAAAAACTGTGGCAGATGCATCACTCGTAAAGCGCTTCCTCAGAGAGCTGCTCCCTTAAAACAAATCACCAGCCAAGGCCCTCTAGACCTAGTTTGTATCGATTTTCTGTCACTTGAGCCAGACTCCCAAGGTTTCGCCAACATTCTTGTAGTGACAGACCACTTTACTCGATATGCCCAAGCTTTTCCGGCCAAAGACCAGAAGGCGGTCACCGTGGCCAAGATACTGTGTGAGCGCTACTTTGTACACTACGGACTCCCTGCCCGCATACATTCAGATCAAGGCCGTGATTTTGAAAGCAAACTGATCCAAGACCTTCTGATGATGCTGGGAATACGCAAGTCAAGAACATCGCCTTACCACCCCCAGGGAGATCCGCAGCCCGAAAGATTTAATCGGACACTATTGTCAATGCTTGGCACACTTGATCTGAAGCAAAAACAGAAATGGAGTCAAAAGATCAGCCAGTTAGTCCACGCCTATAACTGTTCACAAAACGATGCAACTGGGTATTCGCCCTACCTGCTAATGTTTGGCAGAGAAGCTCGCTTACCGGTAGACATCCGTTTTGGTGTGACCGAGGATAACCAAAAGACAAAGTCCTACCCACAGTATGTTGCTAAGCTCAAGCAAGATCTCCAAAGAGCATACAGTCTTGCAACAGAATCGTCAGACAAGAACCACCAAAGAAACAAAGCAGCACACGACAAGCACGTCAAAGAACAAGTCCTTGACAAAGGCGACAGGGTGCTACTCAGAAACTTTGGGGTCAAAGGCAAGCACAAATTGAAATGCAAGTGGCGATCCTCACCATATGTTGTGGTGGAGAAGCTACCAAACTTACCTGTTTACAAGATTAAGCCAGAGAGAGGCATGGGAGCAGAAAAAACTATTCATCGTAATCATCTGTTACCCATTGGTTACCTGGTGAGACTCCCTGTTGACGAAAGGGAAGTTGGGCCACTACAAAGACCTAGGACCAGAGCATTTCAGCAAAATACAACAGAACCAGTCCAGACAAACAATCATGATGAAGACGTGTACTCCGAGTTGGAGTACAGCGAAGTATATTTGCCAAGACCAGTTGAGTTGGAATGGGATAAGTTGCTGACATGTCCAGAATTGTCCACTAAGCAGCCCCAGTCCTTCGTCACAGAACCTGAAAGACAAGTTCAATGCACTACAGAGATAGAGCCAGAGGCAAATGATCTTTCAAACTTACCTCTTCATGCTGATCTAGAAGTGGATGTTATAGAAGAGGAGGCAGATGTCAATGCCGATATGGACATTCAAGCGGAGAGTGAAAAAGTTGAGCGTTCCAAAAGAGTCATCCGTCCAGTGGTCAAGCTGAGTTACGATGAACTTGGCAAGCCCTGTGATTACCCTGTGACCGTACTAAGCCATGGAGTATTGGTGGGAAGTGGACTCTACGGAGACTCCAGAAGCAGTCTATGTCAAACTTTCTGGTGCCACCCCATGGCGTTGTGCTTCACTTGTTCCAATTTGGTCTCTACCCTTGACATTAAAACTATTAGAGTCCTCTAAGGTTTATTTGATGAGGACATCAAAACTGTCTAGAAGGGGGAGGATGTAGCCCAGTGGTAAACTTGGGTGTTCTAATGTTCTAAAAAATAGAGGTTATGATTAATCTCTTATTAAACTTGAATACATGACTGTTAAACAAGTAAATGTTGTTTACTTTAAGTAAATCATAGAAAACCCTGATTTCTAAAGAAGGAAATATTAAATTCATTTTACATTATTAAAAGGGGATTACTATTTGTGATTTTATGTCATGACAGTGATGAAAAGTTAAAGTTTATTACTTGGTTAAATAGTATTATCAAAAGTTTAACAATGACTTTTTGTTACATTTCATTGGTCATTTGAGTATTAATGCTGTATAGTCAATAGTGATTGGCTGTCGGTATGGCAACGGATGCACGTGATCGAGAGAGAGAGGACGTGAGTGAGAGTGCGGGAGGTAGATTTCGGGCTCTCGCTGGACAGGTGTGAAAGAGAGGACGCTTGAGCGCGTTTTATAAAGATATCACGCGAAACAAGAGTGAGTAACCCCGATGAAACTGAGCAGGGGTTTGTTGAGTTAACTATGAGTGAGAAAATAAGCGGAGACCCGTTTTGACGGAGCGGGAGGAGCGGACGCGTGATCGGAGGTAGCTGAAAAAGTTAGACACGTGAGCTTATGCTGGCGGTTCTGTCCGTGAATCGCGCTGCACGTGAGCATCGTCCGGACCGAAGTATTTTCAACGCTCTCAATGTTTTGCCAGTTTGTTCAGCGAACTCAATGTTTTTGCAAGAATAATACAGGCCTGCAACGTGTTTTTCTTCGTTCTAAGCAGTACAGTGAGTAACTGAAACGTGAGTGTGTGTATGTGTGAGTGGGCCCACCGCCATTGCACGTGCTAAGAGTTGTTTCAGTGCACGTGGCGACGTTGTATTGTTTATTGTAAAGTTCTGTGTATTTTCAATTGTTGAGAAAGAGATAAGGGATGAGAATTTTTATAACATTCATTTGAGTGTACAACGTGTGATTGAAACTATTGAGGTTTCTAGATAATTTGAACGAGGCTATTGTTTAAGTATTTGGGGAATTTTTTGGTTATTTATTTTGTATATTTGTTGATATTTTGTTTTGGTGAAAAGTTTTATATTCTATTTACTCAATTTTGTGGTTTAAATAAATCAGGGCTAACCCTATATTTTTGTTAAACTAAAACTATCTCTGGGTCTCATTATTTTTAAATATTTTGTGGTCAAAAGGTTTTACAACTTGTTAAAAACTTATTAGGTGCACCTTCTTGGTATCCACCTGAGCTATAACGAACCCAAGCACCCGCCATTTTCATGCAAGTAATTAGCAGAGTGGCAGTACGGGTGCTACATAAATAAAATGGAGGCACCGCTGGGATTTATTTAGTTCAAAAGTAATTTTATATCAGATCTTACTCCAGTTTGACCCAGAGATTGAAATAGTTTGTTTAAAAATATAGTTTACAACCAAAAAGCTGGTTAGCTGTTAAACTACATGTAAAACCATATTAAAGGGGACCTATTGTGAAAATTTTAAAACCACAAAAGTAGAGTTTTACTAAGCATTTAAGACAAGAAAACACAAATCAAGCTTTATTTGTGTTAAAATACAACTAATACCTACCAAATTTAGTTTTGACAAGTGATCACTGTAAGCGCATAACCCGTGGGGATGGCTCAGTTGAAGAATTGGTGTATTGGAGAAGGCATGGACCCTGTGAAAGCATTGCTGGTTAAAGATGTACCCCCAGAAACTGAAGTTGGTTTCATTGAAGACACACTGCAGACTATCAAAGCACTCGGGAGAGTCAAGGTGAGAGGAAGAATGTATGATTCACAGTCTCAAAGTTTAACTGTGTTATGTGAGTGCAGGGAGAAAGTGAATGCAGACGCCATTCCTCTTGATGTTGTGCCTGAGGGGTTTACTACGACATGGAGAATATTTGGACCTTCTAAGCAGGATGAGGAACCCCAAGCTCCGCCCACCTGTGATGGTCAAAATGTGCCGCTGCCAGATTCCAGTGTTTTCTCTCCACTGCAAGGGTCCACTCCTGAAGCTATCATTCGTGCAGTTGTTGATGTCTTACAAATGACAAGCAAGCCCACACAAGGTAACAATCTTTACAGAAGATTGCGCACTTTCTCAGGGGTCATGCCCACACCACAGGGAGAAGAACAGTTGGAAAATTGGGTTGAACAAGCCAGACTTATGAATGAAGAATGCGAGCGCCCTGAACCAGAAAAGAAAATGAGAATAATGGAAAGTGTAAAGGGTCCTGCACTCGAAATCCTCCAAGCTGTCCGTTTCAACAACCCATCTGCAACCTCAATGGACTACATTGATATTCTCGAGACCACATTTGGCAACCCTGAGAGCGGGGAAGAACTTTACTTTGCCTTCAGAATGTTGTGCCAACACCATAATGAGAAACTTTCTGAGTTCCTGAGACGCCTTGAGAGAGTTTTAAATAAAGTTGTCCAAAAGGGTGGACTTCAGTCATCTGCGGCAGACAAAGCACGTCTTGACCAGCTCATTAAAGGGGCCACCAAATCTGACATTATGATACTAAACCTTGGATTAAGATACCGCAGAGACAGTCCTCCCACCTTTCTCGAGCTGATGAATGAGATACGCCTGGAGGAGGAGCATGAAGCTGCACGTCGCAGACTCCATCCACCCAAAGCAGTCTACGCCAAGAGCGCTACTGTTACTTCCGACACAGAGTTAAACGATTTGAAAGCCGAAATACGCCAACTCAGAGCACAAGTAAGTGAACTCTCTACTTCCAGCGCCATGTCAAGGCACCTTTCGACGAGCACACTGCTTCCAGTCAATGTGGCGGCAGAGAACGCAGAAGACAAGAACGTGCAGGCTTTAAAGAAAGAGGTTGTTAAGCTGCAAAAACAAATCTCTGTCATGTCAGTCAAGCCAAAGTGTAGTCCTGCTACTGAGCCCTGCCTACAAGAGACCCAGTCAAGACCCTGGCCGCAAAGACCTTTGACAGTCCGAGATCCAAGTGATTTTTTCTGCTATCGCTGCGGAGAAGACGGGCATTACGCCAACAAGTGTGCTTCTCCCGATAACTATCCCAAAGTTATTCAGAAACTGCTGCAAGCTCAAAGAAAGTCCAAGCAGAACCGCAAATCTGATAACGAAGCAAGAACCCAGACCACAAATGCAAGTGTCAAGAGAAGCGCGGTATATGTACAGACCAACAGTTTGCCCGAGGGACTCGTGGGACCACCCTCCACTGCTCAGGTCAGGATCAATGGCAACCCCTGCACCGCGCTTATGGACAGTGGATCTCAAGTTACCATCATCTTCGACAGTTGGTATGCCAAACATCTGTCACACATCCAGTTAAACTCTGTGACCGGTCTAGCCATATGGGGTCTAAGTGAGTCCGAGAGCAGTTACCCATACAAAGGTTACATCCAGGTAGAGTTGGAGCTGCCACAAAAATCTAAGTCCAACAAAGTCAAGTCTGTTCCTATCCTGGCTCTGGTGTGCCCTGATCCACGGTGCTCCGAGACTATACCTGTCCTGATTGGCACAAACGTCAAAGGGGTTCAGCCTTTCAAGTCCAGAGCAGAGAAAAGAGAACTGGAGAACGTCCACTCAGACAAAATCCAAGTTCAAGAGAAAAACCATTCACCCGTTCATGCAGGGATGACCATTAAATGCAACAAAGACTTGCCTGTGGCTGAAGTTAAGTGGTCTGGGCCTGGTCCTCTCAGCATTCCTCCTGGCACCGAATATGTTGCTAGTTGCAAAGTTAAAGAAAAACAAGATATTGGAGACAGTATACTCATTATTGAACGAGCCCACTCACCTGCTCTTCCTCCAAGTGTACTTGTCCAGCCAACTGTGTTGTTCTCCAAGATGCTAGATACAAACAACTTCCTGGTGCTTTTGCGTAATGAGTCTCTTAAGCAAACTGCCATTCCAATGGGCACCGTGATCGCTCACCTTCATGTCGTTGACATGGTGACAGATGCACCCAACCCTAAAGTCGAATCTGTTCCGACCATGGATCCTTCTTTGTTTGACTTCAGTGAGTCACCCATCGACAAAGAGTGGAAAGAGAGGCTGAGTCAGAAGCTGGCTAAACACCCTCAGGTGTTCTCTATTGAATAATGGGATGTCGGTTTGGCTAAAGGGGTAGAACATCACATCCGCCTGAATGACAACACTCCCTTCAGGGAGAGATCGCGACGTATTGCCCCTGCTGATTTGGATGACCTACGCCGTCATCTGCAAGGTCTGTTGGCGGCGGGGATTATAAAAGAATCAAGAAGTCCATACGCTTCCCCGATTGTCCTTGCACGTAAAAAGAATGGTCAACTTCGTATGTGCATCGACTACCGCACCCTGAACCGGAGAACTACCCCAGATCAGTACACTGTACCACGTATCGATGACGCCCTCGATTGCTTGTCCGGCAGTAAGTGGTTTTCAGTGTTGGATTTGCGCAGTGGATATTACCAAATCCCAATGGCAGAGGAGGACAAAGAAAAGACCGCTTTTATCTGTCCATTGGGATTTTTCCAATTTGAGCGGATGCCTCAGGGGATCACAGGGGCCCCTGCGACCTTTCAACGGCTCATGGAAAAGGCAGTCGGCGACATGCACATGCTTGAAGTCATCGTCTACCTAGATGACCTCATTGTTTTTGGTAAGACTTTGGAAGAGCATGAGCAAAGACTCCTCAAAGTCATCGCTCGCCTTGAAGAAGCCGGACTCAAGTTGTCCCTCGACAAGTGCCAGTTCTGTCGCTCACAAGTCACCTATGTCGGGCACATAGTCTCCGAGAACGGCATCGCCACAGACCCAGACAAAGTTGAAGCAGTGACGCGGTGGAAGCAGCCAACCAACCTTCCGTCTCTGCAGTCATTCTTGGGGTTTTGCGGCTACTACCGCAGATTTATAAAGAACTACTCCATCATTGTCCGACCCCTTACAGAGCTGTGCAAAGGATATCCTCCTACCCAAAAGAATCGAAAGTCTGCCTCTTCATCAGACAAAAGCTACTACAAAGTCAATGAGCCTTTCGGTGACCGGTGGGATCAGTCATGTTCTGAGGCATTCCAAAAGATCATTCACTGTCTCACAAACGCACCAGTGTTGGCATTTTCTGACCCCACCAAGCCTTACATACTTCACATTGATGCCAGTTTTCATGGGCTCGGCGCTGTCCTCAACCAAGAGTACCCCGAGGGCTTAAGACCGGTGGCTTTCGCCAGCCGCAAGCTCAGTGCATCTGAAAAGAACTACCCGGTGCACCAGCTCGAGTTTTTGGCACTTAAGTGGGCAGTGGTAGACAAGTTCCACGACTACTTATATGGAGCACAGTTTACAGTGAGAACTGACAACAACCCCCTAACGTATATTCTCACAACTGCAAAACTCAATGCGACTGGTCACCGCTGGCTCTCAGCACTTGCCACATATCATTTCACTCTGCAGTACAGGCCTGGTAGCAGCAATATCGACGCCGATGCCTTGTCCCGAAACCCTCTTCCAACCACAGAGGATGGCTGGCAAAGCGTACCGACTGAAAGTGTCCAAGCTCTGTGTAAACAGATCAAGTGCTGTGAAATGCTAAAGGAGTCTACAACTATTGCTGAGTCACTCGGAGTGTCGCCTGATGGTATACCAGAGTGTTTCGCCTTCCCAGTCAGATTGGATCTCGGTTCTTTGAGTCAGCTCAGCCACAAAGACCTGGTCAATGCTCAAGATGTTGACTCTACTATTGCTCCAGTCAAACAGTCACTTCGGGGTGGTCCCTCAGTCACCAGCTTTGACAATCCAAATGCTGCCCTGTTGAACAAAGAAGCAAGCAAGCTGTTCATTCAAAACAATCTGCTCTATCGAAGGGTGGAGAAACATGGAAATGTGGTAAAGCAGCTGGTACTGCCCAGAGAGTATGTTTCGATGGTCCTGAGATCTTTGCATGATGAGTCTGGTCACTTGGGCATGGACAAGACTATTGAACTTATCAGACAACGATTCTATTGGTCGAAAATGGGAGTTGAGGTTGAGCAGTACATCAAAAACTGTGGCAGATGCATCACTCGTAAAGCGCTTCCTCAGAGAGCTGCTCCCTTAAAACAAATCACCAGCCAAGGCCCTCTAGACCTAGTTTGTATTGATTTTCTGTCACTTGAGCCAGACTCCCAAGGTTTCGCCAACATTCTTGTAGTGACAGACCACTTTACTCGATACGCCCAAGCTTTTCCGGCCAAAGACCAGAAGGTGGTCACCGTGGCCAAGATACTGTGTGAGCGCTACTTTGTACACTACGGACTCCCTGCCCGCATACATTCAGATCAAGGCCGTGATTTTGAAAGCAAACTGATCCAAGACCTTCTGATGATGCTGGGAATACGCAAGTCAAGAACATCGCCTTACCACCCCCAGGGAGATCCGCAGCCCGAAAGATTTAATCGGACACTATTGTCAATGCTTGGCACACTTGATCTGAAGCAAAAACAGAAATGGAGTCAAAAGATCAGCCAGTTAGTCCACGCCTATAACTGTTCACAAAACGATGCAACTGGGTATTCGCCCTACCTGCTAATGTTTGGCAGAGAAGCTCGCTTACCGGTAGACATCCGTTTTGGTGTGACCGAGGATAACCAAAAGACAAAGTCCTACCCACAGTATGTTGCTAAGCTCAAGCAAGATCTCCAAAGAGCATACAGTCTTGCAACAGAATCGTCAGACAAGAACCACCAAAGAAACAAAGCAGCACACGACAAGCACGTCAAAGAACAAGTCCTTGACAAAGGCGACAGGGTGCTACTCAGAAACTTTGGGGTCAAAGGCAAGCACAAATTGAAATGCAAGTGGCGATCCTCACCATATGTTGTGGTGGAGAAGCTACCAAACTTACCTGTTTACAAGATTAAGCCAGAGAGAGGCATGGGAGCAGAAAAAACTATTCATCGTAATCATCTGTTACCCATTGGTTACCTGGTGAGACTCCCTGTTGACGAAAGGGAAGTTGGGCCACTACAAAGACCTAGGACCAGAGCATTTCAGCAAAATACAACAGAACCAGTCCAGACAAACAATCATGATGAAGACGTGTACTCCGAGTTGGAGTACAGCGAAGTATATTTGCCAAGACCAGTTGAGTTGGAATGGGATAAGTTGCTGACATGTCCAGAATTGTCCACTAAGCAGCCCGAGTCCTTCGTCACAGAACCTGAAAGACAAGTTCAATGCACTACAGAGATAGAGCCAGAGGCAAATGATCTTTCAAACTTACCTCTTCATGCTGATCTAGAAGTGGATGTTATAGAAGAGGAGGCAGATGTCAATGCCGATATGGACATTCAAGCGGAGAGTGAAAAAGTTGAGCGTTCCAAAAGAGTCATCCGTCCAGTGGTCAAGCTGAGTTACGATGAACTTGGCAAGCCCTGTGATTACCCTGTGACCGTACTAAGCCATGGAGTATTGGTGGGAAGTGGACTCTACGGAGACTCCAGAAGCAGTCTATGTCAAACTTTCTGGTGCCACCCCATGGCGTTGTGCTTCACTTGTTCCAATTTGGTCTCTACCCTTGACATTAAAACTATTAGAGTCCTCTAAGGTTTATTTGATGAGGACATCAAAACTGTCTAGAAGGGGGAGGATGTAGCCCAGTGGTAAACTTGGGTGTTCTAATGTTCTAAAAAATAGAGGTTATGATTAATCTCTTATTAAACTTGAATACATGACTGTTAAACAAGTAAATGTTGTTTACTTTAAGTAAATCATAGAAAACCCTGATTTCTAAAGAAGGAAATATTAAATTCATTTTACATTATTAAAAGGGGATTACTATTTGTGATTTTATGTCATGACAGTGATGAAAAGTTAAAGTTTATTACTTGGTTAAATAGTATTATCAAAAGTTTAACAATGTAAGACTTTTTGTTACATTTCATTGGTCATTTGAGTATTAATGCTGTATAGTCAATAGTGATTGGCTGTCGGTATGGCAACGGATGCACGTGATCGAGAGAGAGAGGACGTGAGTGAGAGTGCGGGAGGTAGATTTCGGGCTCTCGCTGGACAGGTGTGAAAGAGAGGACGCTTGAGCGCGTTTTATAAAGATATCACGCGAAACAAGAGTGATTAACCCCGATGAAACTGAGCAGGGGTTTGTTGAGTTAACTATGAGTGAGAAAATAAGCGGAGACCCGTTTTGACGGAGCGGGAGGAGCGGACGCGTGATCGGAGGTAGCTGAAAAAGTTAGACACGTGAGCTTATGCTGGCGGTTCTGTCCGTGAATCGCGCTGCACGTGAGCATCGTCCGGACCGAAGTATTTTCAACGCTCTCAATGTTTTGCCAGTTTGTTCAGCGACCTCAATGTTTTTGCAAGAATAATCCAGGCCTGCAACGTGTTTTTCTTCGTTCTAAGCAGTACAGTGAGTAACTGAAACGTGAGTGTGTGTATGTGTGAGTGGGCCCACCGCCATTGCACGTGCTAAGAGTTGTTTCAGTGCACGTGGCGACGTTGTATTGTTTATTGTAAAGTTCTCTGTGTATTTTCAATTGTTGATAAAAGAGATAAGTGATGAGAACTTTTATAACATTCATTTGATGTACAACGTGTGATTGAAACTATTGAGGTTTCTAGCTAAATTGAACGAGGCTATTGTTTAAGTATTTGGGGAATTTTTTGGTTATTTATTTTGTATATTTGTTGATATTTTGTTTTGGTGAAAAGTTTTATATTCTATTTACTCAATTTTGTGGTTTAAATAAATCAGGGCTAACCCTATATTTTTGTTAAACTAAAACTATCTCTGGGTCTCATTATTTTTAAATATTTTGTGGTCAAAAGGTTTCACAGCTGGTTAGAAACGTATTAGGTGCACCTTCTTGGTATCCACCTGAGCTATAACGAACCCAAGCACCCGCCATTTTCATGCAAGTAATTAGCAGAGTGGCAGTACGGGTGCTACATAAATAAAATGGAGGCACCGCTGGGATTTATTTAGTTCAAAAGTAATTTTATATCAGATCTTACTCCAGTTTGACCCAGAGATTGAAATAGTTTGTTTAAAAATATAGTTTACAACCAAAAAGCTGGTTAGCTGTTAAACTACATGTAAAACCATATTAAAGGGGACCTATTGTGAAAATTTTAAAACCACAAAAGTAGAGTTTTACTAAGCATTTAAGACAAGAAAACACAAATCAAGCTTTATTTGTGTTAAAATACAACTAATACCTAACAAATTTAGTTTTGACAAGTGATCACTGTAAGCGCATAACCCGTGGGGATGGCTCAGTTGAAGAATTGGTGTATTGGAGAAGGCATGGACCCTGTGAAAGCCTTGCTGGTTAAAGATGTACCCCCAGAAACTGAAGTTGGTTTCATTGAAGACACACTGCAGACTATCAAAGCACTCGGGAGAGTCAAGGTGAGAGGAAGAATGTATGATTCACAGTCTCAAAGTTTAACTGTGTTATGTGAGTGCAGGGAGAAAGTGAATGCAGACGCCATTCCTCTTGATGTTGTGCCTGAGGGGTTTACTACGACATGGAGAATATTTGGACCTTCTAAGCAGGATGAGGAACCCCAAGCTCCGCCCACCTGTGATGGTCAAAATGTGCCGCTGCCAGATTCCAGTGTTTTCTCTCCACTGCAAGGGTCCACTCCTGAAGCTATCATTCGTGCAGTTGTTGATGTCTTACAAATGACAAGCAAGCCCACACAAGGTAACAATCTTTACAGAAGATTGCGCACTTTCTCAGGGGTCATGCCCACACCACAGGGAGAAGAACAGTTGGAAAATTGGGTTGAACAAGCCAGACTTATGAATGAAGAATGCGATCGCCCTGAACCAGAAAAGAAAATGAGAATAATGGAAAGTGTAAAGGGTCCTGCACTCGAAATCCTCCAAGCTGTCCGTTTCAACAACCCATCTGCAACCTCAATGGACTACATTGATATTCTCGAGACCACATTTGGCAACCCTGAGAGCGGGGAAGAACTTTACTTTGCCTTCAGAATGTTGTGCCAACACCATAATGAGAAACTTTCTGAGTTCCTGAGACGCCTTGAGAGAGTTTTAAATAAAGTTGTCCAAAAGGGTGGACTTCAGTCATCTGCGGCAGACAAAGCACGTCTTGACCAGCTCATTAAAGGGGCCACCAAATCTGACATTATGATACTAAACCTTGGATTAAGATACCGCAGAGACAGTCCTCCCACCTTTCTCGAGCTGATGAATGAGATACGCCTGGAGGAGGAGCATGAAGCTGCACGTCGCAGACTCCATCCACCCAAAGCAGTCTACGCCAAGAGCGCTACTGTTACTTCCGACACAGAGTTAAACGATTTGAAAGCCGAAATACGCCAACTCAGAGCACAAGTAAGTGAACTCTCTACTTCCAGCGCCATGTCAAGGCACCTTTCGACGAGCACACTGCTTCCAGTCAATGTGGCGGCAGAGAACGCAGAAGACAAGAACGTGCAGGCTTTAAAGAAAGAGGTTGTTAAGCTGCAAAAACAAATCTCTGTCATGTCAGTCAAGCCAAAGTGTAGTCCTGCTACTGAGCCCTGCCTACAAGAGACCCAGTCAAGACCCTGGCCGCAAAGACCTTTGACAGTCCGAGATCCAAGTGATTTTTTCTGCTATCGCTGCGGAGAAGACGGGCATTACGCCAACAAGTGTGCTTCTCCCGATAACTATCCCAAAGTTATTCAGAAACTGCTGCAAGCTCAAAGAAAGTCCAAGCAGAACCGCAAATCTGATAACGAAGCAAGAACCCAGACCACAAATGCAAGTGTCAAGAGAAGCGCGGTATATGTACAGACCAACAGTTTGCCCGAGGGACTCGTGGGACCACCCTCCACTGCTCAGGTCAGGATCAATGGCAACCCCTGCACCGCGCTTATGGACAGTGGATCTCAAGTTACCATCATCTTCGACAGTTGGTATGCCAAACATCTGTCACACATCCAGTTAAACTCTGTGACCGGTCTAGCCATATGGGGTCTAAGTGAGTCCGAGAGCAGTTACCCATACAAAGGTTACATCCAGGTAGAGTTGGAGCTGCCACAAAAATCTAAGTCCAACAAAGTCAAGTCTGTTCCTATCCTGGCTCTGGTGTGCCCTGATCCACGGTGCTCCGAGACTATACCTGTCCTGATTGGCACAAACGTCAAAGGGGTTCAGCCTTTCAAGTCCAGAGCAGAGAAAAGAGAACTGGAGAACGTCCACTCAGACAAAATCCAAGTTCAAGAGAAAAACCATTCACCCGTTCATGCAGGGATGACCATTAAATGCAACAAAGACTTGCCTGTGGCTGAAGTTAAGTGGTCTGGGCCTGGTCCTCTCAGCATTCCTCCTGGCACCGAATATGTTGCTAGTTGCAAAGTTAAAGAAAAACAAGATATTGGAGACAGTATACTCATTATTGAACGAGCCCACTCACCTGCTCTTCCTCCAAGTGTACTTGTCCAGCCAACTGTGTTGTTCTCCAAGATGCTAGATACAAACAACTTCCTGGTGCTTTTGCGTAATGAGTCTCTTAAGCAAACTGCCATTCCAATGGGCACCGTGATCGCTCACCTTCATGTCGTTGACATGGTGACAGATGCACCCAACCCTAAAGTCGAATCTGTTCCGACCATGGATCCTTCTTTGTTTGACTTCAGTGAGTCACCCATCGACAAAGAGTGGAAAGAGAGGCTGAGTCAGAAGCTGGCTAAACACCCTCAGGTGTTCTCTATTGAATAATGGGATGTCGGTTTGGCTAAAGGGGTAGAACATCACATCCGCCTGAATGACAACACTCCCTTCAGGGAGAGATCGCGACGTATTGCCCCTGCTGATTTGGATGACCTACGCCGTCATCTGCAAGGTCTGTTGGCGGCGGGGATTATAAAAGAATCAAGAAGTCCATACGCTTCCCCGATTGTCCTTGCACGTAAAAAGAATGGTCAACTTCGTATGTGCATCGACTACCGCACCCTGAACCGGAGAACTACCCCAGATCAGTACACTGTACCACGTATCGATGACGCCCTCGATTGCTTGTCCGGCAGTAAGTGGTTTTCAGTGTTGGATTTGCGCAGTGGATATTACCAAATCCCAATGGCAGAGGAGGACAAAGAAAAGACCGCTTTTATCTGTCCATTGGGATTTTTCCAATTTGAGCGGATGCCTCAGGGGATCACAGGGGCCCCTGCGACCTTTCAACGGCTCATGGAAAAGGCAGTCGGCGACATGCACATGCTTGAAGTCATCGTCTACCTAGATGACCTCATTGTTTTTGGTAGGACTTTGGAAGAGCATGAGCAAAGACTCCTCAAAGTCATCGCTCGCCTTGAAGAAGCCGGACTCAAGTTGTCCCTCGACAAGTGCCAGTTCTGTCGCTCACAAGTCACCTATGTCGGGCACATAGTCTCCGAGAACGGCATCGCCACAGACCCAGACAAAGTTGAAGCAGTGACGCGGTGGAAGCAGCCAACCGACCTTCCGTCTCTGCAGTCATTCTTGGGGTTTTGCGGCTACTACCGCAGATTTATAAAGAACTACTCCATCATTGTCCGACCCCTTACAGAGCTGTGCAAAGGATATCCTCCTACCCAAAAGAATCGAAAGTCTGCCTCTTCATCAGACAAAAGCTACTACAAAGTCAATGAGCCTTTCGGTGACCGGTGGGATCAGTCATGTTCTGAGGCATTCCAAAAGATCATTCACTGTCTCACAAACGCACCAGTGCTGGCATTTTCTGACCCCACCAAGCCTTACATACTTCACATTGATGCCAGTTTTCATGGGCTCGGCGCTGTCCTCAACCAAGAGTCCCCCGAGGGCTTAAGACCGGTGGCTTTCGCCAGCCGCAAGCTCAGTGCATCTGAAAAGAACTACCCGGTGCACCAGCTCGAGTTTTTGGCACTTAAGTGGGCAGTGGTAGACAAGTTCCACGACTACTTATATGGAGCACAGTTTACAGTGAGAACTGACAACAACCCCCTAACGTATATTCTCACAACTGCAAAACTCAATGCGACTGGTCACCGCTGGCTCTCAGCACTTGCCACATATCATTTCACTCTGCAGTACAGGCCTGGTAGCAGCAATAACGACGCCGATGCCTTGTCCCGAAACCCTCTTCCAACCACAGAGGATGGCTGGCAAAGCGTACCGACTGAAAGTGTCCAAGCTCTGTGTAAACAGATCAAGTGCTGTGAAATGCTAAAGGAGTCTACAACTATTGCTGAGTCACTCGGAGTGTCGCCTGATGGTATACCAGAGTGTTTCGCCTTCCCAGTCAGATTGGATCTCGGTTCTTTGAGTCAGCTCAGCCACAAAGACCTGGTCAATGCTCAAGATGTTGACTCTACTATTGCTCCAGTCAAACAGTCACTTCGGGGTGGTCCCTCAGTCACCAGCTTTGACAATCCAAATGCTGCCCTGTTGAACAAAGAAGCAAGCAAGCTGTTCATTCAAAACAATCTGCTCTATCGAAGGGTTGAAAAGCATGGAAATGTGGTAAAGCAGCTGGTACTGCCCAGAGAGTATGTTTCGATGGTCCTGAGATCTTTGCATGATGAGTCTGGTCACTTGGGCATGGACAAGACTATTGAACTTATCAGACAACGATTCTATTGGCCGAAAATGGGAGTTGAGGTTGAGCAGTACATCAAAAACTGTGGCAGATGCATCACTCGTAAAGCGCTTCCTCAGAGAGCTGCTCCCTTAAAACAAATCACCAGCCAAGGCCCTCTAGACCTAGTTTGTATCGATTTTCTGTCACTTGAGCCAGACTCCCAAGGTTTCGCCAACATTCTTGTAGTGACAGACCACTTTACTCGATATGCCCAAGCTTTTCCGGCCAAAGACCAGAAGGCGGTCACCGTGGCCAAGATACTGTGTGAGCGCTACTTTGTACACTACGGACTCCCTGCCCGCATACATTCAGATCAAGGCCGTGATTTTGAAAGCAAACTGATCCAAGACCTTCTGATGATGCTGGGAATACGTAAGTCAAGAACATCGCCTTACCACCCCCAGGGAGATCCGCAGCCCGAAAGATTTAATCGGACACTATTGTCAATGCTTGGCACACTTGATCTGAAGCAAAAACAGAAATGGAGTCAAAAGATCAGCCAGTTAGTCCACGCCTATAACTGTTCACAAAACGATGCAACTGGGTATTCGCCCTACCTGCTAATGTTTGGCAGAGAAGCTCGCTTACCGGTAGACATCCGTTTTGGTGTGACCGAGGATAACCAAAAGACAAAGTCCTACCCACAGTATGTTGCTAAGCTCAAGCAAGATCTCCAAAGAGCATACAGTCTTGCAACAGAATCGTCAGACAAGAACCACCAAAGAAACAAAGCAGCACACGACAAGCACGTCAAAGAACAAGTCCTTGACAAAGGCGACAGGGTGCTACTCAGAAACTTTGGGGTCAAAGGCAAGCACAAATTGAAATGCAAGTGGCGATCCTCACCATATGTTGTGGTGGAGAAGCTACCAAACTTACCTGTTTACAAGATTAAGCCAGAGAGAGGCATGGGAGCAGAAAAAACTATTCATCGTAATCATCTGTTACCCATTGGTTACCTGGTGAGACTCCCTGTTGACGAAAGGGAAGTTGGGCCACTACAAAGACCTAGGACCAGAGCATTTCAGCAAAATACAACAGAACCAGTCCAGACAAACAATCATGATGAAGACGTGTACTCCGAGTTGGAGTACAGCGAAGTATATTTGCCAAGACCAGTTGAGTTGGAATGGGATAAGTTGCTGACATGTCCAGAATTGTCCACTAAGCAGCCCGAGTCCTTCGTCACAGAACCTGAAAGACAAGTTCAATGCACTACAGAGATAGAGCCAGAGGCAAATGATCTTTCAAACTTACCTCTTCATGCTGATCTAGAAGTGGATGTTATAGAAGAGGAGGCAGATGTCAATGCCGATATGGACATTCAAGCGGAGAGTGAAAAAGTTGAGCGTTCCAAAAGAGTCATCCGTCCAGTGGTCAAGCTGAGTTACGATGAACTTGGCAAGCCCTGTGATTACCCTGTGACCGTACTAAGCCATGGAGTATTGGTGGGAAGTGGACTCTACGGAGACTCCAGAAGCAGTCTATGTCAAACTTTCTGGTGCCACCCCATGGCGTTGTGCTTCACTTGTTCCAATTTGGTCTCTACCCTTGACATTAAAACTATTAGAGTCCTCTAAGGTTTATTTGATGAGGACATCAAAACTGTCTAGAAGGGGGAGGATGTAGCCCAGTGGTAAACTTGGGTGTTCTAATGTTCTAAAAAATAGAGGTTATGATTAATCTCTTATTAAACTTGAATACATGACTGTTAAACAAGTAAATGTTGTTTACTTTAAGTAAATCATAGAAAACCCTGATTTCTAAAGAAGGAAATATTAAATTCATTTTACATTATTAAAAGGGGATTACTATTTGTGATTTTATGTCATGACAGTGATGAAAAGTTAAAGTTTATTACTTGGTTAAATAGTATTATCAAAAGTTTAACAATGACTTTTTGTTACATTTCATTGGTCATTTGAGTATTAATGCTGTATAGTCAATAGTGATTGGCTGTCGGTATGGCAACGGATGCACGTGATCGAGAGAGAGAGGACGTGAGTGAGAGTGCGGGAGGTAGATTTCGGGCTCTCGCTGGACAGGTGTGAAAGAGAGGACGCTTGAGCGCGTTTTATAAAGATATCACGCGAAACAAGAGTGATTAACCCCGATGAAACTGAGCAGGGGTTTGTTGAGTTAACTATGAGTGAGAAAATAAGCGGAGACCCGTTTTGACGGAGCGGGAGGAGCGGACGCGTGATCGGAGGTAGCTGAAAAAGCTAGACACGTGAGCTTATGCTGGCGGTTCTGTCTGTGAATCGCGCTGCACGTGAGCATCGTCCGGACCGAAGTATTTTCAACGCTCTCAATGTTTTGCCAGTTTGTTCAGCGAACTCAATGTTTTTGCAAGAATAATACAGGCCTGCAACGTGTTTTTCTTCGTTCTAAGCAGTACAGTGAGTAACTGAAACGTGAGTGTGTGTATGTGTGAGTGGGCCCACCGCCATTGCACGTGCTAAGAGTTGTTTCAGTGCACGTGGCGACGTTGTATTGTTTATTGTAAAGTTCTCTGTGTATTTTCAATTGTTGAGAAAGAGATAAGTGATGAGAACTTTTATAACATTAATTTGATGTACAACGTGTGATTGAAACTATTGAGGTTTCTAGCTAAATTGAACGAGGCTATGGTTTAAGTATTTGGGGAATTTTTTGGTTATTTATTTTGTATATTTGTTGATATTTTGTTTTGGTGAAAAGTTTTATATTCTATTTACTCAATTTTGTGGTTTAAATAAATCAGGGCTAACCTTATTTTTGTGTTAAACTAAAACTATCTCTGGGTCTCATTATTTTTAAATATTTTGTGGTCAAAAGGTTTCACAGCTGGTTAGAAACGTATTAGGTGCACCTTCTTGGTATCCACCTGAGCTATAACGAACCCAAGCACCCGCCATTTTCATGCAAGTAATTAGCAGAGTGGCAGTACGGGTGCTACATAAATAAAATGGAGGCACCGCTGGGATTTATTTAGTTCAAAAGTAATTTTATATCAGATCTTACTCCAGTTTGACCCAGAGATTGAAATAGTTTGTTTAAAAATATAGTTTACAACCAAAAAGCTGGTTAGCTGTTAAACTACATGTAAAACCATATTAAAGGGGACCTATTGTGAACATTTTAAAACCACAAAAGTAGAGTTTTACTAAGCATTTAAGGCAAGAAAACACAAATCAAGCTTTATTTGTGTTAAAATACAACTAATACCTACCAAATTTAGTTTTGACAAGTGATCACTGTAAGCGCATAACCCGTGGGGATGGCTCAGTTGAAGAATTGGTGTATTGGAGAAGGCATGGACCCTGTGAAAGCCTTGCTGGTTAAAGATGTACCCCCAGAAACTGAAGTTGGTTTCATTGAAGACACACTGCAGACTATTAAAGCACTCGGGAGAGTCAAGGTGAGAGGAAGAATGTATGATTCACAGTCTCAAAGTTTAACTGTGTTATGTGAGTGCAGGGAGAAAGTGAATGCAGACGCCATTCCTCTTGATGTTGTGCCTGAGGGGTTTACTACGACATGGAGAATATTTGGACCTTCTAAGCAGGATGAGGAACCCCAAGCTCCGCCCACCTGTGATGGTCAAAATGTGCCGCTGCCAGATTCCAGTGTTTTCTCTCCACTGCAAGGGTCCACTCCTGAAGCTATCATTCGTGCAGTTGTTGATGTCTTACAAATGACAAGCAAGCCCACACAAGGTAACAATCTTTACAGAAGATTGCGCACTTTCTCAGGGGTCATGCCCACACCACAGGGAGAAGAACAGTTGGAAAATTGGGTTGAACAAGCCAGACTTATGAATGAAGAATGCGATTGCCCTGAACCAGAAAAGAAAATGAGAATAATGGAAAGTGTAAAGGGTCCTGCACTCGAAATCCTCCAAGCTGTCCGTTTCAACAACCCATCTGCAACCTCAATGGACTACATTGATATTCTCGAGACCACATTTGGCAACCCTGAGAGCGGGGAAGAACTTTACTTTGCCTTCAGAATGTTGTGTCAACACCATAATGAGAAACTTTCTGAGTTCCTGAGACGCCTTGAGAGAGTTTTAAATAAAGTTGTCCAAAAGGGTGGCCTACAGTCATCTGCGGCAGACAAAGCACGTCTTGACCAGCTCATTAAAGGGGCCACCAAATCTGACATTATGATACTAAACCTTGGATTAAGATACCGCAGAGACAGTCCTCCCACCTTTCTCGAGCTGATGAATGAGATACGCCTGGAGGAGGAGCATGAAGCTGCACGTTGCAGACTCTATCCACCCAAAGCAGTCTACGCCAAGAGCGCTACTGTTACTTCCGACACAGAGTTAAACGATTTGAAAGCCGAAATACGCCAACTCAGAGCACAAGTAAGTGAACTCTCTACTTCCAGCGCCATGTCAAGGCACCTTTCGACGAGCACACTGCTTCCAGTCAATGTGGCGGCAGAGAACGCAGAAGACAAGAACGTGCAGGCTTTAAAGAAAGAGGTTGTTAAGCTGCAAAAACAAATCTCTGTCATGTCAGTCAAGCCAAAGTGTAGTCCTGCTACTGAGCCCTGCCTACAAGAGACCCAGTCAAGACCCTGGCCGCAAAGACCTTTGACAGTCCGAGATCCAAGTGATTTTTTCTGCTATCGCTGCGGAGAAGACGGGCATTACGCCAACAAGTGTGCTTCTCCCGATAACTATCCCAAAGTTATTCAGAAACTGCTGCAAGCTCAAAGAAAGTCCAAGCAGAACCGCAAATCTGATAACGAAGCAAGAACCCAGACCACAAATGCAAGTGTCAAGAGAAGCGCGGTATATGTACAGACCAACAGTTTGCCCGAGGGACTCGTGGGACCACCCTCCACTGCTCAGGTCAGGATCAATGGCAACCCCTGCACCGCGCTTATGGACAGTGGATCTCAAGTTACCATCATCTTCGACAGTTGGTATGCCAAACATCTGTCACACATCCAGTTAAACTCTGTGACCGGTCTAGCCATATGGGGTCTAAGTGAGTCCGAGAGCAGTTACCCATACAAAGGTTACATCCAGGTAGAGTTGGAGCTGCCACAAAAATCTAAGTCCAACAAAGTCAAGTCTGTTCCTATCCTGGCTCTGGTGTGCCCTGATCCACGGTGCTCCGAGACTATACCTGTCCTGATTGGCACAAACGTCAAAGGGGTTCAGCCTTTCAAGTCCAGAGCAGAGAAAAGAGAACTGGAGAACGTCCACTCAGACAAAATCCAAGTTCAAGAGAAAAACCATTCACCCGTTCATGCAGGGATGACCATTAAATGCAACAAAGACTTGCCTGTGGCTGAAGTTAAGTGGTCTGGGCCTGGTCCTCTCAGCATTCCTCCTGGCACCGAATATGTTGCTAGTTGCAAAGTTAAAGAAAAACAAGATATTGGAGACAGTATACTCATTATTGAACGAGCTCACTCACCTGCTCTTCCTCCAAGTGTACTTGTCCAGCCAACTGTGTTGTTCTCCAAGATGCTAGATACAAACAACTTCCTGGTGCTTTTGCGTAATGAGTCTCTTAAGCAAACTGCCATTCCAATGGGCACCGTGATCGCTCACCTTCATGTCGCTGACATGGTGACAGATGCACCCAACCCTAAAGTCGAATCTGTTCTGACCATGGATCCTTCTTTGTTTGACTTTAGTGAGTCACCCATCGACAAAGAGTGGAAAGAGAGGCTGAGTCAGAAGCTGGCTAAACACCCTCAGGTGTTCTCTATTGAATAATGGGATGTCGGTTTGGCTAAAGGGGTAGAACATCACATCCGCCTGAATGACAACACTCCCTTCAGGGAGAGATCGCGACGTATTGCCCCTGCTGATTTGGATGACCTACGCCGTCATCTGCAAGGTCTGTTGGCGGCGGGGATTATAAAAGAATCAAGAAGTCCATACGCTTCCCCGATTGTCCTTGCACGTAAAAAGAATGGTCAACTTCGTATGTGCATCGACTACCGCACCCTGAACCGGAGAACTACCCCAGATCAGTACACTGTACCACGTATCGATGACGCCCTCGATTGCTTGTCCGGCAGTAAGTGGTTTTCAGTGTTGGATTTGCGCAGTGGATATTACCAAATCCCAATGGCAGAGGAGGACAAAGAAAAGACCGCTTTTATCTGTCCATTGGGATTTTTCCAATTTGAGCGGATGCCTCAGGGGATCACAGGGGCCCCTGCGACCTTTCAACGGCTCATGGAAAAGGCAGTCGGCGACATGCACATGCTTGAAGTCATCGTCTACCTAGATGACCTCATTGTTTTTGGTAAGACTTTGGAAGAGCATGAGCAAAGACTCCTCAAAGTCATCGCTCGCCTTGAAGAAGCCGGACTCAAGTTGTCCCTCGACAAGTGCCAGTTCTGTCGCTCACAAGTCACCTATGTCGGGCACATAGTCTCCGAGAACGGCATCGCCACAGACCCAGACAAAGTTGAAGCAGTGACGCGGTGGAAGCAGCCAACCGACCTTCCGTCTCTGCAGTCATTCTTGGGGTTTTGCGGCTACTACCGCAGATTTATAAAGAACTACTCCATCATTGTCCGACCCCTTACAGAGCTGTGCAAAGGATATCCTCCTACCCAAAAGAATCGAAAGTCTGCCTCTTCATCAGACAAAAGCTACTACAAAGTCAATGAGCCTTTCGGTGACCGGTGGGATCAGTCATGTTCTGAGGCATTCCAAAAGATCATTCACTGTCTCACAAACGCACCAGTGCTGGCATTTTCTGACCCCACCAAGCCTTACATACTTCACATTGATGCCAGTTTTCATGGGCTCGGCGCTGTCCTCAACCAAGAGTACCCCGAGGGCTTAAGACCGGTGGCTTTCGCCAGCCGCAAGCTCAGTGCATCTGAAAAGAACTACCCGGTGCACCAGCTCGAGTTTTTGGCACTTAAGTGGGCAGTGGTAGACAAGTTCCACGACTACTTATATGGAGCACAGTTTACAGTGAGAACTGACAACAACCCCCTAACGTATATTCTCACAACTGCAAAACTCAATGCGACTGGTCACCGCTGGCTCTCAGCACTTGCCACATATCATTTCACTCTGCAGTACAGGCCTGGTAGCAGCAATATCGACGCCGATGCCTTGTCCCGAAACCCTCTTCCAACCACAGAGGATGGCTGGCAAAGCGTACCGACTGAAAGTGTCCAAGCTCTGTGTAAACAGATCAAGTGCTGTGAAATGCTAAAGGAGTCTACAACTATTGCTGAGTCACTCGGAGTGTCGCCTGATGGTATACCAGAGTGTTTCGCCTTCCCAGTCAGATTGGATCTCGGTTCTTTGAGTCAGCTCAGCCACAAAGACCTGGTCAATGCTCAAGATGTTGACTCTACTATTGCTCCAGTCAAACAGTCACTTCGGGGTGGTCCCTCAGTCACCAGCTTTGACAATCCAAATGCTGCCCTGTTGAACAAAGAAGCAAGCAAGCTGTTCATTCAAAACAATCTGCTCTATCGAAGGGTTGAAAAGCATGGAAATGTGGTAAAGCAGCTGGTACTGCCCAGAGAGTATGTTTCGATGGTCCTGAGATCTTTGCATGATGAGTCTGGTCACTTGGGCATGGACAAGACTATTGAACTTATCAGACAACGATTCTATTGGCCGAAAATGGGAGTTGAGGTTGAGCAGTACATCAAAAACTGTGGCAGATGCATCACTCGTAAAGCGCTTCCTCAGAGAGCTGCTCCCTTAAAACAAATCACCAGCCAAGGCCCTCTAGACCTAGTTTGTATCGATTTTCTGTCACTTGAGCCAGACTCCCAAGGTTTCGCCAACATTCTTGTAGTGACAGACCACTTTACTCGATATGCCCAAGCTTTTCCGGCCAAAGACCAGAAGGCGGTCACCGTGGCCAAGATACTGTGTGAGCGCTACTTTGTACACTACGGACTCCCTGCCCGCATACATTCAGATCAAGGCCGTGATTTTGAAAGCAAACTGATCCAAGACCTTCTGATGATGCTGGGAATACGCAAGTCAAGAACATCGCCTTACCACCCCCAGGGAGATCCGCAGCCCGAAAGATTTAATCGGACACTATTGTCAATGCTTGGCACACTTGATCTGAAGCAAAAACAGAAATGGAGTCAAAAGATCAGCCAGTTAGTCCACGCCTATAACTGTTCACAAAACGATGCAACTGGGTATTCGCCCTACCTGCTAATGTTTGGCAGAGAAGCTCGCTTACCGGTAGACATCCGTTTTGGTGTGACCGAGGATAACCAAAAGACAAAGTCCTACCCACAGTATGTTGCTAAGCTCAAGCAAGATCTCCAAAGAGCATACAGTCTTGCAACAGAATCGTCAGACAAGAACCACCAAAGAAACAAAGCAGCACACGACAAGCACGTCAAAGAACAAGTCCTTGACAAAGGCGACAGGGTGCTACTCAGAAACTTTGGGGTCAAAGGCAAGCACAAATTGAAATGCAAGTGGCGATCCTCACCATATGTTGTGGTGGAGAAGCTACCAAACTTACCTGTTTACAAGATTAAGCCAGAGAGAGGCATGGGAGCAGAAAAAACTATTCATCGTAATCATCTGTTACCCATTGGTTACCTGGTGAGACTCCCTGTTGACGAAAGGGAAGTTGGGCCACTACAAAGACCTAGGACCAGAGCATTTCAGCAAAATACAACAGAACCAGTCCAGACAAACAATCATGATGAAGACGTGTACTCCGAGTTGGAGTACAGCGAAGTATATTTGCCAAGACCAGTTGAGTTGGAATGGGATAAGTTGCTGACATGTCCAGAATTGTCCACTAAGCAGCCCCAGTCCTTCGTCACAGAACCTGAAAGACAAGTTCAATGCACTACAGAGATAGAGCCAGAGGCAAATGATCTTTCAAACTTACCTCTTCATGCTGATCTAGAAGTGGATGTTATAGAAGAGGAGGCAGATGTCAATGCCGATATGGACATTCAAGCGGAGAGTGAAAAAGTTGAGCGTTCCAAAAGAGTCATCCGTCCAGTGGTCAAGCTGAGTTACGATGAACTTGGCAAGCCCTGTGATTACCCTGTGACCGTACTAAGCCATGGAGTATTGGTGGGAAGTGGACTCTACGGAGACTCCAGAAGCAGTCTATGTCAAACTTTCTGGTGCCACCCCATGGCGTTGTGCTTCACTTGTTCCAATTTGGTCTCTACCCTTGACATTAAAACTATTAGAGTCCTCTAAGGTTTATTTGATGAGGACATCAAAACTGTCTAGAAGGGGGAGGATGTAGCCCAGTGGTAAACTTGGGTGTTCTAATGTTCTAAAAAATAGAGGTTATGATTAATCTCTTATTAAACTTGAATACATGACTGTTAAACAAGTAAATGTTGTTTACTTTAAGTAAATCATAGAAAACCCTGATTTCTAAAGAAGGAAATATTAAATTCATTTTACATTATTAAAAGGGGATTACTATTTGTGATTTTATGTCATGACAGTGATGAAAAGTTAAAGTTTATTACTTGGTTAAATAGTATTATCAAAAGTTTAACAATGACTTTTTGTTACATTTCATTGGTCATTTGAGTATTAATGCTGTATAGTCAATAGTGATTGGCTGTCGGTATGGCAACGGATGCACGTGATCGAGAGAGAGAGGACGTGAGTGAGAGTGCGGGAGGTAGATTTCGGGCTCTCGCTGGACAGGTGTGAAAGAGAGGACGCTTGAGCGCGTTTTATAAAGATATCACGCGAAACAAGAGTGAGTAACCCCGATGAAACTGAGCAGGGGTTTGTTGAGTTAACTCTGAGTGAGAAAATAAGCGGAGACCCGTTTTGACGGAGCGGGAGGAGCGGACGCGTGATCGGAGGTAGCTGAAAAAGCTAGACACGTGAGCTTATGCTGGCGGTTCTGTCTGTGAATCGCGCTACACGTGAGCATCGTCCGGACCGAAGTATTTTCAACGCTCTCAATGTTTTGCCAGTTTGTTCAGCGAACTCAATGTTTTTGCAAGAATAATACAGGCCTGCAACGTGTTTTTTCTTCATTCTAAGCAGTACAGTGAGTAACTGAAACGTGAGTGTGTGTATGTGTGAGTGGGCCCACCGCCATTGCACGTGCTAAGAGTTGTTTCAGTGCACGTGGCGACGTTGTATTGTTTATTGTAAAGTTCTCTGTGTATTTTCAATTGTTGAGAAAGAGATAAGTGATGAGAACTTTTATAACATTCATTTGATGTACAACGTGTGATTGAAACTATTGAGGTTTCTAGCTAAATTGAACGAGGCTATGGTTTAAGTATTTGGGGAATTTTTTGGTTATTTATTTTGTATATTTGTTGATATTTTGTTTTGGTGAAAAGTTTTATATTCTATTTACTCAATTTTGTGGTTTAAATAAATCAGGGCTAACCTTATTTTTGTGTTAAACTAAAACTATCTCTGGGTCTCATTATTTTTAAATATTTTGTGGTCAAAAGGTTTCACAGCTGGTTAGAAACGTATTAGGTGCACCTTCTTGGTATCCACCTGAGCTATAACGAACCCAAGCACCCGCCATTTTCATGCAAGTAATTAGCAGAGTGGCAGTACGGGTGCTACATAAATAAAATGGAGGCACCGCTGGGATTTATTTAGTTCAAAAGTAATTTTATATCAGATCTTACTCCAGTTTGACCCAGAGATTGAAATAGTTTGTTTAAAAATATAGTTTACAACCAAAAAGCTGGTTAGCTGTTAAACTACATGTAAAACCATATTAAAGGGGACCTATTGTGAAAATTTTAAAACCACAAAAGTAGAGTTTTACTAAGCATTTAAGACAAGAAAACACAAATCAAGCTTTATTTGTGTTAAAATACAACTAATACCTACCAAATTTAGTTTTGACAAGTGATCACTGTAAGCGCATAACCCGTGGGGATGGCTCAGTTGAAGAATTGGTGTATTGGAGAAGGCATGGACCCTGTGAAAGCCTTGCTGGTTAAAGATGTACCCCCAGAAACTGAAGTTGGTTTCATTGAAGACACACTGCAGACTATCAAAGCACTCGGGAGAGTCAAGGTGAGAGGAAGAATGTATGATTCACAGTCTCAAAGTTTAACTGTGTTATGTGAGTGCAGGGAGAAAGTGAATGCAGACGCCATTCCTCTTGATGTTGTGCCTGAGGGGTTTACTACGACATGGAGAATATTTGGACCTTCTAAGCAGGATGAGGAACCCCAAGCTCCGCCCACCTGTGATGGTCAAAATGTGCCGCTGCCAGATTCCAGTGTTTTCTCTCCACTGCAAGGGTCCACTCCTGAAGCTATCATTCGTGCAGTTGTTGATGTCTTACAAATGACAAGCAAGCCCACACAAGGTAACAATCTTTACAGAAGATTGCGCACTTTCTCAGGGGTCATGCCCACACCACAGGGAGAAGAACAGTTGGAAAATTGGGTTGAACAAGCCAGACTTATGAATGAAGAATGCGATCGCCCTGAACCAGAAAAGAAAATGAGAATAATGGAAAGTGTAAAGGGTCCTGCACTCGAAATCCTCCAAGCTGTCCGTTTCAACAACCCATCTGCAACCTCAATGGACTACATTGATATTCTCGAGACCACATTTGGCAACCCTGAGAGCGGGGAAGAACTTTACTTTGCCTTCAGAATGTTGTGCCAACACCATAATGAGAAACTGTCTGAGTTCCTGAGACGCCTTGAGAGAGTTTTAAATAAAGTTGTCCAAAAGGGTGGACTTCAGTCATCTGCGGCAGACAAAGCACGTCTTGACCAGCTCATTAAAGGGGCCACCAAATCTGACATTATGATACTAAACCTTGGATTAAGATACCGCAGAGACAGTCCTCCCACCTTTCTCGAGCTGATGAATGAGATACGCCTGGAGGAGGAGCATGAAGCTGCACGTCGCAGACTCCATCCACCCAAAGCAGTCTACGCCAAGAGCGCGACTGTTACTTCCGACACAGACTTAAACGATTTGAAAGCCGAAATACGCCAACTCAGAGCACAAGTAAGTGAACTCTCTACTTCCAGCGCCATGTCAAGGCACCTTTCGACGAGCACACTGCTTCCAGTCAATGTGGCGGCAGAGAACGCAGAAGACAAGAACGTGCAGGCTTTAAAGAAAGAGGTTGTTAAGCTGCAAAAACAAATCTCTGTCATGTCAGTCAAGCCAAAGTGTAGTCCTGCTACTGAGCCCTGCCTACAAGAGACCCAGTCAAGACCCTGGCCGCAAAGACCTTTGACAGTCCGAGATCCAAGTGATTTTTTCTGCTATCGCTGCGGAGAAGACGGGCATTACGCCAACAAGTGTGCTTCTCCCGATAACTATCCCAAAGTTATTCAGAAACTGCTGCAAGCTCAAAGAAAGTCCAAGCAGAACCGCAAATCTGATAACGAAGCAAGAACCCAGACCACAAATGCAAGTGTCAAGAGAAGCGCGGTATATGTACAGACCAACAGTTTGCCCGAGGGACTCGTGGGACCACCCTCCACTGCTCAGGTCAGGATCAATGGCAACCCCTGCACCGCGCTTATGGACAGTGGATCTCAAGTTACCATAATCTTCGACAGTTGGTATGCCAAACATCTGTCACACATCCAGTTAAACTCTGTGACCGGTCTAGCCATATGGGGTCTAAGTGAGTCCGAGAGCAGTTACCCATACAAAGGTTACATCCAGGTAGAGTTGGAGCTGCCACAAAAATCTAAGTCCAACAAAGTCAAGTCTGTTCCTATCCTGGCTCTGGTGTGCCCTGATCCACGGTGCTCCGAGACTATACCTGTCCTGATTGGCACAAACGTCAAAGGGGTTCAGCCTTTCAAGTCCAGAGCAGAGAAAAGAGAACTGGAGAACGTCCACTCAGACAAAATCCAAGTTCAAGAGAAAAACCATTCACCCGTTCATGCAGGGATGACCATTAAATGCAACAAAGACTTGCCTGTGGCTGAAGTTAAGTGGTCTGGGCCTGGTCCTCTCAGCATTCCTCCTGGCACCGAATATGTTGCTAGTTGCAAAGTTAAAGAAAAACAAGATATTGGAGACAGTATACTCATTATTGAACGAGCTCACTCACCTGCTCTTCCTCCAAGTGTACTTGTCCAGCCAACTGTGTTGTTCTCCAAGATGCTAGATACAAACAACTTCCTGGTGCTTTTGCGTAATGAGTCTCTTAAGCAAACTGCCATTCCAATGGGCACCGTGATCGCTCACCTTCATGTCGCTGACATGGTGACAGATGCACCCAACCCTAAAGTCGAATCTGTTCTGACCATGGATCCTTCTTTGTTTGACTTTAGTGAGTCACCCATCGACAAAGAGTGGAAAGAGAGGCTGAGTCAGAAGCTGGCTAAACACCCTCAGGTGTTCTCTATTGAATAATGGGATGTCGGTTTGGCTAAAGGGGTAGAACATCACATCCGCCTGAATGACAACACTCCCTTCAGGGAGAGATCGCGACGTATTGCCCCTGCTGATTTGGATGACCTACGCCGTCATCTGCAAGGTCTGTTGGCGGCGGGGATTATAAAAGAATCAAGAAGTCCATACGCTTCCCCGATTGTCCTTGCACGTAAAAAGAATGGTCAACTTCGTATGTGCATCGACTACCGCACCCTGAACCGGAGAACTACCCCAGATCAGTACACTGTACCACGTATCGATGACGCCCTCGATTGCTTGTCCGGCAGTAAGTGGTTTTCAGTGTTGGATTTGCGTAGTGGATATTACCAAATCCCAATGGCAGAGGAGGACAAAGAAAAGACCGCTTTTATCTGTCCATTGGGATTTTTCCAATTTGAGCGGATGCCTCAGGGGATCACAGGGGCCCCTGCGACCTTTCAACGGCTCATGGAAAAGGCAGTCGGCGACATGCACATGCTTGAAGTCATCGTCTACCTAGATGACCTCATTGTTTTTGGTAAGACTTTGGAAGAGCATGAGCAAAGACTCCTCAAAGTCATCGCTCGCCTTGAAGAAGCCGGACTCAAGTTGTCCCTCGACAAGTGCCAGTTCTGTCGCTCACAAGTCACCTATGTCGGGCACATAGTCTCCGAGAACGGCATCGCCACAGACCCAGACAAAGTTGAAGCAGTGACGCGGTGGAAGCAGCCAACCGACCTTCCGTCTCTGCAGTCATTCTTGGGGTTTTGCGGCTACTACCGCAGATTTATAAAGAACTACTCCATCATTGTCCGACCCCTTACAGAGCTGTGCAAAGGATATCCTCCTACCCAAAAGAATCGAAAGTCTGCCTCTTCATCAGACAAAAGCTACTACAAAGTCAATGAGCCTTTCGGTGACCGGTGGGATCAGTCATGTTCTGAGGCATTCCAAAAGATCATTCACTGTCTCACAAAAGCACCAGTGTTGGCATTTTCTGACCCCACCAAGCCTTACATACTTCACATTGATGCCAGTTTTCATGGGCTCGGCGCTGTCCTCAACCAAGAGTACCCCGAGGGCTTAAGACCGGTGGCTTTCGACAGCCGCAAGCTCAGTGCATCTGAAAAGAACTACGCTGTGCACCAGCTCGAGTTTTTGGCACTTAAGTGGGCAGTGGTAGACAAGTTCCACGACTACTTATATGGAGCACAGTTTACAGTGAGAACTGACAACAACCCCCTAACGTATATTCTCACAACTGCAAAACTCAATGCGACTGGTCACCGCTGGCTCTCAGCACTTGCCACATATCATTTCACTCTGCAGTACAGGCCTGGTAGCAGCAATATCGACGCCGATGCCTTGTCCCGAAACCCTCTTCCAACCACAGAGGATGGCTGGCAAAGCGTACCGACTGAAAGTGTCCAAGCTCTGTGTAAACAGATCAAGTGCTGTGAAATGCTAAAGGAGTCTACAACTATTGCTGAGTCACTCGGAGTGTCGCCTGATGGTATACCAGAGTGTTTCGCCTTCCCAGTCAGATTGGATCTCGGTTCTTTGAGTCAGCTCAGCCACAAAGACCTGGTCAATGCTCAAGATGTTGACTCTACTATTGCTCCAGTCAAACAGTCACTTCGGGGTGGTCCCTCAGTCACCAGCTTTGACAATCCAAATGCTGCCCTGTTGAACAAAGAAGCAAGCAAGCTGTTCATTCAAAACAATCTGCTCTATCGAAGGGTTGAAAAGCATGGAAATGTGGTAAAGCAGCTGGTACTGCCCAGAGAGTATGTTTCGATGGTCCTGAGATCTATGCATGATGAGTCTGGTCACTTGGGCATGGACAAGACTATTGAACTTATCAGACAACGATTCTATTGGCCGAAAATGGGAGTTGAGGTTGAGCAGTACATCAAAAACTGTGGCAGATGCATCACTCGTAAAGCGCTTCCTCAGAGAGCTGCTCCCTTAAAACAAATCACCAGCCAAGGCCCTCTAGACCTAGTTTGTATCGATTTTCTGTCACTTGAGCCAGACTCCCAAGGTTTCGCCAACATTCTTGTAGTGACAGACCACTTTACTCGATATGCCCAAGCTTTTCCGGCCAAAGACCAGAAGGCGGTCACCGTGGCCAAGATACTGTGTGAGCGCTACTTTGTACACTACGGACTCCCTGCCCGCATACATTCAGATCAAGGCCGTGATTTTGAAAGCAAACTGATCCAAGACCTTCTGATGATGCTGGGAATACGCAAGTCAAGAACATCGCCTTACCACCCCCAGGGAGATCCGCAGCCCGAAAGATTTAATCGGACACTATTGTCAATGCTTGGCACACTTGATCTGAAGCAAAAACAGAAATGGAGTCAAAAGATCAGCCAGTTAGTCCACGCCTATAACTGTTCACAAAACGATGCAACTGGGTATTCGCCCTACCTGCTAATGTTTGGCAGAGAAGCTCGCTTACCGGTAGACATCCGTTTTGGTGTGACCGAGGATAACCAAAAGACAAAGTCCTACCCACAGTATGTTGCTAAGCTCAAGCAAGATCTCCAAAGAGCATACAGTCTTGCAACAGAATCGTCAGACAAGAACCACCAAAGAAACAAAGCAGCACACGACAAGCACGTCAAAGAACAAGTCCTTGACAAAGGCGACAGGGTGCTACTCAGAAACTTTGGGGTCAAAGGCAAGCACAAATTGAAATGCAAGTGGCGATCCTCACCATATGTTGTGGTGGAGAAGCTACCAAACTTACCTGTTTACAAGATTAAGCCAGAGAGAGGCATGGGAGCAGAAAAAACTATTCATCGTAATCATCTGTTACCCATTGGTTACCTGGTGAGACTCCCTGTTGACGAAAGGGAAGTTGGGCCACTACAAAGACCTAGGACCAGAGCATTTCAGCAAAATACAACAGAACCAGTCCAGACAAACAATCATGATGAAGACGTGTACTCCGAGTTGGAGTACAGCGAAGTATATTTGCCAAGACCAGTTGAGTTGGAATGGGATAAGTTGCTGACATGTCCAGAATTGTCCACTAAGCAGCCCGAGTCCTTCGTCACAGAACCTGAAAGACAAGTTCAATGCACTACAGAGATAGAGCCAGAGGCAAATGATCTTTCAAACTTACCTCTTCATGCTGATCTAGAAGTGGATGTTATAGAAGAGGAGGCAGATGTCAATGCCGATATGGACATTCAAGCGGAGAGTGAAAAAGTTGAGCGTTCCAAAAGAGTCATCCGTCCAGTGGTCAAGCTGAGTTACGATGAACTTGGCAAGCCCTGTGATTACCCTGTGACCGTACTAAGCCATGGAGTATTGGTGGGAAGTGGACTCTACGGAGACTCCAGAAGCAGTCTATGTCAAACTTTCTGGTGCCACCCCATGGCGTTGTGCTTCACTTGTTCCAATTTGGTCTCTACCCTTGACATTAAAACTATTAGAGTCCTCTAAGGTTTATTTGATGAGGACATCAAAACTGTCTAGAAGGGGGAGGATGTAGCCCAGTGGTAAACTTGGGTGTTCTAATGTTCTAAAAAATAGAGGTTATGATTAATCTCTTATTAAACTTGAATACATGACTGTTAAACAAGTAAATGTTGTTTACTTTAAGTAAATCATAGAAAACCCTGATTTCTAAAGAAGGAAATATTAAATTCATTTTACATTATTAAAAGGGGATTACTATTTGTGATTTTATGTCATGACAGTGATGAAAAGTTAAAGTTTATTACTTGGTTAAATAGTATTATCAAAAGTTTAACAATGACTTTTTGTTACATTTCATTGGTCATTTGAGTATTAATGCTGTATAGTCAATAGTGATTGGCTGTCGGTATGGCAACGGATGCACGTGATCGAGAGAGAGAGGACGTGAGTGAGAGTGCGGGAGGTAGATTTCGGGCTCTCGCTGGACAGGTGTGAAAGAGAGGACGCTTGAGCGCGTTTTATAAAGATATCACGCGAAACAAGAGTGATTAACCCCGATGAAACTGAGCAGGGGTTTGTTGAGTTAACTATGAGTGAGAAAATAAGCGGAGACCCGTTTTGACGGAGCGGGAGGAGCGGACGCGTGATCGGAGGTAGCTGAAAAAGCTAGACACGTGAGCTTATGCTGGCGGTTCTGTCTGTGAATCGCGCTGCACGTGAGCATCGTCCGGACCGAAGTATTTTCAACGCTCTCAATGTTTTGCCAGTTTGTTCAGCGAACTCAATGTTTTTGCAAGAATAATACAGGCCTGCAACGTGTTTTTCTTCGTTCTAAGCAGTACAGTGAGTAACTGAAACGTGAGTGTGTGTATGTGTGAGTGGGCCCACCGCCATTGCACGTGCTAAGAGTTGTTTCAGTGCACGTGGCGACGTTGTATTGTTTATTGTAAAGTTCTCTGTGTATTTTCAATTGTTGAGAAAGAGATAAGTGATGAGAACTTTTATAACATTAATTTGATGTACAACGTGTGATTGAAACTATTGAGGTTTCTAGCTAAATTGAACGAGGCTATGGTTTAAGTATTTGGGGAATTTTTTGGTTATTTATTTTGTATATTTGTTGATATTTTGTTTTGGTGAAAAGTTTTATATTCTATTTACTCAATTTTGTGGTTTAAATAAATCAGGGCTAACCTTATTTTTGTGTTAAACTAAAACTATCTCTGGGTCTCATTATTTTTAAATATTTTGTGGTCAAAAGGTTTCACAGCTGGTTAGAAACGTATTAGGTGCACCTTCTTGGTATCCACCTGAGCTATAACGAACCCAAGCACCCGCCATTTTCATGCAAGTAATTAGCAGAGTGGCAGTACGGGTGCTACACGCGTTAAAACGTCCATAAAAGATAAACATTCAATTTATTAATTTCTAAATAACATGCCATAGCCTATATATTTTAATAATTATGCATTTATACTGTATTCATTCATAGGTCTTAAACTGCATGTGGTAAGATTACTCGTAGTAGGCTTACCCGAAATGTTTTACTCCAAAACATTATAGCAAAAAATTACATTTCACCCTAAAGGCACTACTTTTATTGTAGTCATAAGTAAAGTTCGTTTTTATGTCAAAAGAATAACTTAATTACGTTACGAGTTAATGCGGAAATGGTAACGCAGCAACACGTGTATGACGTGTCTTGTGGTAAAACTGTCGTCCAATGGGATCTCTGGATCTGGACCCAGCTCCGCCCCTGGATCTGAATCCAACCCCGCCCCCTGGATGTCGTGTTCTGCAGTGAGGCGCTACTGCAATCACACACCCTCATACACAGTTTGTAATAACCCCACCGTTGCAGGCCTGTGTTCGTTGCTTGAGTACGGTGTGGCCGAGAAAACAAAACTTAACTGGCCGCTTCACTTATAAAGCAAACAGAAAAAAAACTAAATAATCAATGCACGTGCAGGTATTGTACTCACACACAGCGATGAGGAAATTGTGGAGATGAAATAACCGTGCTGGATGTGTAAAATAATGACTGGCAAATCCACAGGGTGGTCACAAATCTGGTCGGAGGTAACTCGTAGCTTAAAGAAACTCACGCAGCAGATGGGATGATGAGATATTGGTCACATAGATCAGAAAGATTATCCTGATCATGCCTTCTTCACTGAGAAAAACAGTCCGTTTTTCCTATGTAGGATGCAATAATTACTAAAACATTCAATAAATTGCATCTAATATACAGGGTTAAAGCTTACAGACCATATGTTACAACCACACAAGCTTAAATAAGCTAACAGGCTAATCGCGATTAGCATAGCCTTTATCATTACATACTGTATTGATTTAACACAGCAATCTCAACACTTCAAAAACTCTATTTAATACCTTTTTACTGGGTACATCAAGTTCCAAACGTAGCACAACGGTAAGTTGTCCAAAAGTCTGGCATATTTTAAATGAGCTTTCGTCCATCATACGGAGGCTTTCTCGCTCATCAACCTTGCGAAAAAACTGTGCACTTCCAATAAGCCCCACCCCTTTACACAGACTTTCAATGACTGCCAGGTAAATAACCAATCAAAGCAAAGCATTACCAAACTTGAGTGCACCTAACACTTGCAAAACAAAGCACATTTCAACCAAACATTATTTCTCTTAACCCTTTACCTTCTGTAACATTTTAAATCATAAAATTGACTTTTGCACAAATTAACTAAATTTAGTCTGGGCTACATTTGTTATAAGACTCAGTTATCACATCACGTCTTTTCTACTGTACAGTAAGAACACAAAAAAATAAGACGAATGATCCGCGTTTAAGTCAGATTTTTATGAAGAATATTTGACTGTTTATGTAACTGGCAAAAGAAAACTTGTTTGTCAAAAAGCTTACATGTGACATCAAAGTACTGCCAAAGCACTGAGAATCCCTGTCATGTTACTTCAATATCATATAGTATGCTTAAAGCATAAAGTCGAGCACACATCGTCGTCTGTATGGCCTACTTAAAACACAACTGTCCTCTACAGGTTTTTTATTTCCTGCGTCCCCCACTGAATCCCCCTTCTGCGGGATCTCGCAGAATTTCGGAAGCGCTCGCGGCATTCTGCTCTCAGAGACGCGCATTTTTAAAGGTCACATCTGTACATAATTTCCATTTCAGGCTCCAGCATTACCTGCAAGCCTAACACTATCTCATGGCAATTCGTAGTATTTTATGAAGTGGCTAATTATTATCTTGTGAGATCAGGCTGGCAGGCACAATACCCAAACATGGAAACTGTATACAGTAAATATGAATAGATACTGCCCTGATAGCACACAAACATCTCAAAGACGTCTATTTGATGTCTGCGTTTACATCTGCAAGACGTATTATTTAGATTGTTTGCTCATCTGCAATACGTCTCTGAGACGTTTCCTAAAAGATGTCATATAGACATATTGAAGACATCTGCGAGACGTTTTTGATTTAGAATGTATGTAAAGCAGCTCTTTCTAAGACCTTTATAAGACGTTTTTACACACCAGATGTATTCCAGATCTCCAGATCTTTACCAGACATCTTGCAGACGTGCGTGTGCTATCTGGGGTGCTTTTCATTTTAGTCTAATTAGTCTTTACAAACCCTAGGTTGCACGTGACATTAGCATCAGAGGTGGAAAGGGTAGCCAAAATCTTTACTCAAGTAAAAGTACAAGTAACAAAAAAACCTTCACATGTGTACCTGCCATTATATAGGGGAGACCGGGGCTGGTTGTCTCACGGGTTGGTTGTCACACTGCTTATTTCAGACATACCAGTGTTCGAATTGAAGGTGGTCTGGGGGGTCCCGGACCTCCTATAAGCCTTAAGGGACCCCCCATAAAGCACAAAAATATAAATTAGGGGGGTCCCCTGGTTTTTATTAAAATTAAAATACTACATGAATTTAAAATTCTAATGTTGCGTGTCACAAAGCGAAACTGTCTTTATTTGTCCCAATTTCGCAATAAACTAATTCAAATGACTGTCTGAAATAAATAAACTCGCAAGTGTGCCTCATGCTGTTTTCTGGAGGAATTGACAGACAAACAGTGGCAAAACTATCCTGCAGTCTGACGGCTGCTCCACCGAGTCACACAAAATATTTTATTGGGAAAGCAGAAAAAATCACGCTTAAATGATAATAAATGATAGTCTCTTTAACACTTAACACCAGGGCACATAAACTGCACTTGAGCGCGTTTGTGACCAACTCTCATTGACGACAAGCACACATACATAGCCTCACGCATTTGTACATAAACCCTGCGCGTGTTTGCTGTGATTGTTTTTAATGATAGAGAACACGAACCATTTGATATTTAAGATTAAATAAAACTTATCACTAAGTTAAGCATATCTTACTTGTAATTGTCATCTATGTGACGCGACAGTCTGCACTCAGAAGCACATCATCTTTTCAAATCCGTTTACAAGATGAATGCTCTTGTTATGTTAAATTTGAAGTTTACATTGCGTTGTAAAAATGATGAAATTATCTTCATACGTGCTTAATTCATAATGAGAACGTATTTATACAAGCTTTTTATGCTGCTATAATATATAACAAAATAAACAATAATACATGTCATTTTATATACAAACTATAATTCTATCTTGACATGCACATTATCTGCTTCATTTGGTCCGGTTTAATTCAGAGGACTCATTTGGTGTAATCATTTTAATTTTAAGCCTTTAAAAAGTAATTATTTTGGATGCAATATTTTAATATTTATAGCTTTAATTATCTAATATAATTTTTAAAACATTTAAAATCATTTTGCAGAATTCCGCAGATTTTTCAAAAACATTTCCAGAGATAAAGCAAAAAAGTCTGCATTTTTCGTCTGGCCCTGTTTATCGCTCAAATACGCATCATTCAGAAATAAATAACTATATTTATAGAAAGTATCTTTTGCATGTGTTTTTTTAAACCTTGCAAATGTTAACATGCACGCGATTTTAAACAATTTGAGCGAAAGATGTTAAAGTGAGCTGTTTTATGTGCGCAAAGACAATGACTCGCACACATACTTAAATGGACGCAACACTCATAAGCGGAGGCACAGAGACGCGCGATTCCTAAAGCATGCAAACACAACATTATTTTGAAATACCACAGTCCTGTCGCCTATTCTCATAAAAACATTCAGTTATGTCACTCTGAGGCTATTTTGGGGATTTCCGCCTGGATTTGGCCTACCCAATTTCAAAAGCTTCCCATTCCCACATGCAGAGGTGCACATACAAAAGTTTGGTATCATTTTACAGGAAACCCTTTGAAATTACATAAAACACTGTTAAAAGTGCTCAACATGGTTGTGTGTGTTGTCAGTCCTCTAATAAACACAAAAATAAATAGGCGCTTTTTGATGTTTTTTTTATAAAGTCTGTATTTAAAAGTGTATAACTCTGGCCCTGAGTGGTAACGAAACCTGCAGGCAGTTTTGTTTGATTCCAGCTTTTTTTCTCTATCATAATCAATGCAAAAGTTATTTTACTCCAACTGAAGGGAGGAATAATACCCTTTTTGTATTTAATTTCCGCCTAAAATATTTGAAGTGCCCCCATACCCACATACAGTGGAATAAATGCAATATCTTTATATCATTTTAAAGAAAACCCTTTGAAGTTACATAAAAAGCTGCTGTTTGTGACAAATATTGTTATTTATGTTGTTTTTCATATGATGAAACACCAAATTTTCCTTTTTTATATTGTAAATACTGTATTTTATAGTGTATAACTCTGGTTCTGTGTGCTCTAGCAGACTGCAGACAGTTCTGGTTGTTACCAGCAGCAGACAGTAAACACCAAAAAAAGAATGAACTCTTTAGCATGTCGCATTCAAAAGTTATTCTCATTTTACTGAAGTGTGCGAAAATACATTTTTCATATAAATATTAATTTTTTGTTTGGCACATATAATAAATAGCAAGGGATTATTCATGCACACAACCAAAGAAAATGCTGTGAATTGACTCATTTTTTAGAGTAGGACCTAAGAGAAAAGATGGTGTATCATTTGTGGCTATCTGTGCTATCTGAGGCAGTTCACACTCAAGTTTCCCATATGTTTACAAAAGACCATTTTTTACCTCATTATTCATTCGACTATTGTTGGATATGTGATGAAAATAGAACAAAACTAACGATGTAGCCTTATTCCTGAAAGTGAAAGCTTTCATTTGATATAAGACTTGCCCATGTTTGTCATACTTGAAAAATATGAAATATGTGAATATTAAATCATATAAAAAATTATGGGGGGGTTGATAGTGTAAATTAAGTGTAAATAACTTTCTTACAGTAAAACATATCTCAAAGTGATGCATATCTGCAGAAAGTACACTGTAAAAAACAACCTATAGAATTTACTCAAAAAAATTGTTGTAACAATTTGCACTCACTAAATTGAGTAAATTATATCCTATATATTTGATTAAAGAGTACCTAAATTTAATTACTATGATAAACTAAAAAAAATTAGGTAAGGTCTACCTATTTTTTTCATAACTAATTACTTATAAAAAAATGAATAACATTAACCCTATTGGTATTAAGCCACAGATCTATTAAATTATTATTAATAATGATAAGCCATTAACCCTCTGGGGTCTAAGGGGTTTTTAGGGCCCTGGAGAAGTTTTGACATACACTGACATTTGTGCTTTTTTCAGTTGCTTAAAAACATAATAATGGCAAAAGTCTTATAACACTGTGTTCAGCACAAACTGGGCTACTATATTATATGATCAACATGTATGTACATGTTTGTATTTTTGAGAGAAAAATGTTTATGCATGGTTTTTGAAAAAGCTACATTTTTAAGTGACTGATATAAGTAAAAAAAAACTCATACTAAACATGTTTTCCCAAGACTTTTCAAAACAGGATCTAGTAGTCTAGAGTTTTTTCTTTAAAATGATGTGAAAATCATTCTGCTTACTCATTTACATAAGACAATAATATTGATTTACAATTCCAAAGTCACTTTTTGGTTAGGAAGGCAATATGCAAGGAGGCTGGAAGCTCTTGAATAGTCTGTGATTGACAGCTGAAGAACAAAACACTTGCATAATGAGCTGCATAGGCTAATGAGCCTTTAGGCAGTAAGACGACGCCTTGTTACGTGTTTGTTTGTGAAAGCAACACAAAAGAAATGCCTTCTCATGCGTGATCCTGCGTTAAATAAACTTACTGTGCAGAGATATACGCGAACAAACATGGTTTTAGATGTGTTTAGATGCGTCTTAATACAAAAGTGCGTCAAATATGAGGCATTGTGTGTTTGTGTGTGCGTTTGGACGTCGACCGCGTCTGACAGAAGCACAAAGAAAACATAAGCGCCTGGAGATAACTTGTATTTACAGGCGAGAGAGCATACTTTATAATTTTACCACAAAGCGCGTCAAATATGAGGTATCTTGTGTTTTTGTGTGCGTTTGGACCTCGATCCCGTCACACTGACGAAGCACACACTCGCGTCTTTTTGGAGATAACTTTATGCGGGAGTAAACAAGTAGATGTGATGTTTGCAATGGCACCTTTTATAAAAAAACCACAAGGCGCGTCAAATATGAGGCATCGTGTTTGTGTGTGCGTTTGGACATCGCGTCACTGACGAAGCACACACACTCGCGTCTGTTTGGATATAACTTTAGGCGCGAGTAAACAAGTAGATGTGATGTTTACAATCGCATATCTTATAATGATACCACAAAGCGCGTCACATATGAGGTATTTGTGTGTGCGTTTGGACGTCGATTGCGTCTGTTTGATGAAGCACACACACTCGCGTCTGGAGATAACTTAAGTTACAGTTTGAGTAAACAAGTAGATGTCATGTCACCAACACTTGGGATTAAAACTCAACACAGCACTGCCACTGACTGAATGGCTACAGAGACGGAGTCTCCATTGACTGGGGTTGACTAATGAATATGGATGATCTCTGCTCTTCTCTTCAATGGAGCGGGGCGTGGCTCATTATAGATAATGCAGGAACACGAGAAAGACGGTACATCTCCCTCTTCTAACACAGTTAACAACGAATTACAATATTTGATTTCGATTTCACTTACATCTTCCAAAAGCAGACATTCCAAGCATTATGTAGATATGTATCTTTTGTTTATATGAGAAGTATTCCTTAAGTTACAGTTAATTTTTCTGACGTGTTTCTGAAAGGACTTCACTGAGGGAGAGAGAACAAAACACGCATCATGTTTATTTTCTTAATTTTGCGAAAAGCACAACATTCTGTTTTTATTGGGAGTTGACAGAAAAAAACTAGACACTTTAACGTTTTAAATAATGTATAAATCATATCTGTATGACCAAAATCAGCAGAGTTATCTAACTCTCTTTGCGGAGTGATTGAAAAATAAAGAGTTTGCGGCGCCCGCGCCACCGTCGACCCCAGAGTGTTAAGAAACGTCTCGGGTTACGTTCCCTTTCGAGGAACTCGAGCTGCGTCGCCATAGCAACGCTTTGGGGAACGAGATGCCCACGCTTCCATACTACCAAATGCCTGTAGCGTGTATAACTGAACACAGTCAAGGCAAAAGAACCTGGGACCCTAAAGAGGAGTCTAGGTCTAAATCATAAAATCTGACGAAGGTGAGCGGCGAAGACCAACCGGCCGCATCACATACGTCCTGGAGTGAAGCGCCTGACCCTAAGGCCTTAGAGGCAGCCATACCCCGGGTAGAGTGGGCCCTCACAACAACGGGTGAGGGTAAGCCCTGATGTTCATACGCCAGTGAGATAGCATCTACTATCCATCTGCTCAAAGTCTGCTTGGTCGCCGGTAAACCTTTTCTGGGTGAACCAAAGCACACAAATAACTGCTCGGACTTCCTCCACTGAGCAGTCCTGTGAACATACGTATCCAGTGCTCGCACAGGACACACCAAATTCAACTTTTCATGGTCCGTGCTCCTGAAGGGGGGAGGACAAAGGGCCTGTAGAACAATGGGCCTCGGCACATTGTTCAGCACCTTGGGAATATAACCTGGCTTCGGGTGTAAAAAAGCCTTAGCAATTCCAGGTGCAAACATGCAAGACAAGTCGGGGATACCGACAGGGCCTGAAGGTCCCCAACCCGTTTTAAAGATGTAATAGCCAGAAGGAACACTGTCTTAAAAGCCAGAAGCCTATCTGGTGACGCCTCCAGTGGCTCAAACGGAGCCAATGAGAGTCCTTCCAGCATTACCGCTAGGTCCCAGGTGGGTACCCTAGAGCGATTAACGGTTCGCAACCTGCGGGTGCCACGGAGAAAGCGGGCCACCAATGGGTGTCTACCCACCGATGAGCCTTCCACAGGGGTATGGTAGGCAGAAACTGCTGCCACATAGACCTTAAGAGTGGAAGGGGTTAATCCATCAGAAAAACGCTCCTGCAGAAACCTCAGTACCACATCGACAGGGCAGTTGACCGGGTCTGTCAGACGAGCTGAGCACCAGGAGGTGAAAATTTTCCACTTAACAGAATAAATTTTCCTTGTAGAGGGAGCTCTGGAGTTTAAAATGGTCTCCACAACCTCAGCTGGGAGACCCGAGTCTATGAGTCCGGCCCTCTCAGAGGCCAGACCCATAGTTTCCACATCTCTGGGCGGGGATGAAAAATTGCACCCCCCATTTGAGACAGCAGGTCCCTCCTGATGGGAATCTCCCACGGGGGGCTCTCCAGAAGAGATATGAGGTCCGAGAACCATACTCGGGCCGGCCAGAAGGGGGCTACTAGCAAGAGCCAGACCCTGTCCTGGCGAACCCTCTCCAGAACTCCTGGAATCAACGTGACCGGGGGGAAGGCATACAGACGTAGTCTCGGCCACTTCTGCACCATGGCATCCAAACCCAGTGGAGCCGGATGCCTCAGGGAGAACCACAGCGTGCAATGTGTGGTGTCCTGGGATGCAAACAGATCTACCTCTGCGCGTCCAAATATCGTCCAGATGTGGTCCACCACATCTGGATGAAGTCTCCACTCCCCCGGGGATGTCTGTTGTCTCGACAGGGCATCTGCCACATTCAGGTGGCCTGGTATATAGACTGCCCTCAGCGAGCACAGTTTGTTCTGTGACCAAAGGAGAATCCGTCGCGCAAGCTTGTAAAGTTTCCGCGACCGTAGACCTCCTTGGTGATTTATGTATGAGACCACAGATGTGTTGTCTGTCCGGACAAGAACATGATGGCCCCTCAGGTCTGAAAGGAAATGCCTGAGTCCAAACCATACCGCCATCATTTCCAGGCAATTTATGTGCCATAGACGATGATGCGGTTTCCAGCGATTTTGACCCTGGCGGCCTTCCATAATCGCACCCCAACCTGTGAGAGATGCGTCTGTCGTCAGCGTCACACGCCGACAGCGCGCACCTAGCACAGGACCCTGGGATAAAAATCCCAGCTTTTTCCACATTACCAGAGTACGCAGACAACGGTGCGTGACTTTGATCATATGACACGGGTTTCCCCTCGGGGAAAAACCCTTGGTCTTCAGCCACCACTGTAGAGGTCTCATGTTCAGTAGGCCAGTGGGAATAACGCTGGACGCGGCTGCCATAAGACCCAGCAGTCTTTGAAACTGCTTCACCGTGCACAGCTGGCCCAGCTTGAATGCACTCGCGGCAGCTATAATGACACCGATGCGTGCAGGTGAAAGCTGCGCCCGCATCGTCATGGCATCCCAAATCACACCCAAATAAGTGGTTCTCTGTGCAGGAGAAAGCACACTTTTCTTGGTATTCAGACGCAAGCCCAGATCTCTCATATGAGCAAGAACAACATCTCGATGTTGAACTGCCCTCTGTTCTGAGTCCGCCAGAACGAGCCAGTCGTCTATGTAATTTAATATGCGAATGCCTTGCATGCGCAGGGGAACCAAAGCCGCATCCACGCATTTCGTGAACGTGCGGGGTGATAAGGCCAGGCCGAACGGGAGAACCCGATACTGGTATGCTGTGCCCTGATACGCAAATCTCAGGAACTTCCTGTGTTGAGGAAGGATGGAAATGTGGAAATATGCATCTTTTAGGTCTATGGTGACAAACCAGTCGCCCAACCTTATTTGTGTGACGATATGCTTCAGTTTCAACATTTTGAATTTTAACCGCATAACTGAGCGGTTTAATTCCCTGAGGTCCAGAATGGGGCGTAACCCGCCATCCTTCTTTGGGACAATAAAATAGTGGCTGTAAAACCCTGTGTTTCTCTCGTGTGGAGGAATAATCTCTACAGCCCCCTTGCACAAGAGTGAGTGTACTTCTTGTTCTAAATATCGAGTCTGCTCGGGTCGCACTGCCGTGGGGCGCACGCCGGAAAATCGAGGTGGGTGGCATTGAAACTGAATGGCATAACCGTGCTCGATTGTGCGTATGACCCATTTTGATACATTTGGCAGCTTCCTCCAAGCCGCAATGTAATTTACCAAAGGAACCAGTCGCTTGAGACTGGTGTCTGGTGTGCTTTGTATACTTTGTGAAGTGAAGAGCGTCCTGCCCTGTCGCGCTACGTGCGATAGAGCTGACGTCAGGATGTGCTGGGAGCTTTGAGACACAATGGGCACCGTATACTGAGGTGCCCACCGCTCCGCCCCGGCAGGGGGAGCCCCCGCTGCGTCTAATACTAGGACCGCTTCTTCGCCGAAGCCTTCCTCGCCAGTATGACGTTGCGCAGATCAGACCTCGGTTCGGCTCTCCGTGATTGAGAGCGTTGCCCTGTCCCCCGTGTGCTTTGAGGGGGAACACGAGACGCTACACTTTGTCTCTGACGGTCTCTATGAGAGTAGCTACAGGATGGTTGGGGCTGACCACGCCCGGCAGCCTCATAACGATCTCGACGAGGGAGATATCGTCTAAAAGCTGCAGCCTGTCTTTGCGTTTCCTGGAATCTCTCGACCACGGAATTAACAGCATTGCCGAAGAGACCCGAGGGAGCGATCGGGGCATCCATGAGAAAGACCTTGTCGGCTGATTTAATATCTGATAAATTCAGCCAGAGATGCCTCTCAACAGCGACCAAAGCAGCCATCGCACGCCCGACCGACTTTGCCGCTTCACGAGTTGCCCGGAGGGAGACATCCGTCGCCAGACGCAGTGAACTGACCACGTCTGGGTTAGCCTCATTATCTTTAGCCAGCTGTTGTAAACACTCCGCCTGAGACGCCTGTAACAGCCCGATGGTGTGCAGACAAGCACCCGCCTGACTCGCTGAGGTAAAGGCTTTACCAACCAGCACGGACGTGATGCGGGATGGTTTATTAGGCAGTGAAGGAGCCTTCAGAGAGGAAGCAGAGGGCGGGGAGAGGTAACTTGCCAGGGTCGGTTCTACTTGTGGAATCGAACCATACCCATGATCTTTCGCCCCCGAGATGTTTGAGTAAATATTGGACTGAGGGGAAAAGGTGCGGGCTAAATAGGGACGTTTCCAAGACCTAGACAGCTCTCCGTGGAGGTCGGGGAAGAATGGAAGGCACCGCTTAGCAGGCTGAGCCGGTAACTTCAAATACCGCTCGTCCAGACGACTCTGCGGGCGAGCGCACTCTTGTTCAGCCGGCCAATCCAAGCCGAGCTGAGCCACCGCAAGCGTCACCGCCTCCACCAGCTCGTCATACGCAGGGGAGACCGTAGGTGCGTCATCCAGATCTCCGATGTCTCCTGCATCGACGCTTAGGACATCCACTTCTTCAGAGGAAAGAGAACACGTCAGGCTACCTTCGGGAGGAGGAGGAACCACTCCTACTACCCCAGAGGGAGGAATAGAAGCCACGGAGGAAGGGAGAGACACCGTCTCCAACTCCTCGCTGAGATCCATTTGCGACCCCCACGAGTGCAGTCGCCGCTCTACCTCAGCAGAAGCGGGACCAGAGCCGCGAGGGGCGCGAGCCTTAGCACCCTCCTCAAAGAGTGCGAGGCGAGAACGCAACACGTGCATGGGAAGCCGTTCACAATGCACACAGCCAGATCCCTCAAGACCCAACTGTGCATGCTGCGCTCCAAGGCACTTAACACAGAGGCTGTGTGTGTCCTTGTCCGTGATATAACGCCGACATGGAGGTACGCACAACTTATATTTCTTAGACATACTTCAGATGTGTAATCCATGTCATGTTTTGTTTCTGTTCTGATCGTTGTCACCTGGACATTCAGTGATTAATCACCTGATTCATTCCACCTGTTTGTCATTAGTCTGTGTATTTATACCTGTGTTTGTGCAATACTGACTGCCGGTTCATTGTCATTTCTTCCATGTCTGTTCACGTTGGATGTTCCTGTGTTCATTACCTGCCCGTTGTTTGATTCCCGTGTTTTATTTAATGTTTTATTATTAAATGTCCTTACGTTTTGTGAACTCTGCACTTGTGTCCTTACTTCTGTTCCCCGTCGTGACATTAATAGCTTACTCATTTGCACTTGTAATTTTGCTGAGCAGACACGAAACATTGAGGTTAGGAGAAAATGTTTTATTTTTATGGGTCAGAGTAAATTTTCATGTTGGTGTTGTTTTTGTGTTGAGATCTTGTAGGATATTAGTCATTCAAAAACAAAATATTTATTAAAAAGCCAAAAGTAGTAGCTTTATTTTGAGTCGTCTTTTAGCTATCAAGTTAAAGCCGTGTGGCAGCTAACTTAGCATGTTTGTCAAGAAGTCAGTTGGGGATGGTTGTCTCATAGCTTGCGGAGTTGGTTGTCACATGTGAGTATTGGTCATGTAGACCTTTTAAGACTGTTTGTTTGTTTTTGTTTGCTGTTAAAATAAAATAAATAAAGCATTAAATAAAGAGGTTTTAACACTAAAAATTATTTCATTTTATTTCTCAACAAAGTAGACAATTCAAGTAACTGATCACCCACTTTAATCCCATTGTTTAAACATAATGGGCATTGATGACAACTATCATATGGGTGGTATTCATATTAAAACTTATTTGCAGTTTCTAGCTTAAAAAACTAAAAAATGACACATTATCTTTTCAGATCCCAATTTATCACTGAAATCCTATTGAACCACTATAGGGACAACCAACCCCATACCCCGTGACAACCAACCCCGTGATGGGGTTGGTTGTCACATTGTGTCAGATTGTCTTTGATGGTTAATTACTTCCTGTTACAATACATTCGAAAAGTAAAAAGTATACACATTTAAAGCCAAGACCCCAAGTTTTCATTTCATGTAAGAATTACTGCTGAATTTTATTTTTGAAGATGAGCAATTCATGCTTGAGTAAAAATTGTGACAACCAACCCCGGTCTCCCCTACATGCGATTTGTTCATTGTCAGACACAATTAAACGTGTGCAACCTCCAGAAATATTGTTTACACTTGAAGCACAGAATGAAGAAAATCCATCAATGATTGACATCTGATTTGCTACAGTATATACTATACTGTATGATGTAAGTAGTGATTGGAGAAACAAAGCTTTTCAAAGCTTCAAATGAATTGAATCAATTGCTTTGCAAAATGATTCACCATTTCGAAGCGTTCAAAACATCATACATGCTGGTGACACCTGCTGTGTAAAGGCAACGAGATATAGGCCCAAACATAATCACTTTCTACAAAGAATTGCAAATATGTTCATAACAGTGTAATGATTTCAATATAATTTATAAATAACGCATTAACCCAAATTCATTTTAGTGTCACTACTTTTAACGGCGATTAACGCAATGCAAAATTTCAGTTTGACCATTGATCTAGCCCATAGTTGGATAAATTGAAACGCAGCTTTAGACAGTAAGGGCCAAATCATACACATGGCACAATGAAACTGGCAAGTGTCTTTTGCCAGTTTCAACCAGGCCGGGTCTACGGGGGGGCTGGGAGGGTCATTGCCCCCTCAGATTTTCCTTCTGCCCCCCCAAAAAATGTCCAGCCAACCATAAAATAACGGAGTCTCTTTAAACAAAAAACGTCTTCTAACGGCAAACACTAGTGTTAATGGCTCCTGCCCACTATTGTCTGATTAGCTTATACACTGTAAAAAGTCATTCTGCAGGCTTGTAGATTTGATGAAATTGAATATGTAAACTTTATTTAATAAAATTAATTTCATGTAGTTTGGTATTTTTTTTGTGTTAAAATTCTTTAAAAATGACTGGAATAAAAACAACTAATTGTTTTTGTGAAGGATTTAGCTATTCTTATTGTGTATCTGCGCATGTAGCGAAAACTGAATAAATCCAACGTAATACGAATAAGCTGTTTTAAATCAAAAACCATTCCGGGTTGATATGCAGGTCGTGAGCGCTGAGCAGACGGATTTAGGAAATATTTCTGTTATTGTGCCAAAATTCAAAGTTTTGAAAGCATTTCAGTCGAGAATGTATGTTTTTTAAACAATAATCTGCAGTAGGTTCATAAAGATATCGCCTATTTAAACATTTCCTTCGCGCTTTGTGGCGCTGGGAGCTCCAGATAATCAGCGGGGGCTCCGCGCGTATACCGGACAACGGCGCCTCACCTCGGCCAGTCTTGCTGAAAATCTCCGCTGGCTGTGACGTCAATGTAGTGTTTAAACTGTGGATAAAATTCATTTCGGGTAAATTTAACGGGCAATCTTTAGCCTTATAAGTCTATAAGCAGTGTTTCTTTGTATAATTTGTTTGTAATTTGTAAATATTAATTACAATAAGGATTAATATGAACTGGGTTTGGACGTAACTTCAGCTTTAGGACCCAGGAGGTCTCATAATTAGGATGCATTCGTCGATTCGCATGCTGCGATTGGTGGTCCAGATGCAACTCATTTTGAGTGACAGAAAAACTGACCAATCATACTGTTCCTCTGAATGGGTGGGTTCTCTTATCACTAACTCTCATAGATATGTATCATGTATGTATCTCTATTATGACAAATTCTGCTCGCTCGCTCGCTTGGTTCGTGTTTTAAAGATAAATGTGACTCTAATGCGGTCTTTCTCGCTTTATTTAGTTTTGTGTTAATTATATCCACAAAGTATTCGAATAAATTGGTAATGTAAAACTATTCTCCGCTGTAAATTACTTGTGTGCTCAATTGCGACGCCCTGTGTTGAATTTTCCCACGGATAACATGAACCATTTCTGACTGAATTGTTAGACAAAGGCGTCTTACGGGAGTACAGTATCATTACTGAGGGGAAATATAACATTATTCATTTAATTCCACAAAAGGTGAGTATAATATTAAATGTATAAGTTGTCTTTTTAAAATGTTTAAGCTTTCAACATAATGTAAATTGAACATTTAATATTATTATTATTATTATTATTATTATTATTATTAATTTCGCGCCCTATTATCTAAATTGTGTGTTCATGAAGGCCTGTAACATACTGCAGCTTCCTGCAGGCAACGTGAAACATTGCTGAGGGAGAACTTTATTCACAACAAAAAGGTGAGGAATATTATTAAATAAATATATTGTACATATTATATTGTGTATATAGTGTATGTGTGTGTATATACACATGTGAGTAACTTGGTTAACAAATAAATATGTGACTGTATCGTGTGACAGAAAAAAAATGTAGGGAAAAGATTTGCCCTAATTATAAATATAGATTATATATCTTTTCAAACATTTTTGATATTATTTGTAATTCCAATGATAATTTATTATCAGTTTTCAATATTACTGCACATTTCAAACACACATAATAAGCCACAAACTCGGATGAACTCCATTGCACATCTCTTCCAGTTTTCTTTAAAACATTTTACACAAGTTTACTGTGTGGATTATTTCAATATTCAAGCTGTATACATTTATAAAGGTTTTAACACATAATTGCTGTTTAATGTCGCAGGATAATGATGAAGAGGTGGGACTTGAGCAGCTTGTGATGCCTGTATTTGTAAAGAATGGATCTTCTAGGAGTGGAAGCCCAAAGGATGCTGGAATTGTTATCGAGGCCTTAAAGGTGTTCCCAGGGCAGGCTTTATACTCATTGGATTGGATTGGATCTATGCATTGAATCTCCAGTATCCCAGGCATCTTTTCAGGTGTTTCAGAAACTTTTCTTGGAGCTGGATTCTTCAAAGTTTATGAACTGATTACAGTACAGTAAGTCTAAACTGCTGTCTGATTTTCTGGGTGTGAATCAATGTAACAGAACACAAACATGGAACTTTTCGTCGGGAAATGTGGATGGTTTTCTTTAAAGACTGTAAAATACTTTTTGAAGTTTACACTGTTACAAATACATCATTAAAATGAGATGCTTTACTGTTCTTTTGACTGCAATAAAATAAGAATTGATTCATCTTTGTCTGTCATTCTGAAATCAGATATAATACTCATTACTAATAAAAATATTAATGGATGATGTTAAATTAAAATAGTATAATTGAATAGTATTTATTGTATAGTGCTAGGTCTTTGTCCTGTATACCCAATATTTTGTTTACATTTAAATTAATTTCTAATTGCAAATTGCAGATTACCTTTTTGAATGGGTTACACTGTAAAAAAAAAACACAGAAAAAAACGAGCAAATGCATGGCAGCACAGGGTGCCAAACGTTTGCCATTTATGAAAATAACGGTAAAACCCCATGAACTGAAGTAACATGTTTACACAGCTACATGAAAAAAGAACATTGACCAAACAGTACTATAAAATAAAAAAAATGTAATCTGAAATAACATATTTTGTCTGTATAATTGCAAATACATGCATAGACCATTAAATGTAATGGCATTATTTGACTGTAAGTTAACGTAACATGTTTAAACCCTTTTTAATAAAATTAATGTTTTGACTGTAAACGTAAAAGGATGGTGTAACAGTTGTTTAACATGATTTGAATGTAGATATAAATGACATGTTGACACCATCACTTCATAAAGCATATTTTGAATGTAAACTGAAATCATGTTTTAATCATTATTTAACAGAGTTTGACCGTTATTTGAAATAACAAGTATTGACCGTTATTTGAAAAATGAACTGTGATGGACCATAATTTTGAAAGGCATGTGCAGCATTTTTATTTTGATTATGGCTTACAGATAATTTTATATGTAGTTCATGAAATGTATGTTATATGTCACACTAAAAGTCATTATAGAAAATAATTTGTATTTCCCCTCTTTATTTTTTTCTGTTACAATAGTTTCCATTGTAAATAACAACAATATTAAAAACTTTAAACAGTGTCACAGTACCATCATATGAACATTGCTTATATGCTTAAAATACAACATTGACAATTCAAAGTAATGTCATCATTGCATCTTCCACAAACTACACTTCGAACAGAACAATGGTCTCCAATTCAATCTCCATGTTGATGCCTTTAAATAAAAAAAGAGAAAATGGTTATATATCATCCATCACATTTCTATTTTAATTATGATGTCTGATCATGTTACTCTTTTTAGATGTTCTTACACTTCTTACATTAAAAATTTTGGTCCATTAAATATGTAATGCACTTACAAATTTTATGATGGTCCACGATAACTTACTTCTTCAGAGAGTTAAGTGATGTGACCTCAGCCACTGACAAGGCCAATGGTGCACTGCAAAAAAGCAGAAACAACGTAAATACAGTAACACTTGTTGATTACAATTTTATTTTCAATATTATATGCCAGCATATTTACCCAGTAGATTACCTCACAATGTCGCAGGAAATTTCACCTTTTGCTTTCTATGGTAGACATTTTTTGTGTGCGTTTCTTTCTGCACTGTTTTGATCTTTCTTGATAAATCCCGCCTTCACGCACGCCATTGGTCAAACTGCTTCTCAGTCATTGCCCTTGCCCAACAGCATCAGCCAAGACATAGCAGCAGCCTGTTATCTGCAGGTGGTACACAATGCTCCAAAACAGCGTAAAAATGCCTCGAGAAAAAATCCCTGGGTTTTTGTTTTGGTCGGGAAACTTACTCATTGACATGGTTAATAAGCTAAAACACGGAGCGGAGTTGGGTTCGCTGGAATATTTGCAGGCGTCAGTTTGTTTTCAAAATTCGTAAGTGACTTTGTTAAGTAGCTTTGTGTGTTAGGCAACATATTCTGCTGTATGGATGCAATATATAACACAATGACAAATCAAAACAATCATGGACCTCGATGTCAAGTCGTGAATGGTAAGTGTTTAAAAACATCTGTTGACGTATTATCCAACCTAATTTAAAGGTTAACTGGCAACAGTTGAATACAATTACAATAGTTAATCATCACATACGTTTTTAAATCTTATTGTTTGATGCAAGTTGCATTAAAAAGTACTAAATAGGTTTCTGAATTGTGTTGTTGTTGTTTTAGAACAATGCTTTCACAATCATTTAAGAAGACTCGTTTTCCTGGACAACGAATTTCATCTTATGAGGTGTGTTACCTTCCAACATATGGATGATTATGTATTTGTGCAAATTTTGTGATTGCTCTCTGAAGACAGTTAAGGGATATGTTAATCATCAAATCTTACACAGACATGAAGCAAATGTTCAATTTCCATGTTGCTTCCCAGAATGCAAATGTAAATTCTCAAAATACAATGCTCTCAAAGCTCATGTTTATCGGCATCACAAAAGACCACATACTCATTTTGATGAATCGATGGGCACGTTTGTTTGCAACAATAGAGTGTCAACAAAAATTTACAGACATGACCAACGTCCTTTCTCATCTCAGGTCACATTTAGCCAAGGGAGCACCTCTGGTGTGTTGTCCTTTTGAAAAATGTGACAAAAATTTCCGTTTAAGATCAAGTTTCACTGCCCATGTTTCACGAAAGCACAGGACTTCTACATTTGCACAATTACGGATTATGGATACTTTATCTGAGCAACCTTATTCAGCATTTTCTGATGTCACTGAGGATGAGGTTAATGAAAATAATTTCAAAGACTCACCGACTAAATGTAACACACATTCATTGTACATGAAAAATCTCTGCCTGTTTTATATGCAGCTGCAAGCCAAATACCTGGTGCCATCGTCAACCATTCAAATGATTGTGGAGGAAATCAGTGGTTTAAATTATATCTGTCATCAATACACACAGAAGTTGTTCAGTGAAATACTCAAGTCAAAAACAGCCCTCTCACAATGTGATATTGAATCTGTGGTGCAGACTTTGCAAGGCCAAGATTTACATTCTGCTTGTAATTCATTACTTTCCACAGAATACCAAAGAAGACAGTATTATCAGAAAAATTTTTCATACGTGCATCCACAAAGTATGTGTCTTGGTCGTGATGAGAACAGAAAACAACGTTATGCCCAGTATATTCCATTGAAGAACACTTTAAAAACCATGTTAAACGACCCAGTGGTGTGGGAGCAGTGTGCCAAACATCAGCATCTACACTCTTCTGTATTCTCTGACATCTGTGATGGCTCTGTATTCAAATCCAATGACTTGTTTAAGCAGCCAGAGATTACAATCCAACTTATCTTGTACCAGGATGCCTTTGAGATTGTGAATCCCCTTGGGTCAGCTAAAAAAAAACACAAAATGATTGGAGTGTATTTTACACTTGGCAACTTTGAGCCATTTTACAGATCATGCATTGATAACATTCAGTTATCACTTTTGTGTTATGAGCGAGACTTTAACTATTTTGGTCAAACCAAGATTTTTTCCAAGTTGGTGGCAGATGTCAAAGAGCTTGAAGAGCATGGATTTGTGACATCTTCAGGAGACATAGTACGCGCAACAATTGTGGCTATTATCGGGGATAATTTGGGGTCCCACTGCATCGGAGGTTACTCGCAGAACTTCAGTACTGCCAAGCATTGCTGTAGGTATTGCTTGGTATCTCGCAGTGAACTTCAGAATGTGTGTGTAGACTTTCCCAATCGCACAGTTGAGTCCTATAAGGCAGCAGTGGAAACTCTAAGGATGACCGAAGAAAATGTTGTAAATGGGTTGAAGTTTGACTCCATTTTCAACTCTCTCAAATATTTTCATGTTGCTCAGCCTGGCCTTCCTCCATGCCTTGGCCACGACTTGTTTGAAGGCGTTGTAGCTATCGATCTTGCCATTTTCTTGGAATACTTTGTAAAAAGGAAGTGGTTTTCATATACACAGCTGAACAGGAGACTTGCACAATTCAAATATCTGGATTCTGATGCTGCTTCTGCCCCTTCCCAGGTATGTGAAAAAGGCAGAAAGTTAGGTGGTCAAGCAGCTGAGAACTGGTGTCTCCTCAGATTTCCTCCTGTCATAATTGGAGACAGAGTAGAGTCACAAGATCCTGTATGGCAACTGACTGTTAAGTTGAAAGAACTGGTTGAGCTAGTGTGTGCTCCCAAGATTACCACTGCACAGATTGCATATCTCAATGTCTTAATACGAGAATATCTGGAAACCAGAAAGGAGCTGTTTCCTGGTCAAAATTTGAAACCAAAACACCATTACATACTTCACTATACGTCACTCATTTTGAGTCTTGGACCTTTAATTCGTTTATGGTCATTGAGATTTGAAAGCAAACATTCATACTTCAAAAGATGTATGAGAAGAACACAGAACTTCAAAAATGTATGCAAGACATTGGCACACAACCATCAACTTCTTCAAGCATATCTTCACTCACGGTCATTTTTTTCACCAAAGCTTAAAAGTGTTGACTTGGCCACATACTCTCCTCATTTGTACAGTGATGCTGTGTGCAAAGCTGTTGAGAAGAGCTTGCTTAATGAACCAGACTTTGTTTCAACACGGGTAGAATGCAAGGGTACCCTCTACAGGAAAGGAAACTTAATTTGCCTTAAATGTGAAGAGGAATATTTTATTTCACAATTTGGACAGATTGAGCTGATTTTCGTGAAAGATGATGATATGACTTTTCTTGTTACTCCTCGTCCCTCAATGTATTTGCATGATTATGGACTTTATGAGATTTTGCCTGCGACAAAGGAACTAATTTGTGTAAATGCTGAGGAATGTCTGGATTATTATCCCTTAAATGAGTACAGTTTTATGGGACTGAAGGTCATTACTCTGAAGCACAGCGTTGTTCATCTGTAAAAAGGATAAACTGTCCTTTCCCAACAGAAATGGATGCATTGTTGCATTTTATTGAGACTGTGTTCCCAAACCCTACTACTTCAAAGCTAGCCATAGAGGGTTTGAACAGCCTAGGTGTGGAGACCATAGATGACCTACAGTTTTTGAAAGATGATGATCTAGGTGGCTTTCTGAGACCAATTGAAGCAAGAAAACTAATAGCCCAAATCCCAAGTAAGTTTTCAAATCAATGGTTATTTTTACATATACACTAGTCAATATTTGAAGCGGATCAAAAAAGTTCATTAAGTTTTCCTAAAACAAGAACAGGTATTGGCTATTGGTTTTATGACAACTATTATGAAAGGTTTGATCCACTTTAAATGTTGATTATTGTACATGCATACAATTAGATGAAACGGAAAAAACAACACCCCAGGTCTCTTTCATTCTGTACTTTGTTAGCTGTACTCTTTACTTGTATTACAGTATAGTATGTCAATATGTTTCTTGTTTTTGCAGTATGGTTTTTAATTCAGTTTGTTGTTTATGAAAAATCACAACATCATGTCCCGCTGTATACAGTGAATGCATGCTGAAATTATTGTTGCGTGGCTACATAAAAGTTTAAGCATACGTGATGCATTGCGCGATCGATCTGACTCGCGTGAGAGAGAATAACTTCCTTATGCTTAACTCCAATAAGGCAGAGATTATTATTATTGAACAAAATATGTCAGATTACAAGTTGCCCATATATGATTGCACTGTGGTGCCGTTTTTTGGTACACACACCTGTAAAGTGCATGCGTGTGTGAAGAGGTTCTTTTTTAAGCTATATACTCTCCTGCAATTGAACGTGAATACGTTTACTACTTAAAAACATCAACGCTAAACATCATATCTAGTCAAACCGCATAACGACATCGCTACAGAAACAGTATGGGAAAAAAAAAGCGGAAGCTACGTTACCCTGGCTACATAAAAGTTTAAGCATACGTGATGCATTGCGCGATCGATCTGACTCGCGTGAGAGAGAATAACTTCCTTAAGCTAAACTCCAATAAGGCAGAGATTATTATTATTGAACAAAATATGTCAGATTACAAGTTGCCCATATATGATTGCACTGTGGTGCCGTTTTTTGGTACACACACCTGTAAAGTGCATGCGTGTGTGAAGAGGTTCTTTTTTAAGCTATATACTCTCCTGCAATTGAACGTGAATACGTTTACTACTTAAAAACATCAACGCTAAACATCATATCTAGTCAAACCGCATAACTACATCGCTACAGATACAGTATGGGATTAAAATCAGCGGAAGCTACGTTACCTTGTTTCATCGACGCTTGGTGTAACAGCAGTTGATGTTTTCGGTTCAGATGCTGAATGTAATGATAATGTAATGATCCCAAACTTTAGACATTCTCTCTCTGCCGTTTATGGACATATTCACTCCGCCATCGCGCCAACTAAATTCAAAATGTAACACGCGCTATGATGTGCTTCCTGAACATTGATCAACGGTCCGTGTGAATCAGATCTCGGCACGTGTAGTGCGCGTCATAGGAATTTAACGAGGCTTCGAGGCAGAATTTTTGCCTCGAGGAATTTTTTGAATCGAGTAAATCGAGTAACTCGATGAATCGTTTCAGCCCTGGTGTGTATGTATATATATATGTGTATATATGTATGTATAGATATGTGTGGATATATATAGATATATATGGATATATGTTTGTGTATATGTACATGTGTATACATATGAATGGCCCCTACGCTAATTGGGTTTTGTTTTTCTTTCTTTATGTCTCGTCCTTCTCTTCGAGGACAATGAGACAAACAGACCCAGTTCTGGTAAATGTGAAAGTCGGCACACCTCTGACCCACCGGCAGACCTTCAACGTGATGCCCAGCTGATGCATGACCAACAATCACCAGCAGAACCCGCTTAACCTCCGCCTAATCTCCTTAATCGTTTCAATGTACAGGGGTGTGATTCTTCCGGATAAATCCGGAATTCCGGCTTTTCCGACCTGAAAATGAGGCTTTCGTGAATCATGCAAATCCAATTTTTTGTGTGTGCGTGTGGGTGGGGGGTTGCAAGGCACCGTTATAAATAACCGCATATCACGATGGAACTTCATTCAAAGCAGAGCTCACCAAAGAGCTTGCAGTCAGATCTCCGGCGTGTGTTGTTGGCTGCGAATAAAAAAAACATGCGTTTGCCAACAAATAGTATGAGAGAAACACATCTTTCACTCTCAACCAAACTAACAAACTAGCCAATCAGAAGTAGAATGGGGAGGGGTCTTTGAGGTGCGGCTGAGGTCCAGCTACAGATGCCGCGCGGCCGTGGTGATGTCGTAACAAGTGTTGGACTTTAAGGCGTCCATCTGCATGTTCATAATTGGAGGAAAGACACAAATATCTAAATTGAATATTTATTGATCAGATATGAAAAAGTTTACAGCGCCGGGTTGTCTCAAGTCTTAACAGCAAGATTCGACCAACAACCAGCTCAGGACAAAAACATGGGTATTTATCGTCGTTCTTTCTTCAACATTCTCCTCCCCCAGATGGCTGTTTTCCTTATCAGATTCCATCACCACATACCTGTGGGGGGTTGCATAGCAAACAGACAGAAAGACATACACAGACCATTCTGTTCCCTGGGGCATTATGTCCTTATTTGGACATCTTTGTAACTTTGTAAAACATAATTATTCAACAACACAACAATACTCCATTGTTCATAAATTGGTTAAATGCATTCATTAGTTAAACATACTAATTTTCACTTTCTCTAAATGTAACATAGTTATAAAGCAAGCAACTTGTTTATTGAAACCATCTGTTCTGTGTGTTTTCCCTTCAGGGCTTTTTCTATAGCCCCCCTGGCTCCCACACACACATCAGCCACTTTGTGCCCTCGAGCATTTCATCCCTACATGTCAATGTCTTATTACAGGGCAATCTTCTACATTAGTCATGGGCACAAAGGCATAATCATTTATATATTTTAACACATTAATATTCATAGCAACATGTAATTTTATAAATCCAAACACCTCTACATGTAACAATCTGGAAATGAATGATTGCCAGTGAACTAATATCAAAAGCATGCACTTCTTTGTCTGTGTGTTTTCTCCTTAAAGCTTTGCTCTTATCTCGGCCATCACCAGCTGGAAATTCCTTCACTCAAGCTACCTCCCCCCAATAACCCTCCACACACAGACAGCTCTCTTGTACTCAGCACAGAAATCATTGTTTTAAAAATACACATGAATTAAGATTATAAACAGCACGACTAATAAAATAAAATCAAATCCCACAATTCCCTCTCTTGACCTCTGAAAGAGGTCACACATTTTCTTATTCCTCCTCATCCAGGTTCTGTAAGCCTAATAGGGGCATGCTACATGGGGGTGGATTGTTCTCTTTTTTCTCTATTGCAGATACTATTAATCTGTTGCACAGGGATCTAAGACAGGGAATGCAACAACATCCACAGGTCATCAGGATGGCCACGAATACACCAATGGACACTACTATGGAGGTTACTATTGCCCTCCACAATCTATCATACTGCAAAGGTGTATGACGTCGTTGAATTTTTTGTGTAATTCAATTCAATTCCCCCATATCCCTGTACACACTAATCTTGTGATGTAGTTTTGGACCTTTTGTCAATTTTCAGATTACCTCCATTGTTTATGCTAAATATTATGGTGATTATAATTGCAGTTATAACCCCTAGGGCCCACAGAACCTTCCAATTGCCATATAGCTTCATCTCTGTGGAAAAAATACACTTATGCCTATTGGCTTAATTAAAAAAAAAAAACACTGTTAAATTGAAACTTAATAACAGGTAAGAGTATAGCAAAAGAAGTAAAATGATGGAAAAACATACACTTATATGACGTTTACAATCACTTCTGTCAGGATCTCCACCTTATGGAAATCCAATTTATCTAACCCACACCCCATCCGGGGAGTGGATACACTTGTTATTCCTTTTTCCTCACACCCATCTCTCATACATTTGAGGCTGTTGGTAAAATTCTCATATGTTGGTAAATCAGTACAATTTTGTTTTGTTATTAAATGAAAAATCAATCTGCCGTCGTCCTCATGAGTAACTGCACATTCACCTGTGTGTTTGTTCTGTCTTACAACCTTTTGTGTTCCGTACTTGGTCTTGAATTGTACGGCTATACCTGCTCCGTAGGCACAATCTGTGCAGTGTGCTAAAGGTTCTGTTGCTGGGCTAGGAAAAAAATGTCACCTTTTTTATGCACAATTTTACAGAGTGTTTGTTGACTTTGTTGTTGGTGTTGTGTGAGTGTTACCACTGATATGTTACCACTGATGTTTCACTTCCTGTTTGTTCTCTCTTTATTCCAGCTGATTTACTTTCACTTTCACTTTCACTTTCAACACTCTCCCTCTCTTGGACCTGAGTCCTCAGGTCCACACCGATTTCTGTGAGAGACCTGCTGGGAGAATCACATGTAACACAAGAAGAGATGGAACCAGGTGTCGCCTTTGACCTGTAGCTGGACACAATGTTAGGTTTTTGCTTTTACTCTGGGTAGCCTGGACCGTCTCGGTTCGGCCCAGCACCGTCTGAACACCTTCACTTTTATTCAATCATCATTTGTAACAGCTTGGTCTTTGTCCCGGTGTCGTGTAGCCTGGCAGGAAAAATGTTTAATCATAGCAGTTAGTTTGTAAAAATAAACACTATGAGTTAGTGGCAGGATTGGATCCTACACCAAGGCGTTCCGTGGGCCTGGAAACTGTCGACCTGTAAGCAATTCAAAGGATGTGAAACCAGAAATCCTGTTAACAGAAGAGCGAATAGACATTAATGCAATTGGCAATGCGTCAAGCCATGTTATTTTTGTCTGTGCACAGATTTTGTCAAGTCAAGTTTTAATGTCAAAGTCAGGTTCATTATTTCAGCTTTGCTCTGGCATTGGGGTGATAAGCAGCCCCAAAACTATATGTCAATTCCAGTGCGTGTTTGTCAGTTTGTCAGATCTAACTTTGTCTTGGGAAACCATGGTTGGGGATATAAGTGGTTTATTAGGCAGTTGACAACAACCACTTCATTAGGTACCTTCACAGCCTGTATTATATGTCAGGCTTCGCTAGCATTTATTTATTATAGGCCGGCCTTTCCTGGTTTCTAACCCACCTATCTGCCATATGGCAGTTCCATATATACTGCACCAATCACTATGCAGAGTCACTATAAATAATCACCCTCTCTTCACCAGTGTAGTGCAAGGCTTTGATAACAGCTATCATTTCAGCTGTCTGTGCTGACTGCTTACCCTCCAATTTACCACTCACTCTAGTCACAAAATCACCCTCAACCTGGTCAACCACAGCAAACCCTGCCTTTAGCGTACCATCTGATGCTCTAAAACAAAGCCATCCATAAATAACGTGATTACCGGTGGGGGAGTTGTCAGTGGTACCGCGAACAAACCATCTCTCAATTTGTTTGCTTTTTTTTTTTTTTCAGTCAATGGTATGCAGTTATATGGCTCACCCTCAGTGATTAGATCTGCCATGTGAACACCTTCATGCACATATATGATGTCTGGGCTGGCAATTTCCTTAAATACAAAGTTTGTTACAATAATCAGTTATTTTTCTATTCTCACAGCTTTTCTTGTTTACCTTTTATAGTGTTCTATAGTGTTCTCTTTGTTTTTTATTTATTTTAATTTCCTTTCTGCCATAGCTGTTCTATGCCATTTATATTTGCTTTTTAGCTTAGTACCATCATTGGAGTTCTAACTTCCTCTTTAGATACCAAGTTCAATCATTCATTTCTTCCTGTCAGATTAATAGGAGTCTGATTTGATTTCAGAACAGGTAGTCACACCTAACAACAAAGTTCTTGATCAGCTTTTAAATTTGTCTAGCTGATTTTCTCATAAAGATTGTCTGTGTCCCTATTATATCAAGGTCTTTACTTAAACATTGAACGGCTGTTTTACTCTTTCCCCTTTTTCACTCAAAGGCTCATATGAAGATGAAAAAGTTCAGTGTCCAGTGAAGTGTTTTCCAGTTTCTCATGCCTCCAAGAACATTATTGTCTGTGTGAGTCTTTCTGGACTCCACTCAGTCTTTTTTCAGAACATTGTGCAGTGCCCCCATCACTGCTTCATATAATCCCATTCATGTAGGATGTGTCCACAGTCCAGTTTATGAGTTAATCCTCTCTTTGCAACTCCAACACTTTGATGTCACACACAGTTTTTCATTGTCTGTTTCTTGCCAGCTTTTATTCACTTTCTTGAATGTCAAAGGATCAGAGCTTTCAGCCTTTCAAAGTTTAAGTTAACCCATTGCAAAATATTGCCTTTCAATTTAAAATAAAATTTATCTTGTGACCACCTTCAATCATCAGATGAAGACTCCTCTTCATTTTGTAATAATTTATCTTTGTATAATTTATCTGTGTCATTCACCTTTTAATAATTTTCCTGTCCTTTTTATTTTTCTCTTTATTTCCACCTTTAATAACTTGGTCTCTACTTTTTTCTCTAATTTGTTGTTTTTTCTTTTCAAGGCTTTACTTCTGTCTTCCTGCTAGATTTAGCTTAATCTCACAATTCCCTCGAGCTATGGGAGCTGACCTTCCCCCTCCCTTTCTCTCTCTCTCTCTCTCTGTCTCTCCTTCTCCCTTTGAGCATTTCTTTGTCTGTTAATTATCTCCTCTTATCTTTCATTAGTTTATATTTTTATTTAATTGTATTTCTCCTCACACAATGCCACATCAAATGTTTCCTCATTTGAACTCCAATTATTTCATTTTCTAATTCTCCACACAACAATTGTTTAATCCTTATTTTTCCATTAATGTGACTGCCATAATCTTTTCTTTGCAATATAACACACCTTATATTTTACAATTATTTCTCATTTAACCACTTCACAACCTTATTGTTTTTATTTATCCAATTTATATATTCTCCAAATAATTACTTAGATTTCCAATGTGTCTTTAAAATAAAATTTCCTTATAATATTTTGTAGTGTTTTGTCAAATAGGATCAAATACCATCACCAACATCTGTCCTTTTTTGGACAAGCAATCTTTTCCTATTGAGCACAATTTTTTATTTTAATCAATCCTTTAAATGAATTATTTAATTTCTAGAAGTTTATATACTTCACTGTAATAACTAATATTTTTGGCTACAATACCTCAGAACCACAATGTCTTCAAATCTAATCTTTAATACCCAGCATTTGTAACTGTCTCTTATCCATAATCATATTCTTACTCTTATTCACATACTTTCAAACTTTATCCCCTTTTTTATAGTTTTAAACAATCTTCACTCCTGTAACACAACACCTCTCTGTCTCTCTACAGAGCAACAGAAGAAAGACACACCCACTGCTCACTCAGCAACCCCCACTCTTTCCATCTCATACATTCACACAATTTACAAGCGTTCAAAATTAAAAAAAAAAACACACAAAACGTCACTCTTATCTAACAAAAGGATATATACACCAGTAGTTTTCAGGACTTACACCCGCGCGACTACTGACCCGAGTATTAGCAAAACTTAAAACAATTAAAAAATATCCGGACACACCAATCCACTATTTACGGAACTTTCATCCGAGGGACTTTAACCCAAAAAAATAATAAATTTACGAGACTCTAACTCGATGGCCTTTAACCAAACTTATTACTTTATAATGTCTAATACATTAAGGGCCTTTAACCCAAACTAATACATTTATAATGTCTAATACATTAAGGGCCTCTAACCCAAACTAATAAATTTATAATGTCTAGTACATTAATGGACTCCAACCACAATTTTACCTTTATGGGATTTTCACCCAAGGGACCATTCAACCCTATTCTCTCTTTCTATTAACCTTATTTTTTTTTTTTTAAAAGTTTTTCAATCTGATCTTTTATTCAATTATTTATTACTTTCAGTTTGGATCTCCTTATCAACACAATTAATTTGGTATATGTCCAATAGCAGAATTTGATAAAACAGGCTTCTGCTTACCTTTGTTTTAGAAGACCGGTCTTTTTGTGTTGAAATGGAGCCCTCCCTTACTCAATCTTAAGCAATTCGAAACTTCTCTTAATCTTCTTTTCCCTCCAACAACGTCGGGGATCACCAATTGTTGGACTTTAAGGCGTCCATCTGCATGTTCATAATTGGAGGAAAGACACAAATATCTAAATTGAATATTTATTGATCAGATATGAAAAAGTTTACAGCGCCGGGTTGTCTCAAGTCTTAACAGCAAGATTCGACCAACAACAACCAGCTCAGGACAAAAACATGGGTATTTATCGTCGTTCTTTCTTCAACATTCTCCTCCCCCAGATGGCTGTTTTCCTTATCAGATTCCATCACCACATACCTGTGGGGGGTTGCATAGCAAACAGACAGAAAGACATACACAGACCATTCTGTTCCCTGGGGCATTATGTCCTTATTTGGACATCTTTGTAACTTTGTAAAACATAATTATTCAACAACACAACAATACTCCATTGTTCATAAATTGGTTAAATGCATTCATTAGTTAAACATACTAATTTTCACTTTCTCTAAATGTAACATAGTTATAAAGCAAGCAACTTGTTTATTGAAACCATCTGTTCTGTGTGTTTTCCCTTCAGGGCTTTTTCTATAGCCCCCCTGGCTCCCACACACACATCAGCCACTTTGTGCCCTCGAGCATTTCATCCCTACATGTCAATGTCTTATTACAGGGCAATCTTCTACATTAGTCATGGGCACAAAGGCATAATCATTTATATATTTTAACACATTAATATTCATAGCAACATGTAATTTTATAAATCCAAACACCTCTACATGTAACAATCTGGAAATGAATGATTGCCAGTGAACTAATATCAAAAGCATGCACTTCTTTGTCTGTGTGTTTTCTCCTTAAAGCTTTGCTCTTATCTCGGCCATCACCAGCTGGAAATTCCTTCACTCAAGCTACCTCCCCCCAATAACCCTCCACACACAGACAGCTCTCTTGTACTCAGCACAGAAATCATTGTTTTAAAAATACACATGAATTAAGATTATAAACAGCACGACTAATAAAATAAAATCAAATCCCACACAAGTTAATGTTGTCAGCAGGATGAAGAGTAAGTTTATGAAGCAGTAAGACAACCTAATTGATAAAGGACTTAAATCAGTGGCGCTGGGCATGGATAGAAGGAATAGGCAGAGACAAACAGCATTTTAGTAGTAAGAAAATTAAGAGAACCCGCCAGGTGTTTGCTGCTTTGACAAAACTGTCCGTTTCAAATCAGGCTATGCCAGTAATGTAAATATCAGATTTCTCGTCGAGGTGAAATGCTGTCTCGCAATATCAATATAAAGTTGCGTTTGGGTCAAAACGTTTGCTTGCATTATTATTCTGTAATCACTTACGTTAACGCACGCATATAAGTTACGCAAACCGATCCAACGTCATCCGGATGAACACACGCATACGTTTGCTCCTCTTAATGGTTTGTGAATCTGGCAGTAATGCTTGTGATTACAGAATAATATAATGACAAACACACACATTCATGGATCTGGTTTGCCTGTGTGTATGTGCGTGTGTGTGTGTGAAACGCGTAGATCGACGGTGCCAAAAGAACTATGCAAAAGACAAATGCACTTGACTGCCTTTCCAGAAAGTCATAACATTTGAATTAAGTAACAAATGTTGCTATCAATAATTAATCTGTAATAAATGCCCCCACTAATTATTCTATAAACATTAAACATATTTATGCTATGACCAATAGCAAATCCCATTTATCAAATTGTGTATGTGGCTTGTGTGCCTTATTATTACCATATGCAACCAAAGATTTTACTAAAAGGGCATTCATTTCTTTAGAAGAACATAAAAATCCTCATAGATCTAGTCACTTATTTTTACTCTCAAAATGCACCACATTGATGTATTTACTTTTAAAAGCACAAAAGGATTTTGTTCAGTCTGATGCAGTGGCAAGGCTACATAATGGTCAGGGTGGCACTTGCCCACGCATTGACGATTGGCCACTCAGATCGATCAACTTTGAGCCCAAATTATATTTCAACTGTATTTCATTTTATATGTGTGTGTGTGTGTGTGTGTGTGTGTGTGTGTGCGCACGTGCATGTTTGCATATGTATGTCACCACGCCATGGTAGGTGTGCCGTATATTTTCCTGCTTTTTTGTCTTTTGCCAATCACACCTATGAATGTATATATAAATATATCTCCCAAGGGTTTTTCCCTCCTATGACTTTTTTTACTTCCCCGGCTGAGCCTGGGGTTTTTTTTCTCCTAGGGGGTTTTTCAACCCGGGGAGGCAGCCCTCTTGGGCTTAACTTAGCACCCTCTTCTTTACGTTACATTAGCAATACGCACGCTTATAATGTTGATTCATAGCCGCATCAAATTTAGCTGCTTGTGCTATCGTGTATTATGTTGTGCTATCTGTCGTTTTTCTGTGCTTTCCACTGCTTCTATTAATGTAAAGCTGCTTTGAAACAATCACCAATTGTGAAAAGCGCTATATAAATAAAATTGAATTGAATTTAATTGAATTGAATTATGCCATGTAGATATTGTTTCCAATCTGCAAAACACTGCCAATGATTTGTGTGCTGCTGAATACACATTTGATGCATCAGGTTCACCTGCTCCTGGATGTTCAATTTCACCATCCAGCTCTTCAAGTGGAAGACGTGAGTAAAAAGCTTAAACAACATTAAACAATCCACAAACATTTTGAAAGCAAAACATGTAATTTGTCAATTCTTGGAATTCCTATACAGAGAATTTGCATTGTGAGCATGCCCAGCCTTTAGCATGCGCAGTTCACAGAGATGTGTGGGTGTGGTTGTGTGTAGAAATCTGCAGATATATTGTACACTAGTCAACATTTGAAGTGGATCTCCTTCCGGTTTCACGCTGAACAGATCGTGCATCGGAGCTCCGTCGAGTTCTTCATCTAAAAGCCTTTTTACTATCTTATTCCTATTTATATATTAAGTTATACCTAGGAATACTTTACCGTGAGGATAATTGAGCAGTACTACCACGTGAAACTATTTATCACTAATAACCACCCACCGTGTGAGCATATAGCCCGCTAGCCTCAACAAACGCTGCCGCCTGAAGCTAGCATTTTCCGATCTAATGGCGGATTCATCTGATATATGCTTTTCTGACCTGTCCTCGCCTGAGCGGGAAGCTGCGAAGGAGTTGATCGGTTTGAGCAGATCCAACGCGAGCTACAGCGCCCACTTCACCATGTCTCCGGACGTCCACAAGCGACCGAGGAATGCGACAAACGAGTGCTCCACGCGATGCAGCTTTACGGACCGTAAGCGAGTGAACGGAGACGCCATTGCCCAACATGAAAGCGATCGGGAAGCTGTGGAGGAGCCGCTGCCCGGCCTTCGCAGATTCAGCATGCCCAACATCACCCTGGACCCAGACGTTCGCAGGCGACTGAGGCGTACCACAACCAAACCCCCAACGCGATGCAGCTCCGCGGAGCGCGTTCGGGTAAACAAAGACGCCATCGCCCAGCATGAAAGCGGTAAGACTCCGCTTGTTATTGTAACATGTACTACTTGCTACATGTATAGTTTAGCTTCTGCCGTTAGCATAGATGGGTTTACATGCACTAAGTGTATTGAAGTATTAAGATTAACTGAGAAGGTTGCTGAACTAGAATCGCGCATCCGAACGCTAGTTGAGGATAGCAAAACCGCTAATGTTACTGTTGTAAATACTGTATCGAGCGAAAAGACTAATGGCTCGGTTCCGACATCAGATGCTAATGTAAACATTACAAACAATGTATCGAGCGCACATAGTGTTCCGACATCAGATGCTAATGTAAACATTATAAATACTGTATCGAGCGCGCATAGTGTTTATCATAATACACATGGCTCGGTTCCGACATCAGAGTCAAGTCGGCGGTCTAACTGGGTGACTGTCAGGCGGCATAGTCATATACGGCGTCCATCTAAGACCCATAACGTTACGGTACTTTCTAACAGATTCGATCCCCTAAGGAATACACTAGCTGAAACACCTGTTAAAAGTGCCCTGGTCATTGGAGATTCTATACTCAGGAACACTAACATTGAGGCACCAAACACCCTAGTCGACTGTATACCGGGAGCCAGAACGTCTGACATTAGATCCAAACTTAAAGTGCTGGCTAATGCTAAACGGAAGTTTTCTAAGATTGTTATTCACGCCGGAACAAATGACACCAGACTCCGACAGTCGGAAATCACCAAAGATAATATTAAGGAGATGTGTGAAATTGCAAAAACAATGTCAGACAATGTAATATGCTCTGGTCCCCTCCCCGCCTACCGGGGAGATGAAACACATAGTAGATTAGTGTCTCTCAATGGCTGGATGTCAAAGTGGTGCCCTCAGCATAATGTAGGGTTTATAGACAATTGGAAGCATTTCTGGGGTAGACCATTTCTCCTAACCCGAGATGGCCTTCATCCGACATCAGAAGGAAGTGCTATACTCACCAGAAATCTGATTAATATTCTTAATTCTGATATAGTATGACTATCCAGGGCCCAGGTCAGGAAACAGACGGATCAGCTTAACTGTCCGTCTGTTAGCTGGCATGATATGTCTAGATCACAGATATCCCAGAACTTCGAGTCGATCTTACCAGAATATCAACACATTTCAACTGTATCTGTTCCCCGAACAAGCAAATACAGAGCACCGCTTGCCACATCACGTACAAATTTGACCAACATAAAATTAGAAAACAATACATTACAAGATGAACCTCGAATGTTAAAATTCGGCCTTCTTAACATTAGATCGCTTACCAATAAAGAACCTAGTGTTAATGAATTAATTAATGACCAAACCTTAGATGCACTCTGTTTAACAGAAACCTGGCTTAAAGCAGACGACTACATTAGTTTAAACGAATCCACCCCACAAGACTATTATTATAAACAAGAACCTAGGTTAAAGGGGAGAGGGGGTGGTGTAGCTACAATATACAACAAAATTTTTAAAGTAAACCAAAAATCTGAACTAAAATTTAAATCATTTGAACTAATGTTGTTAAATATGGAAATAACTGATCGTAACCACAAACAGCTCTCTTTTGCCTTAGCTACAATCTATAGACCTCCGGGCCACCATGCAGATTTCCTTAAAGAAATAGCAGATTTTCTGTCTGAGCTTGTAGTCACTGTAGATAAAGCTCTTATCGTTGGTGATTTTAATATTCATGTGGATAACCATAAAGATGCATTAGGACGTGCGTTTATGGATGTTCTAAATTCTCTCAATATTAGACAAAACGTGACAGGGCCAACGCATACTCGTAAGCACACATTAGACTTAATTCTGTCACTCGGGCTTAATATTAATGACATCAAAATATCACCTCAGAGTGATGCAGTTTCTGACCATTACCTTGTGTCATACACTGTACTTCTAGATAGGATCACTCAATCCACAACATGCTACAGATTAGCCAGAACAATAATTTCCACCACTAAAGATAGCTTTATTAGCACTCTTCCAGACCTGTCCCAAATTAAACATGCAGATAACTGTGATGATCTAGATATTGTAATAGAAAACCTAAACAATGTCTGTTCTAACACATTGGATGCCGTTGCTCCCATTCGAAAAAAGAGAATCAAAGAAAAACCGCCAGCTCCATGGTATGATCATCACACCGCAGCTCTTAAAAAGGCAACTAGGAAAATGGAAAGAAATTATAGAAGCACAAAATTAGAAGTATGGCGTGCAGCATGGAAAGATAGTGTTAAACACTACAGACAGGCTATTAAAACCGCCAGATCTACCTATCTTAGCAAGCTTATAAATGAGAATCATAATAACCCTCGTTTCCTCTTTAGCACCGTTGCAAAACTGACTAGAAACAAAGAACAAACAGAAACCAATAGTAAACTCCAACACAATAGTAACGACTTCATGAACTTCTTTTCTAACAAAATTACGGCTATAAGGGAAAACATCGTAGCTACACAGGCAGCCACCACTCTACCCGTTAGTTCACTTAACACTAGACTACCACACGAACATCTTGATTCATTTAAACCTACTACAATAGAAGAGCTCTCTAAACTAGTAACGTCATCCAAATCATCGTCCTGTATATTAGACCCCGTTCCCACAAAACTACTTAAAGAGGTATTTCCTGTAGTGTCAACCCCGGTTCTAAATATCTTTAACTCATCGCTAGAAATAGGATACGTTCCAACATCTTTCAAACTAGCAGTTATTAAACCGCTGATTAAAAAACCACAGCTTGATCAGGGAGAGCTTAATAACTTTAGACCAATCTCAAATCTCCCTTTTCTTTCGAAAATATTAGAAAAGGTAGTGGCAAGCCAGTTACGCACATTTTTGACAAATAATAGTACATATGAAAAGTTCCAATCAGGATTCAGGCCCCACCATAGCACAGAGACAGCGTTGCTTAGAGTTACAAATGACCTCCTATTAACATCCGATCGTGGTGAAATCTCAATTCTTATATTATTAGACCTTAGTGCAGCCTTTGACACAATAGATCATACAATCTTACTCAATAGACTAGAAAACTATGTTGGTATCAGTGGTCAGGCGCTAGCATGGTTTAGGTCGTATCTAACCAATCGCTATCACTTTGTTTATGTAAACGAGGAAGAGTCATATCACTCCCTGGTTAAATACGGTGTACCGCAGGGATCGGTTTTAGGTCCTATCCTGTTCTCGTTATACATGTTACCTCTAGGAGACATTATCAGGAAACATAACATAAGTTTTCACTGCTATGCGGATGATACCCAGCTTTACATCTCCTCACATCCCAGCGAAACACACACGTTTTCTAAGCTAACAGACTGCCTTAGAGATGTTAGTGACTGGATGGCACATAACTTTCTTAAGCTGAACTCCAATAAGACAGAGATACTTATTATTGAACCGAATCGCTACAAACATAATATGTCAGATTACACGTTGCACATAGATGGCTGCACTGTGGTGCCATCTTCCACGGTAAGGAACTTAGGTGTGATGTTCGACAGCAACTTATCCTTCGATAGTCATATCGCCAACGTCTGCCGTACAGCTTTCTTCCACCTTAGAAATATCTCGAAAATACGCCATATACTGTCTACATCTGACGCAGAGAAGCTTATCCATGCTTTTATGACCTCTAGAATAGACTATTGTAACTCGCTACTCGGGGGATGCCATGCAAATCAAGTAAACAAGCTTCAGCTAGTTCAAAACGCTTCCGCAAGGGTACTTACTCGATCTAAAAAGTACGACCACATAAGCCCAATTCTGGCATCTTTACACTGGCTACCAGTTAAATATCGCATACAATTTAAAATATCACTACTCACCTACAAAGCTTTAAAGGGCCTAGCACCCTCATACCTTAGAGAATTACTATCAGAATACAATCCGTCACGCACACTACGGTCACAAAATTCTGGTCTCTTGATTATCCCTAGACTATCAAAAGTGTCTAAAAGTGGAAGGTCATTTTCCTACTTAGCCCCTAAGCTCTGGAATGATTTACCAACCGATGTCCGAGAATCAGACACAGTCGATAATTTTAAATCTAGACTTAAAACTTTTCTCTTCAACAAAGCATTCGCATAATTTGTCTAGTAAAAGTACTTAACTCGAAATAGTTATTTGTACCGAACAAAGCACTCGCGGTCATAAAACAGACCAACCAAATAAATAAATAAAAACCTTATCTTAACGTATAGTCGGATTGCGATTTTGGAACTTTCGTGTTCTTGTGAATAGTATGCCATACAAACCCGTTTGCCACTGAACCTGCATTAACGACGACAGTGGGGCATCCGGCCTTAGTCAAACGGGTTGGCACGTACGGTTGGGTTGGGCTTTTGGCGCTTTCTTTATATTGCGAATACTATGCCATACAGACCCGTTTGCCACTGAACCTGCATTAACGACGACAGTGGGGCTTCCAGCCTTAGTCAAACGGGTTGGCACGTATGGTCGGGTTGCGATTTTGGCGCTTTTTTGTGTCTTGTGAATAGTATGCCATACAGACCCGTTTGCCACTGAACCTGCATTAACGACGACAGTGGGGCCTCCAGCCTTAGTCAAACGGGTTGGCACGTATGGTCAGGTTGCGATGTTGGCGTTTTCTCATGATCTTGTAAATAGCATGCAATATAGACCCGTTTGCCACTGAACCTGCATTAACGACGACAGTGGGGTTACAGGCCTTAGTCAAACGGGTCGACAGGTTTCATTTTCTCTTTCTCTTAAAAATCAGAAGGTGACCCTTAGTTACCATATATACCGTCGCAGTGGGCCCCCAATTTGCAAAATCCTCAACTGTGGATAATATAATTATGCCGCAATAGTTAGTCTGTCTGAAACTAAGCTGATTAAACCACATCACTGTGTGACACTTGCATTACATGTGAACGGCCCCTACGCTAATATGATTTTGTTTTTCTCTCCCTGTCCTGTCCTCGACCCTGAGGACAATGGGACAAACAGACCCAGTTCCGGTAGATGTGAAAGTCGACTCACCTCTGATCTACTGGTCGTCCATCACTGTGATGCCCAGCTGATGCCTGACCAACGACCACCGGCAGAACCCGCTTAAACCCCGCTTAATCCCCGCTTAATCTCCTTATCCGTTTATATGTGTTTATATACATATATATCTCCCAAGGGTTTTTCCCTCCTAGGACTTTTTATTTTTTATTTCCTCGGCTCAACAACCCGGGGTTTTTGTTTTTTTTCTCCTAGGGGGTTTTTTACCCCGGGGAGGTAGCCTGCTTGGGCTTAATTTAGCTTCTTCTCCTAGACGTTACATTAGTAATACGCTCGTTCATAATGTCGAGTCATAGCCTCAGCAAATTTGACAGCTTATGCTATTGTGTATTATGTTGTGCTATCTGTCATTTTTCTGTGCTTTTACTGCTTCTATTAATGTAAAGCTGCTTTGAAACAATTGAGTATTGTGAAAAGCGCTATATAAATAAAATTGAATTGAATTGAATAGTAGTTTGATAAAGAACAAACTGTGATGGCACGGGGCCTCAAAACATTGATTTTGAAAATTGCATATCTTGTGATCCGTACATGTGCCACTGTGGTGACTCTGTGGTGCATGAATAGCCAAAATATCATCCAGTTGTGTGTCATCCGCAGCTTATGCCAGCAGAGAGTGAATACGGCTGTGCGTTGTTCAAAGCAACTACAGGGCAGTGCAGCAAATCACCAGCAACATGTTAAATGTGCCATTTTATGCTAGTGACTTGTTGCACTGTGGTCCTGCGGTCCCTGTGAACAATGCACAACAGTGTCCCCTCCTCTCTGACAATAATACACTGTGGACATAAAACAAGTCTGTGCACCACTTGCATATTCACACACGTGCATATTCTATAATGTGGCACATTAACAAACCCACAGTGGGTTTGGCAATTTTGCATTAAAAACATTAAAGCTGCATTAAAAGTTCATCCTATAACCTGTGGACAGGTTTATCTTCTAGGTGACAGTAGCTGTGAAACTTCATTCTATGATCATGACTGGCATTATAGTTTTGATGTTCCATGGCAAAAAATGCCAGCAAGTTTTATGGAAAAGTTGCAAAATGGCGAAAGGCCAAGTTGCTCTGAGAGAAGACAGTTGGTCCGCGTTGTTTCTTCTGAGATCCTGGAAGTCAGCAAATGTCCAACAAAAAAACATGTATCAGAAATAGCCCGACAGATGGTGATTACATACCCAAACTCTTTTAGAGATGAAATTAATTCCCAGGTTGTAGGAAGTGGATATGATTCTCTCCTCAAACAACTGGTGTGTAGAATTGACAATTGTAAAAGAGCAAAAGCTATTAGTACACCACTTTGTGGTACTCTAGAAGTATCAGCAAACAAACGAAAGTCAGTGTATGGTTGTATAAATTCTGATCCACAAATGCCAGTTGGAGAAACATCTGAATTGCAGCAGGAAAAAAAAGAGAAGTTGCTAGTAATGTTTCAAAATAACGAAAGTGATGTAAAGACAATCTATGACTTAATGACTTCTACTTACACCTCTCAAAGAAATGACATCCAATCTGGAATAGAAACCAATGATTTACTTGATGCGTGGCCATATCTTTTTCAGCCAGCAGGAATGAAAGCACACTTTAAAGAGCTCACTGGCATTGACATAAACAACAGCTTTGAAGAATCTGCTTCCAGTAAGTTCAGAAGAATTTTGGAGTACTTTCAATTTCAGTGCACAGAAAGAGCAAGCAGAGCAGGGAGAATCCTCACAAAGTATAGAGCTGGAGGGGATCATCTTTGTGGGGCAGTGATGTTGCTGCTAACTCATTTCAAAAATGACCACGACCACTTTCTTGTGATGGTAGAAGACACCTGTGTTCCTAGTGATATATGCTCAGAAAAGCTTCCAGCAACACCATGTATAGTAGTGTGTGGTGGGTATTATTTTCTATGATCTTGCACCACAGTAATTGTTTCGGGTGACCAGGACCCACAATCTGTTAAATATTATGTCTTAACTGATTTTTGTGCTTGTTCAAAGGAGAGAACCCTCTGACAGCCATTGTGTACATGGTAGCAGTAGACCAGATGATTGTAAATGACCATCTCTTGAGTTTTACAGAAGCCCTGTATCTGATGTTCTCTCTTTACTATATATTGAACATCAGTTACCCTGTAGAACTGGGAGCCACACTAGAATTCTTGCAAAGGTAATTCATCGGATGCATTCCTTTTGGTTAAGAAGGTTACAACAATTATTTAAGGTTATTGTTTGTGTTGTTTTGTTTTAAAGGTGCATCTTTAGAATAAATCCTCATAAAGGTACCAAGGTGGAAAAGAGAGAGAAAAAGAGAGCGTACTCTGTCAACCCCAGAGTATTGAATCTGACGTCAAAAATTGCTGCATTTGACTGGGGAGAGTAACGGGTATAGAAGCTTTATTGTCTTGTATAGTAGTGGTAGACTTCATTTTCTGTGTTTATCATTCATCGATGGTAAAGTGCACCAAATACAATTTTTATGATTAACTCCAATAAATGTGATGTAATTGTCTGAGAGTATTTGGTTAAGGCTTGGTGCTGTTTCTGCCCTTCTTTTGGTTTGTGTTTTAATTATAACTTTGTGTCCCCACAGATGTGGTCTTTCAGAAGATTGACATTTCTCTGAATAACAGGACAGACAGACTTTTTGTACATCAGTGCAGTGCTTTGTTCCTTATATTATTTTTATAACCTTGTGATGTGATTGGGATTGTCAGAATACAGGCCCAGTGTTTTGTTTGTTTGTAAATTGAACAAATTTGTGTTCTAAAACATGCCTTATCCATTTTTACCCATTTGACATTTTTGGGATAATCAGAATCCAGGTCGGCGACGACTTTTTTTTTTAATTGAAGAAATTTGTGTTCTAAAACATGCCTTATCCATTTTTACCCATGTGACATGTTCGGGATAATCAGAATCCAGGTCGACGACTTCTTTTTTTTTTTATTGAACAAATTTGTGTTCTAAAACATGACATTTGCTGGAAGTGTTATTTCCATTCCATTTTGAAGGCTTGCTATATAATAAAAAGCTAAAGTTGTTAACAGCAATACTCTGGATCCCATCATTTATTGTATAACATTTTACAAAAGTGCTAGCTGTTTTTGGTGTATTTTGTAAATATGCAGTACAATTTCTGTTTCAAGTATTTTTCATTAGTTTTTAGCATTACATCTGTCACACAGTATGCCAAGATGTCACGGTACATTTTGTTTTAAAAATATTATGGCATGAAAACATGTAAGCCCGGATTTGCTAACTGTTTGTGGCAGTGCACACTTTCTTAATGTGTTTAAAAGAACTGTCAGGGTTTACAGAAGACATGATAGAAAGGCATGCACAGTGATTATTGCATCTCGACCTAATTGGATATGCATTTGTAGGACATTTCCTTTATGAAAGCACAGTATTAAGGTATTCAAATATAAGTGGTTTGCAGTAGTCTGTTTACTGCTTAGTCTCTTTAACGCCTCCAAAAAGCATCCTTTAACCCTTTTTTTGTGCCTGACCTGACAGTCATGGTTGCTAATTACACTTTTTTTATTTGGTCTTTATGGAAGTGAGCTGCTGCAGATGTGTTCTTGCTCAGTGTTAGTTTAGTTGTAGAAAACATTCAAATTTATCCTGAAGTCTATTTTACTCTGCCAAAAACAATATTAGCACATTTTAAGTTAGGATGCATTCTATTTACCATTAATGTGATTGTTCACATTATGAAAATCTGTCTTGTACTCTCAAGTTGTATAAATTAATTCGTTTTGCTAACCACAAAGAAATTTATTTTCACTAATGTTTGTAATGTTCAGTGACAACTTTGACTTCCATGGTATTTTTTTCGACTATGCACTTAAGTCATGACATAACGTAAGGAATAATGTTTCCGGGTATACTGTAGAGGTGTAACTATCTGCCAATATGGATAGCATCTAATTAGTATTTACACTTAGTGCAAATTTGATAGTTATATTTATTAAATGAAAATTATTTACACCTAATGTAAATAGCATATTATGTGCAAATGCTGATATTGTCACTTAGTAAAAATAATATATCTGTATTTTTCTTAGTGTAATTAGCATCTACCGCTATTTGCACTTTGCGTAAACAGTTGCTCCCCATTAATAATTCATTAAAAATACGTCCATGAGTCCATGTCTGGTTATTTAGGATTTTGTTATTGTTATTTGTTATTTGACTTAACAGGTGAATAGGAGGCAGTGGGGCCCCAGCACTGCTTAGTTACAAACATTTTTCTAGTGGAAAATGTTTCCTATTACTATTTTTCTGTATATGAAAATCATTAATCATAGCTTAACTTAACAATAAACAGATTTTTCGATGTAACGTAACAAGTGGGTTGGACGGGAGGGTGTGTTTGGATGAGGATACCAATAAGTGAAAGTATAAAACGCATACTCGAAATGTGACCTCTTTAACCCATCCCAATGAGTTGTGAACACACGCGAGGTGTGGGGAGCAATTAGGAAAAGGTACCTGCTCAAGGGCACCACAGTCGCAACACGCCGGCCGTGAGACTCGAACCGGCAACTTTTGGGTTACAAGCCCGACTTTCAACCACTAAGCTACTACTGCCCCCACGATAATAAAATGCTCTAACAGCCACAAGACAACACCGATGCCTTTCGCCACTAAAAACAGCGGCAAAAAACTAAAAAATATGATTTTAGAAAAAACACGGTCCAGCGATAGATCGCCTATTTAACAAACTAATGATATGTATGACATGCATGAAAAAAGGAAACAACATAATACATTGTGTCCGATCACCATTAACTTTACAAAATATGCGCAATTTAACGTCTTCAGTGGCACAGGTACTAGTGTGGGTGTGTAAGCCTCATCTCGTAGATCTGACGCTTCAAAGTCCTTGGTTCGAATCTGCATTTTATACCTTTTGGTAATACAAATCACATCGAAAAGGCATTTATTTTCAACAAAATTAAGTAGAAATAAAGTGTCTAACGAGTGTTTATTAAAACACTTTGTACTATCATTGCATCCTGTTAATGTACAAAAATACTGAGATGCAAATAGAATCTGACAAAATATAGAATACAGCATCTAATTACTTAGACTTATTGCAAACTATTGCGACATTTACATGATGTACATAGAATATATAGCTATTTGTGATTAGTGAAAATCACAACTGTTGCTTTTTGCACTTTGTGCACATATAGTCACTGCCTAATTCAACTGGAAAAATGTAGGCTTTATTTGATGTTAGACTATGCATTTTTAGTAGAAAACACAGTTCTGATGAAAATGTGACATGACTGTAAAATTCTACTGGTTTTCTCTGTAAAACAATTTTTTTTTAAAACTCTGACCAAAAAATACACAGGAATGTTTTTTTAAGGACATTGCAGGATAACAATAGCCAACAATTACTGTTATTTAAAGGAAAGTGACATTTTTTGCAGGAACAAATTTAAATAGTTAAAAAACAGGGAAAATGTACATTAAATGTCAAAGTTAGCATTTTTATGGAATTTCACAGTTCTAATCAAAATGTCATAATACTGTTAAATTCTACGTTTTTTTTCTGTAAAAATATAACATTATTTGTTGAATTTAATTAATGATATTGCTTGTAATCTGTTGCCACACTTTTATTGAGTAGATATGGCATAATATTTTTTATTGTATAGTGCTAGATCTTTGTCTAGTATACCCAATATTTTTGTTTAAATTTTAATAAAAAATTTAATTGCAAATTGCAGTTTGGCTTTTTGAATAGAGTAAATCTAAATCAAATTTGATTTGTTAAATGTAATTAATGATATTGCTTGTAATCTGTTGCCACAATTTTATTGAGTAGATGGGGCATATTATTTTTTACAGTGTACAAGCCATGGTGGTCTTTTCAGCAGTATTTAACTCACAGAAAAAGTACTACTGACAGTAACTAAAAAAAAGCATCTTTAAAAAAATATCAGAAACAATGCAATTTAGTATTACATAAACGTAATAACACAACACATATTAAAATGAAACTTTTTTTATAGTAAAACATGCCCAAAATAGCCCCTTATCCTTTCTTAGACTCACCTCATTATGAATCCATTCAAATACAACAGCCAGTGGCAAGTCTCCAGCACCATTTAATGTGTTTGTTTTAGACGTAGTTCTGTTTATTAAAATTAGACTATGCAGTTTGGTTGTGGCATACTATATAGTAGATATAAATGATATAAGATGGTTATACCATAAATATACAGTATTGTGACAGCTGAGCATCGCGTGCAGTTTTAAAATCAAATTTTTGTCATTCATCAGCTCATTCAGCTCGCATTTGAGAAAAACTTCACTACAGACTTTTAAGTTCAGGAGGAGCTGTCACTCTGCAAAGTCATCGTAAGGTAAAATGTTGTATTTTATAATGTTGCATTGTATTATAATATCTAATTTGCTGTGTTATGAACAAAGCAGTGTGATTTAACTTTGGTCTCGTCGCAAATCACACTTACAGTATTTTAGGGCTTGTGCTTTTGTCTAGTGCTGTTATAGGCAAACAAGGTAACCTTTTACGAATTTGTCATGCATGTCAAATTGCTTTCATGATGTTTCAAAATAGATTATTTAAAGCATTTTGCTTTGTTGTGATATTTGAGGTTGCTGCAGCAGCATGATAGGGTCAGGAATTAATTGAAATATAGCTTATCACATATCACATTGAAAATTGCATTATTTTAAATGAAGAAAATGTTTGAGAAGTGGAAATAAAGTGTTTATTTAGAATAAAGGCATATGTTGGGTAGGGTAGGTATAAGAAGGGCTTTAATTTATCTATAAGTGAAATAATAGATTAAATGCAGTGTACACATTAATAAAATATAGCTATATGTACAGCTTTGCATTCATATCACCTGCTTGCCTGATTTCATTAACTGTGACTTAAAGGGGGGGTTTAATGGTATTTCAAGCATTCTGACTTATTAACACAGTTATAGAGTTGTTTCCTCATGCTAAACGTAGGCAAAGTGTCAAAAATGCAGTTGGGCGTGTTTCAGAGTATTTCTGTGCCGAATGCACTTCGCCAGGGTTCGTACAAGTTTCGGCTAATTTTTTTCGATTACGGTTCTAACTGACGTTTCAGGGGTTTTCGATACGTATCACTTCTTTATATGGGCTTCCGCCGGAAAACTTCCCCCGGAAAACCCCGCCCAGCCGTCAGTCAGCGGGAGACGCTAGAGCTTGCTAACAGCTTATCACGCCACTCAGCTTTGTTTAATTTCAAAAGTCAACAATGGCACAACAAGAAGTGTGTTTTTGGATGTAAGGAGAAGACATCCAGCCTTATGGAAACAATGGATATAGATTATTATCCGGATTAGCAGCGGAGTTTTGCGTGTGTGTTTGATGCAGTGGATTTTCAGAACCGGGTCATGACGAGTTACACGTGGTAAGTAAGACTTCTGTCTTATGTTGGAAATAGGCGCGTGTATATTATATAAATGACACGAACATGTAGTGAATCATACGTTATAAGTGTTGTATAGTGTTGCATGACTCGTACTCGCTCCTCCCGTGTTATAACTCCTCCTTCTTCATTTTTTCGTACGTTATCGGAAAGATTCGTTAAAGCTAATATTTCTTTTATAAATCTGATTAAACTAAAGACTCTTCAGAGATATAAAGGATGTCATACTACTCTATAGGTACTCCAGATTGATATCAGAAATGCAGAAACAGCGTGTGTTACGTGAGCTTTAATGTGTAAAACTACAGTAAGTGTAATTATTATAACATTATAAATCATTATAAATCTAATCAGATTTTCTTTTAAAATTTGAACGTGCAAAGGACATATAAATGGCCCTTTATTAAAAGACATATGCAAAATAATATTGGATTGAAACATCCATAATTTAGTGTATGATTCAGTTTAGTCGAGAAATGGCTGCCCACCCAAAAATCTTAACTGCCCCCCCCCCAGTCCAGCAAGCCTAGTACCGGGCCTGGTTTCAACCCGGCGCAATTATTATTTTCATGTTCAGTGGCTCATTGTTTAAATAGCAAATGCATTTGCATTCAATTTTGCACCCATGGGCATTCTGGTCTGAAAACGTGATGTGTTCAGGCGCATTTTTGGTTCGTTGCTATTTTGAGGCAACTAAAAACGACTACACCATTGACCAACTAAAACTGGTCTAAAGTCAATGGCGCAATATTCTTTTTATCCAATGTGGGCATATTAAGACCATTGGCTCAGAAGTGTTTAAGTGATGAGCTGTGTCCTGATGCATTGTTCACACATGAAAAGCAGATAATGTGTATTATCAGTTTGATCCATTTCTTCTGTGTCTTGCGTTTGGGGACAACACACATTAGTCAGCATGTATGATTGTTGTTCTTTGTTGGCAAAGCATGTGTGTTAATTAATCAAAGGTTAATCAAATGTGACCTTCTGTAGTTTTGATATTATGCTTTTACTAAATAGATATAGATAGTAAAAGTAAATGTACTCTTAAGAGTATATATATTCAACATCTTACTCAAGTAAACGTAGCTACGTAAATGTAGCACATTCCTTACTACCTCTGATCAGCATACTGGGTTTCTGTGTGTGGGTGTGTATAGACCCCTTCACAGTTCACGTCACAGGTAGTTCCCACTGCGCATGTCGGGGTCAGAAAAGTCATTACAGCAGGTTGAGTTGCGTGTTATTCGGTATGAAAATCGCACCAGGTCTGACGTTAAGTTTTTTAGGATTCCTGCAGAATCTCAAAAACAAAAAATACAACATCTGTGGCTGCAAGCAATTAAACGTGCAGACTGGGACAATGCTGCAGAATTTTAGAATCAGAGAATGTGTATTAATTGTTACTTCTGACTCTAATTGCAATGTTTTTGTTAGGCAGGATACAGGATTTATAGAAATTGTCAAGGTGAATGTGTCAGTTTGCATAGAAATTAAGTGTCGTTTTTATACTAACCAAAGGGAATGTGAAATTTAAACTGCAGGAATGTAATTCTCTAATTTTATGGTTAAAATACTCAGCAATACTCAATGTCGAGTGATGAATTACCACATAGCAAATAAGCAACAATAAAAATCCTCACAGGGGACTTTAAAAGAATGTCTGTGCATACAAATATGGTGGTGAGGTAGCTTTAATATGGTGACGTCATGCTTCATCCATGGCTGTCATCACTAAGAAACCACACCCCTTTTGAAGCTCCCGCCCCGTTGTAAAGTTCCCCCCCCTGGTTTGGATATCTCCAGGCTGTATAAAACCCTTCATCCTGCCTTACCCACAATTCTGCCTTGGTAGGCAGCTCACTCACTAGCTTTATTGACACAGTCCGTTTGTCTGCTATAGAATGTGCTACAAGACCATATCAATCTCAAATGAAAAGATGGCTTGACGACGCAGATACAACTGAGATACAAATACTATTTACAGCTTTTGAGATTTGCTGAGGGAAGAGAGCTAAAGAGAGGTAAAATGTGTGTGTCCATGCGTGTGTGCTTTCACTGATTTAGGTTTCTGTGGATTTGAGTAATTTTGTGTTTTTAAATATAAGAAAAATTTAAGTTTTTATCAAAGTTTCAATTAAACTAATGCTTGAGCATGTGAGTTGTAAACATGTTTATTTATAAGTATCATAGTATAGTATTGTATCGTAGTAATATTTTTATCACATTTAAGGCACTTTAAAGATGAACATTCAGTCAGCCATCAACCGTGAGCTCTTTATCCCAAGAGATGAAAATTTGCTTGTAACCATTGAAGTGAGGAGGAGGAGGACAAGGAGAAAAGGACTTTATTTTCTCAAGGCAGGTCGCAAGAAGGACTATTTAACTTTCCTTTGCTTGTCAGGTAATCTGTGAACGTGAAACCGAAGCTGATGATGATATTGTTATTGGTACTGATATGGTATTGGTTTATGTATCAGATGTGAAATTGAGAAATTGACTCATGTTTCAATTTTTATTTAGTTACTAACAGTAGACCAGCTCAAGTCCTTATTACTAAAGTTAAAAGGTATCGAGGCTCGAGACAGCTTTCTAAAAGATCTCAATGGTCTGTGAAGCAGCTTCGTCAGGTCAATGGCATTAACCCAAACAAGGTAACCACTATTCATTTAATCTTTTAAATTTAAGAGCTAAATTTTAAATGTACTTTAAATTACTTTAATAATTTTTAGGACTCTCCGGAGTTTGACCTAGTGTTTGATCACACTTCTGATCAATGGGAGGCCAGCTCAGCTGCAGAGAAGTGCATGTTTGTGCAAGTTTTGTACCATGCTTGTCAGAACTACTGGGAGGCAACCCTTGGCCAAAATAATCCAGTTTCCCCTGGAGATCAGAAGATACCTGGAGCTCCAGAGAACAAGAAAAGCCATGGTGCACCACAACAAACTGACTTTGTCAATTGTCAGCCAAAGCTAATGGGAGGTAAGAAAGGTTCAGAAAGCAAGATTACAAAATTGCCTTACATTCAGTACTATTTATAAAAGTTCTGAGATCTCTAACAAAACATATAATTTGACTTTTTTGTTTTGTTTTCTATATTCTAGATGCTTGCTCTGTTAATATGGTCATCTATCGCTGCAAGATATTTTTAAACAGAATGAAAAATAGTATGATTTCAAACAAGGGTCAGTTCAGGGGTGAAGGTAAGAAAGATTTTATTGTGCTAATTTTTTGTAGTTATGTTTACAGTGACGTATAGAAAATATAATATATATTAAATACTGTACTAAAATAATAATAAATGTTAAAAATATAAAATGAAAGAAAGCAGTTGGTTGTTGCTGGTCAGACATCAGCTGAGCAGTAAATCAGTGGTGTGTTGAACATCACGGCAGCTGAAACTGGGTCTGTTAGTTTCAGTATCCTTGGTCTCCGAGGACGAGAAAAGGAAAGAGACACAAAATCCTATTAATCAAATCCTATAAATCAAATGTAATTACCCTGACCAAACAATATGCAATATACTTATAAATTTTCTTGAATATATAGAGGGATATTAATGCTTATAGCAGCAATTCATTCACCATTATAATATATTATAGTGTGCATTCCTTGCCAGACATGAGTTTATAGCCTATGAGGTAGAAATTGGTAATTCATTTTGGGGGAAAACTCTTCATAGCATAGCCTCTGTTGTATCCCTCAGTTTTCTTCTTCTTCAACTCTTTCTATCTTTTGGGAATCTTATAGAACCACATCTAGGAAACTGTGTGCATTTGATTCCTCTTATCACACTCATCACATTTAACATTTAAAATAAATTTTTCTTCATAAAAAAAATAGCCTATATAAATATATAGTATGATTGCTTTAGATTTTAGCTTTGATTAGTTTTAATGTGGAAATTTTGTTGACCTTAGACTATACAAGCAGTAATCAAGTGCGCAGTTTATTTTGAATGTTTATAAAGAATATGGCATGCAGTTGCCTCAAAGTTATAAAACATTAAAAAACTTTGATGCAAAGTCGAATTAACATTAATAATCATAATTATTTTTTGTAATTTTACCCGATTTATTTATGCAGCTAAAATACTAGCCAGTAGACTAAGATTTAACCGATATGAAATGCACAAATGAAATAGTTGGAATCGCTGTATAGCTGCCAGTTTCACCAACTCCATCACCCAAAATATATTTTTTAAATAGTTTCTTAATCCTGTAGCATTTAATAGTTCGCAGTTGATGTCCCTTTGGAAAACATAATTAAAAATCTAACAACCATCAATGTAATGATGTCTAATTATGTGAATGTTTTATTCTTTAAATATAAAAATATTTGCCTAATTAAACAAGGAATGTACTGCATTTTTTTTTTTACAAATATTTAGTTATATAGACTGCAATGTAAGCTTTTATGAAAGTGATGGCCCCTAGTGGAGTCATGTGGGATAAGGTAAAATTAAGAGACCAACCAGACCAACCTTCCGAACGAACGACTTATGCCGAGTTCAGACTGCACGATTTTAGCCCTGATTTTGACTCGCCGACAGGTTTTGAGAAATCGCCGACAAATGCCCGAAATCACAGGCAAATCGATGCTCGTGCACGCGAGTGACAATCACACAGTGTGAATTATAAAAGACGCGTTCTGAGAGGATCGCCGACGAGTCGCCGACACCCTTGAGATATTTGGCATGCTAAATATCTGGACCGGTCGGCGATTCAAAATCATGCCGTGTGAAATGTGTTTTGACTGACAATAACATCGGCGATAACCTACATCCAATGAGAGAGCAACATACGGGACAGCTGGAAGTTCGGGGAGGGGTCTCTCAAAACATTTCCTCCTTCATAATTTTTATTTCTTCTTCTTTCTGCTGAAAATGAGCGCACATGCAATTTGTATGGTAAACTTCTTGCGGGTGACCATTTTTAATAATAATCCCAGTCTCACGTGAGAAATCCAGTCTTGCACGCGTGACCTCGGCGTTGTTTCCTTCGCGTCACTTCTCGCGTGCGTTTGGTTGTGAGACGTAGTTTGCGGACCGGGAAAAAGTTATCGGCGATTCTTCTTACGGTAAAGTCATGCAGTATGAAAACCCCTGTCGCCAATCCATCATGCAGTCTGAAACAGCAGCGACTGAACCCTTCCCCAGATAATCACGCAGTGTGAAACCACAGGTGACCCGACTAGTTTGAAAATCATACAGTCTGAACTCGGCATTACAGAAGTGTTACGGAACTAAGAACGTTTCGGAAAACACATATTAGCGATAAGGTATAGCTTAAGGTACAACTTAAGAACGACGTAGCGTTAAGGTAGTTTCGGAGAACGCAGCCCTGATCATTTAGCATGCTTTTGATCATTTAATTAATGCTTCATTCAACTAATGCTTTTGATTGCTCATTCTCACAGTTATTTTCTAAATCAGCATTGCACTGATCTTTCAATCTTTCAGTATGTAAATAATTATTTTCATTCATATGTTTTTTCTTCCTCTCTGAATCCTATTGGTAGCAATTACCCAAACATATATGCTGCTACATTGCATTTTTCTCTTGCATGATCTTTTGGGCTTCATACTGCACTTACTGCACTTTCTTTTGCTCCGTCGAATCACATTGACCCTTTCTCTCTTAATGTGGACTCATTTAAATTCTTTAGACAGCTTCATCTTAAAAATGTATTTTCTAGGTCTAATTTCTTATCCAATAGTCATACTGTTTGCAGGAATTATGATTCCAATACTAGCGAGACCCCCAGAGAAGTGACCACTTTCAAAAATAAATCAAGGTTTTTGCCTTCGTCTAATTAAAATCCTACTATTGTCACTTTTAATCAGTTAGTTAAGTTAGACTTGGCCAAATTAAGTAGGCCAGGTCCTTCAACAAAAAATAAAAATATGGAAAATAATTAATTGGATGCTCTATGGAATCTAGACATGAAATTATTATTCGCCTAGCTGACAAGGGGGCTGCTGTTGTGGTTATGCGCTTAAAGAAATATGAAAATGGTATATTTAAATTACTTAATGATGAAAAACATTATCAGCGTTTTCGTCATAATCTTACCTCTAGCATTAAAAATTTGATTGCTGAATTTATTGATACATCTTATAAAAAAGGCTGGATTACTGATAAAGAAAGGCCTTTTTACCATCCTCGCTGTCCAATTTTCTATGGTCTACCCAAAATCCAGAAATGTCTTGACAATTCTCCTTTACGCACTATTGCATAGAAAGTCTTACTGAGCCTTTTTCTCAATGTTTTGATGCTTTTATAAGACCATTATGTTCAAAGTTTACCATCATACCTTGGAGATACAACTGATGTTTTAAATTTGATTGTTAATTTGAAATGCGAAAGCAATGATTTCCTTGTATCGTTTGATGTGCAAAGTCTCTATACATGCATACCCCACCATATAGGCCTACAAGTCATAATACATTATCTTACCAAACGCCCTAATGATGTTTTGCCCCCTTCAGAGTTTCTTGTAAATCTTGTCGAGATTATTTTATCTAATCCCTTTTTGGTAACGCTTTAGATTACAGCCCGGAAAGTACTGCGTAAGTACAGCGAATTTGCAGCGTACGTTTCTGTGGTTGTGGTGTACTTATGAAGTACGTACGTGTAATTATAAGGGAACAATTTATAATATTTGGAAAATAAAGGGATAACAACCAGGAAAAATACAAAAAATATATGCAGTAAAGTACTGCGTAAGTACAGCGAATTTACAGCATACATTTTTGTAATTATAGTGTACTTATAAAGTATATACATGTAATTTTAAGGAAACAATTTATAATATTTTGGGAACAAAGGGGTAACAAGTGCCACTTTAATTTACAGCCCGTAGATGTTGTATTTACTTTTTAACTACGTGAAACAAGGGGGTAGCAAGTGCCACTTTAATTTACAGCCCGTAGATGTTGTATTTACTTTTTAATTACGTGAAACAAGGGGGTAACAAGTGCCACTTTAATTTACAGCCCGCAGATGTTGTATTAACTCTTTAACTACGTGAAACAAGGGGGTAACAAGTGCCACTTCAATTTACAGCCCGCAGATGTTGTATTAACTCTTTAACTACGTGAAACAAGGGGGTAACAAGTGCCACTTTAATTTACAGCCCGCAGATGCTATACTTACTCTGTAACTATGTGAAACAAGGGGGTAAAAGTTTTGTTGTTTAGTAATCTCCATCATCATGCATCATGAAATGATATTAAATATGTACCCCCCATTGTTAAAAAAATACTTAGCCTATGCCTTAATATATTTCAATAGCCTACCTATATTATTCCAAAAATATATGTGGTGTATGACTATGACTGAATGAAGACCCACAGTTTTCAGAATCCATGTGAAAGCAGCCATGGTATGACGCCAGTGCGATCACCACGCACTAGCTATATGTGGAGAGGAGTGTGATCGAGCAAATTCAGTGAATGTGTGTGTTCTCGCTAAATTACTCTCAAACATAAGATTGTTTTGCATGTAGCCTATACGCCATATCACGTAGGCCTAATATTTAAATCGTTAGTCAGAAATTATGAATTACTTACTGTATTAATAATTTGTAATTTCCCACATTTTTACCATATACGTCATACATACCATGTAATATTAAAATAGTTAGCCCTTAGTTATAAAATACTAACTGCAAATATTATTTGTATTTTTCCTGGAAGTTACCCCTTTGTTCCCCAAATATTATAAATTGTTCCCTTATAATTACATGTACGTACTTCATAAGTATACTATAATTACAGAAACATACACTGTAAATTTGCTGTACTTACACAGTACTTTACTGCATATACTATTTGTATTTTTCCTGGTTGTTACCCCTTTAATCCCCAAATATTATAAATTGTTCCCTTATAATTACACGTACTTCCTTTATAAGTATACTATAATTACAGAAACATACGCTGTAAATTCGCTGTACTTACGCAGTACTTTCCGGGCTGTAATCTAAAGCGTTACCAACTTTTTTAATTACTATGACAAATTCTATTTACAACTACAGGGGACTGCAATGGGGTCTAATATGCTTGTTTGATTATGGGCTTATGGGAAGAAAAATATATACAGAATACTGAAAATAACCCACTCCATCACTCTGGCGCCGATATATAGACAATGTTCTGTTAATATGGAAGGGTAGATTAAATGAGTTAAATCAGGTTTTGACTTATATACAGATTACTTGTCTTTTACTATGGAATTTAACAAGCAGTCCATTTATTTCTTAGATCTTACACTTTCCAAAGACGTAAACAATATCCTACAATCCACTATCTATCATAAACCTCTCAGCAGGAACACCTTATTATGAGCAGACAGTAACCACTCGCCTCATCTGATTCCTAATATGCCAATGGGTCCGTTTTTGCGAGTCAGAAGAAACTGTGGTACTACAAGTGATTTTTTGTCAAAAGCAGCGCATCTAGCGTGTCGTTTTAAACAATGAGGTTATGATAAATCTGATATAACTAAAGCATGGGATAGGGCTCTAAATACAGCCTCACTGTTAAAGGTCACATTCTTTCTGATCCCATTTTTTAAAGCCTAGTTAGTGTGTAATGTTGCTGTAATAGCATAAATAATACCTGTAAAATGATAAAGCTCAAAGTTCACAGCCAGGCAATTTATTTTCTTTAACAGAATTTGCCTTTCAAAGTTTACAGCGAACATCCGATTTGGACTACAGTCCCCTACTTCCTGCTTTAATGACGTCACTTGAACAGTTTTTTGACTAACCTCCGCCCACAGGAATACGTCAGTCGCCAGCTAAGTTAACGGCAAGCTAAGCTGCTATCGAATCACAACACACTAAACAAGAACTCGATATGTATTTCTGAAGGAGTGACTTCATAGAACAAGGAAGACATCAGCCCGTTTTGAGGACAGTAAAAACAGCGGTATACAGATAAGTAAAATGTGTGAAAAATACTGCGTTTTTTACACGTGAAACATGAACACATGTTACAGTATATTGCGCACTGTAAACACAATCAAAGCTTCAAAACACAGAAGGAACGGGAACTTTAAGGAATAAACCTAAGCCACACACAACATCAAAATTATTTTTTTCCACTAGCTACACTCCAGCAGCAGGAAGAATAAAAAACATTCATCGAAAGCATTGGCATGTTCTTAATAGTGACCCGACTCTTAAAGATATCTGCACTGAACCACCTAGGTTCCTAGTTAGATGCACCCATAACATTCGTGACCGTTTGGTCCACTCAGATATGACAATTCCAACTTTGATAACTTGGCTCCCTACTCTACCTCTAGGTTTCGACAAATGTGGCAACTGTGCACAATGCTCTACAACCCCCCCCCCCCCCCCGCCCCAAAAAAAGGTGGGACACTGTAGAAATTGTGAGTAAAAAAGGAATGGAATAATTTACTAATCTCATAAACTTATATTTTATTTATTTATTAATAGAATGTAAATAACATATCAAATGTTGAAAGTGACACATTTTGAAATGTCATGCCAAATATTGGCTCATTTTGGATTTCATGAGAGCTAAACATTCCAAAAAAAGTTGGGACAGGTAGCAATAAAAGGCCGGAAAAGTAAAATGTACATATAAGCTATATACATATATATTTTTTATTTTACGCAAAATTCGTTATCCTGTGAGTTATTTTGTCATCTTTTCTCCCTTTTGTCCAAACTGCTACAAACTCTTCCTTCCCTGCAGAATGCAATAAATCTGCCCAACAAATCACAGTGCATCATTCCACACATTGTAAACAACAATGGCAGCGCTTTGAATACACACAGAATCCTAGTTTTCCTCATCTACTCTGTACTCTATTTTCAACAAACAAACAAAAACAAAATAAAACTTTCCATGGCAATAATAGTTTTCTGTGGCGGGGAAAATCAAAATCGAATAATTTACGTGAGAGGCACTCTGGAGACGGAAAAATGCCGGCTGTTGCTTGTTCTCACACGGCAGCAACAAGTTTCAGTCATGCTAACACATTGGCCCTCATTTATCATTCTTGCGTAGAAACGGGCGTATATGTTGGCGTAAGATTATGCTTACACTGCTCTCACCGCCTGATTTATGAAACTGTGCGTACCGTTGATATTCAGGTGTAAGCAATATCTGCCCTTCATAAATGCCGCGGCCGAAAACGATCGTCATTAGAATAACAAGTCCATATAAATTCAAGTCTCCGCCTCCCCCACGCCCTCATTTTACGCCATTGACACACGAAAGACGGCAAAGAAGAGAATCCGGGGAAGTGAAAAGAAACAAAATTGTTTTATTTGGGAGTTTAAAGAGTGGGATTAAAGACACATTAATAATTGGATGACAATTTGTAATATTTTATTATTATTTTTATTATTGATTGATATTTAGAAGAATAATTATTTATTATTATTATTATTATTATTATTTACTGTTGCTTACATCTAAATTCTATGTCTGCTTAATGGTTCAGTTAATTTTTTTTTAATAATATTTTAAAATGATGTAGTAACTTTTGTAGTGTGTTGTTCTGTATTTACATACAGTTGTTTGTTAGCTGTATCTTAGATCCAGTTTGATACGGAGCTCCGGATATAATTCAAATTAACAATTTGTTTCTACGACATCCACATGTTTTAGCTAAGCTAATTCATAATTTGAAGTAATAATAATTGTAATAGTAATTACGAAATATTGTAATAATTAATTCCAAGGAACAAACTGTTGAATATTGGGAACAAATTCTAAATTTATTGCCATACTTTAGACTAAATAAGAAAAAGAAGTGTCCATAATGTAGCATAAAAATAATTCGTGGCCATAATTTTGTCCGCATGTCATCATGATCGGATTTACGGCTCCATTCAACACAAGCATTTTAGTTTACCTCATCTGTATTTATTTATCATCGAATGGTACGTAACTATCTTACCTTTTATTGCATTACCATGTTTTCGTAGCACATCCTTGTGCTTTCTTGCAATGTGCCGCTTCAGATTCCAGGAAGAATATTTGCTAACTCTTTACAGTCTCTCCGCAGTCCCTTTCAATTTTTTCTTCCTGCTCAATCTTAACTTTGATTTTTACTTTACATTTATGTATAAGGCTTGAATTCCATAACTTATTGCTAGACGTTTTTACAGATTCTCGAACTAGCAAATTATCAAAGGGCGTTCTGGGTTCAACGAGCGGTGCTGAGGGAGCGGAATTTTCGGAAAGGCGCTTTGATGGTAATATTACCGCACCGCTACCACTAAGCTCCGTTCACATGCTCGCTCTGAAACATCAGGTAAAGCGCACAGGCTCTCAACTGAAGGAATACGCATACAAATCAAATGCTTTGATAAAGTCTCACAAATTAAACATTGAACATTGTTGCATAAAAATAAACACTGAAGTTTATAATTACTATGTTTTTTTACAGTGGGTCATAATATATCATATATTTTAGTTTGTCAGTGCGTTTTGTGGTGTTAGGAAGTGTTTGCGCATTTCTGCACTAACTCAAAATGTGCGTACACCACCTCCTGAGCTGGCGTAGGATTTGAGCGTGCCGTACACCAACGTCCATATTGATAAATCTCAAAGTCACCGTGGTTTTGGGTGTACGCAAGGTGTACGCTGGAAATTTGGTGTACGTACTTTTGATAAATGGGGGCCTTTGACCCCAGGGGATCTTATGAAAACCTTTCCATTATTTTACTCAAAGTAAATCAAGCAGGACCAAAACATTTTACAGCTGATCGCTGTCAAAAAAGTGCAGCAACGACGACCCAAGGATGACAGCAACAATGACAGTGTTCTTAATATGACAACGTAAGTCTTTGGATTAATGCCATTAATGTTTTTTTATCAGTGTATACCACTTGTCAACTAAAGGAATATAAAATGGCAAAGATGAATGCACATTTACTGATTCAAAAGATTTATAGCATTTCGAAAAAAAAATGCAGATTTTTTTTAATAATAAATCTTTGAAAATCAAATTATGGATTGGAATTTTTAATGTTATCATAACCTAGAGATGCTATGTGAAAGTTTGTATAAGAAAATAGTGGTTTTCATCTTGTCACTTTCTTGGTATAGAAAACACGTTTTTACCGAAATTAGTCAGAATGGATTTATTGTGTTTTATATGTCAAAAGTTCCCCAGTGACCAAGACAAGCCATGACATTTAGACAGTATATTAGTACAAATGCATCCTTTAGGCAGTTTACTCATTTCCATCCTTTCCTGCTTGTTGTTGTGTAAATCAGAGCAGTCATAGTAAAGATGTTATGAAAGAACACTTTGTTGCTCCTGTCAGCGGGTGGTTGTTTTGTGGTCTTCTGACAGATCTCTCGGCAGTGGTAGAGAATGGATCTATTGCAAAGACGGTGCAGTTGGTGCAGAGGCCACTTTGTTCTGATGAGGACATGCATGGGTATACAAAGACAGGCGTTGAGGGAGAGTAGCAGAGATGAGTAAAGTGGCACCAGGCTTCACAGCAGATGCCTGTAATGAATAGGAGAGGTGCCAAGCTGCCCTTGTGGTTCAAAATGCCGTGTGGTGGTTTCTTTTGCTGTAGATACACTATGATAACTATTTCTTTTGATTATTTGTATTAACTTATGGCATATAATGACAGATAAGTGTGTTGAAATTGAATTTAAGGGTATGGAGAACCCTATGTAGATGGTTGCTTTTTAATTCCTCCTAAACAGAGTAGGATAAGAACAGAAGACCTGTTATTATCTTATGAGGTGACATTTCTCTCAATTATTTATGACATCACATGTCGTGGATTTTTTCAGGAGAATCAGAGACGGGTGAGATGCAAAATTCTCTTCAAAGTATTTTATTAAAGAATTGTGTCAGACAGCATGAAACACAATACTGGTCATAGGGTGTACACCTGGTAAAATGATAATGACAATGACCCCGTTCTGAGTTTTTCAGTATATTATATAGTGTTCCAATAGTGGTCCAATAGCCCTGCCTTTCTTTCACTCTGTACTGTCCCAATGTCCAGCAGACTCCTACCTTCAGGCCCCTTAGCTCCTTCTCATAACTCATGACAACTTGGTGATGCTGTGGCTTTATCTCTATAACATTCCAAACTGGTACATAAATCCTTCCATGGGTGGTAAAACTCATTGTCTTTGTTCTCTAACACATCATACAACTATTTGCTATCCTTACCATGGACACCCTTATCTCCTCCAGGCCCAGCTATGGAATAACACATTCATATGCAAGCAACAGAGAGACAACTTAAAACTTAATTCATGTAGACCTTAACCACGAAACACATTAAAAGCATACCATATAAAACATTTATACTAATCTGTAAGATAAAACACTCAAAATTTCTCTACCCTAAATCCCCCCTTTGGAAACTAAACGTTTTCGATAACCACCCTGCAAATACGACTGCTGATACCAGAGAAGCCGGGCTAGGTACTTTAAAGAAAGAAAACATATAAAAGAATAAAATACCCCTGAGAGTTCGGGCCAGACCCTCAGTCACTTTTCTAATTTAAACATTCATTTCACATGGGTCATCCTTTAAGTGATAATTAACAACCTGTAAAAAAGAGTAATGATAAACAACATGAAAAATATAACATAACATTCAATTTTAGATCAAAAGCAAGCATATCATCTTTTCAAAAAATTCTTTTCACTTTCTGGTAAGCCGTGCTAGGTGGATGTTTTACCTCCACCCCCAGGAGATTCCTGGACCATCAGTCACTTACCAGGCTTGTTACACTGTCATCACACCGTGGACAGTGATGCTTAAAACCATCCCTTTCCCTGTTTTACACAGGTTTGCAACTTGCATTACTAATAAAAGATTATAACTTGTAATAAAAATAATAAATGCAAACGATAATACCTTGTTAATAAATGATAACACATGCAATAAATTATAAACATTAATAAAAAATATAGTTGCAAGCAGCGATGGCGGGCCCTCGCACGTTTTTTAACCGCTACACGGTGCATCCGAGAAAACGATGCATGGTGGGCATGTGCATCAAGTGGGTAAATATCAGGACTATTTCATGTTGCTACTGATCCATTTAGGTACTGTAGGTAAAAGAAACCCCACATTTTAGACAAACGGGGGCGCTAGTGAGACACTAAATAGACACGCCTTTATCTGACGTTTTTGTCAACACTTAACTCTGTGCCAAATTTAAATTTAATCTAAGCACGCCAAGACCCTTAAATATGCCTGAAATAAAAGTAAAGTTTGATGCGTTGCCATGGGAACAGCGTTCAAGACGCAAAAAATTCCATCATGTTGACCACTTTTGGTGTCAATCGCATGAATCCCATACGAGGAGTATTCAAAAGTTCACTGCATGTAACTGTCAGTCTTAAATATGTGTAAAAATGAAAGTAAAGTTTGACACGTTGCCATGGGAACAGCGTTCGAGACATCTACAATGTCTCAGCATCATGTTGACCACTTCTGGTGTCAATAACATTATTTACCTAGAAGGAGTATTTAAAATAACATCGCATGCAACTGTAATGCTTAAATAAGCCTTTAAAATGAAAGTAAAAATTGTCGCGTTGCCGTAGGAACAACATTCGAGATACAAAAATCCCTTCACAATTTATCATCTACAATGTCTCAGCATCATGTTGACCACTTTTGGTGTCAATCGCATGAATATCCTAGGAGTATTTAAAAGAACATCAGATAGAACTGTCAAAAAAATCCAGCTTTGTGACTGACACACTTCCTGGCCCTGGTGGTGTGGCGCTATACCCGAGACTCACAATAGGCACATCGATGCGATCAGAATCTTCAGACGAACAAACACCCCGCATGTCATCACAATAAGACATTTTTTGCCTCAGATATTAGACACTTCCTGTTTCTCTGATTTCGCCATGACTTTGTCGCTTCGCCATGGCAGAACCGTTCGAGATATCAAAAATCCCTTCACAATATATGATTATTCTAGAAGGAGTATTTAAAAGTTCACTGCATGCAACTGTAAGGCTTAAATATGCCTTTAAAATGAAAGTAAAGTTTGACACGTTGCCATGGGAACAGCGTTCGAGATATCAAAAATCCCTTCGCAATTTATCATCTACTATGCCTCGGCATCATGTTGACCACTTTTGGTGTCAATTGCATGATTTTTCTAGAAGGAGTATTTAAAAGAACATTGCATGGAACTGTCAAAAAAATCTAGCTTTGTAACTGACACACTTCCTGCCGCCTGGTGGTGGCGCTATACCCGGGAGTCACAATAGGTGCATCAATGCGATCGGAATCTTCAGATGAACAAACACCCCGCATGGCATCACAATAAGATATTTTTTGCCATAGATATTAGACACTTCCTATTTCTCTGATTTCACCATGACTTTGCCGCTTCGCCATGGCAACATCGTAATTTAGCAAGTCCAATGTCTTGACATCATGATCACCATGTTTGGTGTCATTTGCATGAATCCCCTAGGAGGAGTATTCAAAAGTTCACCGCATGCATTTTTTAAAAATGGTTTGCTTCCTGTTGGGCGGAGCTAAAATGTTAAGGCACCCAAAATGCCCAAAAGTGTTAAAAAAACAAAAAAAAAAACAATACATTTGAGCAAAACCAATAGGACTTCGCACCTTTCGGTGCAGGCCATTCTGGCCTGCTCCTCGGTGCTCGGGACCTAATAATAAATCCGAGCAAAAACAATAGGGCTTCGCACCTTTCGGTGCAGGCCATTCTGGCCTGCTCCTCGGTGCTCGGGCCCTAATAAATCAGAGCAAAAACAATAGGGCTTCGCACCTTTCGGTGCAAGCCATTCTGGCCTGCTCCTCGGTGCTCAGGCCCTAAATAATAAATGCATTAGTATAGGTGACACCATATGTCCAGTTTAACATGACCAGTAACATAATGATTCTCACATGAAAGTGTTTTGCTCTGATGGGCAGTCCACACAGAGTCTTTCTAAGAAACATGAATTCTATATGTATATAGGGTGCATCTTCCAGCTTTCAGCGGTCTTCAACCCATGCGCTTAGCACGTGTAGAGGGCCGTGTGAGGGAGGAGGGTACTAGCGCCTCGTTGGTTCCCCATCACACATGGATGTCGTCCTCATTCATTTGTACCCGTTGGTACATTATCTTACCCATTATTTTTTTCGATAGTTTTCTCAATCAAACCCCTGATACATGGTATGCAACAACAATCACACAATTCAAGGATAGCAACAGCTACAGCAGCTGACATCAGTAAGGAAGTTATCAGTGTACTGCACTTCCCAAACCATTTTCAATCATTTTTGTAAACGGATCATCTATCCCAGAGTTCTCAGCCAATTCATTTGACAAGTCAGTCAAACCTTCTAATGCCCTTATAATGCTCCCATCAGGGGCAGTATTATCAAATAAATTTTCAGCATCCATCATCTATAATTTTTTAAAACACCCCCCTTTTCAGCCAACCACATATCTAATGTCAGCCTGTTTTGTTGTGCCATCAGTTACGTTAGTCCCAATTGTGCAGTTAACATAATACAATTTAACGTAATACAATTAATTAATCCAATCCACATTTTTATTGAGGGTTGAACACCAGAAGATGATTGACTCAAAACTTGCAACAATTTGATTTCTCGCTTTGTATTCAACTGGCACCCCCCCTTGGAACCCCTATGGCATCAATATACTGTACACTCTATATACACGTATTATCATAAGATCCACCAGGCAGATTTCCTGTCTGCCTGTTAATACTCTTACCACTTTTTTTATCATGTAGGCTCCCAAAATCAGGTAATGAAAACATTTGAAATGGCATTATTAATTGTACAAGGTTACAGGTTCCCTTCCAATTTACTCTCAAATTTGGCCTTAATTTCATGTCAACACACATCCACCATACGTCTGCCCTTTCTGTGGTCTGGCCTATAAACCTGTTTGCCTTGTATCCCTCTTTATCATTTGTAACATCAATTTCTCTTTGGCACCACCCATCTGTAAAATGTTTAACATCTTCATTTCCAAAGCTTCTCTTAAAACATGTATAATTACTCTTATAAGCCTGTACATTTGGTGGGAAAAACTTTTTTATTATTAGAAACAAATAGAAAACAGTCAAGCAATCTTCATCCTCCATATTCTTAAATGCTTTGATCATACATTACCAATTCATTGTGATCTCCAAATCCAGTTTCTATGGTTCATCACATCACTATCTAAAAAATAAGGTTAGAGTGTTTATTTATCATATGGTTATTTCAACATAATGACATGGAGACAGTCGCCGGGGGTCGTCTTCTCTGGTACCTGAAAGCAATGAGTATTATGATACCACAATTTGTAACCTTTTACCTTAACAGCTGTTGGGCTAGCTTCTGTGACCTCATATGGGGCTTCTTGTCTGGGTTCATCCCACTTACACTTGTAAACTTTAATGTACACCCCGGTTTCCACAGGAAAAGGTGTTGTAGTCTCGTCACCAGGTGTCTCTTTGTGCCTGCTTTCAATCTGTAAAATAGCTTTATGGTTTCTCATTAGTTCAGCAATATAGGGGAGACCGGGGCTGGTTGTCTCACGGGTTGGTTGTCACACTGCTTATTCCAGACATACTACATGGCGCTGTGGTACAATTTTGATATCAATTTGTTAGCCTTTAATAGCTTACTATTTGCACTTGAAATTTTGGTGAGCAGACACAAAACATTGAGGTTAGGAGACAACTTTTTATTTTAATGGGTCAGAGTAAATTTTCATGTTGGTGTTGTTTTTGTGTTGAGATCTTGTAGGATATTAGTCATTCAAAAACAAAACACTCATTAAAAAGCTGAAAGAAGTAGCTTTATTTTGAGGCATCTTTTAGCGATCAAGTTAAAGCCGTGTGGCAGCTAGCTTAGCATGTTTGTAAAGAAGTCAGTTGGGGATAGTTGTCACATAGCTTGCGGGGTTGGTTGTCACATAAGAATATTGGACATGTAGACCTTTTAAGACTCTTGGTCTGTTTGTTTGGTTTTGTTTGCTGTTAAAATAAAATAAATAAAGTATAAATAAAGAGGTTTTAACACTAAAAATTCAATTCAGTTCAATTCAAATTTATTTATATAGTGCTTTTCACAAGTGTTAATTGTTGCAAAGCAGCTTTACATGAGAAGATGTAGAGGAGAACACAGAAAATCAATAGATAATATAAGAAATAGAGATAGCGACTAAGGTTAAACCATACAAGCAAGCATTTTAATAATGTAACGTATACAGTAAAGTGCTAAGTTAAGCCAAAGTTGTCTGACTCGCCCTGGGACGAAAAAACCCCCTAGGAAAAAACCCAATGGGAAAAACTCCTAGAAGGACAAAAACCCTTGGGAGGAATTAATATATATATATAGATACGGTAGGGATAGGAGGCGGGTAAGTGGATTAAACTGGTTTAGCCGGTGGTCGTTGGTCGGGCATCGGCTGGTCATCACGTTGAAGGACAGCCAGTAGATCAGTGGTGTGATGACCTTCACAGCAACAGGAACTGGGTCTGTTTGTCTCATTGTCCTCGGGGTCGAGGATGAGACAGGGAGACAAAAACAGAGTTCTATTAGCGTAGGGGCCATTCGCATGTAATGCAAGTGTCATACATTATAGTGGTTTAGGTCAGCTCAGTTCCAGACAGGCGAACTATTGTGGCAATAGTATATTACCCATATGAGGTATGTGAGTGCTTTGTTCTAGACAAAATAACTACTGCGGGAAAAGTACATTTACTGGAAAAAAAATTTTCTGAATGCTTTGTTAAAGAAGAATGTCTTAAGTTTAGATTTAAATTGATCGACTGTGTCTGATTCTCGAACATTATTTGGTAAATCATTCCAGAGGTTAGGGGCTAAGTAGGAAAAGGATCTACCACCTTTAGACACTTTTGATATTCTAGGGATAATTAAGTGACCAGAATTTTGTGAGCGCAGTTTATGTGATGGATTGTATACTGATAGTAGTTCTTTAATATACGAGGGCGCTAGGCCATTTAAGGCTTTGTAGGTGATAAGTAATATTTTAAATTGTATGCGATATTTAACTGGTAGCCAGTGTAAAGATGCCAGAATTGGACTGATGTGGTCATACTTTTTAGATCGAGTAAGCACTCTTGCGGCGGCGTTTTGAACCAACTGTAGCTTGTTTACCTGATTTGCATGGCATCCCCCGAGTAACGAGTTACAATAGTCTATTCTAGAGGTCATAAAAGCATGGATAAGCTTTTCTGCATCTGATGCAGACAGCATATGGCGTATTTTTGAGATATTTCTAAGATGGAAGAATGCTGTGCGGCAGACGTTGGCGTTATTACTATCAAAAGATAGATTGCTGTCGAACATCACGCCTAAATTCTTAACCGTGGAAGATGGCACCACCGTGCAGCCATCTATGGGCAACTTGTAATCTGACATATTATGTTTGTAGCGATTCGGTTCAATAATAAGTATCTCTGTATTATTGGAGTTTAGCATAAGAAAGTTATGTGCCATCCAGTCCCTAATATCACTAATGCAGTCTGTTAGCTTAGAAAACTGGTGGGTTTCGCTAGGATGCGACGAGATGTAAAGCTGGGTATCATCCGCATAGCAGTAAAAACTTATGTTATGTTTCCTGATAATGTCTCCTAGAGGTAACATATATAACGAGAATAGGATAAGGCCTAGAACTGATCCCTGAGGTACGCCGTATTTAACGGGGGAGTGATATGACTCCTTCTCATTTACATAAGCAAAGTGATATCGATTGGTTAGATACGATCTAAACCAGGCTAGCGCCTGACCACTGATGCCAACATAGTTTTCTAGTCTATTGAGTAAGATTCTGTGATCTATTGTGTCAAAGGCTGCACTAAGGTCTAGTAATATAAGGATTGAGATTTCACCACGATCGGATGTTAATAGGAGGTCATTTGTAACTCTAAGCAGCGCTGTCTCTGTGCTATGGTGGGGCCTGAATCCTGATTGGAACTTTTCATATGTATTATTATTTTCTACGAATGTGCGTAGCTGACTTGCCACTACTTTTTCTAATATTTTAGAAAGAAAAGGTAGATTTGAGATTGGTCTAAAGTTATTAAGATCTCCCTGGTCAAGGTTTGTTTTTTTAATTAGCGGTCTAATAACTGCTAGTTTGAAAGCTGTTGGAACGTATTCTAATTCTAGAGATGAGTTAAAGATATTAAGTACTGTGTCTGACACTACATGAAATACCTCTTTTAGTAATTTTGTTGGAACGGGGTCTAGTATACAGGACGATGATTTGGATGACGTTACTAGTTTAGAGAGCACTTCTATTGTAGTAGGTTTAAATGACTCAAGATGTTCGTTTGGTAATCTAGTGGAAAATGTACTATTGGGTAGAGGGGTGGCTGCTTGCGTAGTTTCTATGTTTTCCCTAATAAACATAATTTTGTTAGTAAAGAAGTTCATGAAGTCATCACTATTGTGTTGGACTTTACTATTGGGTTCTGTTTGTTCTTTGTTTCTAGTCAGTTTCGCAACTGTGCTAAATAGGAAACGAGGGTTGTTATGATTTTCTTTAATAAGCGTACTGAGATAGGTAGATCTGGCAGTTTTAATAGCCTGTCTGTAGTGTTGAACACTCTCTTTCCATGCTGAACGCCATTATGTGAATATACAGTGTATCGTTTTAAGCTTTTGTCAAAATGACAAATCTCCTAATTTATAACTTTTATGCATACAATATATGGTAGGTTTATTAATAGTTTGTTAATTTGCAGCTTTTCTTTTAACAGTCCTTTAATTGAACCATTACCTTTACTATATGTCTAAAAGAAAACACTTGTGACTCCTGCACTAAGGGTTAAAAACGTTATCCCCTTCATATTAATCTACATGTGACAAACAAAAAAAAAATTATTGTCTAGTTTGAAAGTCAGACAGTTAGTGATTTCACATAACTTACCGGTATACACAGTGATATGTAGTTTGTTTTCACTCTGTTCCAAACGCCATGTTTTCATGACGACTGACCAGAAAAGACGCACGTGACGTCATGTTTACATGACTCCCGATTGTTAAAATAAGTCTCAAATTAACGATAAATCATACAATAAACTTTAACAACGGAGACACACGTATGCAACTACACTGAGATGCACAAAACTGCATGCGTGATGCGTCTTGCGGAAGAACATTGTAACCGGCGCTACTTTTCTCCGTTTAAGTCTATGGACAAGTCACACAGGTACTGTGCTACTCTGCAGCGCGCGGGTACCCGACGGACTAAAATAATCAGAAAATAAACACTTATTATACGTGTACCATGGTGATTCAGTATAAGACAAAAACACGGCTTGAAAGATTGATTCGTGATGTACTCGCTCATTATAAACATAACGTAAACATTTTGTAAGATTTGAACAAAAAGTTGCATCACAAGCTGATTCTCACTCTGCGTGTGTTATGCGCTGAATGACGGTCGGGCTAAGCGATGCAGGTACAGATAAGTAGAAGAAGAGGGTGACACCATTTGCTAAGCGGGGAGGTTTTCATTTTCTACCTTAACATATACATTTTAAACCACAAACTAAGGAGTATGTTTTGGACATTATTTAACCTTGTCAAAGACGAACGAACATTTTAGAATAAATAAATTTCTTGCTCCAAGTTTTAGGGGTGCTGAGCTCCTTTTTAGGGGTGCTGAAGCACCCCTAAAAAGGGGCTAGCCTCGCCCATGCCTCTAACTTTGTGCTTCGGTAGTTTCTTTCCATTTTTCTAGCTTTTTTTTAAGGGCTGCAGTATGATGGTCATACCATGGAGCTGGCGTTTTTTCTTTGATTCTCTTTTTTCGAATGGGAGCAACGGCATCCAACGTGCTAGAGCAGACGTTGTTCAGGTTTTCTATTATAATATCCAGATCTTCACGGTTATCTGCTACATGTTTCATTTGAGACAGGTCTGGAAGAGTATAAAGCTATCTTTAGTGGTGGAAATTATTGTTCTGGCTAATCTGCAGCATGTTGTAGACTGAGCGGTCCTATCTAGAAGTGTTGTCTATGACACAAGGCAATGGTCTGAAACGGCATCGCTCTGGGGTGATATTTCGATGTCATTAATATAGAGTCCGAGTGACAGAATTATGTCTAGTGTGTGTTTACGAGTATGCGTGGGCCCCGACACGTTTTGTTTAATGCTGAGAGAATTTAGAACATCCATAAACGCACGTCTTAATGCATCTTTTGGATTATCCACATGGATATTAAAATCACCAACGATAAGAGCTTTATCTACAGTGACTGTAAGCTCAGATAGGAAGTCTGCTATTTCTTTAAGAAAATCTGCGTGGTGGCCCGGAGGCCTATATATGGTAGCTAAAATGAACGAAAGCCGTTTGTTGTTACGATCAGTTATTTCCATATTTAACAGTATTATTTCAAACAAATTAAATTTTAGGTTGGATTTATGGTTTACTTTGAATATTTTATTGTATATTGTAGCTACACCACCCCCTCTCCCTTTTAGACGAGGAACGTGTTTATAATAATAGTCTTGTGGGGTGGATTCGTTTAAACTGGTGTAATCGTCTGCTTTAAAGGAACAGTATGTAAGAAATTTATAGCAATTAATCATAAAATGGCCCTGATATGTCACTAGAAATTAAGAAATCATTTTCATTTCAAATACTTATATCACTGACAACAGTGGTCCGGATAGGATATTGTCATTTAAAAAGTGGAGTTGCAGCTCTCAACTGATGTTTATGTTGTCATGTTGTGTATTGGCCACCAGTTGTGTGATTGCAGTACCAGTTTTAGCCACAAGTTTTGTGATTGCAATACCAGTTTTGGCCACAATCCTACATACTGTTCCTTTAAGCCAGGTCTCTGTTAAACAGAGTGCATCTAAGTTTTGATCAGTAATTATTTCATTGATAATTGGTTCTTTATTGGTAAGCGATCTAACGTTAAGAAGGCCGAATTTTAACATTTGAGTTTCATCTGTTAACTCTTTCCCCGCCATTGACGAGATATCTCGTCAATTAAGAGAAAACGCTTCCCCGCCAATGACGAGATTTTCCGTCTTTCCGCAATACCGATTTTATCCACCAGGTGGCGCACTTCCGCAACTTATACAACCCGGAAGTATTGCCCTCTGACAAGCTGCTGCATGTCCGTGTCTGTTTTAAAGATCGCTCTGAATGGGATCTCTATTAAAAGTCTGTCACAAAAATGGAATTATCTCTGCTTTTTGCTTAAAATGTGGTGTTTTTGCAGAAACCTACTCATATTCAAAAGCTGATTACACAAGAACTACTCAAGGTAGGATGAAACGGTTTTTTTGTTTGAAAGCAGAGGGTCTGTTCTTTCATTTGGTATATTGTATGTTTATATATCTGAAGAAGAACATTTTCTGGAAGGCATTAAACTTTGGTGAAAATCATGAAAAACGCTGGCGCTGGCTGGCAACTTTTTTAAAAAATGCTGGCGGTGAAAGAGTTAATGTATTGTGTTCTAATTTTATGTTAATAAGATTTGTACGAGACGAGGTAAACGGTGCTCTGTATTTATTTGTTCGAGGAACAGACACAGTCAAGATGTGTTGGTACTCTGGTAAAAGGCTCTATGTGCTGGGATATATGTGATCTTGACATGTCAAGGCAGCTAACAGACGGATGGGTAAGCTGATCTGTCTGTTTCCTGACCTGGGCCCTGGATAGTCAGACAATATCAAAAGTAAGACTATTGGTCAGATTTCTAGAGAGTATAGCACTTCCTTCCGGAGACGGATGGAGGCCATCTCTCTTTAGCAGGTCAGGTCTTCCCCGGAAATGCTTCCAATTGTCTATAAACCCTACGTTATGCTGAGGGCACCACTTTGACATCCAGCCATGAAGAGACATTAATCTACTGTAAGTTTCATCCCCCCGGTAGGTGGGGAGGGGACCAGAGCAAATTACATTGTCTGACATTGTTTTTCAATTTCACACACCTCTTTAATAGTATCTTTGGTGATCTCCGACTGGCGGAGTCTGGTGTCATTCGTGCCGGCGTGAATAACAATCTTAGAAAACTTACGGTTAGCATTAGCCAGCACTTTAAGTTTGGATCTAATGTCAGACGCTCTGGCTCCCGGTATACAATCGACTATGGTGGCTGGTGCCTCAATGCCAACGTTCCTGGGTATAGAATCTCCAATAACCAGGGCACCTTTAACAGACGTCTCAGCCGGTGTATAGCTGAGTGGAGAAAATCTGTTTGATATTAAAACAGGAAAGTGATTTGGGTGCCGAATGTGACTATGCCGCCTGACAGTCACCCAGTTAGTCAGCCGCCTTGACTCTGAAGTCGGAACCGAGCCATGTGTATTACGCTTAACACTAGGCGCACCCGAAACAGTGTTTGTAACATTAACATCAGCGGCCTTACTGTCCTCAACTAGCGTTCAGATGCGCGCATCTAGTTCTGCAACCTTCTCCGTCAGCCTTACTACTTCCATACACTTAGCACATGTAAACCCCTCTATGCTGACGGAAGAAGCTAAACTGTACATGTGGCAAGTAGTGCAGGTTACAATGACAAGTGGAGTCTTACTGTTTTCATGCTGGGCGATGGCGTCTCCGTTCGCCCGAACGCGGTCCGTGAAGCTGCATCGAGATGGGTGCTCGCTTGTTGCATGCCTCGGTCGTCTCCGGGTGTCTGGAGCCAGGGTGATGTGAGGCACGCTGTACCGCCTGGTGCGAATGCCGGGCCACAACTCCTCCACAGCTTCCCGCTCTGGTGAGGAAAGGTCTGAAAAACATACATCGGATGAGTCCGCCATTAGATCGAAAAGGAAGGCAGATTTACAGTAAACAGACAGTGAGCAAGTGCTAACTTCAGCCGGCACGTTTCTTGATGCTAGCGGGCTATATGCTAACACTAGGTGTTTACTAGTGATAGATCGTTTTACTTATTAATACTGTTCAATAATCGTCACGGTAAAGTATTCCTAAGATAAACTAGTATGTTTTATTATATAGATAGGAACGAGATAGTAAGAAAATAGGATTTAGATGATGAACTCGACGGAGCTCCGATAACAGTGTTGCCTCTCTCTTGCGTCTCTCTCTTGCGTCTCTCTCTTGTGTCTCTCTCTTCTTGATCCTCAGTTTAGCCCACATAGACTTATATTTAATTTTATTTCTCAACACAGTAGACAGTGGACAATATGCCCGGCTGCACTACTTCCTGAACTTGAGCCGGCTTCTTGTTTCCTGTCTGCCATTGTTGGACGGGCTGATTAATCCAGGTGTGCCTGACTTCAGTAGTCACAACAACAATAATCAGACACACTTGGATTGATCAGTTTGTCCGGTGGTGGCGGGCGGGAAGCAAGGAGCTGGCTCGGGTTCATAGTGCAGCTGGGCATAAAGCCTATTAACTGATCACCCACTTTAATCCCATTGTTTAAACTTAAGGGGCATTAATAACAACTATCATAGGGGTGAATTCATATTAAAACTTATTTGCAGTTTCTAGCTTAAAAAACAAAAAAATGACACATTATCTTTTCAGATCCCAATTTATCATTGAAATCCTATTGAACCTCTATAGGGACAACCAACCCCGTGATGGGGTTGGTTGTCACATTGTGTCAGAATGTCTTTGATGGTTAATTACTTCCTGTTACAATACATTCTAAAAGTAAAAAGTATACACATTTATAGCCAAGACCCCAAGCTTTCATTTCATGTAGGAATTACTGCTGAAAGAGTTTTTGAAGATGAGCAATTCATGCATGAGTAAAAATTGTGACAACCAACCCCGGTCTCCCCTATTCATTAATATATTCATATATTATATTCATTAATATTCAATTAATTTTTTAGATCCTCCTCATGCTCCAAATTAATTTCTTTTTGGTTAGCTTTGAACATTGGTCTCCCAGTTACCATTTCATGAGGGGGTAAACGCGTTTCCCTGTTAGTACTAGATCTTATGGCCATGAGTGCTATTGGTAAGGCCTTAACCCAATTTAGTTTAGTCTGTGCACAGATCTTGCCTATTTTTGATTTAAGTAAATCGTTACAACTCTCAACCACCCCTTGAGACTGTGGATGATACAGTGATCCAAATTTTTAGGTTATTCCTACCCTATCAAGTGCTTTTCTCAACAGGTTGGCCTGAAATCCTGGTCCATTATCTGACTGTTATACCTTGGGAAGCGCAAATCTTACGACCACTTCCCTCTTAAGTGCTCCAGCCACTGCTTGCGCACTCTGCGTTCACACTGGATAAGCTTCTGTCCATCTCGAAAAAACACATTTTCTCCTTAATTGGGTGGATCATATCTACAAAATCCATCACTAGATGCACAAATGGTCCTTCCACACTTGGAAACAGACGCATTGGATGTCTTGCTGGTTTTACATTTCTTTTCATATATATGTCACATTCTGAAAAATATTCAATAATCTTGTTTTGAATATTGATAAACCAGAAACCCTGTTGTCACAAAATCTTATCTATCATCTCCCCCCTTGCGCAATGTTCACTACCATGCGCATTCATCATTACCATTTTCTCCATTCTAGATGGTATTACTAATTGTTGTTGCTCTGTTCTCCACAAACCTTTTACATTGACAACACCTCTGCTTTGCCACTCCATCTTTTCAATTTGTTACACTGTATTTTGCATGTCTCTGATTTCATCTACAGTTAAATCTGCGGAAATGCTCACCTGTTCACTGTCAGTCTTTTTACCTGATTTTGTCACTACCATAGCCATAGTTTTCAACTAACTCTGGTTCCCTTTCAGTCGGTCACTACGACGTCACGTCGTGGCCGGCGGGTTGGGAGCCGCTTCGCGGGTGACCTATCGACTTCGAGAAACTATGAAAACGCCAATGAACTTGGCATGCAGGTATTTGCATAATGCCAGCGCCGCCCCGCCAGGTGCGTATATAAGCCGCAGGTGCATAATACCAAATCAGCTTTTATTGCTTCGAAGCCGGCAGACATCTGCTTTTGAGAAGCTTAAACTGATCTTCGTAGATCCTTTGCTGAAAGGAAGAATTTATCTCATCTTGCTGAAGTTGGTTGGGCAAAGACACCTCAGCGGAGGCTCGCAGTGTTTTCTCCACCCTTTCTCTCTCTCTCTGTCTCTTTAATTTAGGACTTGAGTTCGAGTGAGTGCGTTGCCTCTCCCTGTGTGTTTCACCAGCTTGCACAAAGAGTGATTTCCCTAAAAGAGCAGCACGTTTGAGCTTTGTGTCTTTTTAAAGACAGCCACTCATTCGTGTCATGGTCGGGGTCGTCTTTTTAAAGATGGATTTCCGTCCGTGCTCCGTTCCTGGATGCGGTGTGTTCATTGCCCCCCGGGATGGCCACGAGCATTGTCTTTCGTGTCTGGGGCTCCAGCACGCAGAGGCAGCGTTGCGTGATAGTTCATGCTCCGTCTGCGAGGGCATGACTATGGCGGATTTGCGGAGACGGGTGTCATTCCTCCGGCAACGGCCCCCGCCTTCCAAGCCTGGTGTTGCTAAGAGCGCAGTCACCAGGCTTGCGAAGGATGATCTCCGTATAACGGTGCTGGGTCGGTCTGCTGGTTCATCCAGCAGCTCCCAGCGCCCTGATCCGTTGCCAGCGGAGGTCCCGATGGAGACGAGCAGCCCATGTTCTACGGTGTCCTCGCGCTCTGTCGAGCCTCCACCGGAGACGATGTCCACCGTAATGTCGGAGGGGGGGTTGTCAGCCTCGGACGTCTATCCAGATCCGCTCCCGCCTTCGGGTCGGGTTGCGGGTCCTGCGTTTGACCCTGAGATGGCAGCCATGCTCGTTCGGGCGGCAGCGGTCGGCTTGGAATGGACTGAACCTTCCCCACCCGAATCGTCCCGCCTCGATGATTGGTACTTTGGGGGTGCCAGGGCTTCTCAGTCCTCGCCCCCGGTGCCCTTCTTCCCCGAGGTGCATGAAGAGCTGACGCGGTCGTGGAAAACCCCGTTTTCCGCCCGGAACCGGCCGTTTCAGCCTTCACCCCTCACCTCTCTCAAAGGGTGGAGATGCCAGGGGGTATACTGGTATCCCGTCAGTGGAGCGGCCGGTGTCGCTTCCTCCTGGCGGGACCGCCCTACTCTCCCCTCACGGGCTTGTAAGCAGTCTGCGGCGCTGGTAGTCCAGGAACGCCATCTCTGGCTGTGTCTGGCGGATAAGACCCGGCTCCTGAATGCTCCGGTTTCCCAGACCGGCCTGTTCAGCGAGACGGTCGAGGAGTTTGCGCAGCAATTCTCCGCGGCCAAGAAGCAGACTGAGGCCATCGCTCAGATCATGCCACGTCGGAAGCATCCTGCGCCTGCCCTGTCCACGTCGGCGCCTCAGCCTGCTCCTTGCCGAGGGCGTCCTGCGGTGGCCGCCTCCGTTCCTCCTCGGGGCTCTACTAAGAAGCAAGGAACCGGACGTCAGCAGCCTGCCCCACCCACTCCAAAGGGTGGAAAAAGAAGATCGAAGCGGCCCTGAGACGGGCAACCTAGAGATGGAGGGGATCGCTCTTCGGGAGATGGTGAAGGCACCACTCCCCCCACCGGAGGAGGGCCGGTAAGGGAATCCTTTGTTTCATTTTTCTGTTCTGCCGACTGAGACACAGAAAGAGCGAATTCCACTTTCATCTCTAGGTCTTCAGATGAGCGCCGGAGGCACGAGCGGGCTCATAACCCCCCCTCGTTCTCCGACTCATCAGAGGAGTACAAGAGTGATGCACGGGCTCATAACCCCAATGCGCTCTCCAACTTCTGCCTGGCGTCTCACCAAAATTCCCCAGCATTCGTTTCACTGCGGTGAGATCGTCCTCCGTGCGGAGATTGCTGTTCTATTGACGAAGGACGCAATCGAGCCGGTCCCTCCAGTCGAGATGAGGTCGGGGTTTTACAGCCCTTACTTTATTGTACCCAAGAAAAGCGGCGGCTTGCGACCGATCCTGGACCTCCGTTCGCTGAACCGTGCACTTCACAGAATGCTGTTCAAAATGCTGACGCCCAAGCGCATATTTCCATGAATTCGTCCAAACGATTGGTTCGCATCTATCGACCTGAAGGATGCGTACTTCCACGTATCGATTCTCCCCCGGCACATGCCATTTCTCCGCTTTGCGTTCGAGGGGCGAGCATACCAGTACAAAGTCCTCCCATTCGGGCTCTCTCTGTCGCCCCGTGTATTCACCAAAGTAGTGGAGGGGGCTTTTAAACCCCTGAGAGAGAAAGGTGTGCGCATTCTCGCGTATCTAGACGATTGGCTCATAATTGCTCAGACACGTCAGACGCTGTGCGATCACAGAGATTTAACTTTAAAACACCTAGCTCGTTTGGGTCTTCGGGTCAACTGGGAAAAGAGCAAGCTTTGCCCCGTGCAGAGAATCTCTTTTCTCGGGATGGAACTGGACTCGGTCGATTTGACAGCTCGTCTAACAGAAGCGCGTGTACAGTCGATTCTGACTTGCCTGAATACATTCAAGAGCAAGAGCGCGGTCCCGCTGAAACAATTTGAGAAGCTCCTGGGGCATATGGCAGCAGCTTCACTCGTGACACGGCTCGGGCTGCTTCATATGCGACCGCTTCAGTATTGGCTTCACGATCTAGTCCCGAGGAGAGCGTGGCTGCGCGGCATTCACCGTGTTATCATTACACCTGCGTGTCGTCGCACTTTCACTCTGAGACAGGTCTCCAGGCATGCGATAGTATACACAGATGCTTCGGACACGGGGTGGGGGCCACGTACGATGGGCTTGCGGCTTCGGGGGTCTGGACGGCACCCCAGCTGCATTGGCACATAAATTGCCAAGAAATATGGGCTACATATCTTGCGCTCGTCCGTTTCAGCAACGAGTTACGGGGCAAAGACGTATTAGTTTGCACAGACAACACTGCGACCGTGGCGTACATCAATCTTCAAGGCGGTTTACGCTCGCGTCACCTGTCGCATCTCGCCCGTCACCTCCTCACTTGGAGTCAGAAGAATTTGAGGTCTCTTCGTGCCATTTACATTCCGTGCACGCTCAATGTAGAGGCGGATGCGCTCTCTCGGGCTGCGCATCCCAGCGAATGGCGACTACACTCCATAGCGGTTCAGCAGATTTGGAGACGTTTCGGCAAAGCGCAGATAGATCTGTTTGCTTCCCCAGAGATGACTCATTGTCACCTGTTCTATTCACTAGCCGACGACTCGCTCAGCGTGGATGCGTTGGCACACAGCTGGCCGCGAAACATGCGCAAATATGCGTTCCCTCTGGTGAACCTCATTGCGCAAACCCTATGCAAGATCCAGGAGGACGAGGAGAGCGTACTGTTGGTGGCACCGTATTGGACAACCAGGAGTTGGTTTCCAGAACTCTCTCTCCTCGCGACAGCCCCTCCTTGGAAGATTCCCCTGAGGAAGGACCTTCTTTCTCAACAAGAGGGGACATTATGGCACCCGCGCCCCGACCTGTGGAACCTCCATGTGTGGTCTCTGGAGGGGGCCCGGATGATTTGAGTGGTTACCGCAAGAGGTATCTAACACTATTGCTGCTGCGCGAGCGCCGTCTACGAGGCAGGCTTACGCGCTTAAATGGAACCTGTTCTTCTGGTGTTCTTCCCAACGTGAGAACCCCCGAGAATGCCCGATTAGTGTTGTGCTTTTGTATCTCCAGCATCGTTTGGAGAATAGGCTGTCACCATCCACTATTAAGGTCGATATTGCTGCGATATCAGCTCACCATTCACCCGTAAACAGTAGGACAGTGGGTCAGCACAACCTGGTCATTAGATTTCTCAGAGGCGCTCGAAGGCTGAATCCTTCGCGTCCTCCCTCTATTCCTCCTTGGGACCTGTCCTTGGTGCTGAAATCACTCCAGAAAGCCCCATTTGAGCCTCTGCATAGTGTGAATATTAAAGTTCTTACTATGAAGACATTAACTCTCCTTGCTTTGGCTTCTGTTAAGAGGATAGGGGATATTCATGCATTTTCGGTCGATGATTCGTGCCTTCAGTTCGGGCCAGCTGCATCCAGCGTAACACTGAGACCCTGGCCCGGCTTCGTGCCCAAAGTTTCCACCACTCCTTTCAGAGATCAGGTGGTGAACCTGCAAGCGCTGCCTTTGGAGGAGGCAAACCCAGCCATGGCTTTGTTGTGCCCTGTTCGTGCACTACGTGTGTATATAGACAGGATGCAAAGCTTTAGGACCTCAGACCAGCTCTTTGTTTGTTACGGTGGTCAGCAGAAAGGAAAAGCTGTCACCAAGCAGAGGATGTCCCATTGGATTGTGGATACTATAGCCCTTGCATATCAAAAGCAAGACGTGCCTTGTCCATTTAATTTACGTGCTCACTCTACACGCAGTGTGGCATCATCTTGGGCACTGGCTCGCGGTTCCTCGCTAACGGATATTTGTAGAACGGATATTTGCAGACCTGCATGCTGGGCGACACCGAATAAGTTCACAAGATTCTATAGTGTTCGTGTCGAGCCGGTATCCACTCGGGCTCTTTCTGTTAACTAGTTAAGAACACCGAGGGTCGGCTCGTGTTGGCTTGGAGCCTCTATTTTGGTGCTGCACATTTGCACCATTATGGAAGGCCGTCGAGGCAAAAACGTCACAAAAACTCTTTTTGGCTCTTCTCCACCGCCCTGATAGCCGATGTTGCAGAGCATCCGCTGTCAGCCTATCACTGATGTATTCTCTGTAAACCTGTGTAGGCTAGGCGCCCACATTTGTGTCCTACGTGGGGTTCATTTGTGTGTATAGTCCGTGGGGTTCTAATTCTCCACGTTTTTCCTTAGCAGAGCCTGCTCTGCATCTCTCTGCATACCATGTATTGTTCAGAGACTTCTTTGAGCAACCTGTCGGTTGTTTCATATTTTTATGTCATCCATTTAACCTTCTTAGGGGATGGCTTCCGCATTGTTCTAGCTCCGCTCAGTATAGACGCTTTCCCAGTTCGCTGGTTCACTATCGTGGGTTAAGGAACAGGTAGTGACCGGCCTTCTGCATTTCGCCTTAGGTTCCGCCCCTTATGTGGAGGGCGGAGGGCTTTTGCAGGCACTGGAAGGGTTCAGCTGCAGTGGCGTTTTGGTAGGGATTCCCAATTCGTCGATCACAATGTGACGTCGTAGTGACCCACTGAAAGGGAACGTCTCGGTTACGTATGTAACCCTCGTTCCCTGAAGGAAGGGAATGGAGACGTTACGTCCCATCGCCACAGTTTGCTGTTCCATTGCTGTTTTAAGGCCGGGCACTGTTGCTCGGCTTCTCAGCAATAATATAGCTGATTTGGTATTATGCACCTGCGGCTTTTATACGCACCTGGCGGGGCGGCGCCGGCATTATGCAAATACCTGCATGCCAAGTTCATTGGCGCTTTCATAGTTTCTCGAAGTAGATAGGTCACTCGCGGGGCGGTTCCCAATTCGTCGGTCACGGTCCAGATGTTCTAACTGACTCCTGGTATACTGACTAGCTCCTCCTTCTGCCTGACTTTGTTCACTGAATGATCCTTCCTTGCCTCTATGCATCTCATCATACAGTTCCACATTTCCCTCAACTTCCAATTCCCCTTTAATCGGCATAGTTCCTTTAATAACTGGATACAGTGTGCTAGCATTTGGTGAAGGAACAGGGGTGGTTGGGGCTGGAGTGAGAGCAGTGAAGGGAGGGCGACTTTCAGAGAGAGTAGTGAGGGGAGGGCTGTTTGTGTGTGTGGTAGAGGGAGGGCATGGATTCAGGGAGGCAGGAGCAGTGGGCGGTGCATAGGGCGGTGGCTTAACTGTTTTAGTTACCACAGGTAATTGGTTTGCAGTGTCTCATGGCTGTTCTAGCAATCTTGTCTTTTCTATTCTTTCGTTGCGCTTTACCAGCTCTTGACCTTTGACCTTTTCTCTATCAGCAATCACTCTGTTAGCTTCCTTACTCCAGCAACCTGTAGCTTTTTCCACAATTCCATTCCATCTAACAAAGCTTTCCTCTTCTCTTTCTTTCCATCTTTCTTGGTTTTCAAATCCTGATTAGCTATATAATTAGTCATCCAAATTTTCATACTCTTCATTTTTTCTTTATTCCACGTTCCCTGTTCTGGCCAGTGAAAGGGAGGCTGCTCTCCTTTCTTATATTTGTTACTTCTGGTATACCATTTTAGATCATTACACCACTTAGCCAATGCTTTACCATCAAAACCTTTGTCTTGTAAGTTACACCATTCCACTGGGGCCACAGTGATAGCACGCTCTAATTCTTTTGTTGCTGCTTCCATGTTACACTGAATGGTTGTTTGCTTCATTTATTTACCAATAATTCAATGCACTTCTCTGCACTATAAAATGTTCCAGTCAGGCAACTGGAATAAATCACAAAGGGTCCCACAAGTATGTAAATGATCTCCTTTTCACCAATCACTTTATCTGTCACACAACCACTTTTAAGATTTGATTCAAATTTATACTTAGCACTTACAATGCTCAGTTCTTTATATCCCACAATTTTCTTTGACACATACATTTTACAACTGAAAAACTTCTTATCTCAGGCCAACTAAAACTAACAAAAAGATCCATCTGATTAATTGGGCTATTTTAAATGTATACGTAACTGTATTGATCTCAGAGTCTTCTGTTTTAATTATTAAACTTCCTTCTGTTAACTTTTCTTTTGTTAAATCAAATACACTCAATAATGACTTTTCAATATTTGATAAAGATTTCAGGTTCCACCAAAATTCAATGTTTTCAGTAACAACTGACATTCAATCACGGACAATATTTTTCACACAGGATAACTCTTACCCCTAACTTTCAAAATCAACATTTTTATATGAGTTAAATAAGATGCAGAAATCCTTTTTTGGGGCGTTTTTTTTTAAAACCATTTACTTATGGTAAGTCCTTACCATGCAACAATTAATAAACACTTTCTTAACTTTAAGTTGGACAGAAGCTTTTTCCCGTGTCTCTCCCGAGTTTATTTGATAGAGTAATTTATAGTATCACAGTTCATCGATAAAGCACCCTTAAACACTGTGTCCATATCAGTGAGCTCTCTATAGTATCATAGTTCATCGACAGAGGCCCTCATAAACACTCACTCAAGCAACCCACTGGTTTTTCCCTCACTCTAGTCTCTCTCGCTCACCCTCGTTTGCACGTTCTAAGCACCTTGGTACACAAACTATGCAAAGTCTTCATATTTGTTTCATAGAGCAATTTATAGTATCAAAGTTCATCGATAAATTACTCTCAAATACTCGTTTAAGCAACCCACTGGTTCTCCCTCAACAAAAATCTCTCTCTTATCTCACTTTTGTTTTGTAACTTAACCAGTTACATCAAAAAAACAACTAACAATCAAACCCACTGGTTTTCTTTCCTTTAAAAAGATATATCCGTACTCATCTCAGATAATCTATTTAAATCAGCCCACTGGCTTTACAAAATTTAGTTTCAAAATTAATGTTTTAGTTTGAGTCCATAAAATCAGCTAAATTTAGTATAATTAAATGCCCTCTTGGCTATTAACAGTCAACGCCCTCTTGGCTATGTTAATATTAATTTCCATCAACTGTTTCACAGCTGGGTCCTCTTGACCCTCATATAAGAGTACACCTACTCAGAAGACCAGGTTTCCCTATTAGAGATAATTTATCTTGTTATATCATCCACAAGTCCCTTCTCATTAATCGCAATACTAGTTAGTTTATGAGTTACAGAGAGAATTCAGGAATTCAAATGAAAACGCTGGGCTGTCTGTGTTTTCCAAAAAGAGTCAAAAATCTCATCAATGCAGGTGAAAAAATGCTATAACGCTTTGCTTACCTTATAATTTAAGAAGCAAGCGGCTGGCCAGCCTTAGCAGTTTAACACCAACAAAGACAAAACAATCGACTCAGGTTGGAGAACATCTCCCCCGACCGTGAACGGCCTCTGAACGATCCCACTCGGTTGTCCAATGTTCTCTCTTGTAACCCTGCTCGCAGCGCCAATAATGTCGTGGATTTTTTCAGGAGAATCAGAGACGGTTGAGATGCAAAATTCTCTTCAAAGTATTGTATTAAAGAATTGTGTCAGACAGCTTGAAACATAATACTGGTCATAGGGTGTACACCTGGTAAAATGATAATGACAATGACCCCCGTTCTGAGTTTTTCAGTATATTATATAGTGGTCCAATAGTGGTCAAGTAGCCCTGCCTTTCTTTCACTCTGTACTGTCCCAATGCCCAGCAGACTCTTACCTTCAGGCCCCTTAGCTCCTTCTCATAACTCATGACAACTTGGCGATGCTGTGGCTTTATCTCTATACCATTCCAAGCTGGTACATAAATCCTCCCATGGGTGGTAAAACTCAGTGTCTTTGTTCTCTAACACATCATACAACTATTTGCTATCCTTACCATGGACACCCTTATCTCCTCCAGGCCCAGCTATGGAATAACACATTCATATGCAAGCAACAGAGAGACCACTTAAAACTTAAAACTTAAAACTTAATTCATGTAGACCTTAACATTAAAAGCATACCATATAAAACATTTATACTAATCTGTAAGATAAAACACTCAAAATTTCTCTACCATACACATTGTCCTATACAGTGCTTTAAGTGGGCCAGAATGCGCCGGTACTCAGTACCGCCACTTCCAGATTTAGCTCTTGAGCGTATCACCACATCTCTGTGCGCCCAGAACGGGGGTGGGCAACTCCTGGTCCTGAGGGCCAGTGTCCCTGCAGAGTTTAGCTCCAACCCTAATCAAACACAGCTGAAAAATCTAATCGAAGTCTTCAGGACTGTTTGGAAATGACATTCAGGTTGAAGCTAAACTCTGCAGGACTGTGGCCCTCGATGCCCACCCCTGGCCCAGAACGTGCTTTTAGCATCGGGGAGATTCCAGGATTTTATAAATGGGGGGGGGCACAGGGGGGACCAAGAACCAGTCAGGGGGGCCAATCAGAAAATTCAAATGAAAATAAATACTGGTTTAGAAAATATTAAGCATGATTCTTGTCAGAGGCGTTGCTAGACATAAATCTCTACTGGGGCACAGGCTCCCCATTTTTTGCTGCTGTGTGCAAGACGTGTGCAACACTTATAATGTCCTTTGCTTAAGCCACTTTTATACAGTGCAACCGTTACTGTGAAAGATACATACAAGTGTAATCTTCATCATACCTAACATTATTAACATTGGTGAACCATGCATGATGGCGGACAGGAAGTAGGTTGACGGTAGATACTCTCTCCACTCAAAGTTATCATTGCACTCTAACTTTGATGTCAGGGAATTAAACAAGGTCTTTTGTAAATATGCCCAAACCATCAAAACAACTGCCGAAAGACCGTGATGCCTCAGAGAGGGCGACCAGTCAGTTAGTTGACACTGGCATAGGTGCTAGTGCTAACGCTAACTCTGAAGGGACTTCTTTTCTGATGACTGAAGCTTTGTTAAAGAGTATTTCTGCGGCGGTTGCTGAGGAGGGTAAGCGCATTTTACGATCAGTAAACGAGTCGCTTGGGAAACTTGAGACTAAAGTGGATAATATGATGAAGAGTATTGATGAGGTCGCGGCTACGACAACAGCACTTGTTGCTCGCCAAGCCGAGGCTGAAACGCGCATCTCCCAGCTGGAGGATGACATCGCTCCGATAAAAGACAGAGTGGACGCGTTGGAAAAAGTGAATAAGGAGCTGAAAGATAAAGTATCGGAATTGGAATGCCGGCAGAGGCGGAAGAACATCAGGCTGTTAAATCTGAAGGAGTCTATAGAAGGGAATGACCCGCTCGCGTTCTTCAAGGTGTTTATTCCCAAGCTCCTGCAGCTACCCGTCCAGGCTATTTCCATTGACCGTGTTCATCGGGGTCTTCGAGTACCTGAAGAGGATCGCCCGCGCGCCGTGATCATCAAACTTCAACATTCTAGAGATGTTGTGAAGATAATGACAGCAGTGAAACGTCTTGGGAATCTTCAGTATGAGGGTCGGTTACTGCGCATAGTGCCAGATGTACCTCCAGAGGTTCGGGCTGCAAGACGTGCATTTAACATGGTTTGTGCGGAACTTATTAGGAGGAACATACGTTTCAGGATGGCTTATCCAGCTATCCTGTCATTTAAGGTAAACGAAAAACAAAAGTCATTCAAGGACCCTATTAAGGCCAAAACGTTTCTTTCAACCCTGACTTGACTGGTAAAGTAGTCTTTACTTATTAATGTGATCATGAGTGCTTTTTTGCCCCTTCTAGTCTCTTTGCTGATAGTTATGTGTGAATGGGGCACAGAAGTATTATGAAATACATGATACATCTAAAGCGGAGAGTTGGTAACTGGATACTGTGAATAGATGGTTTTCTCTCTTCCTTTAACTTTATGTTTTTTTCTTTGTTTTGTTATTTTTTTCTTTTGTGCTCACAGGGTGTTGTAATAAAAAGGAGAATATGGTCCCAGGTTTTTCTGTATGATATATACTTCTATAATTAAGTGTGAATATGATTCTATCATAAATTATGGGAGTGATAGATATAAATTGGAGTATTGAAAATGAGGAATTTGAACAGCACTCCTGTACATCTAACAGCATAAGCTGTGACTATTATAATCCTGAAGATTTAAAACAAAATCATGACACTTCTTTTTCTCTAATTCATGTAAATATTAGAAGTCTTAAAAAACATCATGATGACCTTGTTGCACTTCTTGCTAGCATTGGGAAAAGTTTTGATATAATTGGTTGCAGTGAAACTTGGATGAGTGAGCAAACCTTCTTGGATATTTATAAAATAGAAGGATACTCAATGTACTGTATTAATAGGCAGGGTAGAATTGGAGGAGAGGTATGTTTATATGTAAATTCACATTATTCTGTTAAGGTGCGCCATGATTTGTCAGTTAGTGATGGTTATACCGATTCGTTATTTCTAGAAGTTAAAATGTCAAATGGCTCATCTATCGTTATTGGAATAATTTATCGACCACCAAACTCTGATTATGAAACATTCAGAATACACTTTGATAATCTTCTTTTTAGTATAAATCAGATGAATAAAAATAGTATTATTTTGGGAGATTTTAATATTGACATTTCTAAAGAAGATATAAAGGGAATTGATTTTATAAATATGCTTTACTCATCATCATTCTTTCCTACGATTGATAAATACACACGTGTCACAGAGAGTAGTAGGTCTAAAATTGATAATATTATAACAAATATTCAAAACACTGACTGTAAATCAGGTGTATTATATTCTGACATCTCTGATCATTATCCTGTGGTTTTTTTCACAAACTGGATAAAGAGAGTATCTGATCCATGGATTGATAGGAAGGTAAAAGTTCTTAATAATAAAACATTAGCAAATCTAATTCAACACCTCCAGAGTAAAAGCTGGGATGAAATATATAATGCTAGTGATCCTAATTACGCTTATAATTTCTTAATTGGTGTACTAACTGATGCTATCAATGCGATTATTCCAGAAAAGATATTCAAACAAAAAAAGGAATCTCATCCGTGGATCACTAAAGGAATCCTAAAGTCTATCCAGAAAAAGGATAAACTTTACAAACAATATAGGAAGAATCCAAATAGTAATAATAAAATCTTATATACACAGTATAAAAATAAATTAACAAGTTTAATACGAGATAGCAAAGCGAATTATTTCACTGTTCGTCTCAAAACTGCTTCGGGGGATCAGAAGAAATCCTGGAAGGTGTTGAATGAGATACTTGGCCGTAGTAATAAATCCTCGGTTATCCCTGACACCGCTGTGCCAACCCAATCAGATAACTATATTATACAAGATCCCCTATCTGACAGATTAAATAGATATTTTGCTTATGTCGGGAAGAATCTATCCCAACAACTTGGTCCACCAGGGGGTGCTACTTATAAAAAATTCTTGAGGAACAATTATCCAAACTCTTTTTATTTTAGACCTACTTGTAAAATGGAAGGCACTAACATTATTAATAAAATCAAATGCTCTTATACAGCTGGTGCTGATGGAATCTGTAGTAAGATCCTTAAAGCCATAGTAAATGAAATAGCTGAGCCCTTTGCCCATATAATAAATTTATCACTACAGTGTGGTGTAGTTCCTTGTCAAACTAAGGTGGCAAAGATAATACCAGTATACAAATCTGGGGATAAAAGTGATTTTCAAAATTATAGACCCATATCTATTCTACCAACATTTTCGAAGGTATTAGAAAGGGTGGTTTACGCACGATTGGTGGATTACCTAAATAAACACAATATATTAGAATCGTCACAATATGGCTTTAGGAAGAACTGCAGCACAAGTATGGCCATTTTAGATCTGGTAGAGAAAATCAATGATGCTTTTGAAAGAAAAGAAGCTGGTATTGGGGTTTTTCTTGATCTTTCAAAAGCTTTTGATACGATTGACTTTCAAATTTTACTTGATAAATTGTCGCACTACGGGGTCAGGGGTGTAGCTCTCCAGTGGTTCAGGGACTATATTTGTGGAAGACGGCAATATGTGAACTTAAAAGGTATAGATTCTGGATTAGAAAATATAGTATTTGGGGTTCCCCAGGGATCTATTTTGGGGCCTCTTTTGTTTATCGTTTACATTAATGATTTTGTATTTTGCTCCTGTGATGTTCAAAAAATACTTTTTGCTGACGACACAAATCTCTTTGTATCTCATACAAACATGAATTATTTGGAAAAATTCCTAAATGATATATTAGCAGAAGTAGAGACCTGGTTTAAATGTAACAAATTATCGCTAAACATTAGTAAAACCTTTTATATTGTTTTTCGATCAAGTAGTCATAAGTCTATGGATTATGACATTAATTTAAATATTGATGGTAGAGCAATACAAAGAGTTGATGCAATAAAATTTCTTGGAATTCATATTGATCAATTTATAAACTTTAAGGAACATATTAATGAGCTAGTTAAAAAACTATCTAAACTTGTGGGTTTGTTCTTTAAAGTGAGACATGTGCTCCCATCTGATGTGCTCTTGTCACTATATAGGACTCTGTTTGAGCCTCATTTGAGTTACTGTAATTTTATTTGGAATAATACCTACCCTACTCATACTGAGAAACTTATGATATTACAAAAGAAAGCTATAAGAGCTATTTCTCGGTCCACATACAATGCTCATACAAATTTGTAAGATTTACATTAACATCGGCCTAACCGCAGGGTCAGTACCCTGAGAATACTGGGAAGTGCCAACTAATTTGCAAGAAATAGAAGACACCATACCTTACCCAACTGGGAAGATTGTATGGAGATAGGCAATGATCTCACCATCTGGGGAAAACACATGACTTAAATGTGTCTGAATCTCACACCCGGGACAAAGCATTGCAGTGGGCTTACCGGGGGGGAACTGGGGCGGGGCCAGGGGGGGCACGGGCCACCCCCACAATTTGATTGGCCACCCCAAGTGCCCCCCCTCCCACTCCATCAGTCTCGTCAGTATTAATTATGTACTAGTGGTTTTGTTTTTCTTAAAATAAAATTTCATATTTACAAGGCTTTGATTTATTTATATTACATTTTTTTATTAGCTTAAAATATTAAAATGCAAGTCCGCATTGGGGAGGAACCACTCTACCATGACATGTTGTTATCGGAGTCAATTAGTAGGCGCACACTTAGAGTAACGAACGGTGGTGGCACCAAGAAAAACAAGGGAAAAAACAGAGGACGGAGAAAGGAGTTTTATGCAGATGGTGAAAAAGGATAACAAAGTCATTGGTAAGTCAGCTATGTTTCCTTAAATGTGGAAAGCTACGATTAGTAAGTTAGGGCTAAGTCCTCTCTGTTACTGTCGAGAATGCTCATTACTAAAGTTGAAGACAACCTAACGGTACGTTAAAATTATATATAAAGTCACGTTTGCCTTTGCGTTTGTAATAAATAGTGTAGGTATGTGACAAAATGACGTAATACGCACGAGCGCTTTGTTCCCATGGCTATGTTCCCAGCAGGTATTCAGCGCCAGACGCGTTGGTTACTTAGGAAATCTGTCATATCTTTGCTTTGTGAATACCTCTAAAGCCCATATACTAGTGACATAAATTACTTCCTCAAGTTGATTCTCACGTTCGAATTTCCAAGATCGCTGTGGTAAGAAGAAAGTTATAAGCGAAGCAAAATTTTGAGTATTTTTTTGTTTCAAACCAAATACTTTTGATAGAATATACATTTAACTTGAATGAGGTGAAGTTTGGGATTGATTGTAACATTCGCATGTGCTTTTTTAAGATCCGCAAGTGACGTTGTAGTCAAAAGCAGAATCGCCCATTCAATCATATTGGCTTCCAAAACTTATCAGTTTTCATCAATCCGTGCAGTATTTTTCAAAGTAATCATGAAGGATTAGAATCTCTAGATTACATTATTGGCATGATTTTGTCAAACATATAAATAAATACATGCATGCAACATGCATGCATTTATTGATTTATTAATGATAAATAACATAATCATCAATTAATGTATTAATAATATCTGACCATTTTAAATTGCTCGCCAGCATTATTAGTCAATTAAGAAATATTAAAGAAACAATGAAATGTTTCTTTAATATATAAAAATATAGCTTTTATTTGAAAGGGCTTTGATTTCATATGGAAAGATATGCGTGGATTGATGCTCTCGGTTTCATTAATTAGTGGTTAATCAAAAATAATAAAATTTTTATATCTTTTAAAAAGATGTCATCTTGTTGGGCTTTTAATTACCTACAATGTGGTGTTTGAATTATGCTAATAGACCAAGAAATGAGGAAGTTATGATATTTTAAAGTGTTTGGTCAAGCGGAAGAGGTCACAGTTTTTCATAGTTTTATCGTTTTAATTGGGTACAAAAATGCCCCCTAATTTTCGAGTAAAAAAATTCCATAACTTTCTTAATAATTATCTGATTTTAATAATTTAAAAACCACGTTAAAGTTCTTTTTATTATCTATCATATGGTTATAATTTTATATGAATTTTCTACTATTTATATTTTTTTGTCACATACCTAAATAGTGGTGTGACAGATCGCAGTTTATCCATACGGATCACAACCCACGTTTCGACCCGCATGCGATTCGATCGCGAGAGTTGCGCTATTGTGTCTCAGTGTATGGAATAGATCAATGAAAAACAACGTAACGTTTTTATGTGGAGTGACTGTTAGATGCGGCGTCTGTGTGTGCGCGGGTTTATTTAAGACGACAAGTGCCCTCAATAGTCGACACGGAGAGAGCTTTGCGTTGATTCGGCGCATGCAAAAACATTAACATGTCATACGACTATGAATAAACGTTTACAATTTCCTCAGCCTCTAAACTTTCATTGCTATTAACTGTTTTCCTTTTGTTAAGTACATTTTCTGTTGCATGAAGCTGGTTTCACTTTCAGGTGCACAGGCTTTGCAAACTCTGGATAAAACACAAAGTTTAAACCAAGCATTGTCCAACATCTGATCCTGATCTAAACCAGTTTGGATTTATCTGGATTTGTCGACTCCAAACTTACTCTGAATTCTAAAAATTAAGAGTTTGTTGTTCAAATAGCTTCATGCAACAGACCACAGCCTCAGTAGCATATTTAAAGAAAACAACATAGGAAACATTATTTTTTTCTATACATTAACTCACTGGGGCTCTGTGCAATATGCCATTTAATACACCCAAATGTAATATCTTTATTAAGATGATATGCGGACAACATTCAACTTTAGGAAATAATTTAGTTTATGACTTGACAAAGTAACTGAGAAAAATGCATTATTACTTCTTTAGGGACAGACAGACAGTCAGATACAGGCAATAGGACCAATGAAAAGGTCTCAAAAAAGAATTTCTTTATTTTGAAGAAAAAAGAGATAGAAGCAGAAAGGCATGAGGAGAGGGATGAGAGGAAGACGCAGCATCAGTCCACTGACTTTTCTGCAAACCAAGGTATGTGTATTACATGCAGAGACCAGAGGGAGGTTAAAACAAATACACATCAGGAGGTTTAAATGTACTGAATGTATCAGGATACAGTATACAGTATTATTACCTTCAATGTAGGGCAATTTACACTAATTCACTGTTTATATGTATTTAAATGTGCCACCCCTCTCTAAGTCTGTGCCCCAGTCCGGCCCCCCCATGAAAAATTGTCTAGACCCGCCCCTGCTGGGGAAAACACTGTACCAACTGAGAGAGGGGAGAAAAAGTCAAATAGTTAAAATTTGAGCCAATGATAACTGCTCCGCCCAGTTTCCATCAGAGAAGACAAGTCATGGAAGGGGTACCAACTCATTCATTTAAGAAGGGAAAGTTGGTATAGGACCCTGACTCACCTGAGAGGGCACGTGGGATGCCTGGCCAGCCGCCCAGCCTATACGTCTCCTCTGAGAACACACGCTGACACTGGTCCAACATGGAGATTGTACAACCAGTAGAGCTGCACGATTAATCATTAAAATACTGTGATCTCGATTCGACCCCCAAACAATCCTTTCTACGATTCAGGTAATTATATTTTCAAAGAGGAAAGACGCAGTCTTGCCAGTTCTCGCGACAACACGCAATCACTAACAGCGGCTGCGCTGACGTCTTGACGTCACATCGGGTATTGCGCAAGCCGGATGTGCTTGTGTTCTCTCCACTGGTACAGCAGATGCTTTCGCGGGGAAGTTACACAGAAGGAAACAGAATCTAAAAAGAATGAGTGAGGTAGAGCAACATTGTTTTAGTACCAAAAAGAGGATCTTCAGAAACATTGGCTGCATCCAAATAACCACACTTGCTGTCTTTGCACTTGACCACTTGACTACATACATGACATTATGAATCAGTACGTCCGGATCTGATATTTACAGTGGATTGTCATCACTTTTGCATCATTTCTTAAAATAAATCGATTGTTTGACCTCTGTACACTTGAAATATTTTAAGTACATTTAAAAAAAGTTGTGACTGTTTTGTATGCTGTGTTTATATCATATAATAAATAAATGGGAACGTTATTTGCTTTAAATGCCTGGATAGTGTAATGTGTAATAAAATACAATTAATACTGGCTTTTTAAATTGGAAATCTTATCCCAGTACATGTTCTCATAGCAAAATTATACCCCAAAATATAATTTGATACCCTAATAAAATAAGTTCACCTGCTGCCGGTAGAGGCGCTAATTTAGTAAATGCATCTATTGGTCGTATTTGGTGAAATAGACAAACGACCAAAGCAATCGTATGGGTTGGAGGATATGTTGTGATAATTTTTTTAATATAGTGCCTAAAGTTTTATTAGACAGGTGACAATAATCAGGTAATACACTTTATTTTTCTTGTTATAATGTACACATAAATCATAAGGCTAGTAGATATTTTATCTTAATATATTTTAATAGGATTTAGTGACTCTACAACATATACAAATCTGTATCCAGCTTAAGCATTACCTGTCTATAAAAATATATTTTTTTTGCATCTGTCCCTGAAATGTTCTGTTTGTTTTGTTATAGGGTCTTTTTTCTTTTTTCCTAGTTTTGGGGAAATGAAAAAACCTAAAGTAAATGTTAAAAAATAGATTCTAGACTTGAGCTTTAGACTTGACTGAGAGTTCATGACCCATTTTCTTTTTTACAGGACCAGCTGTAAAAACATCTAAGAGTAGCCCCTCCCCTCCAGTGGTAAGTAAGATGGGAAATGTGATGCGAAGGGCTAGTCAGGTTCTAAGTGAGCGTGGAGAGCGTTTGATGAAGGTTGACGATAAGAACAACCAGCTGTTTCGTGGTGCCAAATCAGAAGCTGCTCAGAAGGTTAGCTAATCAAAGGGCCTACACACATTTTTATTTATGTCATTTTTGTCTATTTTATGTGGTATAATCACTAATTAATCTGAAAAAATTGGTTCTTGAAAAACTGAACCTGTTTGTTTCCTTGTTTATAAAAATTTCTAATGGCTAAATTTGTATGATAATTCATAGTAAAGGAAAGTGTGGTCTACAGTAATTTTTTATTTTTGTTTTAATTTAAGAAAGTATGATTAACACTGTTTTCGATTCCCCCCCAGCTGGCTCTGAAGCAGATTTAGAAGTGTTCAGGACGGATTGCCAATAAACATTTTAAATAGCTTTTAATCATTGGTAGTTGTATATAAAGCTTTTAACCATCTAATTTTCACAGTGAACCTAAAGATGTTACCTGCAAGCAATCCTTTGATAAAAGCAGTTTTAATTATATTTTTAGAAAGTGGATGCTTTAATCAAACAATTGTGAGGGGTGTCATGGCTTTCAGTCTGGCTGAATGAGATCACACAGAAGACAGATTTGTGGACTTGTGGATGTTAAAATAATATAGCCAACTAAAGCAATTCCTCCCTACTGAAATTGCATTAGTGTTTTCCTTTTGCTTTTTTCAGTCTAATTTGCTCAGTGAAAACTAAAATGAAAATAAGTATACTTGTTTGTTGGACCTGAACAAACAGAAGTGAACAGTTGGACCTGTTTTTCAATCCCTCATGTGGATCAAGTTGAGGTTAATTTATGTTTGTTTTGTAAAATATGTGTCATAATATTACTATACTAGCCAACATTTGAAATGGATCAAAAAAGTTTATTAAAGTTGTCCTAAGACTAGAATGGGTAATGTAAAATATTTAAGGACAACTTTTACTGATCCACTCCAAATGCTGATATGTGTATTATGATCTTATCTTTTTTCACTTTCATGGGATCTAACAAATTACAAATTACTTTCTCTTGAAATAGGATTTAGCACTTAGCAATAAAAATGTGTATGGACAGGGACGTGCACATACATTTTGAGGGGCAGGGGCTCAAGTAAAATAAAGGGCACTTCTCATAATTATGTTTTTTTTTTCTTTTTTTAAATGAAAAAAGTGTATATATATATATATATATATATATATATATATATATATATATATATATATATATATATATATATATATATATATATATATATATATATATATATATATATTCAATTCAATTCAATTTATATAGCGCTTTTCACAATTTGGTAATTGTATCAAAGCAGCTTTACATAATAGATGCAGTGAAAAGCACAGAAAATCGACAGATAGCACAACATAATACACGATAGCACAAGCAGCTAAAATTACTGCGGCTATAAATCAACATTATAAGCAAACGTATTACTAATGTAACGTATAGAAGTTAAGCTGTCAGGGGGACAGACTCTTGATGTAAATTGAGAAGTACGCCCCAACATTAAATTACACATTAATTTACAAATTTGTTAAAATACTAAAAACAAAGTTGTGACTCCTGAGTTAGCGCTACATGCCAATAAATGCTATATGCTAGCGTTTAGCTGAAGTTCTATTAGTTAACAATTAGTTGTTACTCAAAATCTGTATTTTTTGTATTTTTGAAAAGGGCTCAAAATATAAGGTCTGTTTACTAATGTGAGCTTCTGACATGAGCCTCAGAGCAGAGCTCAACATTATTATTCATGACCCTTTAGGGCAAAAATAGACCATTTCATTCAAATGACAAATCCTAGGGTTGTAAATGGACATGTAAAAACGTTTTTGGATATTTTTTGCACTTAATAAAGCCACATACCTTCTATGTAATTATCAAATAACAATTTAACATATTATGGCAACACATCCTTTGGCACCTTTAATCTTAGGTTTCATATGTATTAGGGCTACACATGTCAGAAACAACAAATATAGATTCGGTTTATTTTATTTGTATATTATATTTTAATTTTTTGTGATGTCAGTGAAAATTCTGACTAGGCAAGTAAAATACTGAACCATCAGATTTTTCTCAATCTACTACAGCACTCCAGTATAACACATTATAGGCTACTTATTTAACAGCCATTACAAAAAAACTCAAACAAAAAAAAGCTTACTACTGTAGTTAGCAATTATTTTATTGTTTGGGCTTTATTATTTTATGAGCAGTCTGTTTAAACTACGTACACTATACGGTTACAAGTTTGTAACTCTTCAAGTTAATATGGGCTTGCCATGGAATACAATGTCCCTGAATCATTATGTGTAACAACGTGTCCAATATTTTATGCATAAAACTGTTAATATAAGAATGTGTTCTTCCTCACACACTTACCTATAGCCTGCCTGCATAATCATGCACATCGTGTCTCATTCAGGCTGAGCTTTGGCGCTTCTAAATGCAAATGCAGCCGCCTACATTACAAGAGTATAGACAAACCAATCATAAAGCGAAGTAGGTTAGAGAGGCGGGACTTAAGAAAGGTAAAGCCAATCATATTAGCGATGTGAGTTTTGGAGGCGGGACTCATCTGTTAACCGTTTGTGTACCACAAATAACGGTATTTTTCTTTTTATAAGAGTTTAAATCTCATTTAAATGATTCCTAAATGAATTCATGTTAAATTAAATAAGTATAAATATTAAAAGACACAAGAAACAGACGGACATCAGTTGTTATATGAATAAAGATTATATATATATTTTTTTTAAATTAAAAAGCACCCCAGAAGAAAAGGGTACTTTCGCTCCAGGAACAAAAAGGGCAGGTGCTCAAGCCCCCTTTGATGTCTATGTGTGCACGTGCCTGGGAACTACAAAGTTTTTATCATGAATGTCTGATCTTTGATTTGCAACACACTACTTGTAGTTCACACTGCATCAACAAACAACAACAAATACTGTATCAACATTCTTAATTGGCCTGTACTTTTAGAGTGTTGTGAATAACAACTCTTGCTTTCATACTGCACCAACAAACAGCAACAACTTGCAGATATAGGGAGCATATTAATAATTTGAAATTGCGTTAATTTTTTTTGGCAAGTTTGTTGGTGTTGATTAGATCAGTGTGTATCAACTTAGCTTTACCTTGGTTCACCCTTGGAGAAAATTTAATTTGAAAGAATGTGACCTTTATTGTTTCGATCACCTCAGCATTATGGGATATAAATTTTGTTTGTAATGTGAAAAATAAAAATGACTGGCATGTAATTTTACACAAGAAATATGCCAAATATTTATGGATATACAGTAACACAGAGACATAATTGAAGAGTTTCGTTGCAAAACGAGATAACCACAGTTTTTTTAAGTGTTCAGAAATCTTGTTTGTTTTGATTTAAACCTTCATGATTTAAAAAAATACAGCTAAGTAGCACCATAAAACAAAATTTTAACATGATAACGTAATAATAAACATGTTTTGACAAAAATGTTAAAAAATGGATTTATCTCGTTTTGCAACGAAACTCTTCAAATATAGATTGTGTACTTTAATATTGCCTGTACCTCATTTTTATATATTAACACATGATGCTGGTTAAATCTGCTTCCTAGAGGTTTATAAGAGATGCTGACAAATACTGAAAGCTCATTGTGAACACAATGTCTATGTATTTAAAAGTCTTGGTAAGTCTCTTTGTGGATAAAAGTCTTGTTCAGTCAAAAATGTTAAGTGTCTAGTGTAACTAATGTATGTATCTAATTCTGGGCTGATAACTGATGTGAGAAACCATTTTGTGATTGTCTGTAGCAGGCACATGAACCTGTCCAATAAAAAAAAACAGAAGGGTATTTTTTGCTTTAAGTTGAATACACTGTTTGGTGATGGCGTATTCAGTGCAGCCTGCTTTTGGTTTCCTTCCTTGAGTTTCCTAATATATTTGTAACTAAATTTTGTTTGTTTGTAACTGTGTTCTTGTCTTGTGACACTGATTTAAGAAAAACAAGTTAAATTGCCCACCTTTACTTAATAAATTAAATGTGATCCACATGGTGTTGCCTGCTATGCATGATTGTAACGAGGTGCTTTAAAGAAAGCGATGAAGAAGTGAATCCATGTGCAGAAGGTGTTTATTGTAAAATCCCATAAAGGGCCAGCAAACAAATCCAAAGGTAAATCCACAATCGTAATCCAAAAACAGGCTAAGGTTCAAGGAAGGCAGCAAAACAGGCAGAATCCAAAATAAACAGGCAATGGTCAAACACAGGCAGATGCAGGTAACTACGGTGGCCGAGAAGTGCGAAACAACATTACAATGTGTGAAACACTTTTACGAACCTCGAGACAAATTTACATTTTGGAAAACATTTATACGTATCATAAAACACATTTACATTGGGGAAAACACTTTTACCAAGGACGAAACAAATTTACATTTTAGAAAACAAATTAACAAGACGCAAAACAGTTTTACCAGTCCCGAAACAAATTTACAATGACAGATTCTAGCGGAAAGGGAATGTACCACTCACCGGAACTGACGCTATACCCACACACCGGAAGTGACGCGGTGACGTTGTGTTGTTGGTGGTAAGCGGCAAATTCGGTTTGTGGTTGTGTAGTAAATAGCGAAAAAAAATTGGTGGGCGTACAGGTAGGAGTGCGGCCGAGGTATGTTTTGTCCATTTTGTGGCCAACATATGAGCACCGTAACGCGGTTTTGCGTCACGTGTGGTCGGTGTTTGGAGTTTTTGAACGACACGGACCAGATGGAAACACGGGACATACTGAATCAATGTGTTCAATATTTTAACGAGGGCCACTCGTACGCTGTAATCGTGGACATGATGTCAAGTCTACACGGTGTAAACATCAGCTTGAGGACTCTTAAAAGTAAACTAAACGAAGCCGGGTTGTACCGCCGAAAGGATTATTCTTCTCCAAACTCCGTGTGTAACGCCATCAGATTGGAACTTCGTGGACCTGGACAACTATTTGGCTACCGCACGATGTGGCAGGTACTCAAACAAAAGTACAATTTTCGAGTGAGGAGAGACGATGTGATGAATTTGCTCCGGGAGCTTAACCCTCGAGGGTGTGAGAGTAGAACACGCAGAAGGTTTACAAGAAGAACCTACCACTCAATGGGACCCAACTATATGTGGCACGCAGATGGTTACGATAAACTTAAGCCATTTGGTCTGGCCATATCGGGATGTATAGATGGATTTTCACGTAAAGTATTGTGGCTTGAATGTGGACCAACAAATAATAACCCAACAGTGATTGCTCACTATTTCATTTCATGTGTGCAAAACCTCGGTGTCATCCCTATGAGACTGAGGACTGATTGCGGCACTGAGAACGGCATAATGGCTGCAATTCAATGCATGCTACGCCACCATCACAGTGACTACTACTCTGGCGCGTCCAGCCACATGTACGGTTCATCTATAAATAACCAGCGTATTGAGTCCTGGTGGTCTATATTTAGAAAGGGAAGGTAAGTGGACTTCATACTGCATTCTTGCTTTGGTCATTCGATTTTCTTCTCAGGAACGAGTAATGAAAAACGAGCACAATAAAAATCAATACAAAATGTAAAACAGATACAACACGCAAAGGAAAAGTAGTTCCTTATAGAAAATCGAATGACCAAAACATGCAGACCATAAATTTCATTACGACTAACCTCTTATTTTATTATTCAAACATGTGTATATGCTTAAAAGTATAACTACAATTTGTATAAATTTCTATAGGTCTCAGTTCTGGATGGAGTTATTTGCAGACCTTAGAGAAGCTGGATACTTCAACGGGAGTCATGAGCATCAGTGTCTATTGAGATACTGCTTTGGTGATGTTATTCAAAAGGACTTGGATGAGTGTGTGAGACTGTGGAACAGTCACAGGATTCGCCCTTCCAGAACAGCAGCGTGTCCAGGAGGAATGCCCAATGAACTCTACTACTTACCACACAGGTGATGCTTTGATAATAAACAGACAAAAGTATTATTTTAACGTTTTGGCTTAAATAAAATGCTTATGTTTTCTATTTAACATAGGTTTGGCTCGAGAGACTGCGGATTTCAAATTGAACAAACTGAACTGGATGCCTTTCCTGAGGCTAGCCTGTCAATAACTTCTTGTGGAGACCCAAACATGCAGGAGTACTTGGACTTTGCCATAGAACACAGTCAGTTACAGAAGCCAGAGAACTGGGAGTCTGCATCAGAACTGTACATGAAGCTAAAAGAAATGGCTCAGCTATGAAATGATCAAAAAAGGAGGGGTTTTTGTAGTGGTCGAATAGTCCTGTCTGTCTGAACACAATGTTTATGAATCTGTCACCCACAGCTTGATTGTTTTAAAGTATGAAGTAAATTATTCAAAATAGCAATGAACATTTATAAAATTTTTGTAGTATAGAAAACAAAACTTCTTTCACTACTTGTTTCTTTATCTAAAACAGTGATTCACAAAGCATCACAGTTTGAGAGTCACAAATCTAAAACATTTTCAAAATGTTAACAGTGAGAAAAGAACATGCTCACATACTGTTATATTATAAAACAATTTTGGCAACTGCACTTTAAAGTGAACCTTTAAAGGGATAGTTCACCCATAAAATAAAAATTCTGTCATTTACTCGCTCTCGTGTTGTTACGAACTTGCATAAATGTTTGTTATGATGAACACGGGGGAGGATGTTTTGGGGGGTGTTTGTGGCCGGGCCGTCTGTGGACCCCATTTACTTCCATGGTAGCAAAAACAACAAGACTACTATGGAAGTAAATGGGGTCTACGAACAGTTTGGCCACAAACATCCCTCAAAACATCCTCCCATGTGTAACCAAGAAATTCATACAGATTTGCAACAGCATGAGAGTGAGCAAACGACAGAACTTTCATTTTTCGGTGAACTGTCCCTTTAACAACAACCTTTTGAGAGTCTTAAGGTTTATCCATAATTTAGCTTAAAAACAGCCAAATCCTGGACTATTTTGAATTCCAAAGTCCATTTGTGACTTAAACAAAGTGTATGAGTCCAGGAGTGGTAATTTCAAGGAGTTTGCGCATGTATTTGCCATAGGGAACACAGAGTGATCGAGGAACTCTATTTGTGGCAGTGGTTCCAAGCCAGATGGGGGAAGCGAAGACAGCCCAGTAGCAAACATCAAGACATCTTCCACCGACACAGCAGCCTGGCCTTCTGCAAAGAAAAACAATTCAGATACATTATTTAGTTATATAGTGGCTTAAAGAGCTCAAACCCTATTGTAATTGTACAGATTTTTATTATTAGGGTTTTTTTTATTCGTTTTTTTACAGAGTTTACAGCTCTGTAATCACGTGGTGCGTATCATTTGATAGATATCCTCATACTGAATGACTTTGCCTCAAGAACTACTACTGTTATTCAAATTGTTCCTCAAAAAACCCCTATCATCTTAAAAATGTACTTGCGCAAAGTAGTCCTCAATTTTTCACCAAATCGCAACCAAACCAGTGCAGTACAATTCTCTGTACTCTCTAGGATAATTATCTAAAAAAAGTTTTACCATTTGGCCATAACAGGATCATTTAGAAAATGGGTGTGTCAAAACACCCAACGCCTATAAATCCTAAACAAAAACTCAAAACTTTACAAATTTGTGAGCATATGACACATAACATTCGGAAGAAGCAGCAAAATTTCATGGAGATCGTACCATAGCTGGCAATATAACTTTCAAAAAGCTTTGAAAACGATAATATTTATTATAACTACAATGTTGCCTGTAATTTTCTTTGCCTTCTGTGATTTAGGTGGTTACATTATTGCTAAATAAAACGTAATGTCTATTGATGCTTATGTGCTTAAAGGCTGGAAATGCCTGAACCACGATAAATGCTGCTTGTAGCTTTAATTGCCATGTGTTTTCTTAACTAGTTATAAAAAACAAATAAACCAACAAACCTTCACAATCAAGGAGATAGTCTGCCCAGTAGCCCATGGTTTTATTTTCTTTAAGTCTTCGACTGCTTCCAGAAGGACTGAGGTCAGGTTTAAAGAGCATCTCCAGATCAGAAGCAGTGAGTTGCTTTTCAGAGTGGCACAGGACAGGGGCCAGCAAAGTAGGGTATTGCTGTAGTGCATTCAAAAACTTCAGGGCTGAAAGACCCTCCCTGAATCTACAGGGTGAACACAAACATTGTTGTAGTGGCAATTGACTTTAAATTAAAGAAAACTATTGAATATTCTTTTCTCTACAATTACCATCCACCTTAACAAACGTACATTTGGGGGGAAATTAGTCGTATTGAAAATTGATTTTAAAGAACCCTATTTTCACGGCTGAGTAGCTTGAACACACCCCATGCACTTTTTCAAAACTTTGTGTTACAGATTTAATTTAAAATGGTCATACTAATCTTTTTACTCAGCAGTATACACACACAATACATAAATGACAAAGCAAAAATAGTTTTTTTTAGAAACTGTAGCCAATCTAATAAAAAAATTAAATATCACATTCACTTAAGTTAATAAACCCTTTTCTCCGTATGCTGTTGAACCACCTTTGGAATAATTCCAGTCTGGCTTTACACACCCATTAACATCAGCACACTCTTATATCTGATTATATCACTCTTTATATTATATATTTTATCTGCTTTTATATTATATAATAACCCATATAACCCTTTAATTCAATTCAATTTTATTTATAGTATCAAATCATAACAAGAGTCATCTTAAGACACATTACAGATAACCACACTCAATAATATACAAAGACCCAACCATTTAGTAATTTCCACCACACCAATAAGGGCAGGAATAGATTCAGATGTAAATGACACTGGCAGAGTATGGAGCATGTGGTTGGATAAACAGCAGCAAGTCATCAAGGGTTTGATGGATCAAGTGAGCCTCAAACCATAACTCTGCTGTCAGATGTGCAGTAGAGGTGGATGGATCACTTTAAGGTGTAACTGGACTGATTTTAACTCTATGGAGGAGTCAGTCAGGAGGAATAACTTAATATCTAATTTCTGTTTTTGGCTTGTCATTATGATGTATTGTGTGTAGATTCACAAGGAACAATATTAATATCTATTTTAAATTGAATCTATAAGGTGTGTAGACTTAACGAAGACACTGTAGTTTGACATCACATATCAGTTGAAATTTAGTTTAAAAAAAGTTACAAATGCTGTCACATACATGCCTGCATAAACCAAAGATGGGGACTCAATGTATTTCAAACTAAAAATTCTTCTATAAATGCATAAAAATAGAAAGTCTCATTTCTACAACTATCATCTTACCTGTCAATTACAGATGAGTTACGGTCAATAATATACCACTGGAGGTAGTCAGAAACAATTTCTCTCTTTTCTTCCACAGTAGCCACATGTCTCAGACAACCTGCTGTCTGTAACATTGTGCTGTGTGTCATCATACATTCGCGCAGAGCATTCAATGAAGCAGCATTCTCAATCTGAAACACACAAAAAGGGACATAAACACCCCAGAAAATAATTCTGTACTTCATATAGGAAGTAAACAAGGTCTCAAAACACTGAAGTACTCTATGTAAAACTCTGCCCTACCATATCGTAACCTTATGCTATTCTTACCTCTTGCAAAGCTTTCCCTATTTCTTCATCAGTAATTAAATTAATTGGTGCTTTGAATGAAGGCTGGCCTGCAAGATAATGTACAAGATCTTTCAACAGGAAATGGGGTCCTGGACCTCCATGCACAACTGACACAGCAATTATCTTTCCTGCCAGGTAGTATTCATCCTCCCTAACAGCTGTAAATGAATTCATATTGCAAAATTAAAACAAACAATGCATTATATACTGTAATATACACGCATTTGTCATGTTATGTTTGTCATATATATGACATATGACATAAATATATGGTCAATGATCATTAAACAACCATTAGTAGACTATAGTTAACATCTAATCCATATGCATACCATTTGCATTGTAGACCAAGAATCGATGTCCTTCTGGTCCATCAAAAATGGGCCGGTCTTTTAGATGTTTCATTAGTAGAGTTAAAAACTCTCTTCTTGGACCACCAGTGTCAATTGCCTCTTCCAAAGCACCAATATCATCAGTAAATTTGACAAGCATGTCACAGGTTTCAGAATATGTTGAAACCTCTGACTGCCCCATCCCATACATTAGCCCTTGAGATGTTGAACCGACTGACTTTTTTGTGATCAATAGGAAGTGCCAGGTTTGCTACAATGTCAGGTAATGTAATACCGGTCTCATCCCTGTAATGACAAAAAATGTATAATCCAGATATACCAGAACTACAGTACAGTGAAAAACAGGAAGGTTATATTCAAAAGCTGTCATATTACATTACTGTGTGTTGAGAATTCTTCACACTGACAGCAACCAGCTCTTCGTCCTCTTGCTCAACATTTGGTGAATACAGGTCTGTGTATTTACTGTTGGGAAATTATCATTTTCATGTTAAAACATCTTACAAACCAAAATGTCCTCCCCATGTTATCAGTTAAATAAATTTAAAGTCAGTCATTATGATAATTATTTTTTTACCTGTAGCAAGAAGTTTTTTCTGGATTTTCTTCAGGTGGATCCAGATCCTCAGCATCAGATATTAATATCTGAAAAAAGATAAAAATGTTTGAAACAACAACAATGAAAGCACAAAATGTCATGGTATCAGTCTGCCTTATTACCTGTCCTGGCTGAACTGTTGATGAATGTCCTGGTGCATCTCTAAATCATGATAAAACATAAAAATTATTAGCTTTATGATAAAGTCTATAATCTAGTTTTTAGTAAAAGAGGCAACCCAAGACTTTATAAATGAAAGATTATTTTGTTATAAATCCCATTACACATATGTTTTTTTTCTGTTTCAAGTTCAACAGAGCGAGTTCTCTGATCACATCAACAACTTAAAAAATTGATTATTTAAAAGTACTCTCATGCAATTTGGCATCTAGCCTTGTCAGCGAGTAAAACTGATTAAATGAGATACAAACTTTTCTAGTGTCCAAGGTGTTCTGGGCTACAATAGAAGTTTTAGACATCTTAAAACCAGCAGGTGTCCTTCAGGCCTACAGTCAAATCATGTAAACGTTATGCATACACCAAGATACAGCCAAGATTCCTTTTGGTTGATTACTACTAGAAAAGCATGCAGCAACGTTAAAATTATGTATGGTCTTGCTGTATTTCCAGGTGAACAAAAGTGGTAAAACAGCTCAAAAACCGCAATATAAATGTATAATGTGTATGTGAATAAGTACCGGTAGTGACATTATCTGCTAGTAGTTTTATCACAATTAAATGAGTTAAATGAAAAAAATAATTGCCCTTTAGCAAAGCACTGTAGCCTAATAAGATAATAGTTATTATTTCCAGTCAAGAAGTAAATAAATAATTTCAACTCATGCATGCCTGAAAGTTCCTTTGTGTACAAGTGTGCAACACCTACCTTTCATCTTCCAGTTTGAGTTTGGGAGTACTTCGATTTTGTGGTTCAAAAACCTGAAAGGAAAAGGATAAAATGATCAACAATTTTCAGCAGCTTCCATTATTGTTCCATTACCACATACAGCATATATGCTGAATGGTTTCCTGTGTTACTGTATAATAGTTACTGCGAAATAATCAAAACAAACCTTTTTTCACTAAATTATTGACCAGGACAAAAATGTTATGCAATCCAATGCACATCTAATAAATAAATGCAAACATACATACATAAATAACTAATACTAATGTACCAAAGTGTCAGCTCGATTGAATTCAGCTGTGCTCCTTGTTGTGATGACAATTTCAGAATCAGAGTCTGTAGTATCATCCACTGAAAAAAATAAATCAAACAAAAAAACAAACAAACATTATCTATCTACCAGCAGAGTATCAAAATATGTACAAATATTGAATCACGAGATCCACTAACCTCTTTTATAGTGTTTTTCCAGGCAAATGAAAAAAGTGATCCTGGAATATGCCTTTCCTATTTCCTTTTTATATTCTGCCAATTTGAATGGCCTTTCTGACCCAGGCACATGGACCACCTCTGAGCAATCTGGATACAAAAGGACGTATGGTCCTTCGTGCATGTCCTTGTTAAACGTTCTCATTTTCTGTACAGCTTGTTTCAGTAGATCAGGTGCTGCTACCTCCGGGTCTGTAAATAACGGGAGTGTTTTCCCTCTTAGAGGTTTTAAATCGGTTCCATCAGTTTCATGTGGCACCATTAGTCCTACATTTATCTAGTAAAATAACAAAGATATATAATGAATGTATACATAGGTAAAATAAATATACACATACACAAAAAAACATATAGAGCATTCCAAAATGTATAGGTCAGTACAACTTACCTGGACGTGTTTTTTTTCTTTAGGCTTAAACCTTCCTTTTGGCCCATAGTTAAAAGACTGCCGTTCTTTTGACTTTGAGCTTCTGTACTCCATGAAATGTTTGTATGATGGGCATGGTTGTTGTTCTGCTGAAATGGACAGAGTTCCGTTTCAAAACAAAGTTATTAGCCACTCAAAAAAATAAGTATTAGCATTACATATTTTTATTCAAATGGCCTCAGATATCTAGCGTGTTGCTACACTAAAAAATGAAAACTTAACTTACTTTGCTTAGCACTGTCCGTCTGTCGAGACGTCCCCGGTGTTTCCGTCTGGTCCATGTCGTTCATAAACTCTAAAGACCGACCACACTTGAAGCAAAACCGCGTTACGGTGCTCATGTGTTTGCCACAAAACGGACAAAACATACCTCAGCCGCAGTCCTACCTGTACGCCCACTAAATTATTTTCGCTATTTACTCCACCACAAACCGAATTTGCCGCTTACCACCAACAACACAATGTCACCGCGTCACTTCCGGTGTGTGGGTATAGCGTCAGTTCCGGTGAGTGGTACATTCCCTTTCCGCTAGAATCTGTCATTGTAAATTTGTTTCGGGACTGGTAAAACTGTTTTGCGTCTTGTTAATTTGTTTTCTAAAATGTAAATTTATTTCGTCCTTGGTAAAAGTGTTTTCCCCAATGTAAATGTGTTTTATGATACGTAAAAATGTTTTCCAAAATGTAAATTTGTCTCGAGGTTCGTAAAAGTGTTTCACACATTGTAATGTTGTTTCGCACTTCTCGGCCACAGTAGGTAACAGATACAGATACAGATAAACAGATAACAGGCAGATATACAGACAGGTTGGGGCGATGTAATAATCAGCATTGAATTGGAGTACAGGAAGTGGCTTTATACAAACAGACAGGAAGTGTGAAGTGAAACATGGCAGGATGTATTTCAAAATAAAAGCCAGAACAGAACAGGATGTCAAAATAAAAGTCCAAAATACCAAAATACACAGAATACAAGAAAACACAGAACAAAACCATTACAGAACCCCCCCTTTAAAGGGCGACTCCCGGAGCCCAACAAACAAAACATACAGTCCAATAGAGGGTGGGCGGGCGGGCCAGGACCTCTTGGCGAAGGCAGGGCAGTTCAGGAGAGGTCCTGGGTCATATGGCCAGGATGGTCCAGGAACATGGGGCAGGCTAGGACCTGGGTCATGGGGCAGGCTAGGACCTGGGTCATGGGGCAGGCTAGGACCTGGGTCATGGGGCAGGCTAGGACATGGGACAAGGGGCAGGCTAGGACCTGGGTCATGGGGCAGGCTAGGACCTGGGTCATGGGGCAGGCTAGGACCTGGGTCATGGGTCAGTCTAGTACCTGGGTCATGGGGCAGGCTTTGACATGTGTCATGGGGCAGGCTTGGACCTGGGTCATGGGGCAGGCTTGGACCTGGGTCATGGGGCAGGCTTGGACCTGGGTCATGGGGCAGGCTTGGACCTGGGTCATGGGGCAGGCTTGGACCTGGGTCATGGGGCAGGCTTGGACCTGGGTCATGGGGCAGGCTTGGACCTGGGTCATGGGGCAGGCTTGGACCTGGGTCATGGGGCAGGCTTGGACCTGGATCATTGGGCAGACATGGAGCTATATTATGGAGCAGGAATAGACCTGGAACACAAGGAGAGGAAGGGTACGAGCACACTTCGGCCTCCGCCTTGGTGTCCTCTGCCTCCTTCCTGTGTCCGGGTACTACCCCCCCCCCCCAAAAAAAACTTGGGAAAGCTTCCACTGTCCAAGGTGGCGATGTCCCAGATGGTGAACCAGACAAATCAGATGAGTCAGTTGAGCCAGGTGAATCAGACAAGACAGGTGAGTCAGGTAAGCCAGACGAACCAGACGGGACAGACGAATCAGGCGAGACAGACGAATCAGGCGAGACAGACGAATCAGGCGGGACAGACGAATCAGGCGGGACAGACGAATCAGGCGGGACAGACGAATCAGGCGAGACAGACGAATCAGGCGGGACAGACGAATCAGGCGGGACAGACGAATCAGGCGGGACAGACGAATCAGGCGGGAGAGATGAATCAGATGAGTCGGGCAGATCAGATGAGTCGGGCAGATCAGATGAGTCGGGCAGATCAGATGAGTCGGGCAGATCAGATGAGTCGGGCAGATCAGATGAGTCAGAAGGGTAAGATGAATCAGATGAGCCGAGTGAATCAGGTGAGTCCAGTGGTTCAGATTCAGGGCCTTGAGGAACCTCGGGAACAACAGAGCAGAAGGCAGACCAAACGCACCACAGGGCTATGGCAAATTCAGTAAGTACAGAGTCAATGAGACATACCTCTGTGGTAGTTGGTTCAGGCAAGACGGCCATCTTGACGGCAGGTGCAGGGTGAACGACAGCCCTCATAAGTGCAGGTGTGGTGGTGACGATGGCCCTCTGAATCTCAGGTGCAGGGATAACTGTAGCTCTCTCCAAAACAGGTGCCAGTGCAGAGACAGGCAGGATGGCGGCCATTTTGGGAACAGGCAGGATGGCAGCCATTTTAGGGACAGGCAGGGTGGCGGCCATTTTAGGGACAGGCAGGGTGGCGGCCATTTTAGGGACAGGCAGGGTGGCGGCCATTTTGGGAGCAGGCATGGTGGCGGTCATTTTGGGAGCAGGCATGGACAGAACAGGCATGACTTGGCTTTGTGTGTTGTGAATAGCCTCTGAAGGTGTATCTGCAACACCCACAGTGAAGGGGGAACCACACAACAGCAACGCAAAGTCAATATATTGCTCCAGAGACCAGACAGACATATCACGTGGCATACACAAGCGCAACCATTCATCCAAAGCATTATAAAATATCGGTTTCAATGTGTCCTCATCAAAATGTACCTGATTCGATAATTCCAGAAAGTCACTCACGTAATCCTCGATGGCACGGTGGTTTTGGCGGAGTTCAAGCAGAGCAAAAACTGGTTTCATGTTGCTGGTGGGAAGTAACTAACCTTCGCTGGATCCGGGTTATGGCTGATTATTCTGTAACGTGGTGCTTTAAAGAAAGCATAGAAGAGGTGAATCCATGTGCAAAAGGTGTTTATTGTAAAATCCCATAAAGGGCCAGCAAACAAATCCAAAGGTAAATCCACAATCGTAATCCAAAAACAGGCTAAGGTTCAAGGGAGGCAGCAAAACAGGCAGAATCCAAAATAAACAGGCAATGGTCAAACACAGGCAGATGCAGGTAACAGATACAGATAAACAGATAAACAGATAAACAGATAAACAGATAAACAGATAAACAGATAAACAGATAAACAGATAACAGGCAGATATACAGACAGGTTGGGGCGATGTAATAATCAGCATTGAACTGGAGTACAGGAAGTGGCTTTATACAAACAGACAGGAAGTGTGAAGTGAAACATGGCAGGATGTATTTCAAAATAAAAGCCAGAACAGAACAGGATGTCAAAATAAAAGTCCAAAATACAAAAATACACAGAATACAAGAAAACACAGAACAAAATCATTACAATGATGAAAAACATCTGAAACCCACTTATCACCACATGTCTGTACGGGAGGGGCCTATTGGAGCTGACATATCAGCGCGGCCGCTGCATTTATTTCTGAGGAAGGTGTATCATCAAATACAATAATCATAAATCCCCGAATTTTTACCAGGTTTCACATGGTTTGGTTACACGTAAGTAACATCGGTTATGATGACATAATATTATAAATGGTAAAATAACCAAAATTATTGTTCAGTCATACTTGTGAAAGGTGATATCAGCAACCATAAGCTGCACAAAATACGAACATAGTTGCTAGGGGTGGGAATCGCTTGGACCCTCATGAATCAATTCAGAATCGATTCTTGATGTACTAATTTGCATATCTGTGACGTCATTACGTCACATTTGCTCTCAAGGCCAGGTTAATGTTTGCGCTTTTGCTACTAGTCTCTGAACTGTCATGTACTTTTCCTTTTTAATGCAACTAAGGGATAAATAATGTCATTCTTATATACATATATGTCCTGTTTCTGTTGTAAGCCATTAAAACCAGTAAAAATAGTAATTAAAAATGACATATTAATTCTATATGTTAACCGTCATTAACTTCCACGAACTGACTAATGTTAAGCATCTAGCATCATCATAATACACAGTGATTTTGGCAGTATTACTGTTTTTTATATAATGCAGCACACCCAGCGACTGAAGAACAAACTATGTGCATATTTTTACAGAAGTGTATTCATGTTATATCTAAACAGTCAGCGGATGGTTTAGGGAAACGCTATAAGTGTCACGGAGTGACTTTTAGGGCGGAACTACAAGTAAGAGGGAAAGTTCCGCCCGGACCGAATTCCGCAAACACCCGTCACTTTCTGGTTCCCCGGGCAACCCAAATCAGGCTGAATTCGTGACAGGTGTGGAGGATGAGGTGGCGATTGTTGACTGGGCAGATTCGCATATTGAAGGAGGATAAAGGAGGAGTGAAGATGCAGGAAGAGAGGCTGATTTTGGGCAAGCTCACTCTCGCCAAAGGTGAAGCAGTTGACTTCGGGCGGGTTCGTTTTCCGCCAAAGGCGGACCAAACCACACACCCTTGTGCAAGAGTCGGAAGGCCCTGCTGGTGTGTACACCCGTAAGGGTGTGTTGTTGTTTGAGGAAGAGATGCCACGAGTGAGTAGAGTCACGTTGTTGGGGAAGAAGCGCCATGGGCGAAGCGGTGAGTTAAGGACCCGGAACTAACAGGATGAGTGAGCTCTGGAGGATTTCGGCTGTGTGTTGTGAAAGAGGGAAAGCTGACGAGTAATCAGGGTGAGCAACGTAAATAAAAACAAGGAAAACTACTCTCCTTTGTGTGTGTGTTGTGTTTAAGACACGGAGAAGGAAAACAGCCTGGGTGAAGCCACGGTGGAGTTGTGGAACATTCGGTAAGCGGACTGTGGCGAAAGGAAGACAAATATCAACATAGACTGTGAGTAAAGCGGATCTTCATGCTTGCCATGTTCTCTTGATTGGGCCTTATTAATGCAAAGTACAGCTGCTGTGTAGATCTGACCACTGTGTATGAAGACATTAGTGGAGAATAGGAAGCGGCACATTAGGCCTGGTGGTCTTGCGGGCCTGACCGATTGGTTGAATATTGTGCATGTACAGCAAATCCAAGTTTCCCCTCAGGATGGGCCTCAACCCGGTGGAGAGTACAGACCTTATTGAATCACTAAAGTGTGTGTGGAGTGCTGTGGGGGAGCTTTTACCTTGACGTGTGTGCACTTAAAGCTTTGCAGTGCTGTGCCGTCTCTTTCTGCTGTCTGTACTCACTCACAGGTCCGGGGAGCCAAAACCCTATAGCTGCCCGCTGCCAGTCTCGGCCCTGAGGACACGGCGGTGTATGAGTCCATCGATGAGGTTCTGTACAGCGTTATAGTTAACTCACCTTATATGGCAAGCCTAAAGTAAGAAGATCATAACGACGAACGATACGTACCTGTACCTAGAGCTAAAGCGAAATCGCCTTGTATGGCAAGCCTAAACGTAAGAAGATCATAACGACGAACGATACTTACCTGTACCCAGAGCTAAAGCTGACTAACCTTGTACTTTCTGAGCGCCTAGAGAGAAAGAATACGGCGACGAACGATACTTACCTGTACTCAGAGCTAAAGCTAACTTACCTTGCCCCTGTTGAGCGCCTAGAGAGAAAGAATATGGCGATGAACGATACTTACCTGTACTCAGAGCTAAAGCTAACTTACCTTGCCCCTGTTGAGCGCCTAGAGAGAAAGAACACGGCGACGAACGATACTTACCTGTACCCAGAGCTAAACCTAACTCACCTTGCACCTTCTGAGCACCTAGAGAGGCAGAATACAGCGACGAACGATACTTACCTGTACCCAGAGCTAAAGCTGACTCACCTTATACCTTCTGAGCACCTAGAGAGAAAGAATACGGCGCCGAACGATACTTACCTGTACTCAGAGCTAACTCCCTTTGTGTTCACAGAGATCTAGAGAGGAGGAAAATATCAACAATTCTTGTTACTTACCTGTCTATGTCCGGGCATCCAGAAGGTTTCACACAGAAGAGGAAGTACGGACATTAACACCTACCACCATCTGAGCAGGAGAACGCGGCCACTGGAAGTGGGCCCGAGGACGCTAGGGCACTGAGGACTCAGGTAGTGCCGTCCACTCATTTTCCCCAATAATTTTTTTTTTTTTGAACAATTTTTTTTATTGAGATTTAACAAATTCTCCCAGAATATTTCAAAAATATTTTAAATGAAATAGTTAGATCTCTTTTAACATAATAACAATAAATAACATGACAATAAAGGAAAGACACCAAATAACATTAAATAAAAAATAAATAAAAAAATGCACAGGTCAATACAAATATCAAACCAAGAAGAGTTGAAAGTAGTTGAAAATAGTCAACCAGAAAGCAAATATAAAAAGGGGTAACTTGGGCAAAAAACAGTAATTGGCTAAATGATTACTAATATAATGTGGGTGTAAATACGTTAAGAATCAAGATATTTTGTCTCTTTCAACCTCACCCATTACATTACTAAAATCAGAGTTTGAGATAAAGGATATAAAGGGTTTCTAAATATCTTCAAATTGGGACAATTTACCTTTTAGGATATATGTAATGTTTTCCATTGACAAACAAAAAGACATATTATTAATCCACTGTACAACAGATGGCCTTTCCACTTTTTTCCAGTATATAGCTATTAAACATTTTGCTTGAAGTATACACATGTCAATTAGTTTACGAGTGCTGCTGCTACAACATACAATATTTTCAGTTATTTCAATAAAAATACCCAAAATAAAAATTTCTGGATTCATTGGAAGATTAACAGATATCATCTGAAAAATAAGTAGAAGAACTACCTCTTTCCAAAACTCCTGCACCATAGGACAACTCCACATGCAGTGTAAAGTGCCTTTTTCAGATGCGCATTTAATGCATGTGTCTGGAGTGTTCTGACAAATTTTGTTTCATCTAACTGGAGTAAAATACGTTCTCATAATCCAGTTATACTGTATTAATTTAAGATCACTGTTAATAGTTTGTGTTTGAGATTTTGTACATATTTTTTCCCATATATCTGAGGAAATGTTAATTTTTAAATCTTCTCTCCAAGAGATCAATTTGGATTCTGTAGATTCTTTAGAGTATGACTCTAATAGTTTATAAAACATTGAAACTAAGCCTTTAGATTGCGGTGACTTTGATAGTAAAATTTCAAGTGGGGTCTTAATAGGTTTTGTAAGCTTTGTGCCTTGGTGAAAAGAAACATAGCTCCTTAATTGAAGGAATTTAAAGAAGTGTTGTTTGGGAATATTAAACTGTGCCACAATCTCAGCAAAAGACATCAAGTCATTTCCAATATAAAAATCCTCAATTTTTTGCAGCTCTTTATCATGCCATATCTTAAATCCTGAATCCAATCTAGCTGGTTTAAAACTCTAATTTCCCCATATTGGGGTAAAACATGATAAGGTATTTGTCCAACCCAAGTAATTATGCACTTCGTACCAGACTTTAATTGTATTAATGAGAATATGGTTAAAAGATACAATATCTTTGCCTTTACGGAGAGTTTTGAGATCTGTCAAATAAAGATAAAGGTTAAAGCATGGGTCTTCAACCGGGGGTCCGGAACTGCAGGGGGTCTGCCAAATGATGTTTGACCACAAGCTATTTTTTGCTAAAAACGTAAAATATATGTACAAAAAACCGTTACATGTCCCCTTTAAATTGTGCACGTGCGTGGCCGCGAAGAATCAGTGCGACATTGTCTCTCATCTAAGTTATATTTTTGAACTTGGACGGCTGTTTCACGCGGTTCAGATTTAAAGCGCTAACCCCTCGTTCAGACAGCCAGCGAAATTATCGCTGTGTGTCGCTTGTCTCTTTCAATGAGGCGTTTCTAAATCTGCTTGTGATAAACAAATGAGTACCATCCCCTCCAGTAACTGACGAGAGAAGGATGACGTGAACTCCACTGCTTTGTTCTTATTGGTAGTCGCTCCCGAAAGTCGCTCGACATTTGCATAAAGTTAAACTTTTCTTAACTTTCTCGTGTCGCTGGACACGCCCATACGGTCGCCAACGGTCACTGTCGCTCGTGTCGCCGGAAGTCGCCAGGTTTCCATTGAAATGAATGAGATCGCGTCGCTCTGCTACTGCTTGTCGTTGGCTGTCTGAACGAGGGGTCACTCAACAGGCAGATGACGCCACACTGCATTATAAACTTTGACAAAAATATCGCCCGCATTTAAAAATGTATGAAACGCGCACCGTGATGGTGCTTTGTGCAAGATTCATTGTAAGGTTGAAATCCGCTTCTCAAAAAGTTGCCCCAAAGAGATCCGTGCGGACTCAATGCATGTTTTCTCCTGAGTCTGATATGAAAGCTATGCAGAAAATAAACCTGCGTTACTCAAACTCGTGACAATGACGATACACGAGAAAGGCAACAAACCTCAAAATTATAAAGTAGCACAACCTCTATCCCCACCAGAATAGAAAGTCTTTGTGTCATTCACCATCAGTCATCTTTATAAACTGAAAGCCCAGGTTCAGGTAAATTCACACTAAAATGAAAATCTATTACACTGCAAATACCTTAAAATAATATTATAATATTATTATTATTATATTCATATTCATATTATTATATTTATATAAAGACTAAATCTACTTTAACAAAAAATTATGCATGTACAACAACAGCATAATAGTGCCAATGTACTGTCAGTGTCTTAATATAGAATGGCTGTGTGACAATATGGTTTGTTTCTATTTATAAAACAGTTCCAGTCCTTGATTCTGATTGGTCAATAGTTGTACTTCACTCCACTTTGCTTTGTGCCTAATACAAAAAGGCAGCCTCTTGTACCTTACTGATTACTTAAATATCAGTTTTACACATTTAGTATCAGGGAGTCCCTGCTCCATGCCTCTCTCATCTAAGGGGTCCCCGACCCAAAAAACGTTGAAGACCCCATGGGTTAAAGGGTAGTTTTGATTTTACAAAGGAAGATTCAATGTCCAACCAAGATGGGCAGGGTTCGGGTGAAAAGTAATGTAAAAGAGATCTCAATTGCGCTGCCCAATAATACCACTGTAAGTTAGGAAACTGGAGACCACCCCTATTATATGATAAGTATAATAGTGACAAACGAACTCGAGCTCTTTTATTATTCCAGATAAATTCAGTGAATAGTTTTCGAAGTGATGTAAAGAAGGAGAGTGGAGGACATAGAGGGATATTTTGAAAGAAGTATAGTATTTTAGGTAGTATGCTCATTTTTATTGCATTTATGCGTCCAATTAGTGATATGGGTAAACTTTTCCATCTATCAATGAACTGAGAAATATTATTTAAAAGGGGTTGATAATTTTCTGAGGATATACACTCTACTTTAGCTGTGATTTTAATACCTAAATAAGTAATGGAATCTACTATATTGAATTGAGTAACAGCCAGTAGCTGACCATCATCCTTATTTAATAAGAGAATACATGACTTAGACTGATTAACTTTATAGCCAGAGAAGTTACCGAAAGTTGAAAGAAGTTGTATTAGAGAAGGAATGGATTGGGCCAAACGTGTAAGATATAAAAGTACATCATCTGCATACAAAGAGATACATGTATATATGGATTTTAGTCTGATGCCTAGTATGCTACCGTGTGACCTTATTGCTATAGCAATAGGCTAAACTGCCTCAAAAGAAGAGACAAAGAGAAGAGGGGACAGGGGGCATCCTTGACGAGTGCCCCTTTGAATATTAAAAGCCATGGAAACTATGCTATTAGTCAGTACTTCGGCCATTGGACGCGTGTAAAGTATCTTAATCCATTTGCAAAAAAATTCTCCAAATCCAAATCTTTTCAGGAACTCAAATAGATAGGGCCATTCCACCCTGTCGAAGGCCTTTTCGGCATCCAAAGACAGAACGGCTGTATCAGAATTTCCTTTTTTAAGATATAAAATATTAAGCAGAGCTCTAACATAATGGAAGCCTTGCCTGCCACAACTAACAGCATTATGTGCGGGAACTCCTTTCTTAATTTAGCGGCACAGTTTCTTGTGCATGGGTCAGAGACTTCTGCATGCCAGAGACTCAGCTGAACGAGCACAGAGAGCGAACGAGCGAGCGCGCACACGTAAGAGAGAGAGAGCTGCACCTCACTAGTGCTTATTTGATCAACATAAAATTAGAAAACAATACATTACAAGATGAACCTCGAATGTTAAAATTCGGCCTTCTTAACATTAGATCGCTTACCAATAAAGAACCTATTGTTAATGAAATAATTAATGACCAAAACTTAGATGCACTCTGTTTAACAGAAACCTGGCTTAAGGCAGATGCCTACACTAGTTTAAACGAATCCACCCCACAAGACTATTATTATAAACACGAACCTCGATTAAAGGGGAGAGGGGGTGGTGTAGCTACAATATAAAACAACATTTTTAAAGTTAACCAGAAATCTGAACTAAAATTTAACTCATTTGAACTAATATTATTAAATATGGAAATAACTGATCGTAACAACAAACAGCTTTCTTTTGTCTTAGCTACAATCTATAGACCTCCGGGCCACCATGCAGATTTCCTTAAAGAAATAGCAAATTTCCTGTCTGAGCTTGAAGTCACTGTAGATAAAGCTCTTATCGTTGGTGATTTTAATATTCATGTGGATAACTCAAAAGATGCATTAGGACATGCATTTATGGATGTTCTAAATTCTCTCGGTATTAAACAAAACGTGTCAGGGCCCACGCATACTCGTAAGCACACATTAGACTTAATTCTGTCACTCGGACTCAATATTAATGACATCGAAATATCACCTCAGAGTGATGCAGTTTCTGACCATTACCTTGTGTCATACACTGTACTTCTAGATAGGATCACCCAATCCACAACATGCTACCGACTAGCCAGAACTATAATTTCCACCACTAAAGATAGCTTTATCAGCACTCTTCCAGACCTGTCCCAAATGAAACATGTAGCAGATAACTGTGACGATCTAGATACTGTAATAGAAAACCTGAACAATGTCTGTTCTAACACACTGGATGCCGTTGCTCCCATTCGAAAAAAGAAAATCAAAGAAAAACCGCCAGCTCCATGGTATGATCATCACACCGCAGCTCTTAAAAAGGCAGCTAGAAAAATGGAAAGAAATTATAGAAGCACAAAGTTAGAGGTATGGCGTGTAGCATGGAAAGAGAGTGTTAAACACTACAGACAGGCTATAAAAACGGCCAGATCTACCTATCTCAGTACGCTTATTAAAGAAAATCATAATAACCCTCGTTTCCTCTTTAGCACAGTTGCAAAACTGACAAGAAACAAAGAACAAACAGAAACCAATAGTAAACTCCAACACAATAGTAACGATTTCATGAACTTCTTTTCTAACAAAATTACGGCTATTAGGGAAAACATCGTAACTACCCAAGCAGCCATCACTCTACCCATTAGTTCACTAAACACTAGATTACCATATGAACATCTTGATTCATTTAAACCTACTACAATAGATGAGCTCTCTAAACTAGTCACATCATCCAAATCATCGTCCTGTATATTAGACCCCGTTCCCACAAAACTACTTAAAGAAGTATTCCCTGTAGTGTCAACCCCGGTTCTAAATATCTTTAACTCATCGCTAAAAATAGGATACATTCCAACAGCTTTCAAGCTAGCAGTTATTAAACCGCTGATTAAAAAACCACAGCTTGATCAGGGAGAGCTTAATAACTTTAGACCAATCTCAAATCTCCCTTTTCTTTCGAAAATATTAGAAAAAGTAGTGGCAAGCCAGTTACGCACATTCTTGACAAATAATAGTACGTATGAAAAGTTCCAATCAGGATTCAGGCCCCACCATAGCACAGAGACAGCGCTGCTTAGAGTTACAAATGACCTCCTGTTAACATCCGATCGTGGTGAAATCTCAATCCTTATATTACTAGACCTTAGCGCAGCCTTTGACACAATAGACCACACAATCTTACTCAATAGACTAGAAAACTATGTTGGTATCAGTGGTCTCTTAGTTATCCCTAAAATATCTAAAGTGTCTAAAGGTGGAAGATCCTTTTCCTACTTAGCCCCTAAGCTCTGGAATGATTTACCAACCGTTGTCCGAGAATCAGACACAATAGATACCTTTAAATCTAGACTTAAAACTTTTCTCTTTAACAAGGCATTCACATAACTGTTTTAGTAATGGTACTCATCTCACAATAGATAGCTTGTACAACCTGATAAATAAATAAACTAAATCCTCATTTTCGTCAACATTTCAAAGCATGGTAAATGCTATTAATAAACTTAAGAAAATGTTTAATCTCTCCTTACTTGTTTACATATGTGCAGCAAACCATGAGCCGAGGCATAAACTTTCAAAAACAAATGTCACGTATAAAATAGAAAAGGCTACATATAAGGAAAAGAAACGCTACTTTGTGCACATACAAACCACAATACAAGGCCAAAACTTCAACACTTGACCAACAAAACCCCGAATCGGGCCATTAATTGCCAAGCGCAGAGGAGTGATTGAAAATTATGTATGGCATTATGTTATCACTTGCTCGGCCCTCCACCTGAGGTTTCTGAGTCGAGTAGGAGAGTACTGTGAAGCCCAGACAGGCATCAGGGAGATGGCTGGCGCAGTCACGTCCCCGTCTCCCCTTTACTCCCTTGCTCGTCCGGATTTCAATAAAGCTCGGTGGGTATAGATTTGTGGTGTTAAGCCCACTAGTCGGGGGCGGGACTTCAGTCCTTAAAAGGGTGTCACTGCATCCATTTCCTAAAACATTCGCGTGTATGTTTGTGTGTAACAGAGTTTAAATAATGTTGTTAAATTCATGCATTAATTGGGAAAACTCGACATTGGCTGTTACGTCACCCGCATTTACGTGCATGATATTACAGGGGCGGAGCTACATCACCAGCAGCAGTTGTTTACATCTCTTGCTGCTGGTGAGTCGCATCAAAGATTGCTGCGTCTTGACAATTAAGTTTAAACTGTTTTTAAGTGCAAGGTTTGACTTTTATACTACACACAATGTTATATAATTTGTCTGTCAGTTCTTAGTTCTGTCAGTCGAGTCAAATGTGTTATTTGCAATGATAAAATGAAGTGTGTGTGTGTGTGCTAACCTGCTTGTGAACTCCGAATCTCTGTTTATTTTATTTAAGACATCTATGCCACGTGATGCACTGTACGTTAACCAGCTTTTGGTCGTGTTTGTTACAGGTATGTTTTAATCAGATTTGTTGTGTTCTGTGTAAAATATATTAACTGAATCGAGTGTTAGATTTAGTACACGTGCGATTTGCTCACACGTGCGATTTGCTCACACGTGCTGCTGAACTGTGTATCTGCACCATTTTAGATCTGTTCTTCATTTTTTGTGTTTCATTTATACAAAAAGATATGTAAAATTATGGTTACTTAAGTTTATAATATTTCTGTATTTATGTGAAATGATGAGGACAAAGACAGTGACTTTAATGTATGTTTTATTTGAGTTTTGTCCACTATATGTTCACAATCATTTTGAATAAGCAGTTGTTTACATCTCTTGCTGCTGACATCTATCCCACGTGATGCACTGTACGTTAACCGGCTTTTGGTGGTGTTTGTTACAGATCTCTCACTGCTGGCTCAGTAAAGTGCAATTTTGAGTAACCATCCACCTGCTCTCAGAGTGATTTCATCCCTACACATACAAACACAGTCACATGTGTATATGTACATGTGTATACATATGAATGGCCCCTACGCTAATTGGGTTTTGTTTTTCTTTCTTCATGTCTCGTCCTTGTCTCCGAGGACACTGAGACAAACAGACCCAGTTCCGGTAAATGTGAAAGTCGGCACACCTCTGACTCACCGGCAGACCGTCAATGTGATGCCCAGCTGATGCATGACCAACGACCACCAGCAGAACCCACTTTACCTCCGCCTAATCTCCTTAATCATTTCAATGTATATATAAATATATCTCCCAAGGGTTTTTCCCTCCTAAGACTTTTTTTTACTTCCCCAGCTGAGCCTGGGTTTTTTTTCTCCTAGGGGGTTTTTCAACCCGGGGAGGCAGCCTTCTTGGGCTTAAATTAGCACCCTCTTCTTTACGTTACATTAGCAATACGCACGCTTATAATGTTGATTCATAGCCGCAGCAAAATTAGCTGCTTTTGCTATCGTGTATTATGTTGTGCTATCTGTCGTTTTTCTATGCTTTCCACTATTAATGTAAAGCTGCTTTGAAACAATCACAAATTGTGAAAAGCGCTATATAAATAAAATTGAATTGAATTGAATTATGAAATTTCAGAAATTACTCTTTCATTTGTTGGTGGATTATTTCCCGTTTCTCTGTCACACTCAGTCTAACGTGCAGGAATGTCAAGTTGACAACGCGCACTTAATTACATTACGCGGAATAAAAAATATGTTACGTCCCAGATAGCAAAAAATATCCGCAGGACTTCTTTTTGACGCCAGCCCTAAGCTGTTGGCTATAGGTGCGTCCCGCTGACATTTTATTTCACGTTAAGTTACAACGGACCAATCAGCAGCCATGTAACGTGCAATTAGAGTGATTGACAGAAAACCCGACAAGTTACAAAACAATAGGACATTTTCAGCTCGTCATGAACGCAAACTTGGGAGGCCCTTGAACGTGGGAGGCCCCTGGGCTTCAGCCCAGGTAAGCCCGTGCATTAAGGCGGCCTTGTTGATGGTCAAGAACTAAAGGATGAGCTCCAAAGTCTTGATGACTTTCTTGGTGAACTGCAAGAAAGGCGGCAGCACCAATGAAGACACCTGAGCCGAGGGTGCATTGGAGAAAAAGAGACATTGATGGAAATATTGTCTATGCAAGGCCAAGGTCAAGCAGGAATCAACAAAAGAAAGGTAAGCATTGTTTATATTTTAAATATATATTTTTAAAATGTACATTGTTTACTTACAGGACTTCATAGAACAAGGAAGACATCAGACAGTGGTATATAGATAAGTAGATCGTGTGAAAAATATGTTATTTACATGTGAAACATAACCACACTGAAGGGGTTTTCACACTGCGCTTAACCCTGGGTTATCTTCATTCTAAACCCCGCTTTTAACCCTGGGTTAAGGAGCGTTTCACACCTGTAATTTGAAAGTGGTGTTAGCACCGCTTTTTACCCAGGGTTATGAAACCCTGCTCTGGAACAGGGTTAGCACCGCATTTGTGGTGTTAACCCCGCATTGTGGTGCCAAACGCATGCAGTGTGAAACGAAGCAGGGTTAGAATGTTATGACCCTAATTAAACACAGCTGAAGTAGCTAATCAAGGCTTGATAATTACAGACAGGTGTGTTGAAACTGCGTTGGAGACTCCTGACCCAGGGTTTAGGAATGCACAGTATGAAACGTCAAATTATGAATACCCAGGGTTATCTCTTAACCCCTGGTTAAGTTTGAACAGTGTGAAACATGAAAAAAATAACCCAGGATTCCGTTAACCCTGGTTTTAGAATAACCCAGGGTTAACAATTTCAGGTGTGAAAAGCCCTTGAATGTTATATTGCACACTGTATACACAATCAAAGCTTCAAAACACAGTAAAAACAAGACATTTAAACAAAGAGCTTGCACCATTTCAGACTGGTAACTAGACTGTGCCGCTAGCCTTGAGACAAAGTTGGAATTTTGTATGTATGTATACTTTATTGTATATTATAGATAAATGCTTAGATTGCTTTGTGATGTTTTTATCCTCTAAAGCTGATCACATTCGGAACACTGATCCTCCCAATGCTCTTGACACTCATTGTGAGGTGGCCTTTGCTCCAGAGACTGTTGGTGTGTACTTCAGTGTGTTTAAATTACAGAATATGACAGTGGGTTATAATGTAAATCCGTAGTTTCTTTTCTTAAATTTGATAGAATACTGGACCTTTTACACTCAAAGCCATTCCATGAAGTACAATTAAATGCTGTAAATATATATACATAAAGGGAAATATAAAAGTATTGTTTTTGTATACTCTATAATGTTTTAACAGAGTGTATTCACTGAACGATTTCTCAAGTAACGACGCATCACCTACTGGAACCCCAAGAGATCCTCTACTGGCTTCCTCAAACTGGAGCACACACAAAGTCTCTTTTCAGAGAGGTGGAGGGCAGAGAGACCCCGTCTGCTGAACACGGCTGTGGCACAAGAAAGTGTTGCAGCACATCTGCCAGAGTGTGGGAGAAGCCCAAGCTGTTATCCAGTGTTGTGACTGACGACCTCGTCCCTTCTTCTGTGCTGAATGTGACGTCATCATGTCCTCCATAGCAGAGATGCCATGACTGCTGGATTCTTCCACCCATTGCCTCCAACAACTGTTGTGGTGGATAAGGCTCTTTCCCATTGTGGTAAGTTTTGTGTATGTACATATTGTGTATGTACAACATATATCATTTTCAGAATAGTTAAACTACAGTAAAATGCTACTATTTCAATTATACTTTTTTGTCTCATTGTTTGGTGTTGAATTTATGTGGATACTCCGTTTCAGTCAGCATTTTAAGCATATCTCATGTACTTTTTCAGCAATGTGCTACACCACCATTACAATCTTACTCAGTCAAAACAAATGATCTTAATTGTCCTCCACTGATGTTTTTCAATGCGGCTTGTACCTGTGGAAATGTCTGACAAAATCTGTGGTTGTTCACCAGAGTCATTAAGGGTCTGTCCAGGAAAGACAGTTGCTGTGGTCACAATTAATGGTAAGAATGTGAAGAACTTTGTTTTGTTCTGTTATAGTAGAATCTTAAAAATCTTTTCATAATTGATTTCAACATTTTAGTAATGTATGAAGAGTAGAAAGTAATGTATAAATGGTAAAAAATACCTAAACAGAAATGGCTACTGGCCGGCAACCCTTCATTTTGCCACAGTTTATGCAATAGATATCTTGTTTTCATTTGAAGAAATGAAGATGGCGGCACCAGGACTGCCTTTCAAGCATTTTTAAGAATGCTGGATCAGCGAACTGTCTGCTTTGGTTAATTCAATTTTTTTAATTCAATTTTATTTATATAGCGCTTTTCACAATTTGGTAATTGTATCAAAGCAGCTTTACATAATAGATGCAGTGAAAAGCACAGAAAATCGACAGATAGCACAACATAATAAACGATAGCACAAGCAGTTAAATTTGCTGCGGCTATAAATCAACATTATAAGCAAACGTATTACTAATGTAACGTATAGAAGTTAAGCCCAAAAAGGCTGCCTCCCCTGGTTGAAAAACCCCCTAGGAGAAAAAAAACCCGGAATTTTAGCCGGGGAAGTAAAAAAAGTCATAGGAGGAAAAAACCCTTGGGAGTTATATATATATATACACATTGAAACAGAAGGAGATTAAGCGGAGATTAAGCGGAGATTAAGCGGAGATTAAGCGGAGATTAAGCGGGTTCTGCCGGTGGTCTTTGGTCAGGCATCAGCTGGACATCACATTGAAGAACAGCTAGTAGATCAGTGGTGTGCCGACTTTCACATGTACCGGAACTTGATCTGTTTTTCTCGTCCTCGGGATCAAGGACGAGACAGGGAGAGAGAAACAAAATCTTATTAGCGTAGGGGCCGTTCACATAGAAAACAAGTGTCACACAGTAATGTGGTTTTAGTCAGCTCGGTTCCGGACAGGCTAACTATTGCTGGTTAAGTGTATTACATATAGTTGATGATTTTAGAAACGTGTGTGAGTATTTATCCTACAGTATTGATAATATATTAAAATTGTAGGTTGAAAAGCTGCTTGGTGCTAATGTATTTGTTGCACATTATTAGCTGTTGATTTCCTTATTTTTAATAGACTGGCAAGATCTCAGCAGACAGTTTTCAGAAACGTTTTTTGAGTGGGAGGCTGTGCGATTCAAGGTGGACAATATATGCAAGTAAGAGCCTTCATCTGCATGCACTCCTGATATGCTTGTCGTTTCAGTAGATGGAAACCACAAGTAATATCCTTTAAAGAATGCTGTTAGGTACTCCAAACTTTGTAACACAGTGTTTGTATTAAGAAGTAAATAGTAACACTTTACAATAATGTTGTATTAGTAAACATTAGTAAATGCAATTAACATTATTATTATTGTTAGTAAACAATTAACAATATCGTTTTTCATCATGTATTAATTGTTAATAAAATTATTGTTAATGTTAGTTAATGTCAGTACAGTTATTAATGTTTGTTCATGGTGCATTAATTCATTTTAACAGTTTAATTTTAATTTAATTTTTTAATTTTATAAATGTATTGTAAATGCAGATATTAACATGAACAAAGATTAATAAATGCTGTAGAAGGATTGTTCATTGTTAGTTTATGTTAGCTAATGCATTAACTAATTGTTAACAAATACAATCTTACTGTATATAGTTACCTTACTTAGCTTTTTAATGTGCATGAAGTAAACCTAGACAATAAGTTATCATAAATTGTTTTGCCCCTTTTTTAGATCTGAGGAACCGGACATCTTTGAAGGCATCTTCATAGCTAAGGATGAGGATATTACCAAACTTGTAAAATTGTAGATGATAATTACACTATAGGACTACAATATCCTCTTATTGAATAGTTTGTGTAGGAAAGGCTTATTTTCACCATTTTCCATATTGTAGGTCAGTGGAAGAGGTGTTTGTGGAGGGGAGTGGTCAGCAGCCAGAGAGACCTCCCAAAAACTGCCAGCAAGATAGACGAGGAGGGATTGTAGTTGTGGTATGTCGGCACGGAGTGCTGCTCTGTGCTTTAAATATGTACAGGGTGGAGATTTTTGCCCATCCCCTATACCTGCAAGAAAAGATTGCCAGAAAACATATTACTTTTTTATGGTGTTTTTTTATGGATGTAACCTGCAAATATTGGCCCTACCTTCAAAGAGTTGCAAAAAACTGTTCAGAGCTTCAGCACTTTTTGAAAGGAACACACAGACTTTTTGGGATTTTAGCTTATTCACTGTATCCCCCAGAGTTAGATAAGTCCATACATACCCTTTTCATTTCTGTGCATGCTGTAACTCTGTCTGACGCACCCACCGCTAGCTTAGCTTAGCACAAAGACTGGAAGGAAATGGCTCCAGCTGGCGTGCTGCTCCCAATGGGTGACAAAATGATGACAATGTTTTCCTATTTATATGTTGTGATTTGTATAGTTACAGCGTGTACAAATAACAAGGTCATATGAGACACAGCGTTCTTTTAACCATATTCATACTGGGAACTATATTCTTAGAAGACGAAGCACTGCTACTTGGGCAAAGTGATTAGCTCAATCTGACTTTACATTCACACAGGGCGTAAGCGTTAACGCTTCCCATTCACTTTAATGGGTGACGTCATGCGTTGCTCGCTGTAGAATTTGAACATTTCTCAACTTTTCAAGCGGCAAAGTGTGCCAGATTGGCAGAGCCAGCCATTTAAGTTTATGGCCACAGTGATTGTCTTTTGGCCACGTTTCAGACAAGCTTTTCGTCAAGTGTTAACGCTTCTGTCTCGTGTGAATGTATGGTGAGCGAACTCTCTGCTCCTCACCATGGGGCTTCTCAGGTGCTGCGAGCAATCACTCCACCCAAGTTCCTTTAACATGAAGCCATTCCTTTAACATGAAGTATCTCATGCCAAAGCCCATGATTTTAAATGTGAGGTTACAAAAAATACAAAAGTTGCTATGCAATAGAAAATTAATTGAACATCGGCAAACATCTGGATCTTTTTATTTATTTTAACCAGGTGAAATGGAGTATGGCATATCAGGATGGTACTGGATTAACACTATGAGGGAGGTGGAACAGTGCAATGCCTTCCTCTCTAGGAATCCAGTGACCACAAAACACATTTCAAAAGCAGGTAAAACAACTGCACTAGCAGGTGTAATACTCCACTAGTTATATAATAAATAGGGGGAATATGTTGACATCATATTTTCTGTTTGCAGGACGCGCAGACATGCTGACTCTCATGGACATGCACTGACATCAGCAAACGTTTAACAATTTAGCCATCTCAAATATTGCCGATATCAGAGGGTAATGACGTCAGTAGAGTTTGTTTTAGATGTTTTAAATTGTGTGTAAGCAGTGTTTGAAGCTGTGCATTAAACATTTGTTTTTTGTTTCTTGCTATCTGTGATTGTCTAATTGATGACAAACAATGACTCTTCTGACCAGCAAACAGGCATGTGCACACATAGACATCAAAGGGGGCTTGAGCACCTGCCCTTTTTGTTCCTGGAGCGAAAGTGCCCTTTTTTTCTGGGGTGCTTTTTAATTAAAAAACAAATTATATAATCTTTATTCATATGACAACTGATGTCCGTCTGTTTCTTGTGTCTTTTAATATTATTAGTTATTTAATTTAACATGAATTCATTTAGGAATCATTTAAATGAGATTTAAACTCTTATAAAAAGAAAAATACCATTATTTGTGGTACACAAACGGTTAACAGATGAGTCCCGCCTCCAAAACTCACATCGCTAATATGATTGGCTTTACCTTTCTTAAGTCCCGCCTCTCTAACCTACTTCGCTTTATGATTTATGAACTTGAAGAGTTACAAACTTGTAACCGTATAGTTTATGTAGTTTAAACAGACTGCTCATAAAATAGTAAAGCAAAAACAATAATAATTGCTAACTACAGTAGTAAGCTTTTTATTTGCATTTTTTTGTAATGGCTGTTAAATAAGTAGCCTATAATGTGTTATACTGGAGTGCTGTAGTAGATTGAGAAAAAAGGAATTATGAATTTTACTTGCCTAGTCAGAATTTTCACTGACATCACAAAAAATTAAAATATAAAATACAAATAAAATAAACTGAATCTATATTTGTTGTTTCTGACATGTGTAGCCCTAATACTTATGAAACCTAAGATTAAAGGTGCCAAAGGATGTGTTGCCATAATATGTTAAATTGTTATTTGATAATTACATAGAAGGTATGTGGCTTTATTAAGTGCAAAAAATATCCAAAAACGTTTTTACATGTCCATTTACAACCCTAGGATTTGTCATTTGAATGAAATGGTCTATTTTTGCCCTAAAGGGTCATGAATAATAATGTTGAGCTCTGCTCTGAGGCTCATGTCAGAAGCTCACATTAGTAAACAGACCTTATATTTTGAGCCCTTTTCAAAAATACAAAAAATACAGATTTTGAGTAACAACTAATTGTTAACTAATAGAACTTCAGCTAAATGCTAGCATATAGCATTTATTGGCATGTAGCGCTAACTCAGGAGTCACAACTTTGTTTTTAGTATTTTAAGAAAGTTGTAAATTAATGTGTAATTTAATGTTGTGGCGTAATTCTCAATTTAGATCAAGTGTCTGTCCCCCTGACTGCTTAACTTCTATTGGTTACATTAGTAATACGTTTGCTTATAATGTTGATTTATAGCCGCAGTAATTTTAGCTGCTTGTGCTATCGTGTATTATGTTGTGAAAATTATGTTGTCGATTTTCTGTGCTTTTCACTGCATCTATTATGTAAAGCTGCTTTGATACAATTACCAAATTGTGAAAAGCGCTATATAAATAAAATTGAATTGAATTGAATATATATATATATATATATATATATATATATATATATATATATATATATATATATATATATATATATATACTTTTTTCGTTTAAAAAATACATAATTATGAGAAGTGCCCTTTATTTTACTTGAGCCCCTGCCCCTCAAAATGTCTGTGCACGTCCCTGCCAGCAAACATTTTGTTGCCTTATAGGGCAGCCCTAATAAATATACTGTACACAACAATGATGTCTGTTTATTAAGTTTCTGATTAAAGTTATCGTGTTCCTCTTTTAAGATTCGCCAAGCAAGAGACTGTTACCTACAAGTTTTGTGGGGAGCCGAGAACATCAACTTCTTGTATAGTGCTTCAGCTGATGAGTACAACAGTGACTTTGACATTTCTGGTGATGGTCTGTAATCCACAAGACTGTGATACCTTCCATTATTCTGGACAAAGATTTCTAACTGTCAATATAAAGCATTTAATAAAATCTACTTTTCATAACCTTATGTAGCCTCTTTATTCACATAATAGACATGTACTGTATATATGTACAATATGCTTCTACAACTAGTCAGTGGTGGAAATTAAGTGCAATAATTAAAGCGAGCGGGGCACAAACAAACATGGGATTGATTGTAACACAGTTACATATTTTTATACAGGGCCAAACAATCTGTGCTTCTGGTCTTTTTTCTAACAGAAGATGAATTTGTTTAATATATTGAACAAAGAGTGTTTTGGAGGCATGGTAAATGTTTTATGGTTTTTCAATTTCTGAGTTGAGTGTGTAAGTCACCAAATCCAACCTTATATTATTTGAATCACTAAAACATTTCAGCAACTCCTAGTAACTGATAGCTGGGATTGAAAACATTTTTACACAGCGGGGTTAGTTGTAACAAAGTCAGGTAAACAATGATAATGAAATGAAAACAATGTAAATACTATTAATCAAAGTGATAACTGTTAATACAATATCAGGGGAAATAACTCACAATTATAATTTTTTGTCTTAATTGTGCAGCCCTTTTAAAAAATCTATTTGCATTGATGCATAATACAATTATGGTTAGATGAAGGATCATGGATGGATAGATATCCACACATTCATCTATTATAGGCATATATATAAACAACATCCACCTTTAGTATATAGACAGAATTGTATTTTATTATTTGTTTAAACTATTTTTAGCAGGTGTTACATCAAACCCTCTGTTTGATAAAATAAACCCCACCTATGGGGTAACGTGAGATGTGTGTGTTAAATGTGCAAAGAAATGATTAATCTAACTTTTAATATCTTTTAAATGATAAAGCCAAAAGCCACAAACACACACAACAAAAGGTTTTCTCAGTAATCTAAGCAAATAATTGGTTTCATTGATATAAACCTGAAGGTAACTAAATTAAATACTTGTTGCAGATCTATACTGTATATATTTCAAAATGTTTCACGTTTGTTTACAAAATAAAATTAAGTTATTGTAGCATGCAGGCTGATATAAAAAAGATGCTTTCTCTATAGCCAAATATAAAATATGTTTGAATATGACTACATTTTATTATTTTACTCTGAATAAATGTAAGTAAATAACACATTTTAATAACAATTATAAATGTTAAAGTTACTCTTATCTAATATTGAAATTGGACATTTCAATCAGGACTACAAAATTTAAGAGGGATTTAAATAGCTTTGGGAGTTTTTGTGGTACTTATTGGCTGGCATATCATAGTTCAAGTAGACTTACCTGTACTAAAACTGCACTCCAAAAATCTTTAAATATAATGCCTTTGGGAATTTAATTATGACAAACAGCACTAACTCTCTACCTTATGATCTTGCAAGGGACACCTCTTGTCTGCTGTGTAGTTAGGGTTAGAGTTAGAGAGTTTTTAAAAAGACAAAATTCAAAACATAAAAACAAAAAACACTAAAAGAGACTGGGTACTATGCAAAAACTTTAATAAAGAACAGCAAGCAAAGACAATCAAAAACAATTGAAAGGTGCTTGATAATAAAAAGGTGTAGGCCGTCATGCTGAAAGCTGGTTGGGATGTGGGACTTGTGTTGGAATTCGCTGGCAGGCTCCCATGTGTCATCCCAGGTTTTGCCACTGTAATATCAAAGTGCAGATAATGTCATTAGAACACATAGTACAAATGTGAGGTACTTGTACTTAACTGGCAGATTTTTCTCCACATTTTCTGGCGTCTGTTGTTAAAGTAGTAGTTACTTTTAATTAAAATATCCATACAGTTCTTTTATATTGAAAGCCATCACTGCTGAAAAAAAAACAGCATATACAAGCATCATTTCCATGCTGGTCTATGCTGGTGGTCACCAGCAAACCAGCACCAAAACAAAACATATGTGGGTCTTGCTGGGATGCACCTCCAAATGTAGTGATGACTCCAAAATGTGGTTGATAACTGAATTATTAAGTTGTCATTAGTGAGTTAAGGATATTATCCTATTTGTTAAGGTAACTAAGCTATTTTATTTAAGCGGAGTAAGTTAAACAATTACTGCATGTTTTCATGTGTTCCAGATCTGGCAGTTCGGGATAGTGTCTGCATTTTGATCCCATTAATCACTCCTACTATTGTAATGCATTGGGTGGATGTCCTGCTAGGTTAATAAATAACAAAATGTATGATCACATCAGTAACATTTTATTGTCAATACAATGCAATACAAAATACAATAAAAAACGAATTTTAAAGTTCTTTGAATTATTTTTAAAGCACTGAATGGTCCAGCTTCTCATTACCTAAAATCCATTGTAGAGGGTTCCCACTTTAAGTCAAATATCAAATTCCCTGACTTTTCCAAGACTTTCACTGACTAAAAAGCTAAATTACCATGATCTGTACACTCTAAAAAACGTTGGGTTAAATATGGACCAACCCAACGCTGGGTTATTTTAACCCAACAAGCTGGGTTGTACAATCAACCCAACCAGTTGGGTTGATTTTTTAACCCATCTGTTGGGTAGAAATAACTTTTTGATGGGTTGAAACAACCCAACGTTTGGTTAATGTGTTTAAAGCTGAAATTTTGTGGTTTAAATTGCTTTCATATCTTTCATTGTGGTGTCTATAAATAACAAAGCATAGATTTAATTGAAAAAGCATATTTATTGCACATGAACAATAAAAGAGTACATAGCCCTACACAAACAATCAACTTTCTGATTAAAAAAATATATTAGTATTATATCTCACAATCTAAAATGACAGATACACAGTTAACATTACAATTAGATCAAGTAAAAAGTTGTACAAGTAAGGGATAATGTATTGGCAGCATGTCATCACAGAAAAAAGCCCCAACAGATTCTTCAGAACAAATGTCACAAACACATTGGTTTAATCATTTGTAAATTTAATGTCGGATATGTAATTAATAGACATTGATATTTATTTTTTGTGTAATATAACACTGTACCTGTCAAAATGATTTGCAGCATTGGAGTTTTTAGTTTTGAGCAGTAGTAGAATGTCACGACTGGCCAATCAGAAACTAGCATTTTAGAGAACCGTGTAATAAGAAATGGTTAATGTAACACATAAGACCAACACTAAGTTGCACAAACAGTCAATATATGATCAACATGAGTTATCACCTTAGCATGACAAATAACTACACAGACTTCTTATAGAAAGGGATTCTGTTCTTGGGAGTTTGTAAACAACAGTCTTGAAAAACGCCCACACTGATGTGCACTGCTTAGTAAAATGAATGTCCAAAACATAAAAAAAGTTTAAAACATGTCAACATCACCAAGGAGGGTGTATTGCTGGAGTGACTGTCTGTCAAAAACAACGAAGGCTTGATGGCAGAGATCGTCATCTTCCAATCCAAGGACAAATGGGAATGGTTTTGTCACCTCAGCCTCTCAGAAGAATGCAACCATGTTGGTCCCAACAGACAAACACTTGTTAGAATGCAGGCAAAGACTCTAAATGCATGATGCAGCATTATTATACAAAACCAAACAATTCATATTTCATACACACAAATCTAGTATGTAGTTTAATTGTAATGAAATTTATAAATTTCTTTTTTATTTCAATAACCTTACAATATACTCTTTGTTCATGCCAATAACTCAGATTCACAGTCATTTCAGATTCTGCCACGTCACTTTACCTGGCAGTAAGCCCAATTTTTTAGATTTTGCAACAACCTGCATACTTGCCCTTATTACTTAATATAGCCAACACTTTATTAGCATATATTATGTAATGAATACATGGCTGGACATTAAAGGAATAGTCTACTCATTTTCAATATTAAACTATGTTATTGCCTTGACTAAGAAGAGTTGATACATGCTTCTATCATCTTAGTGCGTGCACGTGGGCGCTGGAGCGCGCTGCGACACTTCGATATCATTTAGCTTAGCCCCATTCATTCAATGGTACCATTTAGAGATAAAGTTAGAAGTGACCAAACACATCAATGTTTTTCCTATTTAAGACGAGCAGTTATACGAGCAAGTTTGGTGGTACAAAATAAAACGTATCGCTTTTCTAAGCGGATTTAAAAGAGGAACTATATTTTATGGCGTAATAGCACTTTTGGGAGTACTTTGACTCGGCGCAGTAACACCCTCCCTCTCCCATTATGAGTGGGAGAAGGGGAGCGGACTTTTCAGGCGTTGATGTGTTTGGTCACTTCTAACTTTATCTCTGATTGGTACCATTGAATGAATGGGGCTAAGCTAAATGCTATGGAAGTGTCGCAGCGTGCTCCAGCGCTTATGTGCACGCACACAGATGATAGAGGGATGTATCAACAATTCTTAGTTAAGGTAATAACATAGTTTAATATTGAAAATAAGTAGACTATTCCTTTAATATTTTGTTTGTGAACTAGCAAGAAGACATGTTTACAAGTAGGAATAGAGTTAAAACTCAGACAAGTACAATTGTCTTTCACTCGCACATCTAAAACATTAACTTTAGGGACAGACGTTAATGTCCAGCCCTGTATTCATTCAGTACATGGTGTATGCTGGTGGGGTGTTGGCTGTATTGAGTAGTGAGGGCAAGTGTGCAGGTTGTTGCAGGATCTAAAAAATTGGGCTTACTAGTTTAATATTGAAAATGAGTAGACTGTTCCTTTAACGTTTGTCCCTAAAGTTAATGTTTTAGAGTTGCGAGTAAAAGACAATTTTTCTTGTCCGAGTTTTAACTCTATTCCTACTTGTAAACATGTCTTCTTGCTGGTTCACAAACAAAATATTAAATGTTTTAGGTTGCTTGCAAAGCAAAGTGTGCAATACTTCCATTACTTACATAAACTTAAGATTTTCTTCCCACTTTTGTAGACAGGAGTTGGAATATCATCATGGGGTTCTGTAGAGAAAAATGTTTAGGTTAAATTAGTAACTTTACTGTCATAATACTCAGCAAACAACTATTGTATTCCCAAGTGTACCTGGAGGTGATTTGTTGATGCTCCTGGTTCTTGGCTGGGAAGTTGCAGGATTCTGTCTGTAAAATGCAGTGCCCAAGTTTTACAAGTTTGACAATTTTATACAATTAAAGAGATAGTTGGGCCAAAAATGATATTAAACCCATGAATTACTCACCTCCAAGCCGTCCAAGATGCATATGTCCATCATTTTTCAGACTAACACATTTTCAGTTATTTTAGAAAATGTTTTATATCTTTCAGTTAATCAAATGTAAAGTTATGGGGTCCACTCCTTCAAGTCAAACAAAACGGTGCGGATTACGCTCAGAAGACCTTTGTTTATCATCGTGGAGCCATTTGGATTTCTTTTGTGAAGGATGAATGCACATTTTTTGGACGTGAAGGAGTGGACCCTGTAATATAATCTATAATATCTCAAACTGTGTTAGTCTAAAAAATGATGGACATATGCATCTCGAATGGCTTGGGGGTGAGTAAATCATGAGTTTAATATAATTTTTGGGTGAACTATTCCTTTAATCGTGCAACCTTACATACCACTTTTGAAAATGACATACTCACAGCAAAATAAGCAGGGATTCTTAATAAAGAAATGCTTTGATATGCCTCATTGTAATATCAACATATCACTTTAAATAATAAAAAACAAGTGCATTTTCATGTTACCTGTAAATAACGTTGTAAAAGCTGGTATCAGAACCTCAAAGTTACATTGTTTTAGCTTCTCCAGGAAAAAATATCCATCTTTTATCCATCAGAGTCTGTGGAAAAAAGCCAAAACTGTGATTTAAGTGGGCATCATCAAAAACTTTTCAAAAAGACAAAAATGTCTGTAACTTACACAGACCAAATGAGAGTTCACAATATGTGTTGTGATACCCTGTCTGTGAACTCAAGGCTAAAGTTTCATGATCTAAACATGATATTAAAAGCATCAGTTTGATTTCAACTTTTACAACAAACGATTATTTATTTAAAACGTACACGTTTCTTCATCATATTAACGTTATCTGTTTTAAACTGAATTACTAAACTATTAGAATACGTTACATTCTAACGTTTCTAAAATTATTTTAAGCCAACGGAAGCTAATAAAACTTTTAATAAGAGTCATGTGAACCATCATTTTGCATACTTTTGCATTCAGAAATAGTTTAAATGATTAAAAACAATGATACAAACCTTTTCCTTAAAATAAATCAAAGATAAGTCGATGAAAAACCGTTTATGAATCTTGAGGTAATAAACTCCCGCGTCAGGTAACGTTGCAGTGAGAAGCAGTTCAGCTGACCGTCTGTGTGGGGGAAGTGAGGATTTCTCTCTGGGGAAGAACAACACTGACACCCGGTGCCCGGTAACGGTGGCTGGTAACATTCCGACTTTGACTAATTAAACTTTAAAATTGGCGTTCACTTTACAAACCGACTGCAAATTTGAACATTATACATATATATTCTCGCCTAAACTTATGTTTAAAATACATTTTGTGGACTAGACAAAGTAATATTGAGAAACAGCTATATGTATCTATTAAGTTGGCTCTGCTTCAAAATTACCCAACATATAACCCAACAAGTTGGGTTACACCAAAACTACCCAACACTGATAAAACAACCCAACAAAATAACCCAGCTGGCTCAACCCAGCAGTTGGGTTGAAAAAACAACCCAACGTTTTTTAGAGTGTATGTAATGCACAGCTGTGAGTTTATACATTTTTATTTATGTAGCTTCAATGTGTGAAATGAATAAACAGTGCCAATAAACAGCTGTTTAAATTGTAGTCAGCTCAGCTGTGGCTTGGACCCGAAAAATTGTATTCCTTACGTCACAAGTTAACAAGCGGAGTAAATTTTCATGAATGGAAACTGAAATTTAAAGCAACAAACAAAAATCTCTGATATTCCATGACTGACTTTCAATGTCTGTAAAAGACCATTAAAATTCCATAATATTCCAGAAATTCCATTAAACCGTGAGAACCCTGACTGTATCCACTTCAATCACAAATTCCAAGATGTTAACAGAATATTCTAAATAGAGATAAGGTAGATCAATCTCTCATTTATCTACAAAATTCTGGAATAGTCTTTCAAGCATTCCACATTCCACACCAATTTGCATTGCAATGGAATAAACGTAACAAGATAATAAAACATAACTTACCACACAGAGCACGGTCACCAGTGAACTTCCAATTCAGCTTTCCCCTACACACACGCACACACACACACACACACACACACACACACACACACGCACATACACACACACACACACACACACACACACACACACACACACACACACACACACACACACACACACACACACACAAAAGTAATGATTATTTTAACTGGATATTATCTTTGAAAGGTCAGAATCAGTCACTGAGGCAAGCAGCACTCAGCTTAATAAATAATATTTTACCTTATTTATCAATTCCCCAGTTATTTTATCGACAACCTGAAATGATGAAGAGACAAGTACATTTTAATAAGACATGAATGCCATGCTTTGTAACAATCACATGAGTCCATATTTATGTCAAGTGATATACAGTTATTTCCAGTGTCAAATGAATTTGTGTTTGTTTTTGTCAATCAACCAAAATGTATTGGGTTGGTATTCCCAAAGACCTCTTAGCTTAAGTCAATGGCCTCTAAAACACTGTGAACTGGCTAACAATTACCTGGTTAGGTAAATGAATTAAATATACATGAAGATAGATTTGACTAGGAGCAAATTGTGGAGTAAGATGTAACAGGAAAAAAGTTACCCTTTATTCCAGGGTTCCCCAAATCTTACCCTGGAGGGCCGGAGCACTACAGAGTTAGGTCCAACCCTAATAAATTTTACCCACCTGTGATTTTCTAGTGATCATGAAGACCTTGATCAGGTCTGTTTGATCAGGGTTGGAGCTAAACTTTGCAGTGCTCCGGCCCTCCAGGGTAAGATTTGGGGAACCCTGCTTTATGGTATAGTTTGAAGCCATGGTATAGTTTGAAGAGGTAGATGTCTTTGTATTCCTGGCAAAGACGTGTCAGTGAGCATGTCAGAGGAGGTGGGGAAGAAAGTGGAGGAAAATAGTTGTAAAAGTAATAAGAGCAAGAGAGATTGGAGAGAGTCTAGAGGACAGAGGAACAAGATTTAATGCAAATACAGCCTCAGACTCCTTGTTGAGATTCTCCGGCCGTTCCATGACGATGCTCTCCGGCAGCTCCACGGTGAGGCTCTCCGGCAGGTCCTTTTTATCCCATTTCCCAGTAAATACAATTGACTTGTATCCGACAGCCTCAAGTTTCCGCACCTGAAATGAAAAAGTAAATGAGCTGTAACCATAAAAGATTATTTTATAAAACATATGACTTTTGAACTGTAACCTTATTTTCGAAGTTGTTTTTGAACAATTATTATGTTGGCTTGAGAAAGCCAACATACTGTTGTTGCACTTAAACTTATTATTAGTGGTGCTTGCATTTATGCAAAGCATCACTATTACTATTGCTCAAAGATATTATTAGTGGTGCTTGCATTTATGCAAGGCATCACTATTACTATTGTGCATACTTATTAGTGGTGCTTGCATTTATGCAAGGCATCACTATTACTATTGTGCATACTTATTATATCTTTATTCTTATGTCGCAAAAAAGTTTGGCGCGTAACTCGTCCCGCACGCTTTGTCGCAGTCCCATGAAAGAGGGCTCAAATCGACCGGATTATTGAGGAGAGGTGTGCTATGACTTTTATAAGCGATCGGGTAGAGGATTTTCGAAAGGGGGGCGAAAAACCACCCGAAAAATCCCATTGACTTAACATTGGGCCGAACTTTGACGGGTCATACCCAGTGGCGGAACTAGAATTTTTTTAATGGGGTGGCCAGGGGGTGGCCAAAGCTACTTTAGGGGGTCCATAGTCCATAAAAGAAAATGACGTGTAACCATGTATCAAGAAAGCATAAATGAATTTGTTGATCGCATTAGAGATGTAAACAGGGTGAATTTTAAATCTTTCTACTGTATTTCTTACATCTGATTTACTGTCTGTTAAAGGGATTCACCCAAAAATGAAAATTCTGTCATCATTTACTCACCCCTATGTTGTTCTAAACCTGTATTTTATTTTAATAAACACAAAAGAAGATATTTTGATAAATGATGGTAAGCACAAAATTAATGGTATATCGATTGAATTCCATGTTGTTTTTATTCCTACTATGGAAGTCAACGGTTAACAGCTGTGTGCAGACCATCATTTATCAAAATATCTTCTTTTGTGTTAATCAGAAAAAAGAAATTCGTACAGGTTTAGAACAACATAATGTAAAAATTATGACAGAATTTTCATTTTGTGAACTGTCCCTTTAATGAAGCAAAAGATCAGGAAATCTAAACTCCATGATAAACCTTAAACTTACTTCAAATGGCAGAGCTCAACACAAAAGATGTTTGGATTAATCTTTATTTACGAAGATACAGAAGATGCAAAAGTTTTCTTTTTTCTTTTGATATTTAATTAACTTTAATGACAGAGAGACTTCAACAGGTTAGGCTAAGACCGAATGCAATAAAATGTTTATTCGTTTAAGACGTACAGTAACCAAATGTTTAGTATGAAAATCACCAAGACAGCTATTTTGACATATGAGCATTTGTAAGCCAAAAGACGCGACCATGAAGTAGTTTAAGCTCTGGCTGTGCACGCGCACTATCGGATATGCGCGTCCCGCTTTCAAGTTCAATGTGGCAATCCAGTCGAATTAACAATCATACAGTAACCTATAAAGATCACGTCAAGAATGAAAACATGGTGCTGGGTTTTGTTGTAAAAAGAATTGACAATCTTAGAGATTCCAAGCATTATGACATTTATCTTCTGATGGTATGAAAAGTATTCGTTAAGTTACAGTAATTTTTCTGACGCATTTTTGAAAAGACTTCACTGATGAAGAGATAACAGAACGCGCATTATGTATATTTTCTTAATTTTGTGAAAAGCACAACATTCAGTTTTTATAGACACACAAAAAATTACAATTTAACGTTTTAAATGATCTATAAATCATATCTGTATGTCCAAAATCAGCAGAGTAATCCAAGTCTCTTTGCGCAGTGATTGAAAAATAAAGAGTTTGCGCCGCGACCGCAGGGAGGGTTAATATAATGTTTGTTTTTAACAATGTGCTGCGCTGCCGCACGTCGAAAATAAACATAGCGATTAAGTAAAAGTAGCGCATTAAATTTGGGGTGGCACACGGGGTGGCCAGTGACATGTCAAGGGTGTCCAGTGCCACCCTGGACACCCCTCTGGCTCCGCCACTGGTCATACCCTCCGCTCAAGGATTTTGTAGAAACATGTGGGTTACAACATTTGAAGAGGGTGGTAGGCTCTGTAAGAACATACATCACATTGGGGTGTAAGCTGTACCCCTGGGGTGTAAGAGGCACCCGAAATTTCCCATTGACTTATAATGGGGCAGAAAACATGCATAATTTCCAGATGGGATATCTTCCCTGTACAATGTCGTAGAGATAAGTGGGTGGGCTCATTTTACTCAGGCATCCAATCAGTCTCTCAGGATCCTTACAAAGGTATTAAGCCACACCCCTAGCAACCACTTTTGAGCACCCTAGCAACATAAAATTCAAACAGTTATATCTCGGCATCAGAACATCATAAAGACACGGGGGTTGGACCGTTTGACTCGTGACTCAGAGTGTAATCACTATGGGATGCCAATTTTTTCCCTAGCAACCAAATACAGTACCCTAGCAACAGAGTAAACAAAGCCTTATATCTCCGCATCAGAACATCGTAGAGACACGGGGGTTGGACCGTTTGACTTGTGACTCGGAGGGTAATCACTAGTGGATGCCAATTTTTTCCCTAGTAACCAAATACAGTACCCTAGCAACAGAGTAAACAAAGCCTTATATCTCAGCATCAGAACATCGTAGAGACACGGGGGTTGGACCGTTTGACTCGTGACTCGGAGGGTTATCACTATTGGATGCCAATTTTCCCCCTAGCAACCAAATACAGTACCCTAGCAACAGAGTAAACAAAGCCTTATATCTCCGCATCAGAACATTGTAGAGACACGGGAGTTGGACCGTTTGACTCGTGACTCGGCATGTAATCACTAGTGGATGCCAATTTTTTCCCTAGCAACCAAATTTGAGCACCCTAGCAACCGAATAAACAAAGCCTTATATCTCCGCTTCAGAACATCGTAGAGACACGGGGTTTGGACCGTTTGATTCGTGACTCGGAGGGTAATCAGTAGTGGATGCCATTTTTTTACCTAGCAACCAAATACAGTACCCTAGCAACAGAGTAAACAAAGCCTTATATCTCCGCATCAGAACATCATAGAGACACGGGGGTTGGACCGTTTGACTTGTGACACGGAAGGAAATCACTAGTGTATGCCATTTTTTTCCCTAGCAACCAAATACAGTACCCTAGCAACAGAGTAAACAAAGCCTTATATCTCCGCATCAGAACATCGTAGAGACACGGGGGTTGGACCGTTTGACTCGTGACTCGGAGGGTAATCACTAGTGGATGCCATTTTTTTCCCTAGCAACCAAATACAGTACCCTAGCAACAGAGTAAACAAAGCCTTATATCTCCGCATCAGAACATCGTAGAGACACGGGGGTTGGACCGTTTGACTTGTGACTCGGCGGGTAATCACTAGTGGGTGTCAATTTTTTCCCTAGCAACCAAATACAGTACCCTAGCAACAGCGTAAACAAAGCCTTATATCTCCGCATCAGAACATCGTAGAGACACGGGGGTTGGACCGTTTGACTCGTGACTTGGAGGTTAATCACTAGTGGATGCCATTTTTTCCCCTAGCAACCAAATACAGTACCCTAGCAACAGAGTAAACAAAGCCTTATATCTCCGCATCAGAACATCGTAGAGAGACGGGGTTTGGATCGTTTTACTCGTGACTGGAAGTATGATCATATACTCTCCCCAGAAATTTGCCACGGCAAGCACCACTCACATTTTCTTCAGGAAATGTACCTATCTAGTTATAAATATTATTATTCTTATGTCTGCACACTTTTTCGGCGCGTAACTCGTCCCGCACGGTTTGCCGTAGTCCCATGAAAGAGGCCTCAAATCGACCGGTTTATTGAGGAGATGGTGGCTATGACTTTTATAAGCGATCGGGTGCAGGTTTTTCGAAAGGGGGGCGAAAAACCACCCGAAAAAATCCCATTGACTTAACATTGGGCCCAACTTTGATGGGTCATAGCTCCGCTCAAGGATTTTGTAAAAACATGTAGGTTACAACATTTGAAGGGGGTGGTAGGCTTTGTAAGAACATACATCACATTGGGGTGTAAGCTGTACCCAAGGGGTGTAAGAGGCACCCGAAATTTCCCATTGACTTATAATGGGGCAGGAAACATGCCCATATAAGGAAATAAAAAAGTTCCAGATGGGATATCTTCGCTTTACAATGTCGTAGAGACATGGGGGTGGGCTCATTTTACTCAGACATCCAATCAATTTATCAGGATAGTCCCAGAGCTATTAAGCCACGCCCCTAGCAACCACTTTTAAGCACCCTAGCAACATAAAATTCAAACAGTTATATCTCGGCATCAGAACATCGTAGAATCACGGGGGTTGGATCGTTTTACTTGTGACTCGGAGGGTAATCACTGGCCACATCATTGGCCACTCCCAAGCCCCGCCCCTAGCAACCAAATAGGAGCACCCTAGCAACTGAATAAATAAAGCCTTATATCTCCGCATCAGAACATCGTAGAGACACGGGGGTTGGACCGTTTGACTCGTGACTCGGAGGGTAATCACTAGTGGATGCCGTTTTTTTTCCCTAGCAACCAAATACAGTACCCTAGCAACAGAGTAAACAAAGCCTTATATCTCCGCATCAGAACATCGTAGAGACACGGGGGTTGGACCGTTTGACTCATGACTCGGCATGTAATCACTAGTGGATGCCAATTTTTTCCCTAGCAACCAAATACAGTACCCTAGCAACAGAGTAAACAAAGCCTTATATCTCCGCATCAGAACATCGCAGGGAGGGTTAATATAATGTTTGTTTTTAACAATGTGCTGCGCTGCCGCACGTCGAAAATAAACATAGCGATTAAGTAAAAGTAGCGCATTAAATTTGGGGTGGCACACGGGGTGGCCAGTGACATGTCAAGGGTGTCCAGTGCCACCCTGGACACCCCTCTGGCTCCGCCACTGGTCATACCCTCCGCTCAAGGATTTTGTAGAAACATGTGGGTTACAACATTTGAAGAGGGTGGTAGGCTCTGTAAGAACATACATCACATTGGGGTGTAAGCTGTACCCCTGGGGTGTAAGAGGCACCCGAAATTTCCCATTGACTTATAATGGGGCAGAAAACATGCATAATTTCCAGATGGGATATCTTCCCTGTACAATGTCGTAGAGATAAGTGGGTGGGCTCATTTTACTCAGGCATCCAATCAGTCTCTCAGGATCCTTACAAAGGTATTAAGCCACGCCCCTAGCAACCACTTTTGAGCACCCTAGCAACATAAAATTCAAACAGTTATATCTCGGCATCAGAACATCATAAAGACACGGGGGTTGGACCGTTTGACTCGTGACTCAGAGTGTAATCACTATGGGATGCCAATTTTTTCCCTAGCAACCAAATACAGTACCCTAGCAACAGAGTAAACAAAGCCTTATATCTCCGCATCAGAACATCGTAGAGACACGGGGGTTGGACCGTTTGACTCGTGACTCAGCGTGTAATCACTATGGGATTCCAATTTTTTCCCTAGCAACCAATTACAGTACCCTAGCAACAGAGTAAACAAAGCCTTGTATCTCCGCATCAGAACATCGTAGAGACATGGGGTTTGGACCGTTTGACTCGTGACTCAGAGTGTAATCACTATGGGATGCCAATTTTTTCCCTAGCAACCAAATACAGTACCCTAGCAACAGAGTAAACAAAGGCTTATATCTCCGCATCAGAACATCGTAGAGACACGGGGGTTGGACCGTTTGACTAGTGACTCAGCGTGTAATCACTATGGGATGCCAATTTTTTCCCTAGCAACCAATTACAGTACCCTAGCAACAGAGTAAACAAAGCCTTATATCTCCGCATCAGAACATCGTAGAGACATGGGGTTTGGACCGTTTGACTCGTGACTCAGAGGGTAATCACTAGTGGATTCCATTTTTTGCCCTAGCAACCAAATACAGTACCCTAGCAACAGAGGTAACAAAGGCTTATATCTCCGCATCAGAACATCGTAGAGACACGGGGGTTGGACCGTTTGACTCGTGACTCAGCGTGTAATCACTATGGGATGCCAATTTTTTCCCTAGCAACCAATTACAGTACCCTAGCAACAGAGTAAACAAAGCCTTATATCTCCCCATCAGAACATCGTAGAGACATGGGGTTTGTACCGTTTGACTCGTGACTCGGAGGGTAATCACTAGTGGATTCCATTTTTTGCCCTAGCAACCAAATACAGTACCCTAGCAACAGAGTAAACAAAGGCTTATATCTCCGCATCAGAACATTGTAGAGACACGGGGGTTGGACCGTTTGACTCGTGACTCGGAGGGTAATCACTAGTGGATGCCATTTTTCCACCTAGCAACCAAATACAGTACCCTAGCAACAGAGTAAACAAAGCCTTATATCTCCGCATCAGAACATCGTAGAGACACGGGGGTTGGACCGTTTGACTCGTGACTCAGAGTGTAATCACTATGGGATGCAAACTATTTCCCTAGAAACCTAATACAGTACCCTAGCAACAGACTAAACAAAGCCTTATATCTCCGCATCAGAACATCGTAGAGACACGGGGGTTGGACCGTTTTACTTGTGACTCGGAGTGTAACAACTGGTCACATCATTGGCCACTCCCAAGCCCCGCCCCTAGCAACCAAATAGGAGCACCCTAGCAACCGAATAAACAAAGCCTTATATCTCCGCATCAGAACATCGTAGAGACACGGGGGTTGGACCGTTTGACTCGTCACTCAGAGTGTAATTACTATGGGATGCCAATTTTTTCCCTAGCAACCAAATACAGTACCCTAGCAACAGAGTAAACAAAGCCTTATATCTCCGCATCAGAACATCGTAGAGACACGGGGGTTGGACCGTTTGACTCGTGACTCAGAGTGTAATCACTATGGGATGCCAATTTTTTCCCTAGCAACCAAGTACAGTACCCTAGCAACAGAGTAAACAAAGCCTTATATCTCCGCATCAGAACATCGTAGAGACACGGGGGTTGGACCGTTTGACTCGTGACTCAGAGTGTAATCACTATGGGATGCCATTTTTTTCCATAGCAACCAAATACAATACCCTAGCAACAGAGTAAACAAAGCCTTATATCTCAGCATCAGAACATCGTAGAGACACGGGGGTTGGACCGTTTGACTCGTGACTCAGAGTGTAATCACTATGGGATGCCATTTTTTTCCATAGCAACCAAATACAATACCCTAGCAACAGAGTAAACAAAGCCTTATATCTCAGCATCAGAACATCGTAGAGACACGGGGGTTGGACCGTTTGACTCGTGACTCAGCGTGTAATCACTATGGGATGCCATTTTTTTCCCTAGCAACCAAATACAGTACCCTAGCAACCGAATAAACAAAGCCTTATATCTCCGCATCAGAACATCGTAGAGACACGGGGGTTGGACCGTTTTACTTGTGACTCGGAGTGTAACAACTGGTCACATCATTGGCCACTCCCAAGCCACGCCCCTAGCAACCAAATTTGAGTACCCTAGCAACCGAATAAACAAAGCCTTATATTTCCGCATCACAATATCGTAAAGACACGGGGGCTGGACCATTTTACTCGTGACTTGGCATGTAATCACTAGTGGATGCAATTTTTTCCCCTAGCAACCAAATACAGTACCCTAGCAACAGAGTAAACAAAGCCTTATATCTCCGCATCAGAACATCGTAGAGACACGGGGGTTGGACCGTTTTACTGGTAACTGGGAGAATAATCATTCTTAAAAGATTTTGTCCCCTCGAAATTTGCCACGGCAAGCACCACTTCACATTTTCTTCAGGAAATGTACCTACCTAGTTAGTGGTGCTTGCATTTATGCAAAGCATCACTATTACTATTCCTCAGGGATATTATTATTTTTCTTATATTCTGGACAAAATTTCGGCGCGTAACTCGTCCCGCACCGTTTGTTGTAGACCCACGAATGAGGGCTCAAATCGACCGGTTTATTGAGGAATGGTGTGCTATGACTTTTATAAGAGATCGGGTGCATGATTTCCCAAAGGGGGGCAAAAAACCACCCGAAAAATCCCATTGACTTAACATTGCGCCGAACTTTGACGGGTCATAGCTCCGCTCAAGGATTTTGTAGAAACATGTGGGTTACAACATTTGAAGAGGGTGGTAGACTTTGTAAGAACATACATCACATTGGGGTGTAAGTTGTACCCCTGGGGTGTAGGAGGCGCCAAAAATTTCCCATTGACTTATAATGGGGCAGGAAACATGCCCATATAAGGGAATAAAAAGGTTCCAGAAGGGATATCTTCACTTTACAATGTCGTAGAGACAAGGGGGTGGGCTCATTTTACTCAGACATCCAATCAATTTATTAGGATAGTCCCAGAGCTATTAAGCCACGCCCCTAGCAACCACTTTTAAGCACCCTAGCAACATAAAATTCAAATAGTTATATCTCGGCATCAGAACATCGTAGAATCACGGGGGTTGGATCGTTTTACTCGTGACTCGGAGTGTAATCACTTGCCACATCATTGGCCACTCCCAAGCCACGCCCCTAGCAACCAAATGTGAGCACCCTAGCAACATAATAAACAAAGCCTTAAATCTCCGCATCAGAACATCGTAGAGACACGGGGGTTGGTCCGTTTTACTTGTGTCTCGGACTGTAATGAGCGGCCACATCATTGGTCACTTCCAAGCCACGCCCCTAGCAACCAAAATGAGCACCCTAGCAACAGAATAAACAAAGCCTTATATCTCCGCATCAGAACATCGTAGAGACACAGGGGTTGGACCGTTTTACTTGTGTCTCGGAGTGTAATCAGTGGCCACATCATTGGTCACTCCCAAGCCACGCCCCTAGCAACCAAATATGAGCACCCTAGCAACATAAAATTCAAACAGTTATATCTCGGCATCAGAACAACGTAGAGACACGGGGGTTGGACCGTTAGACTCGTGACTCGGAGTGTAATCACTAGTGGATGCCAATTTTCTCCCTAGCAACCAAATACATTACCCTAGCAACAGAGTAAACAAAGCCTTATATCTCCGCATCAGAACATCGTAGAGACACGGGGGTTGGACCATTTTACAAGTGACTCATTATGTAATCACCAGTGGATGCCAATTTTTTCCCTAGCAACCAAATACAGTACCCTAGCAACAGAGTAAACAAAGCCTTATATTTCTGCATCAGAACATTGTAGAGACATGGGGGTTGGACTGTTTTACTTGTGAGTCGGAGTGTAATCACTTGTGGATACCAATTTTCTCCCTAGCAACCAAATACAGTACCCTAGCAACAGAGTAAACAAAGCCTTATATCTCCGCATCAGAACATCGTAGAGACACGGGCTTTGGATCGTTTTACTCGTGACTGGAAGTATAATCATATACTGTCCCCAGAAATTTGCCACGGCAAGCACCACTTCACATTTTCTTCAGGAAATGTACCTATCTAGTTATAATTATTATTCTTATGTCTGGACACTTTTTCGGCGCGTAACTCGTCCCGCACGGTTTGCCGTAGTCCCACGAAAGAGGGCTCAAATCGACCGGATTATTGAGGAGAGGTGTGCTATGACTTTTATAAGCGATCGGGTGAAGGGTTTCCGAAAGGGGGGCGAAAAACCACCCAAAAAATCCCATTGACTTAACATTGCGCCGAACTTTGACGGGTCATAGCTCTGCTCGAGGATTATGTAGAAACATGTGGGTTACATTGTTTGAAGAGGGTGGTAGGCTCTAGCCTGGCTCCGCCCTCGTACGTGCTTCCGCTTATTTTTCATTTCGCTTCAGCAGTACGTCTGGGATTGCTCTGTTGAGTTTCGTTTTCTCCTGCAAAAATCTGCAGGTCCAATCAGCGAACAGAGGGGGGTGGCCAAGAACGATGACGTTGAGATCGTGCGCCAGACTGAGTTGTAGTTCAGTAATGGCTGCGGGAAAAGATGCGAGCAATGCTATTAGGTCCGTTCTGGCAACGCTGCCGAATATCCAAAATTTACAGCCGGAGCAAGAACAAGCTTTGCTAAGTTTTGTTGGTGGCCATGACGTTATGGCCCTCCTCCCCACGGGGTTCGGGAAAAGTTTGATTTTCCAGCTCGCTCCGTTAGTGGTGAAGGAGATGGCTAAAGATAGCGTTGCTAAGCCTATAGTTGTTGTCGTCTCGCCTCTTGTTGCACTTATGGAGGACCAGGTGAATGAGGCAGAGAAGTTGGGAGTTCGTGCTGGGCAGCTCGGCGTGCACGATGACCGTGACATTTTGGAAGGACGCTTGAGCCTGGTGTTCGGGAGCCCCGAGTCGTGGCTGCTGAACAACAAATGGCGACGAATGCTAGCCTCTACCGTATACCATGATAACATCGTTGGAATAGTCGTGGACGAGGTCCACGTTACATACAAATGGTGAGTTAACGTTAGCACTTAATATGGTTAAACAACATAAGTAGGGCTGTTTATGCATACTCGATAGCTTAGGGTAATGTTGTCATTTGTCATTCGTACAGATGATATAACATTCATGACGAATATTGTACTCCCCATTTCGCTTGACTTAGGGGCGAGGCTGTCAAAGGCGAGTCGGCATTCCGAGACAGTTTTGCCAAGCTCGGAGAGCTGATATCTATTACCAAGGAGGGTGAGTTGAATGCACTGCCCTCTGGGTTGCTGCTACCTAACGTGTTGTGTCTCTGTTGTAAGGATTGTTTACACTCCCAGAAATGAAACAGAATTGTGTGGTTACTAATAAAGTAACCACACAATAACCTGCATTCATGTTCATAAAGCCATCCATGCCATATCCTATTATCAGGGTTGGGCAAAGATACGTCAAAATGTATTTTAAAATAAAATGCCAAATACCTTAGTTTTAAGTGTATCAACATAAACTACAAAATACAGCAGCCACAACATTTGTTAATATTAAAAAATACTTTTACAAGCTAGCATGACATTTCTTCGCAAACCTTCCATCAGTTAGACTATTTGATCTATTGCTTCACCATTACATTAACTCTGATTGAATAATGCAAAATTCTGACAAATGCTGTAACCTTAGTTACTACTTTACATTAGCAACACTGACACACAAGTCATTCAGTCATTCATACTATTTTGTGTTTTTGAAATACATGTATCAACAATAATGCTCATCCCTGCCTATTATACAAACACTTAAAACTTGTTTGGCACATTATAAAATGGGCCAAGTATTGATCTTGTCCATTTTTTCATACTCCCAGGTACACCTGTTTTAGCACTGACTGCCTCAGCTGACATCAAGTCCAGAAGCAGAATCATCCGACTGCTCCATATGGACAATGCTGTTCAAATCATCGCTAGTCCCAACAAGACAAACATCCGTCTTGGATTGTGCAAGGTGCCCAGCCATCAGATGAACTGCCTAGACTGGATAGTTCAACTTGTAAAAGACAAAGGCTCAACCATGCAACCTGTATTAATTTACTGCGAAACGCTGAGATCAGTGGGGAGAGTTTTCTCATACCTGAAGGCAGAACTGCAAGGACATGCCTGGGTAGGCTGTGATCCGGACTGTAGAAGTGACAACCTCCTGATTGGCATGTTCCACAGCAAAACCCTCCCCCAAAACAAGGAGAGAGTGTTGGCTTCACTGAGGGGGGAAGGTAATTGCCGGGTGGTTGTTGCAACTACAGCTTTGGGGATGGGGTTGAACTTCCCTAGTGTTTCACATGTCGTAATGTACGGCCCTCCAGGGGACCTAGAGTCAATTTTACAACAGGTGGGCAGGGCTGGAAGGCATGGTCAGCCATCACATGCCATCCTATACAACACTGGACAGTTTTTCAAGGTGGATGAAGAGGTAAAACAACTGCTTGCTGTTGGAAAAAACACGTGTTTTAGGAAATCTCTCTATTCACATTTTGAAGCAGAACCCTGCCATGTAGAGCCACGTCATCTCTGTTGCACATACTGTCAGACTGTTTGTTCTTGTTCATCTGGTACATGTACAGAACCCACACCAAATTATGAACGGATTGAAGATGAACCAATTAATCTGAGATGTAGGCATGTTAATGCAAATGACAAATCTTTGATAGCAGATTTGCTGAATGACTATAGGGCTAGTTTAATCAATTCATCTTATCGACTATACACCTCACATGCAGCTTGCACTGGATTCAGTCAGCAACTGGTGGATGCAGTGTTGACCCATTGTCAATACATATTTGACCTGTCATACATTACTGCTAACCTTCCTGTGTTTAGATTGGCCCATGCAAAGGAGATTTTAATTATCATTAATGATGTTTTTGGGGATATTGATGTGGATATGCAATATGATTCATGGGGGAATTTACAGTTTTTTCCAATTGCTAACACACAATTTTGCAAACTAGTCTGGTTTTATCAAAAAACTTAACACAATTTACAAAACCCCACACCCAAATAGCAAAATACCACATATATCCTGCAAAATGAAGCACTCCAACCTAAACTACATATAACATTATCAAAATCAAACTTTGACACAAATTGGAACACACTTCATTCATATTACCATATTTTTGTCTAACCAACTACACACAGTTGGGCATAATGAAAAGTGCACTTTTCTTTAGTATGCTTTCCCATAATACTAAAATATGTATTAGATTGTTCACATGCACAGAAATACTTGCAGATACACACACATGCTGTTGAATTTTTTTTTTCACCAAACAAGTCACAACGCCACATCACAGGCAATATATTCCCTTGCCAGAAATTACAAATCGCCTTATCCATCCCTAAATTGCACCAACATCAATCCCATCACATGCCTCTTCCATAGCCTGCAAAAGAGGCATGCGCACAAAGGGCAGCTGGTCATATACCTTCCATATAACTCTTCTATGAGTTTTGGACTGGGGCTGCACGATGAAAGCTCATGTTGTGCCATACTACAACATACCGGTTTCTTTGGTCTGCATCATTCATACACTCTGATGGTATGAGAATGTTGTGGAGTCTTTCTAGAAATGTGAGAATATGGGCTGTGTTGTATGGTTCAAGGTTGGCATGACGGTGGAGGACACCATCCATATTGGAGATGGCAGCACACATTGTGATGTTCCCACCACGTTAGCCAGGAACATCTATAATGGCTCTGTGGCCAATGACGTTCCTGTTGTCTTTTCTAGTGCTTACATCCTGATTGAAGTGTTAACAATTAACCATTCAGATGTTTGGGCAGGTGGCACATACATTAGCCATTTAGCTCGTGTAGTGTCATTTTGAATGGTAGTGTTTTGAAAAGTCAAACATGTGACTTTATGTCAGATTGTTGTGTCTTGTGCAGAGAACCGTGTTCAGTGCATTTAAAAAGTGCCATTGTGAATTGCAAAATGTGTGTAAAGCAGAAAATGTGTTTAGACTTTTGGAGACTTGAGAAGAGGTGTTGCTCTCTGTGTGTCAGTTTAAATAGTTGTGCTGTTCATGTCATTTTAGTGTGTTAGCAATTGGAAAAAACTGTAAGTGACCCAGATCTCTATTACAGCTACTACTTTGACGACGATGACAATGATGTTGAAGATGCACTGAGGAGCCATGTCAGTAGCTCAGAGTCTGAACAGTAAAATCAGTAATTATTGTGATGAAAACACCTTTGCATACTCATGCAGGACCATGGATGGTGTGTCAGTTGTACATATTGTTGTAATGTGTTTTTTTGTATTTTGTGCATTTTTACAAAACTGTACACAACCTAAATAAAAGTGTTCAAAACAGTACTTGTAAGACCATCATTAAGATATAAAAGAAGCGGTAAGACATACTGGTAAAAAATTTTATTTTACCTGTGCAAATGTAATAATACAATATATACAATCTGTTATAATATAAATATAAGATTATTCAAAAAAAGAAATTTAACAAAAGTACAAACATCATTATACACAAGGACAATTACTGTATAGACATTATTTAAATACTTGTCTGTAGATAACACCATAATTGTATCAAAATGAACTATTTACATTATTTACACCAAAATTCCAAGTAGACCTTCTATGACAGAGATTCAGAGCTGGACCATTACAAATCAGTTAAGTAATTGTTTAAAGTGCTACAGCCCTCCAGTCTTTCAGCCTGGAACACATCCATTTCCATAAGTCTGCATAATTTAGTTTGGACAGAATGTTTCTGTCAAAGTTAGGGAATGCAGAGAACTGTCTTCCCGGTTTGTCTTTGAAAACTTCTGTCTTCATAAATACCTGTAGCAAAGTTAAAATGTCCTTTTTGAGATCAGCTGCATGGTGGATGCCACTAGGTCGGGATAGCTGCAGCTCTCTGTCTGCGGTGTCCATCAGTGTTTTTAATACACCCGCAGATCTGCTGACCCTGTCAGCTGTTTGCTCGGTAAGGTTAGTGCCTTTGTTTCTCAAAAACGATTTTAGATAGTTGTTGAGGTGCTCGAGGTGCAGATCGAGAGGTATATTTTTCCCTTTCCCACCCCTGCTATTCCAAAATCGGTTCCAGGTTACATCATGTGCAACCCGAGGGGACAGTGTTGCACTGACTTGCACTGTTAAGAGGAAAGTGCTGTAGGCATACTGAGTGTGCCCGTAAGCCTTATAAATTAGTAGTGCCACCTTGTACAGCCTTATTAAGCGCTCCCCATCTCCCTCTTTCACTGCATCCAATAGGTCAAAAAGCAGGAATCCAAAACTAAGCCTGGCCTCAGTATGCTCTTTTTTTAAGTCAATCAAATCAGAGTAAGCAGGCTCAAGAACTGGCATAGATGCCACCACAAGACTGTGGACTTTCTTCTCGTGGTTATCTCTGGATTTTTTGTAAGCAAAGACTCTGGTGCAACCTGGCTCACGACAACGGTGCTTCTCCTTCTCTTTGTGTAGGGCCCTTGCTGCTTCAGCAACGTCAGCTGACCGTCCAGAAATGTCTGTAGACATTAAAAACTTGTCAACGACCTCTGCCACAGAGTCATGGAGCCAGGTCCTCTTCTGTTCAGCAGAGCCTTGCTGGATGTGGTCTGGAATTAACCCATCAGGAGTCTCTGTGACAAAAAAAAAACTATAAATTAATTTATTGTACCGGAAGACAAAAGAAAAGTTTGATTCCTTGGTGTAATCCTTTAAACATAATGTAACAGATACAAACCTCTGACATCATTCAAATGGAAATGTTCCATTGCTGCCGCAAGGAAAAGTGCTGTCGTGTCACTCTGCACAAACTGTTTATACGTGTTGTATGCAGCATGTGGGCCTTTTTTTGCATTGCTGCACCTGTAAATGACATAGAAGTTATTAAAAATGGTGTATGACACAACTGCTAGTTCGATTCAATTCATAGTTCATATATTTATGAACGGCGTGTTTGTTAGTAGTACCATCAACCCCTTTTTCCCATATAGCCCGACGGAAAGCAGCCAAAATTCATGGTGGCTGTGCTTTCTTGGAAACATGCACACAGTTCATACATCCACACAGTTCATAAATCCACACCAAGTTCATGGTTGGTGAAGATTATCTTTGGGGAAGACTCCTTGGGAAAAAGGTAGAGAGAAATGCATTATAGAATAAGTTACATACACATCAATGAATGGCAATCTGATATTAATCTGAAGACACATGGTTTCTGTTAAATAGCAACTGTGTACCTCAAGAGATTCATGTTGGCGAGGATTGTGCCATGGTCTTTGGCAGATCCTTCCTTAAAGAAGATCTGATGATATATCTGTAACCCATATCAAAAACATAACCTTTTAACCAGTCCTTAGAAAACTATAGACCACATTACTTGTATAAACCTTGGAAAACAGTATTTAAGTGTGCTTTTACTAAATAACAATAGTGTATCAGGGTGCATGTAGTTAAAGATTACAGTATACTGACCTCAAAGAGATTCCTAATTGCGTGCCAGTCTTCAAATTTGAAAACGAGGCCTTCCAGGCGGTTCTCCTCTGTCTCCCCATCAGCAAACGCCAACTGGATATTCCGGCAATTGCCCTCCGTGAGTCTGTCACCCCCGATCAAAATCTTTTCAAGCCCATCAGGACATCTTGGCACATACCTAGAGATGAATCACAGTTAGGATATGAAATTAAACACAAAAGGACTTTTTCCTTTACATGGATTTGTCTTTTCCCCATCTAAAAGCTTGATTTTCACTAGGGCTTTTAATATTTTGAATGATATTTACTCCTTTTGAAGGTGCTGGAGCACATCCACCAAGTCCGCAGTTTTTGTTTCATCCTTGAATAGAAGTCCAAGTGGGTACTAAAAAAAAAAATTTAATATGTGTCAGTGTGTGAAAAAGTTAAAGCATGCTAATAAGTGAATTTCATCAGCAACTTGCACTGTGAACATACAAAATTATTTGTTTAATTTAATAGCTTATGGACATGAAACTTACATGAGTGGATGGCTGGGCCATGTCTTCAGAGAACTGGTGGGGGATGTGATGAACCACCACATCGGATAGGGTCTTAAATAAATCCAAATATGTTGTCAGGATTCGGCTCCCCAAGACAACGAATTCCCGACGCATACAGGCTTGTGTGTCTGGTCCAGGAAGTGAATTCCCGAGATCATAGTCGATCAAAGAATTTGCCGGTTTCAAATTGTCAAGGTGTAGTGAGTTGACTCTGTTGATAACACACATGTGGTTTATCCAGTGTATTGACTTGTTGGTTTGGCTGGTAGACTGATGATGTGTCTGAATATAAAAGTCCAGGTTGTCGAATATAATAGAATATGTGTGAGGTGTCGATGAGGTTGGAGGTGCAGAGGCAGACAATGCAGCAACACCCAAATCGGCCATGTCTTGTTCTGACAGTGTACTGAATGTGAAGACATCAATGGCATCCACCTCCTTGCTTGGCTGTACAGTGGTCTCTGTGGTAGTGAAAAAACATGAAGTTAGTCATTATGGTTGGAAAAAAAGAAGTTAACTTAAAGGTTATGTTAAACAAACTCACCTAATAAGGACATGTCTTCAAGGCTTCTTTGAATAGTCCTGTCTTGTTCATCTGTGCTTGGCTGATTCAGGAATGACTCCAAGTCCCGTTTTAAGGACTTTACCGGAAGCATACAGTAGTAGGCCAGTTCCTTCTGCTTGCCAACTGCATTGGAGTGTGTTGTGGAGATGCCCAGTTTCGCCAGTCGCTGAAAAACAGCCTTTTTTGCCCCACCATACAACAATACAGAATTAATGTAATATGATAGGGCTGATAAACGAGGTTCTCTTCCTCTCAAAGCCACTGAGGCCGCAGCACAAATGTGAGGGAGAGACTCCTTTGTTATTTTTGAAATAATGCTGAACAGGAAAGGGGACAGCCGCTTTAGGTCATCTTGTAGTTCTTGTAATGAAAATGATTGCAGGTCTATACCACTTGACCTCCACAGCATAAAGTGGTTCTGTTGCTTACACAGGGTCACACAGTCAGCCTCCACTAAATCCAAAACGCTGTCTTGTAAATGGTCCATTACTTGTCTATGTCTTGATATGAGACGGGCAGCTCTAGTAAAATTCCTTTTTGCCAAGCTCTCAACAATGCCAGCTATATCAGATTGGCATGTCAGTGTATTTTTCGTGATGCCATAGTTTATCACAACCTGAAACAACAACAAAAGGGGAGTCTTGCATGAAAATTTAATTCAAAAGTCTCACATGATAAATCTACATACAGTGGTCTATCAGTGTTTGTACTGATCACCGTAATAGTGACTTCAAATGAAACAAAACATCAACCTCTAAACCTAATAAGTGAATTATGTTTTACACAGCAATATTTTTACAGAACATTCAGAAATAATAATCATTAAATAATAAAATGCAATGTTTCTCTATCATTAACATAACAAACAAAATGTAAATATAGAAAACAGGTGTTTTAAACATTGTAAAATGAAAATGGTAGAATGTAACATTCCTCAAATGTTCAGACAACCAAGAAAAGTTTTGAACATAAAAAAACTGGACACTTTTTATGTTTGTAAACCGTTTTTGAGAATCTATGTAACTTTAAAGAACGTTCTTAGAACGTTTCGCTGTTAGCTGGGCAACCTTGGACTTAACAAATGTAAACAAGACATTAAACCTGCGTGTCTCACTGCTAGTCTGGTACACTTAAGAAAGAAACGGATCGGTCACGCAACATTAATTTGGCCAAAGTAATGCTGGCACTTGGTCTTGATGTAGTTATGATACGTTTTGAACTAGGCTAGCAGCTGCTGTTGATGCCAATTACATGGGTGCTTATCTGAGGCAATAAAAAAGAAAGCAAAACAACATCTTGTTTAGTTTTCTTACCTCAGTCACACTGCTTCTCGATGGTATTTCAGCGGATTTCCTGGACTTTTTTATGGCCCTCGGGGTTTTTGATGGTGTGGGGTCTCGGTCTCTCTTTTCGGTGTTCCTGTCATATTCCCCCTGGCATGTATCCATCGTCTCTTCGTTTTTCCACTTCTGAAAAGTGTCGGTATCGTGCAGTAGTCTGGCAATCACTGCATAGCATTTGCGGCAGATGCGAAACGACCGAAGCGGCGTATTTATAATGACTAGACCCAGCTTTGACAGTTGAGTATATACATTGTTAGTGTCCTTAGAGTCAAATATTAATTTTGAACTCACAATTGTTCCGCGAATTCTTAAATTCGATGAACATAGCCTACAGCTGTCGTTTACAGACATGTTCACACTCTCCTCTTCTGATTAAAATGGGGAGGATCTGTTGTTACAGCCTGGGCGCAGGCCGGTTCCGTCGCATGATATACGTCACGACCAAACGTTAGCGATTGGCTATGGCAGATCCTGAGTGACTCTGGGCAGATCCAATAGTTTTAAACTTCAACAGAGGACCCTCCTTAACGGAAGAAACGCTTTGCAATGGAGCGTGGCCAGACTCTCTGTACAAATGAAATGAATGTACGAGAGTCTGGTTTGGACCAGGCTAGGTAGGCTCTGTAAGAATATACATAACATTGGGGTGTAAGCTGTACCCCTGGGGTGTAAGAGGCACCCGAAATTTCCCATTGACTTATAATGGGGCAGGAAACACGCCCATATAAGGGAATACAAACATTTCCAGATGGGATATCTTCGCTTTATAATGTCATAGAAAAAAGGGGGTGGTCTAATTTTACTCAGGCATCCAATCAGTCTATCAGGATAGTCCCAGAGCTATTAAGCCACGCCCCTAGCAACCATTTTGGGCACCCTAGCAACATCTCCCATAGACTGCCATTATAAAATGCCCGGATGGATATCTTTGCAGCACAGTGTCATAGAGACATGGGGGTGGGCTCATTTTACTCAGGCATCCAATCAGTCTCTCAGGATTCTTACATAGGCATTTAGCCACGCCCCTAGCAACCACTTTTGAGCACCCTAGCAACATAAAATTCAAACGGTTATATCTCAGCATCAGAACATCATAAAGACACGGGGATTGGACCGTTTGACTCGTGACTCAGAGTGTAATCATTATGGGATGCCAATTTTTCCCCTAGCAACCAAATACAGTACCCTAGCAACAGAGTAAACAAAGCCTTATATCTCCACATCAGAACATCGTAGAGACAAGGGGGTAGGACCGTTTGACTCGTGACTCGGAGTGTAATCATTATGGGATGCCAATTTTTTCCCTAGCAACCAAATACAGTACCCTAGCAACAGAGTTAACAAAGCCTTATATCTCTGCATCAGAACATCGTAGAGACACGGGGGTTGGACCGTTTGACTCGTGACTCAGAGTGTAATCACTATAGGATGCCAATTTTTTCCCTAGCAACCACATACAGTACCCTAGCAACAGAGTAAACAAAGCCTTATATCTCCGCATCAGAACATCGTAGAGACACAGGGGTTGGACCGTTTGACTCGTGACTCGGAGTGTAATCATTATGGGATGCCAATTTTTTCCCTAGCAACCACATACAGTACCCTAGCAACAGAGTAAACAAAGCCTTATATCTCCGCATCAGAACATCGTAGAGACATGGGGGGTGGACCATTTGACTCGTGACCCGGTGTGTAATCACTATTGGATGTCAAATTTTTCCCTAGCAACCAAATACAGTACCCTAGCAACCAAATAAACAAAGGCTTATATCTCCGCATCAGAACATAGTAGAGACACGGGGGTTGGACCGTTTGACTCGTGATTCAGAGTGTAATCACTATGGGATGACAACTTTTTCCCTAGCAACCACATACAGTACCCTAGCAACAGAGTAAACAAAGCCTTATATCTCCGCATCAGAACATCGTAGAGACACGGGGGTTGGACCGTTTGACTCATGACTCGGAGTGTAATCATTATGGGATGCCAATTTTTTCCCTAGCAACCACATACAGTACCCTAGGAACAGAGTAAACAAAGCCTTATATCTCCGCATCAGAACATCGTAGAGACATGGGGGTTGGACCATTTGACTCGTGACCCGGTGTGTAATCACTATTGGATGTCAAAATTTTCCCTAGCAACCAAATACAGTACCCTAGCATCCAAATAAACAAAGCCTTATATCTCCGCATCAGAACATCGTAGAGACACGGGGGTTGGACCGTTTGACTCGTGATTCAGAGTGTAATAACTATGGGGTGCCAACTTTTTCCCTAGCAACCACATACAGTACCCTAGCAACAGAGTAAACAAAGCCGTATATCTCCGCATCAGAACATCGTAGAGACACGGTGGTTGGACCGTTTGACTCATGACCCGGAGTGTAATCACTATTGGATGTCAAATTTTTCCCTAGCAACCAAATACAGTACCCTAGCAACCGAATAAACAAAGCCTTATATCTCCGCATCAGAACATAGTAGAGACATGGGGGTTGGACCGTTTGACTCGTGACCCGGAGTGTAATCACTATTGGATGTCAAATTTTTCCCTAGCAACCAAATACAGTACCCTAGCAACCGAATAAACAAAGCCTTATATCTCCGCATCAGAACATCGTAGAGACACGGGCTTTGGATCGTTTTACTCGTGACTGGAAGTATAATCATATACTGTCCCCAGAAATTTACCACGGCAAGCACCACTTCACATTTTCTTCAGGAAATGTACCTATCTAGTTATTATTATTATTCTTTTTCTTCTGAGACCAAAATTTCTAACTCTAACTCGTCCTAGAGCTTTCAAGCTACAGCCATCAAACTTTGGACAGACCTTCGGTCTGATCTGACTCGAGTTGCTATATCTTTTCTAACTGATGGGACCTTCCGAATTCCTAAACGGGGTGCTGAAACACCCCAAAATTTCCATTGACTTAACATTGAGACAAACTTTGAAGAGTCATAGCTGCGAGTGAGAAACTTGTAGAAACTTGTGGCTTACCACATTTAAGGAGGCTGACAGGCTGTGTAAGAACATACCTCACAATGGGGTGTAAGCTGTACCCCTGGGGTGTAAGAGGCCCCCAAAATTTCCCATTCCCATTGGGGCAGGAAACATGCCCATAAAAGGGAATAAAAGCGTCCCAGATGGAATATCTTCACTTTAGAGTGTCTTAGAGACATGGGGGGGGGGGACATGGGGATTTTTCACTCTAAACTGCTTTTCTGAGCTGGAAATCACTTTAAACGGCTTGTTTCATCGTTAGAATGCTCCTGTAAGCATTTTAAGCAGAGTTGGGCACTTTTGCATGAAAAGTCACATTTCAGCCTGAAACGTTGATTTTTCACTCTAAACTGCTTTTCTGAGCTGGAAATCACTTTAAACGGATTGTTTCATCTCTAGAATGCTCCTGTAAGCATTTTAAGCAGAGTTGTGCACTTTTGCATGAAAAGTCATATTTCAGCCTGAAACGTTGATTTTTCACTCTAAACTGCTTTTCTGAGCTGGAAATCACTTTAAACGGCTTGTTTCATCGTTAGAATGCTCCTGTAAGCATTTTAAGCAGAGTTGTGCACTTTTGCATGAAAAGTCATATTTCAGCCTGAAACGTTGATTTTTCACTCTAAACTGCTTTTCTGAGCTGGAAATCACTTTAAACGGCTTAGAATGCTCCTGTAAGCATTTTAAGCAGAGTTGTGCACTTTTGCATGAAAAGTCAAATTTCAGCCTGAAACGTTGATTTTTCACTCTAAACTGCTTTTCTGAGCTGGAAATCACTTTAAACGGCTTAGAATGCTCCTGTAAGCATTTTAAGCAGAGTTGTGCACTTTTGCATGAAAAGTCACATTTCAGCCTGAAACGTTGATGTTTCACTCTAAACTGCTTTTCTGAGCTGGAAATCACTTTAAACGGCTTAGAATGCTCCTGTAAGCATTTTAAGCAGAGTTGTGCACTTTTGCATGAAAAGTCATATTTCAGCCTGAAACGTTGATTTTTCACTCTAAACTGCTTTTCTGAGCTGGAAATCACTTTAAACGGCTTGTTTCATCGTTAGAATGCTCCTGTAAGCATTTTAAGCAGAGTTATGCACTTTTGCATGAAAAGTCACATTTCAGCCTGAAACGTTGATTTTTGCCTCTAAACTGCTTTTCTGAGCTGGAAATCACTTTAAACGGCTTAGAATGCTCCTGTAAGCATTTTAAGCAGAGTTGTGCACTTTTGCATGAAAAGTCATATTTCAGCCTGAAACGTTGATTTTTCACTCTAAACTGCTTTTCTGAGCTGGAAATCACTTTAAACGGCTTAGAATGCTCCTGTAAGCATTTTAAGCAGAGTTGTGCACTTTTGCATGAAAAGTCATATTTCAGCCTGAAACGTTGATTTTTGCCTCTAAACTGCTTTTCTGAGCTGGAAATCACTTTAAATGGCTTAGAATGCTCCTGTAAGCATTTTAAGCAGAGTTGTGCACTTTTGCATGAAAAGTCATATTTCAGCCTGAAACGTTGATTTTTGCCTCTAAACTGCTTTTCTGAGCTGGAAATCACTTTAAACGGCTTAGAATGCTCCTGTAAGCATTTTAAGCAGAGTTGTGCACTTTTGCATGAAAAGTCACATTTCAGCCTGAAACGTTGATTTTTCACTCTAAACTGCTTTTCTGAGCTGGAAATCACTTTAAACGGCTTAGAATGCTCCTGTAAGCATTTTAAGCAGAGTTGTGCACTTTTGCATGAAAAGTCATATTTCAGCCTGAAACGTTGATTTTTCACTCTAAACTGCTTTTCTGAGCTGGAAATCACTTTAAACTGCTTAGAATGCTCCTGTAAGCATTTTAAGCAGAGTTGTGCACTTTTGCATGAAAAGTCATATTTCAGCCTGAAACGTTGATTTTTGCCTCTAAACTGCTTTTCTGAGCTGGAAATCACTTTAAACGGCTTAGAATGCTCCTGTAAGCATTTTAAGCAGAGTTGTGCACTTTTGCATGAAAAGTCACATTTCAGCCTGAAACGTTGATTTTTGCCTCTAAACTGCTTTTCTGAGCTGGAAATCACTTTAAACGGCTTAGAATGCTCCTGTAAGCATTTTAAGCAGAGTTGTGCACTTTTGCATGAAAAGTCATATTTCAGCCTGAAACGTTGATTTTTCACTCTAAACTGCTTTTCTGGCCTGGAAATCTCTTTAAACGGCTTAGAATGCTCCTGTAAGCATTTTAAGCAGAGTTGTGCACTTTTGCATGAAAAGTCATATTTCAGCCTGAAACGTTGATTTTTGCCTCTAAACTGCTTTTCTGAGCTGGAAATCACTTTAAACGGCTTAGAATGCTCCTGTAAGCATTTTAAGCAGAGTTGTGCACTTTTGCATGAAAAGTCATATTTCAGCCTGAAACGTTGATTTTTGCCTCTAAACTGCTTTTCTGAGCTGGAAATCACTTTAAACGGCTTAGAATGCTCCTGTAAGCATTTTAAGCAGAGTTGTGCACTTTTGCATGAAAAGTCACATTTCAGCCTGAAATGTTGATTTTTCACTCTAAACTGCTTTTCTGAGCTGGAAATCACTTTAAACGGCTTGTTTCATCGTTAGAATGCTCCTGTAAGCATTTTAAGCAGAGTTGTGCACTTTTGCATGAAAAGTCATATTTCAGCCTGAAACGTTGATTTTTCACTCTAAACTGCTTTTCTGAGCTGGAAATCACTTTAAACGGCTTAGAATGCTCCTGTAAGCATTTTAAGCAGAGTTGTGCACTTTTGTATGAAAAGTCACATTTCAGCCTGAAACGTTGATTTTTCACTCTAAACTGCTTTTCTGAGCTGGAAATCACTTTAAACGGCTTAGAATGCTCCTGTAAGCATTTTAAGCAGAGTTGGGCACTTTTGCATGAAAAGTCACATTTCAGCCTGAAACGTTGATTTTTCACTCTAAACTGCTTTTCTGAGCTGGAAATCACTTTAAACGGCTTAGAATGCTCCTGTAAGCATTTTAAGCAGAGTTGTGCACTTTTGCATGAAAAGTCACATTTCAGCCTGAAACGTTGATTTTTCACTCTAAACTGCTTTTCTGAGCTGGAAATCACTTTAAACGGCTTGTTTCATCGTTAGAATGCTCCTCTAAGCATTTTAAGCAGAGTTGTGCACTTTTGCATGAAAAGTCATATTTCAGCCTGAAACGTTGATTTTTCACTCTAAACTGCTTTTCTGAGCTGGAAATCACTTTAAACGGCTTAGAATGCTCCTGTAAGCATTTTAAACAGAGTTGTGCACTTTTGCATGAAAAGTCACATTTCAGCCTGAAACGTTGATTTTTGCCTCTAAACTGCTTTTCTGAGCTGGAAATCACTTTAAACGGCTTGTTTCATCGTTAGAATGCTCCTGTAAGCATTTTAAGCAGAGTTGTGCACTTTTGCATGAAAAGTCATATTTCAGCCTGAAACGTTGATTTTTCACTCTAAACTGTTTTTCTGAGCTGGAAATCACTTTAAACGGCTTAGAATGCTCCTGTAAGCATTTTAAGCAGAGTTGTGCACTTTTGCATGAAAAGTCACATTTCAGCCTGAAACGTTGATTTTTCACTCTAAACTGCTTTTCTGAGCTGGAAATCACTTTAAACGGCTTAGAATGCTCCTGTAAGCATTTTAAGCAGAGTTGTGCACTTTTGCATGAAAAGTCATATTTCAGCCTGAAACGTTGATTTTTGCCTCTAAACTGCTTTTCTGAGCTGGAAATCACTTTAAACGGCTTAGAATGCTCCTGTAAGCATTTTAAGCAGAGTTGGGCACTTTTGCATGAAATGTCACATTTCAGCCTGAAACGTTGATTTTTCACTCTAAACTGCTTTTCTGAGCTGGAAATCACTTTAAACGGCTTAGAATGCTCCTGTAAGCATTTTAAGCAGAGTTGTGCACTTTTGCATGAAAAGTCACATTTCAGCCTGAAACGTTGATTTTTCACTCTAAACTGCTTTTCTGAGCTGGAAATCACTTTAAACGGCTTGTTTCATCGTTAGAATGCTCCTGTAAGCATTTTAAGCAGAGTTGTGCACTTTTGCATGAAAAGTCATATTTCAGCCTGAAACGTTGATTTTTCACTCTAAACTGCTTTTCTGAGCTGGAAATCACTTTAAACGGCTTAGAATGCTCCTGTAAGCATTTTAAGCAGAGTTGTGCACTTTTGTATAAAAAGTCACATTTCAGCCTGAAACGTTGATTTTTCACTCTAAACTGCTTTTCTGAGCTGGAAATCACTTTAAACGGCTTAGAATGCTCCTGTAAGCATTTTAAACAGAGTTGTGCACTTTTGCATGAAAAGTCACATTTCAGCCTGAAACGTTGATTTTTGCCTCTAAACTGCTTTTCTGAGCTGGAAATCACTTTAAACGGCTTGTTTCATCGTTAGAATGCTCCTGTAAGCATTTTAAGCAGAGTTGTGCACTTTTGCATAAAAAGTCATATTTCAGCCTGAAACGTTGATTTTTCACTCTAAACTGCTTTTCTGAGCTGGAAATCACTTTAAACGGCTTAGAATGCTCCTGTAAGCATTTTAAGCAGAGTTGTGCACTTTTGCATGAAAAGTCACATTTCAGCCTGAAACGTTGATTTTTGCCTCTAAACTGCTTTTCTGAGCTGGAAATCACTTTACACGGCTTAGAATGCTCCTGTAAGCATTTTAAGCAGAGTTGGGCACTTTTGCATGAAAAGTCACATTTCAGCCTGAAACGTTGATTTTTCACTCTAAACTGCTTTTCTGAGCTGGAAATCACTTTAAACGGCTTAGAATGCTCCTGTAAGCATTTTAAGCAGAGTTGGGCACTTTTGCATGAAAAGTCACATTTCAGCCTGAAACGTTGATTTTTCACTCTAAACTGCTTTTCTGAGCTGGAAATAACTTTAAACGGCTTAGAATGCTCCTGTAAGCATTTTAAGCAGAGTTGTGCACTTTTGCATGAAAAGTCACATTTCAGCCTGAAACGTTGATTTTTGCCTCTAAACTGCTTTTCTGAGCTGGAAATCACTTTAAACGGCTTAGAATGCTCCTGTAAGCATTTTAAGCAGAGTTGGGCACTTTTGCATGAAAAGTCACATTTCAGCCTGAAACGTTGATTTTTCACTCTAAACTGCTTTTCTGAGCTGGAAATCACTTTAAATTGCTTAGAATGCTCCTGTAAGCATTTTAAGCAGAGTTGGGCACTTTTGCATGAAAAGTCACATTTCAGCCTGAAACGTTGATTTTTCACTCTAAACTGCTTTTCTGAGCTGGAAATCACTTTAAACGGATTGTTTCATCTCTAGAATGCTCCTGTAAGCATTTTAAGCAGAGTTGTGCACTTTTGCATGAAAAGTCATATTTCAGCCTGAAACGTTGATTTTTCACTCTAAACTGCTTTTCTGAGCTGGAAATCACTTTAAACGGCTTGTTTCATCGTTAGAATGCTCCTGTAAGCATTTTAAGCAGAGTTGTGCACTTTTGCATGAAAAGTCATATTTCAGCCTGAAACGTTGATTTTTCACTCTAAACTGCTTTTCTGAGCTGGAAATCACTTTAAACGGCTTAGAATGCTCCTGTAAGCATTTTAAGCAGAGTTGTGCACTTTTGCATGAAAAGTCAAATTTCAGCCTGAAACGTTGATTTTTCACTCTAAACTGCTTTTCTGAGCTGGAAATCACTTTAAACGGCTTAGAATGCTCCTGTAAGCATTTTAAGCAGAGTTGTGCACTTTTGCATGAAAAGTCACATTTCAGCCTGAAACGTTGATGTTTCACTCTAAACTGCTTACAGGAGCATTCTAAGCCGTTTAAAGTGATTTCCAGCTCAGAAAAGCATTTTAAGCAGAGTTGTGCACTTTTGCATGAAAAGTCATATTTCAGCCTGAAACGTTGATTTTTCACTCTAAACTGCTTTTCTGAGCTGGAAATCACTTTAAACGGCTTGTTTCATCGTTAGAATGCTCCTGTACCCAGCAAGCAATTTTGCGTCTAATAGACGTCTATTAGCCGTCTAAACACCCCCCTGACGTCTAGGCTAAAACAAGGCTAATTTTGGGCTGTCAGTGAAAATCTAGTAGACGTCTATCATAGCCCAAGAATAGACTAGCCGTTAAATAGACGACTATTAAACGTCTACATATATACGTCTAATAGACGGTGAATGTGTGTCTAGGCTAAAACAAGGCTAATTTTGGGCTGTCAGTGAAAATCTAGTAGACGTCTATCATAGCCCAAAAATAGACTAGCCGTTAAATAGACGGCTATTAAATGACTACACATATGTGTCTAATAAACAACAAAAGAATTGCTAAAGAATTCTTTTTAATCCATTAAAACAGGTTCTCATAAACATACAATCATGCAATTTATTACAAAAAATATTTTGGTAATACAATAGAAATTCAGATAAGACAAAATGATAAGAAAAACTACTTTTAACAAAAAGAATAAAACAGTAACAAAATAAAGGAATAAATAACAAAATACAATTTTAAAAATGAAATAACATCTAAACATTAACAAACTATCTTCAGTTCACTTCAACTTATTAATTGTACTAATTTCTATACACCACGTCCTCCCTGGTGCCTGTTTGAAATGCCCCCATTGGCATCCTTCACTTCCAGTTCTGTTGCTGCTGGAAAGTTGTTCAACACAGCATCTGCCAAATATGAAAAGAATGCATGAGACAAGTATTTTTGCTTTATATTAAATGTGATAGTCATTCTCTTTCGAAGAAGTCATATATAAATATTGACAGGCAACAGTAATCATACCGTTCTCATTACTACAAACACAAGTGCATGTTTCTCTGTGTGTGTTTAATGACAATTTGGAACTAGCAAAAGAGGCTTAAAGGCAGGGTATCTGATTTTGATCCAGAAACATTTTAGTTATGCTGGTTGAAAGTCTCCTCAAGTCTTGATAGCAATCACTATGTTAAGTTGTCTAATGTGTATTTTTATATATTTGTGTCATCTGTAAAAGGCGTAGGACCAAAAAACGTTCAACAAATCATTGAACCCCGACCCAATGCAATATTTGGACATGGGCCAGTTACCAGTTTAAAGGTATACCGAGATTTTCAGAGTCAAGGTTTTAAAAACCACAAAAAATTTCTGTGATACCGTTTTCAATGTATGAACTGTGTTTACACAAAGTGAATTAAATCATGTAATTGAATTCATGTTTACATTTACAACTGAAAGAATATTATCATTTAAAGGCTTTATTTTAAACTGGCATAAACGTTGTTTGTTGTTTAAAAATAAAATGTATTGTGTCCAGTTGAAAAGTTGATGTTTTAATATGCAGACATTTGAAAATAACACATTTTAGTGTCACAATGGCAATACCGCAACACCGTGGTATTTTTGCTTATGGTTATCATCCAGAATCTCATTCCGGCCCATGCCTAATTGGACGCATTAAATTTTTGCCCCTCTTCTGTGAACGTGTTTTGCATGCCACTTCACACCCTGTTCAAACATTTTGAAACAACAAAAAAAAAAACATCTGGATGAGCAAAGAGCAAAAACCCAAATTAACATTGGTAACTTCACTGCTTTTCTGCAAGATGGAAACAGCTACAGGTCTGAAAGGGTCGTTGCAGTGTTTCTTTTGGAAAGGTAGGTATACAGTGTGATTCTATTTTGATGGATTCAGATTGAATTTTAATGAAACGTGTTGCTTATGTAGTTTGTGTTCCTTTACGAATTAGTGCAATGATATTTATCTTTTCAAATTTCTAAACGTGCTGTTTTTAATTTGGTTATTTTGGTAATGTTATTCACTTTGTCAGTCTTACTGGTTAATGAGATGGGAGTGTGCTTCTGGTTGGTGCGTGTAGGCTAAAGTTAGTATTTTTCAAAATCAAATACCCTGCCCTTTAAAGGAATACTCTACCCTTTTGCCATATTAAACTATGTTATTACCTCAACTTAGACAAATTAATACATATCTATCTTTTTTCAATGCGTGCACTGTATAGCGCGTCGTGAATGTGTTAGCATTTAGCCTAGACCCATTCATTCCTATGGTACCAAACAGGGAAGCCACCAAACACTTCCGTGTTTTCCCTATTTAAAGACTGTTACATGAGGAGTTATACCAGTAAGTATGGTGCCACAAAATAAAACTTTTTTTTGGTACCATAGGAATGAATGGGGCTAGGCTAAATGCTAACACATTAACAACACACGCACGCATTGAAAAAGATAGGTTAATTCGTCTAGGTTGAGGTAATAACATAGTTTAATATGGCAAAAGGGTAGACTATTCCTTTAAGATGCCAAGCATAAAATATTCACAATACAATCTTATGGACATAAAACATCTAAACAATATTGTATGGGTGAGTTAACTGTTGTATCGGCAAAGAGTCATTTAATCTGGGGCTTTTAATATTTAGAAAATATTAAGGCAGTACCGGACTTTTGTCAATTACTCCTCACATAGCCTAATGTCATATTAAAAGTATTATTTTGTGAAACACCATTCAGCCTAAAACTACATACAAACACACTTACCTTTAATAACTGAGAACTGATGTTTTTTCAAATGCTTTCTTCTGCAGTGTATCACCACCATTCATGTTGAACTTTGAAATTAATGAATCTTAGTGAACTCTAAAATACAAAAGATAATGTCGTTAACAGTTGCAGACTGACATATTTTTTTGAGACCACATGAAAGACTGCGTTGACACCACAATGTCTTATTAATATTGCATGTTTATAGAATTTACCTGTCCAGCATTCTTCCGGCACGGTCTCTCAAGTTTCTCCCTCCAGTTTCACACAGCTTTGACACCTGAATAGCACATGCATATGTCAGTAATTGTACAGTAATGTATGCTTCAGTGTACAAGTGTTTACCAACCTTAAAGGTTAATGCCCACTGACCTGCAAGTTTGCCCTCACTAACACAATAAAACTCTTTTTTCCAACAAACTGAAGGCTTGTAAGTTAAATCCATATGGAAAAATAGCTTTCCCCCACAATCTATCTGTGTATGCATAATTGTAAAGCACAACTGCCCACATTACTGTAAGCAACACAGTAATAACTTAGCTAAGTTACTGCTGTTACTAAAAAGCAGCCTACAAATCACTCATGTTAATCTTTAGTGTAACGTTACATAGACTCATTTACCTCCACTATTTTATTACATTGCAGGTTGTACTGTTTAGGTTTTATAAAACATGGGTTACTTACTCTAACGTTAAGTTACCCGCAAGAATGTCGCGATTCCAACAACAAATAAAGTAAATACATTTTAAACACATGTAAAATAAAATAATAAAAAACACTTACAAGATCAAACGCGTGTGGAAGATTGCTTTCCTCCTGGCTGCTCGCTGTTGATTTTCAAACAGCGGAAATCTTTCTCGCGAGATCTGGCCTCGTGTTTGTGTACTGCAGCTGCCATCTAGCGGTTCGGAGTTGTAACTGGATTTTGTTTATCAATAATGAATGTTATGCGTGACAGCAGATATTCAGATAAGATAAATAAAACCAAACATCTTGAATTCACTGGTGTCTTTGCATGCCTGATGAAATATCATACATCTTGCAAGTTATTTTGGCAAAAACAAAATTTTATTAAATTCAAGGTTATTCTGGGCTAAACATGGTTTGTTCGTAGTCGGTCTATTTATGAGCTAAATAGTGGCTATGTACGACGGTGCATAAAACACTTTAAAGAAATTAAACAAACCTTGTAATCGCTGTTAACTTTGCTTACACAATGAAATACCATACATCTCACAAGTTATTTGGCAAAAACCACATGTAATTACATTAATGGTTATTTCTGGGCTAAACGTGGGTTATTCGTAGTCGGTCTATTTGTAAGCTAAATAGTGGCTAAGTACAGACGGTGCATAAAACACTTTAAAGAAATGAAACAAAATACCTTAATCGCTTTGAACTTTGTTTACATGATTAAATATCATACATCTCACAAATCATTTTGGAAAAACAATGTAATTAAATTCATGGTTATTTCTGGGCTAAACCTGGTTTATTCGTAGTCGGTCTATTTATGAGCTAAATTGTGACTACGTACAGACGATGCATAAAACACTTTATAGAAATGAAACGAAATACCTTGTAATCGCTGTTAACTTTTCTTACATGATGAAATAGCATACATCTCACAAATTTTTTTGTCAAAAACCACATGTAACCAAATTAAAGTTTATTTGGGCTAGATATGGGCTAGGCACAGCCCGGCTATATCGGGTCTATACTGAAACGAGACGTTGAAATGACGGCTATTGCTTGCTGGGTAAGCATTTTAAGCAGAGTTGTGCACTTTTGCATGAAAAGTCATATTTCAGCCTGAAACGTTGATTTTTCACAATAAACTGCTTTTCTGAGCTGGAAATCACTTTAAACGGCTTAGAATGCTCCTGTAAGCATTTTAAGCAGAGTTGTGCACTTTTGCATGAAAAGTCACATTTCAGCCTGAAACGTTGATTTTTCACTCTAAACTGCTTTTCTGAGCTGGAAATCACTATAAACGGCTTAGAATGCTCCTGTAAGCATTTTAAGCAGAGTTGTGCACTTTTGCATGAAAAGTCACATTTCAGCCTGAAACGTTGATTTTTCACTCTAAACTGCTTTTCTGAGCTGGAAATCACTTTAAACGGCTTAGAATGCTCCTGTAAGCATTTTAAGCAGAGTTGTGCACTTTTGCATGAAAAGTCACATTTCAGCCTGAAACGTTGATTTTTGCCTCTAAACTGCTTTTCTGAGCTGGAAATCACTTTAAACGGCTTGTTTCATCGTTAGAATGCTCCTGTAAGCATTTTAAGCAGAGTTATGCACTTTTGCATGAAAAGTCACATTTCAGCCTGAAACGTTGATTTTTGCCTCTAAACTGCTTTTCTGAGCTGGAAATCACTTTAAACGGCTTAGAATGCTCCTGTAAGCATTTTAAGCAGAGATGGGCACTTTTGCATGCAGGGGCGTCATGCACCAATTTTTTTTAAGGGGGCAGAGTGTCAACAGCTCACAGAAATTTGTGCATACACATACATCAAACGAATTATATTATAGAGCTTTCAGTCTTTTCCATGGCACTTACATTTCTAACAATCTGAAAACCCCTGCTTTAATGCAAAAACCTCCAAAATAAAAGTGATGACTAACTTTAATATCAAATACTATTAAACACATTTGCATCATATTTACATCTGAAACGGCATGTTTTATTTATTTAAATCTTAATGGCTTGTTTAATTGTGTCATTAATGCATTTTGCACAACAACTGCATTATATAAAATTAATGTAATTTTAAATCCATAAAGTATATAAACAACGAAAATGACATAAGCTATAGCCACGTGATTAATTTTAATGGTCAATAATGATTTAAAAAATATCTGTTTAGATAAAATTATTAGAGGAACGGATTTTTGCATTAAATTTTACCTCATATGTGAGCATGTGAGATTCCGCGCCCGCGTGAACTCTGGCGAACTTTGGCGTTGTGCCAAGAAGATGAATCTCTACTAATATAACGTTGAGACGGTCACATTTAAAACCATACATTTTCTACACAGAGGAGGTTAACTGCACATTACCGTACTGGGGTTTGGAAATGTTTTGAGCGTTTCTAACACGTTTTAATTCCTCAGATGCAGCAGCAACCCAACAACGGCAGAGAGCTCGTGAGCGCGCCCAGACGCTGATGACGTCTGCGACTGCACTGGCTGCAGCCAGCTGCCGCCAGAATAAAAGTAATGTAACATGATCAAAACACTATCAAAACGGCGAAAATCTCCGAAAAGTGACACGGATGCAGCACAGAATGAATAAAAGTGTGCATATTAAACAGATTAAAAGTCAAATAACAGATTAATGGACGCTTATTTGATTTTGAGGTTGGATGCAAAATCCATTGGCTCAAAAAAACCAAGGGGGCACGTGCCCCCTTAGTTTGAATGGGCATGACGCCTCTGTTTGCATGAAAAGTCACATTTCAGCCTGAAACGTTGATTTTTCACTCTAAACTGCTTTTCTGAGCTGGAAATCACTTTAAACGGCTTAGAATGCTCCTGTAAGCATTTTAAGCAGAGTTGTGCACTTTTGCATGAAAAGTCACATTTCAGCCTGAAACGTTGATTTTTCACTCTAAACTGCTTTTCTGAGCTGGAAATCACTTTAAACGGCTTAGAATGCTCCTGTAAGCATTTTAAGCAGAGTTGTGCACTTTTGCATGAAAAGTCATATTTCAGCCTGAAACGTTGATTTTTCACTCTAAACTGCTTTTCTGAGCTGGAAATCACTTTAAACTGCTTGTTTCATCGTTAGAATGCTCCTGTAAGCATTTTAAGCAGAGTTGTGCACTTTTGCATGAAAAGTCACATTTCAGCCTGAAACGTTGATTTTTGCCTCTAAACTGCTTTTCTGAGCTGGAAATCACTTTAAACGGCTTAGAATGCTCCTGTAAGCATTTTAAGCAGAGATGGGCACTTTTGCATGAAAAGTCACATTTCAGCCTGAAACGTTGATTTTTCACTCTAAACTGCTTTTCTGAGCTGGAAATCACTTTAAACGGCTTAGAATGCTCCTGTAAGCATTTTAAGCAGAGTTGTGCACTTTTGCATGAAAAGTCACATTTCAGCCTGAAACGTTGATTTTTCACTCTAAACTGCTTTTCTGAGCTGGAAATCACTTTAAACGGCTTAGAATGCTCCTGTAAGCATTTTAAGCAGAGTTGTGCACTTTTGCATGAAAAGTCATATTTCAGCCTGAAACGTTGATTTTTCACTCTAAACTGCTTTTCTGAGCTGGAAATCACTTTAAACTGCTTGTTTCATCGTTAGAATGCTCCTGTAAGCATTTTAAGCAGAGTTGTGCACTTTTGCATGAAAAGTCACATTTCAGCCTGAAACGTTGATTTTTGCCTCTAAACTGCTTTTCTGAGCTGGAAATCACTTTAAACGGCTTAGAATGCTCCTGTAAGCATTTTAAGCAGAGTTGTGCACTTTTGCATGAAAAGTCATATTTCAGCCTGAAACGTTGATTTTTCACTCTAAACTGCTTTTCTGAGCTGGAAATCACTTTAAACGGCTTAGAATGCTCCTGTAAGCATTTTAAGCAGAGTTGTGCACTTTTGCATGAAATGTCATATTTCAGCCTGAAACGTTGATTTTTCACTCTAAACTGCTTTTCTGACCTGGAAATCACTTTAAACGGCTTAGAATGCTCCTGTAAGCATTTTAAGCAGAGTTGTGCACTTTTGCATGAAAAGTCATATTTCAGCCTGAAATGTTGATTTTTGCCTCTAAACTGCTTTTCTGAGCTGGAAATCACTTTAAACGGCTTAGAATGCTCCTGTAAGCATTTTAAGCAGAGTTGTGCACTTTTGCATGAAAAGTCATATTTCAGCCTGAAACGTTGATTTTTGCCTCTAAACTGCTTTTCTGAGCTGGAAATCACTTTAAACGGCTTAGAATGCTCCTGTAAGCATTTTAAGCAGAGTTGTGCACTTTTGCATGAAAAGTCACATTTCAGCCTGAAACGTTGATTTTTGCCTCTAAACTGCTTTTCTGAGCTGGAAATCACTTTAAACGGCTTAGAATGCTCCTGTAAGCATTTTAAGCAGAGTTGTGCACTTTTGCATGAAAAGTCATATTTCAGCCTGAAACGTTGATTTTTCACTCTAAACTGCTTTTCTGAGCTGGAAATCACTTTAAACTGCTTAGAATGCTCCTGTAAGCATTTTAAGCAGAGTTGTGCACTTTTGCATAAAAAGTCATATTTCAGCCTGAAACGTTGATTTTTCACTGTAAACTGCTTTTCTGAGCTGGAAATCACTTTAAACGGCTTGTTTCATCGTTAGAATGCTCCTGTAAGCATTTTAGGCAGAGTTGTGCACTTTTGCATGAAAAGTCACATTTCAGCCTGAAACGTTGATTTTTGCCTCTAAACTGCTTTTCTGAGCTGGAAATCACTTTAAACGGCTTAGAATGCTCCTGTAAGCATTTTAAGCAGAGTTGTGCACTTTTGCATGAAAAGTCATATTTCAGCCTGAAACGTTGATTTTTCACTCTAAACTGCTTTTCTGAGCTGGAAATCACTTTAAACGGCTTGGAATGCTCCTGTAAGCATTTTAAGCAGAGTTGTGAACTTTTGCATGAAAAGTCATATTTCAGCCTGAAACGTTGATTTTTGCCTCTAAACTGCTTTTCTGAGCTGGAAATCACTTTAAACGGCTTAGAATGCTCCTGTAAGCATTTTAAGCAGAGTTGGGCACTTTTGCATGAAAAGTCACATTTCAGCCTGAAACGTTGATTTTTCACTCTAAACTGCTTTTCTGAGCTGGAAATCACTTTAAACGGCTTAGAATGCTCCTGTAAGCATTTTAAGCAGAGTTGTGCACTTTTGCATGAAAACTCACATTTCAGCCTGAAACGTTGATTTTTCACTCTAAACTGCTTTTCTGAGCTGGAAATCACTTTAAACGGCTTAGAATGCTCCTGTAAGCATTTTAAGCAGAGTTGTGCACTTTTGCATGAAAAGTCATATTTCAGCCTGAAACGTTGATTTTTCACTCTAAACTGCTTTTCTGAGCTGGAAATCACTTTAAACGGCTTAGAATGCTCCTGTAAGCATTTTAAGCAGAGTTGTGCACTTTTGCATGAAAAGTCATATTTCAGCCTGAAACGTTGATTTTTCACTCTAAACTGCTTTTCTGAGCTGGAAATCACTTTAAACTGCTTAGAATGCTCCTGTAAGCATTTTAAGCAGAGTTGTGCACTTTTGCATAAAAAGTCATATTTCAGCCTGAAACGTTGATTTTTCACTGTAAACTGCTTTTCTGAGCTGGAAATCACTTTAAACGGCTTGTTTCATCGTTAGAATGCTCCTGTAAGCATTTTAAGCAGAGTTGTGCACTTTTGCATGAAAAGTCATATTTCAGCCTGAAACGTTGATTTTTCACTCTAAACTGCTTTTCTGAGCTGGAAATCACTTTAAACGGCTTAGAATGCTCCTGTAAGCATTTTAAGCAGAGTTGTGCACTTTTGCATGAAATGTCATATTTCAGCCTGAAACGTTGATTTTTCACTCTAAACTGCTTTTCTGACCTGGAAATCACTTTAAACGGCTTAGAATGCTCCTGTAAGCATTTTAAGCAGAGTTGTGCACTTTTGCATGAAAAGTCATATTTCAGCCTGAAATGTTGATTTTTGCCTCTAAACTGCTTTTCTGAGCTGGAAATCACTTTAAACGGCTTAGAATGCTCCTGTAAGCATTTTAAGCAGAGTTGTGCACTTTTGCATGAAAAGTCATATTTCAGCCTGAAACGTTGATTTTTGCCTCTAAACTGCTTTTCTGAGCTGGAAATCACTTTAAACGGCTTAGAATGCTCCTGTAAGCATTTTAAGCAGAGTTGTGCACTTTTGCATGAAAAGTCACATTTCAGCCTGAAACGTTGATTTTTGCCTCTAAACTGCTTTTCTGAGCTGGAAATCACTTTAAACGGCTTAGAATGCTCCTGTAAGCATTTTAAGCAGAGTTGTGCACTTTTGCATGAAAAGTCATATTTCAGCCTGAAACGTTGATTTTTCACTCTAAACTGCTTTTCTGAGCTGGAAATCACTTTAAACTGCTTAGAATGCTCCTGTAAGCATTTTAAGCAGAGTTGTGCACTTTTGCATAAAAAGTCATATTTCAGCCTGAAACGTTGATTTTTCACTGTAAACTGCTTTTCTGAGCTGGAAATCACTTTAAACGGCTTGTTTCATCGTTAGAATGCTCCTGTAAGCATTTTAGGCAGAGTTGTGCACTTTTGCATGAAAAGTCACATTTCAGCCTGAAACGTTGATTTTTGCCTCTAAACTGCTTTTCTGAGCTGGAAATCACTTTAAACGGCTTAGAATGCTCCTGTAAGCATTTTAAGCAGAGTTGTGCACTTTTGCATGAAAAGTCATATTTCAGCCTGAAACGTTGATTTTTCACTCTAAACTGCTTTTCTGAGCTGGAAATCACTTTAAACGGCTTAGAATGCTCCTGTAAGCATTTTAAGCAGAGTTGTGAACTTTTGCATGAAAAGTCATATTTCAGCCTGAAACGTTGATTTTTGCCTCTAAACTGCTTTTCTGAGCTGGAAATCACTTTAAACGGCTTAGAATGCTCCTGTAAGCATTTTAAGCAGAGTTGGGCACTTTTGCATGAAAAGTCACATTTCAGCCTGAAACGTTGATTTTTCACTCTAAACTGCTTTTCTGAGCTGGAAATCACTTTAAACGGCTTAGAATGCTCCTGTAAGCATTTTAAGCAGAGTTGTGCACTTTTGCATGAAAAGTCACATTTCAGCCTGAAACGTTGATTTTTCACTCTAAACTGCTTTTCTGAGCTGGAAATCACTTTAAACTGCTTGTTTCATCGTTAGAATGCTCCTGTAAGCATTTTAAGCAGAGTTGTGCACTTTTGCATGAAAAGTCACATTTCAGCCTGAAACGTTGATTTTTGCCTCTAAACTGAAATCACTGTAAGCATTTTAAGCAGAGTTGTGCACTTTTGCATGAAAAGTCATATTTCAGCCTGAAACGTTGATTTTTCACTCTAAACTGCTTTTCTGAGCTGGAAATCACTTTAAACTGCTTGTTTCATCGTTAGAATGCTCCTGTAAGCATTTTAAGCAGAGTTGTGCACTTTTGCATGAAAAGTCACATTTCAGCCTGAAACGTTGATTTTTGCCTCTAAACTGCTTTTCTGAGCTGGAAATCACTTTAAACGGCTTAGAATGCTCCTGTAAGCATTTTAAGCAGAGTTGTGCACTTTTGCATGAAAAGTCACATTTCAGCCTAAACGTTGATTTTTCACTCTAAACTGCTTTTCTGAGCTGGAAATCACTTTAAACGGCTTAGAATGCTCCTGTAAGCATTTTAAGCAGAGTTGTGCACTTTTGCATGAAAAGTCACATTTCAGCCTGAAACGTTGATTTTTCACTATAAACTGCGTTTCTGAGCTGGAAATCACTTTAAACGGCTTAGAATGCTCCTGTAAGCATTTTAAGCAGAGTTGTGCACTTTTGCATGAAAAGTCACATTTCAGCCTGAAACGTTGATTTTTGCCTCTAAACTGCTTTTCTGAGCTGGAAATCACTTTAAACGGCTTAGAATGCTCCTGTAAGCATTTTAAGCAGAGTTGTGCACTTTTGCATGAAAAGTCACATTTCAGCCTGAAACGTTGATTTTTCACTCTAAACTGCTTTTCTGAGCTGGAAATCACTTTAAACGGCTTAGAATGCTCCTGTAAGCATTTTAAGCAGAGTTGTGCACTTTTGCATGAAATGTCATATTTCAGCCTGAAACGTTGATTTTTCACTCTAAACTGCTTTTCTGACCTGGAAATCACTTTAAACGGCTTAGAATGCTCCTGTAAGCATTTTAAGCAGAGTTGTGCACTTTTGCATGAAAAGTCACATTTCAGCCTGAAACGTTGATTTTTGCCTCTAAACTGCTTTTCTGAGCTGGAAATCACTTTAAACGGCTTAGAATGCTCCTGTAAGCATTTTAAGCAGAGTTGTGCACTTTTGCATGAAAAGTCATATTTCAGCCTGAAACGTTGATTTTTCACTCTAAACTGCTTTTCTGAGCTGGAAATCACTTTAAACTGCTTAGAATGCTCCTGTAAGCATTTTAAGCAGAGTTGTGCACTTTTGCATGAAAAGTCACATTTCAGCCTGAAACGTTGATTTTTGCCTCTAAACTGATTTTCTGAGCTGGAAATCACTTTAAACGGCTTAGAATGCTCCTGTAAGCATTTTAAGCAGAGTTGTGCACTTTTGCATGAAAAGTCATATTTCAGCCTGAAACGTTGATTTTTCACTCTAAACTGCTTTTCTGAGCTGGAAATCACTTTAAACTGCTTAGAATGCTCCTGTAAGCATTTTAAGCAGAGTTGTGCACTTTTGCATAAAAAGTCATATTTCAGCCTGAAACGTTGATTTTTCACTGTAAACTGCTTTTCTGAGCTGGAAATCACTTTAAACGGCTTGTTTCATCGTTAGAATGCTCCTGTAAGCATTTTAGGCAGAGTTGTGCACTTTTGCATGAAAAGTCACATTTCAGCCTGAAACGTTGATTTTTGCCTCTAAACTGCTTTTCTGAGCTGGAAATCACTTTAAACGGCTTAGAATGCTCCTGTAAGCATTTTAAGCAGAGTTGGGCACTTTTGCATGAAAAGTCATATTTCAGCCTGAAACGTTGATTTTTCACTCTAAACTGCTTTTCTGAGCTGGAAATCACTTTAAACGGCTTAGAATGCTCCTGTAAGCATTTTAAGCAGAGTTGTGAACTTTTGCATGAAAAGTCATATTTCAGCCTGAAACGTTGATTTTTGCCTCTAAACTGCTTTTCTGAGCTGGAAATCACTTTAAACGGCTTAGAATGCTCCTGTAAGCATTTTAAGCAGAGTTGGGCACTTTTGCATGAAAAGTCACATTTCAGCCTGAAACGTTGATTTTTCACTCTAAACTGCTTTTCTGAGCTGGAAATCACTTTAAACTGCTTGTTTCATCGTTAGAATGCTCCTGTAAGCATTTTAAGCAGAGTTGTGCACTTTTGCATGAAAAGTCACATTTCAGCCTGAAACGTTGATTTTTGCCTCTAAACTGAAATCACTGTAAGCATTTTAAGCAGAGTTGTGCACTTTTGCATGAAAAGTCATATTTCAGCCTGAAACGTTGATTTTTCACTCTAAACTGCTTTTCTGAGCTGGAAATCACTTTAAACTGCTTGTTTCATCGTTAGAATGCTCCTGTAAGCATTTTAAGCAGAGTTGTGCACTTTTGCATGAAAAGTCACATTTCAGCCTAAACGTTGATTTTTCACTCTAAACTGCTTTTCTGAGCTGGAAATCACTTTAAACGGCTTAGAATGCTCCTGTAAGCATTTTAAGCAGAGTTGTGCACTTTTGCATGAAAAGTCACATTTCAGCCTGAAACGTTGATTTTTCACTATAAACTGCGTTTCTGAGCTGGAAATCACTTTAAACGGCTTAGAATGCTCCTGTAAGCATTTTAAGCAGAGTTGTGCACTTTTGCATGAAAAGTCACATTTCAGCCTGAAACGTTGATTTTTGCCTCTAAACTGCTTTTCTGAGCTGGAAATCACTTTAAACGGCTTAGAATGCTCCTGTAAGCATTTTAAGCAGAGTTGTGCACTTTTGCATGAAAAGTCACATTTCAGCCTGAAACGTTGATTTTTCACTCTAAACTGCTTTTCTGAGCTGGAAATCACTTTAAACGGCTTAGAATGCTCCTGTAAGCATTTTAAGCAGAGTTGTGCACTTTTGCATGAAATGTCATATTTCAGCCTGAAACGTTGATTTTTCACTCTAAACTGCTTTTCTGACCTGGAAATCACTTTAAACGGCTTAGAATGCTCCTGTAAGCATTTTAAGCAGAGTTGTGCACTTTTGCATGAAAAGTCACATTTCAGCCTGAAACGTTGATTTTTGCCTCTAAACTGCTTTTCTGAGCTGGAAATCACTTTAAACGGCTTAGAATGCTCCTGTAAGCATTTTAAGCAGAGTTGTGCACTTTTGCATGAAAAGTCACATTTCAGCCTAAACGTTGATTTTTCACTCTAAACTGCTTTTCTGAGCTGGAAATCACTTTAAACGGCTTAGAATGCTCCTGTAAGCATTTTAAGCAGAGTTGTGCACTTTTGCATGAAAAGTCACATTTCAGCCTGAAACGTTGATTTTTCACTCTAAACTGCTTTTCTGAGCTGGAAATCACTTTAAATTGCTTAGAATGCTCCTGTAAGCATTTTAAGCAGAGTTGGGCACTTTTGCATGAAAAGTCACATTTCAGCCTGAAACGTTGATTTTTCACTCTAAACTGCTTTTCTGAGCTGGAAATCACTTTAAACGGCTTAGAATGCTCCTGTAAGCATTTTAAGCAGAGTTGTGCACTTTTGCATGAAAAGTCACATTTCAGCCTGAAACGTTGATTTTTGCCTCTAAACTGCTTTTCTGAGCTGGAAATCACTTTAAACGGCTTAGAATGCTCCTGTAAGCATTTTAAGCAGAGTTGTGCACTTTTGCATGAAAAGTCATATTTCAGCCTGAAACGTTGATTTTTCACTCTAAACTGCTTTTCTGAGCTGGAAATCACTTTAAACGGCTTAGAATGCTCCTGTAAGCATTTTAAGCAGAGTTGTGAACTTTTGCATGAAAAGTCATATTTCAGCCTGAAACGTTGATTTTTGCCTCTAAACTGCTTTTCTGAGCTGGAAATCACTTTAAACGGCTTAGAATGCTCCTGTAAGCATTTTAAGCAGAGTTGGGCACTTTTGCATGAAAAGTCACATTTCAGCCTGAAACGTTGATTTTTGCCTCTAAACTGCTTTTCTGAGCTGGAAATCACTTTAAACGGCTTAGAATGCTCCTGTAAGCATTTTAAGCAGAGTTGTGCACTTTTGCATGAAAAGTCACATTTCAGCCTGAAACGTTGATTTTTCACTCTAAACTGCTTTTCTGAGCTGGAAATCACTTTAAACGGCTTAGAATGCTCCTGTAAGCATTTTAAGCAGAGTTGTGCACTTTTGCATGAAAAGTCACATTTCAGCCTGAAACGTTGATTTTTGCCTCTAAACTGCTTTTCTGAGCTGGAAATCACTTTAAACGGCTTGTTTCATCGTTAGAATGCTCCTGTAAGCATTTTAAGCAGAGTTAAGCACTTTTGCATGAAAAGTCACATTTCAGCCTGAAACGTTGATTTTGCCTCTAAACTGCTTTTCTGAGCTGGAAATCACTTTAAACGGCTTAGAATGCTCCTGTAAGCATTTTAAGCAGAGTTGTGCACTTTTGCATGAAAAGTCATATTTCAGCCTGAAACATTGATTTTTCACTCTAAACTGCTTTTCTGAGCTGGAAATCACTTTAAACGGCTTAGAATGCTCCTGTAAGCATTTTAAGCAGAGTTGTGCACTTTTGCATGAAATGTCATATTTCAGCCTGAAACATTGATTTTTCACTCTAAACTGCTTTTCTGACCTGGAAATCACTTTAAACGGCTTAGAATGCTCCTGTAAGCATTTTAAGCAGAGTTGTGCACTTTTGCATGAAAAGTCACATTTCAGCCTGAAACGTTGATTTTTGCCTCTTAACTGCTTTTCTGAGCTGGAAATCACTTTAAACGGCTTAGAATGCTCCTGTAAGCATTTTAAGCAGAGTTGTGCACTTTTGCATGAAAAGTCACATTTCAGCCTAAACGTTGATTTTTCACTCTAAACTGCTTTTCTGAGCTGGAAATCACTTTAAACGGCTTAGAATGCTTCTGTAAGCATTTTAAGCAGAGTTGTGCACTTTTGCATGAAAAGTCACATTTCAGCCTGAAACGTTGATTTTTCACTCTAAACTGCTTTTCTGAGCTGGAAATCACTTTAAACGGCTTGTTTCATCGTTAGAATGCTCCTGTAAGCATTTTAAGCAGAGTTATGCACTTTTGCATGAAAAGTCACATTTCAGCCTGAAACGTTGATTTTTCACTCTAAACTGCTTTTCTGAGCTGGAAATCACTTTAAACGGCTTAGAATGCTCCTGTAAGCATTTTAAGCAGAGTTGTGCACTTTTGCATGAAAAGTCATATTTCAGCCTGAAACGTTGATTTTTCACTCTAAACTGCTTTTCTGAGCTGGAAATCACTTTAAACTGCTTAGAATGCTCCTGTAAGCATTTTAAGCAGAGTTGTGCACTTTTGCATAAAAAGTCATATTTCAGCCTGAAACGTTGATTTTTCACTGTAAACTGCTTTTCTGAGCTGGAAATCACTTTAAACGGCTTGTTTCATCGTTAGAATGCTCCTGTAAGCATTTTAAGCAGAGTTGTGCACTTTTGCATGAAAAGTCATATTTCAGCCTGAAACGTTGATTTTTCACTCTAAACTGCTTTTCTGAGCTGGAAATCACTTTAAACGGCTTAGAATGCTCCTGTAAGCATTTTAAGCAGAGTTGGGCACTTTTGCATGAAAAGTCACATTTCAGCCTGAAACGTTGATTTTTCACTCTAAACTGCTTTTCTGAGCTGCAAATAACTTTAAACGGCTTAGAATGCTCCTGTAAGCATTTTAAGCAGAGTTGTGCACTTTTGCATGAAAAGTCACATTTCAGCCTGAAACGTTGATTTTTGCCTCTAAACTGCTTTTCTGAGCTGGAAATCACTTTAAACGGCTTAGAATGCTCCTGTAAGCATTTTAAGCAGAGTTGGGCACTTTTGCATGAAAAGTCACATTTCAGCCTGAAACGTTGATTTTTCACTCTAAACTGCTTTTCTGAGCTGGAAATCACTTTAAATTGCTTAGAATGCTCCTGTAAGCATTTTAAGCAGAGTTGGGCACTTTTGCATGAAAAGTCACATTTCAGCCTGAAACGTTGATTTTTCACTCTAAACTGCTTTTCTGAGCTGGAAATCACTTTAAATTGCTTAGAATGCTCCTGTAAACATTTTAAGCAGAGTTGGGCACTTTTGCATGAAAAGTCACATTTCAGCCTGAAACGTTGATTTTTCACTCTAAACTGCTTTTCTGAGCTGGAAATCACTTTAAACGGCTTAGAATGCTCCTGTAAGCATTTTAAGCAGAGTTGTGCACTTTTGCATGAAAAGTCACATTTCAGCCTGAAACGTTGATTTTTGCCTCTAAACTGCTTTTCTGAGCTGGAAATCACTTTAAACGGCTTAGAATGCTCCTGTAAGCATTTTAAGCAGAGTTGTGCACTTTTGCATGAAAAGTCACATTTCAGCCTGAAACGTTGATTTTTGCCTCTAAACTGCTTTTCTGAGCTGGAAATCACTTTAAACGGCTTGTTTCATCGTTAGAATGCTCCTGTAAGCATTTTAAGCAGAGTTATGCACTTTTGAATGAAAAGTCACATTTCAGCCTGAAACGTTGATTTTTGCCTCTAAACTGCTTTTCTGAGCTGGAAATCACTTTAAACGGCTTAGAATGCTCCTGTAAGCATTTTAAGCAGAGTTGTGCACTTTTGCATGAAAAGTCATATTTCAGCCTGAAAAGTTGATTTTTCACTCTAAACTGCTTTTCTGAGCTGGAAATCACTTTAAACGGCTTAGAATGCTCCTGTAAGCATTTTAAGCAGAGTTGTGCACTTTTGCATGAAAAGTCACATTTCAGCCTGAAACGTTGATTTTTCACTCTAAACTGCTTTTCTGAGTTGGAAATCACTTTAAACGGCTTAGAATGCTCCTGTAAGCATTTTAAGCAGAGTTGGGCACTTTTGCATGAAAAGTCACATTTCAGCCTGAAACGTTGATTTTTGCCTCTAAACTGCTTTTCTGAGCTGGAAATCACTTTAAACGGCTTGTTTCATCGTTAGAATGCTCCTGTAAGCATTTTAAGCAGAGTTATGCACTTTTGCATGAAAAGTCACATTTCAGCCTGAAACGTTGATTTTTCACTCTAAACTGCTTTTCTGAGCTGGAAATCACTTTAAACGGCTTAGAATGCTCCTGTAAGCATTTTAAGCAGAGTTGTGCACTTTTGCATGAAAAGTCATATTTCAGCCTGAAACGTTGATTTTTCACTCTAAACTGCTTTTCTGAGCTGGAAATCACTTTAAACTGCTTAGAATGCTCCTGTAAGCATTTTAAGCAGAGTTGTGCACTTTTGCATAAAAAGTCATATTTCAGCCTGAAACGTTGATTTTTCACTGTAAACTGCTTTTCTGAGCTGGAAATCACTTTAAACGGCTTGTTTCATCGTTAGAATGCTCCTGTAAGCATTTTAAGCAGAGTTGTGCACTTTTGCATGAAAAGTCATATTTCAGCCTGAAACGTTGATTTTTCACTCTAAACTGCTTTTCTGAGCTGGAAATCACTTTAAACGGCTTAGAATGCTCCTGTAAGCATTTTAAGCAGAGTTGTGCACTTTTGCATGAAAAGTCACATTTCAGCCTGAAACGTTGATTTTTGCCTCTAAACTGCTTTTCTGAGCTGGAAATCACTTTAAACGGCTTAGAATGCTCCTGTAAGCATTTTAAGCAGAGTTGTGCACTTTTGCATGAAAAGTCACATTTCAGCCTAAACGTTGATTTTTCACTCTAAACTGCTTTTCTGAGCTGGAAATCACTTTAAACGGCTTAGAATGCTCCTGTAAGCATTTTAAGCAGAGTTGTGCACTTTTGCATGAAAAGTCACATTTCAGCCTGAAACGTTGATTTTTCACTCTAAACTGCGTTTCTGAGCTGGAAATCACTTTAAACGGCTTAGAATGCTCCTGTAAGCATTTTAAGCAGAGTTGTGCACTTTTGCATGAAAAGTCACATTTCAGCCTGAAACGTTGATTTTTGCCTCTAAACTGCTTTTCTGAGCTGGAAATCACTTTAAACGGCTTAGAATGCTCCTGTAAGCATTTTAAGCAGAGTTGTGCACTTTTGCATGAAAAGTCACATTTCAGCCTGAAACGTTGATTTTTCACTCTAAACTGCTTTTCTGAGCTGGAAATCACTTTAAACGGCTTAGAATGCTCCTGTAAGCATTTTAAGCAGAGTTGTGCACTTTTGCATGAAAAGTCACATTTCAGCCTGAAACGTTGATTTTTGCCTCTAAACTGCTTTTCTGAGCTGGAAATCACTTTAAACGGCTTGTTTCATCGTTAGAATGCCCCTGTAAGCATTTTAAGCAGAGTTATGCACTTTTGCATGAAAAGTCACATTTCAGCCTGAAACGTTGATTTTTGCCTCTAAACTGCTTTTCTGAGCTGGAAATCACTTTAAACGGCTTAGAATGCTCCTGTAAGCATTTTAAGCAGAGTTGTGCACTTTTGCATGAAAAGTCATATTTCAGCCTGAAACGTTGATTTTTCACTCTAAACTGCTTTTCTGAGCTGGAAATCACTTTAAACGGCTTAGAATGCTCCTGTAAGCATTTTAAGCAGAGTTGGGCACTTTTGCATGAAAAGTCACATTTCAGCCTGAAACGTTGATTTTTGCCTCTAAACTGCTTTTCTGAGCTGGAAATCACTTTAAACGGCTTAGAATGCTCCTGTAAGCATTTTAAGCAGAGTTGTGCACTTTTGCATGAAAAGTCACATTTCAGCCTGAAACGTTGATTTTTCACTCTAAACTGCTTTTCTGAGCTGGAAATCACTTTAAACGGCTTAGAATGCTCCTGTAAGCATTTTAAGCAGAGTTGTGCACTTTTGCATGAAAAGTCACATTTCAGCCTGAAACGTTGATTTTTGCCTCTAAACTGCTTTTCTGAGCTGGAAATCACTTTAAACGGCTTGTTTCATCGTTAGAATGCTCCTGTAAGCATTTTAAGCAGAGTTAAGCACTTTTGCATGAAAAGTCACATTTCAGCCTGAAACGTTGATTTTGCCTCTAAACTGCTTTTCTGAGCTGGAAATCACTTTAAACGGCTTAGAATGCTCCTGTAAGCATTTTAAGCAGAGTTGGGCACTTTTGCATGAAAAGTCACATTTCAGCCTGAAACGTTGATTTTTCACTCTAAACTGCTTTTCTGAGCTGGAAATCACTTTAAACGGCTTAGAATGCTCCTGTAAGCATTTTAAGCAGAGTTGTGCACTTTTGCATGAAAAGTCACATTTCAGCCTGAAACGTTGATTTTTGCCTCTAAACTGCTTTTCTGAGCTGGAAATCACTTTAAACGGCTTAGAATGCTCCTGTAAGCATTTTAAGCAGAGTTGTGCACTTTTGCATGAAAAGTCATATTTCAGCCTGAAACGTTGATTTTTCACTCTAAACTGCTTTTCTGAGCTGGAAATCACTTTAAACGGCTTAGAATGCTCCTGTAAGCATTTTAAGCAGAGTTGTGAACTTTTGCATGAAAAGTCATATTTCAGCCTGAAACGTTGATTTTTGCCTCTAAACTGCTTTTCTGAGCTGGAAATCACTTTAAACGGCTTAGAATGCTCCTGTAAGCATTTTAAGCAGAGTTGGGCACTTTTGCATGAAAAGTCACATTTCAGCCTGAAACGTTGATTTTTCACTCTAAACTGCTTTTCTGAGCTGGAAATCACTTTAAACGGCTTAGAATGCTCCTGTAAGCATTTTAAGCAGAGTTGTGCACTTTTGCATGAAAAGTCACATTTCAGCCTGAAACGTTGATTTTTCACTCTAAACTGCTTTTCTGAGCTGGAAATCACTTTAAACGGCTTAGAATGCTCCTGTAAGCATTTTAAGCAGAGTTGTGCACTTTTGCATGAAAAGTCACATTTCAGCCTGAAACGTTGATTTTTGCCTCTAAACTGCTTTTCTGAGCTGGAAATCACTTTAAACGGCTTGTTTCATCGTTAGAATGCTCCTGTAAGCATTTTAAGCAGAGTTAAGCACTTTTGCATGAAAAGTCACATTTCAGCCTGAAACGTTGATTTTGCCTCTAAACTGCTTTTCTGAGCTGGAAATCACTTTAAACGGCTTAGAATGCTCCTGTAAGCCTTTTAAGCAGAGTTGTGCACTTTTGCATGAAAAGTCATATTTCAGCCTGAAACGTTGATTTTTCACTCTAAACTGCTTTTCTGAGCTGGAAATCACTTTAAACGGCTTAGAATGCTCCTGTAAGCATTTTAAGCAGAGTTGTGCACTTTTGCATGAAATGTCATATTTCAGCCTGAAACGTTGATTTTTCACTCTAAACTGCTTTTCTGAGCTGGAAATCACTTTAAACGGCTTAGAATGCTCCTGTAAGCATTTTAAGCAGAGTTGTGCACTTTTGCATGAAAAGTCATATTTCAGCCTGAAACGTTGATTTTTCACTCTAAACTGCTTTTCTGAGCTGGAAATCACTTTAAACGGCTTAGAATGCTCCTGTAAGCATTTTAAGCAGAGTTGTGCACTTTTGCATGAAAAGTCACATTTCAGCCTAAACGTTGATTTTTCACTCTAAACTGCTTTTCTGAGCTGGAAATCACTTTCCAGCTCAGAATGCTCCTGTAAGCATTTTAAGCAGAGTTGTGCACTTTTGCATGAAAAGTCACATTTCAGCCTGAAACGTTGATTTTTCACTCTAAACTGCTTTTCTGAGCTGGAAATCACTTTAAACGGCTTAGAATGCTCCTGTAAGCATTTTAAGCAGAGTTGTGCACTTTTGCATGAAAAGTCACATTTCAGCCTGAAACGTTGATTTTTCACTCTAAACTGCTTTTCTGAGCTGGAAATCACTTTAAACTGCTTGTTTCATCGTTAGAATGCTCCTGTAAGCATTTTAAGCAGAGTTGTGCACTTTTGCATGAAAAGTCATATTTCAGCCTGAAACGTTGATTTTTCACTCTAAACTGCTTTTCTGAGCTGGAAATCACTTTAAACGGCTTAGAATGCTCCTGTAAGCATTTTAAGCAGAGTTGTGCACTTTTGCATGAAAAGTCATATTTCAGCCTGAAACGTTGATTTTTCACTCTAAACTGCTTTTCTGAGCTGGAAATCACTTTAAACGGCTTAGAATGCTCCTGTAAGCATTTTAAGCAGAGTTGTGCACTTTTGCATGAAAAGTCATATTTCAGCCTGAAACGTTGATTTTTGCCTCTAAACTGCTTTTCTGAGCTGGAAATCACTTTAAACTGCTTGTTTCATCGTTAGAATGCTCCTGTAAGCATTTTAAGCAGAGTTGTGCACTTTTGCATGAAAAGTCATATTTCAGCCTGAAACGTTGATTTTTCACTCTAAACTGCTTTTCTGAGCTGGAAATCACTTTAAACGGCTTAGAATGCTCCTGTAAGCATTTTAAGCAGAGTTGTGCACTTTTGCATGAAAAGTCATATTTCAGCCTGAAACGTTGATTTTTCACTCTAAACTGCTTTTCTGAGCTGGAAATCACTTTAAACGGCTTAGAATGCTCCTGTAAGCATTTTAAGCAGAGTTGGGCACTTTTGCATGAAAAGTCACATTTCAGCCTGAAACGTTGATTTTTGCCTCTAAACTGCTTTTCTGAGCTGGAAATCACTTTAAACTGCTTGTTTCATCGTTAGAATGCTCCTGTAAGCATTTTAAGCAGAGTTGTGCACTTTTGCATGAAAAGTCATATTTCAGCCTGAAACGTTGATTTTTCACTCTAACCTGCTTTTCTGAGCTGGAAATCACTTTAAACGGCTTAGAATGCTCCTGTAAGCATTTTAAGCAGAGTTGTGCACTTTTGCATGAAAAGTCATATTTCAGCCTGAAACGTTGATTTTTCACTCTAAACTGCTTTTCTGAGCTGGAAATCACTTTAAACGGCTTAGAATGCTCCTGTAAGCATTTTAAGCAGAGTTGGGCACTTTTGCATGAAAAGTCACATTTCAGACTGAAACGTTGATTTTTGCCTCTAAACTGCTTTTCTGAGCTGGAAATCACTTTAAACGGCTTAGAATGCTCCTGTAAGCATTTTAAGCAGAGTTGGGCACTTTTGCATGAAAAGTCACATTTCAGCCTGAAACGTTGATTTTTGCCTCTAAACTGCTTTTCTGAGCTGGAAATCACTTTAAACTGCTTGTTTCATCGTTAGAATGCTCCTGTAAGCATTTTAAGCAGAGTTGTGCACTTTTGCATGAAAAGTCATATTTCAGCCTGAAACGTTGATTTTTCACTCTAAACTGCTTTTCTGAGCTGGAAATCACTTTAAACGGCTTAGAATGCTCCTGTAAGCATTTTAAGCAGAGTTGTGCACTTTTGCATGAAAAGTCATATTTCAGCCTGAAACGTTGATTTTTCACTCTAAACTGCTTTTCTGAGCTGGAAATCACTTTAAACGGCTTAGAATGCTCCTGTAAGCATTTTAAGCAGAGTTGGGCACTTTTGCATGAAAAGTCATATTTCAGCCTGAAACGTTGATTTTTGCCTCTAAACTGCTTTTCTGAGCTGGAAATCACTTTAAACTGCTTGTTTCGTCGTTAGAATGCTCCTGTAAGCATTTTAAGCAGAGTTGTGCACTTTTGCATGAAAAGTCATATTTCAGCCTGAAACGTTGATTTTTCACTCTAAACTGCTTTTCTGAGCTGGAAATCACTTTAAACGGCTTAGAATGCTCCTGTAAGCATTTTAAGCAGAGTTGGGCACTTTTGCATGAAAAGTCACATTTCAGCCTGAAACGTTGATTTTTGCCTCTAAACTGCTTTTCTGAGCTGGAAATCACTTTAAACGGCTTAGAATGCTCCTGTAAGCATTTTAAGCAGAGTTGGGCACTTTTGCATGAAAAGTCATATTTCAGCCTGAAACGTTGATTTTTGCCTCTAAACTGCTTTTCTGAGCTGGAAATCACTTTAAACGGCTTGTTTCGTCGTTAGAATGCTCCTGTAAGCATTTTAAGCAGAGTTGTGCACTTTTGCATGAAAAGTCATATTTCAGCCTGAAACGTTGATTTTTCACTCTAAACTGCTTTTCTGAGCTGGAAATCACTTTAAACGGCTTAGAATGCTCCTGTAAGCATTTTAAGCAGAGTTGTGCACTTTTGCATGAAAAGTCATATTTCAGCCTGAAACGTTGATTT